>NW_026775577.1:48140000-48765000 GCF_030987335.1 Cornus florida | reverse complement strand
TTACCCAATTGAAAGACAAAACTCAAGGCATTAGAGAACTCCTACCTCAAATGAAGACTAGGAATCCAAGAAGCCTCAAAACAGCCCAAGAAACCCAAATTTTGGAATTTCCTATAGGTGGCCAAACAAGGAATTGCTTAGAGCGAAGTGACGGCCTCGACGAGCTCTCTGGTTGGCCGCAAACGGCACAATAAAACTCCAATTAGTTGGCCTAGAATCAAGCTTGAAAGCTTGAGAAAAGAAAAAGAAAAAGAGAATAAAAGATAGGGGAAGAGAGAGCTGCCGGGAGAGGGAGGAGAAAATGAGGCCATTACATGGCCTCTTGGACACTGAAACAAAGTGAGTGGGGAGTGGGCCCCACCACTAACTCAAAAATATCCCACTTCAACATTATATAAATATATATGTCTTTAATTTATTCCAACCACACATTACAATGGACCCGTGACACAACCTTTTTACACAATAAATCCGGTAACGGGTCCCATCCGGGACCTTTCGGCCCAAAAAATTAGAAAAATGCCGAAATGGCAACCGGTGCATTTCCATGAGTCCTAAACTCAATGGAATGCTCCTAACTCCCTCTTGTACACTCCTGGCACACCCCACGGTATCCAACACGCAAAATGAGAAAAAGACAAAAATACCCCCTAAAATCAGAAAATTCCAAAAATTGGAAAATGACAAAATTCAGGAACATTACAGCCACACCCAAGAACACTCAAGAACCCTACCTATTCCTCACTCTCTCTCTCTAGAAACTTACAAATTTTGAATTCCAAAATGATATGTGATACAACATTAGACATGTGTATATAACCCTGATAAGTTCTTAAAAGTATGCATTTAAACCCCTTAAGCTTGAACATTCTAGGACCTTGTTCTATCTTATTTTCGCGTTTTAATCTAATTTCATGTGATTTCCCTTTTCAGGCACTTATCCCCAAAATAAGTCAATTCAGCTGAATTAGAGCATAAAAGATGCAATCTCAAGCTTAGTGGAAGAAAGGAGCAAAGTGAAAGCAAAGTAGTGGAAAACAGCATTCTTTGATCGATCGAACCAAGCTCCGATCAATCTCACAGTGATCGTTCCAACCATGCCAAGATGGATCGACCCTCTTGTCCTTATCCTCAGGAAATTTCTCTCTTCGATCGATCCAACATTTCTTCGATCGATCGGATATTTTTTATCTTATCCCCACCTACCACTTTTGTCCTTTTCCCAAACTATCCCAAAAATAACTCAGTTTTGTCATTATTTCAAAAAGGCGCTGCCATAGCTCGATCGATTGAACCACCCTTATGATCGATCAAACCTCCTCAAGCGCAAGAAAAACAAAGTTCCAACCAATTAAAAGGTGTGCTCGTGGTGCAATCATTTAGAGGTCCTAGTGCACAGGTCTGACCATTGGGTGTGACATTTGAGCTACCTATATAAGGATTTTGGGCTATTTTTACATGATATACACTTTAGAGAGGAACCGTACACAAGAGAGATTGGAGGAATCTAGATATTAGAGAGACACACACCATTTGGGAGTTCTTCCACTCATTTACGGTTTCCATCAAGGAGAAAAAGATCATTTCTACCATGGAGATAGCCCTTGAGGGTTAGATGACTACATCAATGAGTGGCTAAACCATTCTCTTGGGGCTAGAGATAGCCCTAAGCATGCTTCCAAGACTTTTATGTTTTGTAATTTAAAGGGATTTGTGTTGTAGTTCTTGTCTTGACATTTGATATATATATGAATCTTGTTTCTACAATGATTTGTGTAGATTAATACTTCCAATTGATCATTTCATTCTATTCATATGTCTATGTATGCTAGAATAGATGTTCATGTGTTTATCTCTAGGTTTTGTGACATTGATGCTTGTCTATGTGTGTTAATATCATAAATCTAGTGATGGTCAAGGTATGGTGCTTAAATGGAATACTCTTGATGTTTATTTGATGGTTTATACTTATTTCTTGATGGATTGTACCACACCCTTAGTTAATTAGTTTAATCTTCATGTCATTAGCCTAGTTGTAGTGTAGTTGCCTTATTTTCTTAGATAGGTGGACAATCAATGTTTGTTGTTTGATGTTCCATTCTTATAAATGCAAGTAATATATTTCTCTAATTTGATGATGTGCATTGATTATGGACTTAAAAGAAAGAATAATGCTAAAATTGATATGTTATGTTATTCACTAGTTTGGTTAGACAATGTATACTTATTTAGTTATCCATGCTTGTTGATTCAATCAATGACATACACTAGTATTGCAACATATAATCCCCCTTATCCATTGCACATTGAGTGTCTAGGAAGGTGATGTTTAGTGGTGACCTTTAAGTCCTAAGATCCTTTTCATATATTCTCTACATTTCATTCTACTTCAATTGCTTTACTTTGCATCTATTTAGTTCACATTGTAGTTTAATTAACCAATCAAAACATCTTTGATCACTCGACCTACTAATCCAACGTTGATTTCCAAGCTGATGCACTCCATTTTCCTTAGGACGATCCCTACTCACCCTAGCTATATTTTTAGTTAGAAGTGGTAGTGACAATCTTTAAATTTAAACTTGGCCACTTTAGCACTCTTCTTGTTTGTGGTGCATGCAACTACATACCAAGTTTTGGCTTCGTTGCCGAGATTGGCACCGTCGTATTTTGGAAATCAATTAGGAATTAGTACTCTTTTGATCCTGTCTTTATTTTTATTCTATTTTGGTTACTTGTTGTGTTTGTTCTTGATTGGCTAGGTGCATTGAGCCAAGGAAGTGAAGCAGAGGGAAATTCAAAAGCAAAGAGGCAAGCTAAGCTAAGCAAAAGTGCAAAAAACTAAAAGTATAAAAATTGCAAAGCAAAGCAAGGCAAAAATTAAAACTAAATTGAAGTTGTTTAAGGACCATTTGTGAGCTTTTCTAAACTCTTACTCTAGTTAAATCGTGAGCCCACGTGGTGGCAAGTTTATTTTCTTAGATAGAACGTGAGCCCACGTGGAGGTAATTTATTTTTCTTGCATATTGTTCAAACCATGGAAGTATGGGATAAATCTTTGTGGAGGTTTGTTAATTGATTTGTTGCGGAGGAGAAGTGATTGCTACTTTCTTGTTGCTTGTTTTTGTTTAGATAGTGCATGTATAGTCGTAGGTCGTAAAATCCTACTCTTGTCCCACTTAATTTGAATCTTGAATCCATTGTTTATAATTCTAAGGGAAGGGATAGCTCTCATCAATCCATTTCATCAATGGAGAACATTAATAAGAACATCAATGAGGACCATGTGGAGGACCTTGGTTACATAGACCAACACAGTATCCTCCACCCTAATGTATACCATCATGACAACATTCAAGTCCAATTAGGCATGCTAAGACCATTCATTCCACAACAACAAAGCCAAGTTCCATTGGGAAAGCCTTGGCCAATTTTTGCTCCACAACCTCCCATTATTTAAGGCAATCAAGACGCTCGTGTAGCATCACCGGTTGTAAATCCTCCTCTTGCTTTGCGTGATCATTATGTGGCAAATGAATATAATGTACCCACATGCATTCAATTGCCCCCATTTAGAGCACATCACTATGAAATTAAACCATAAACTATTCAAATGCTTTCCAATTATCATGGAATTCCAAGTGAAGAGCCTTACAAGCATTTAAATGAGTTTCTTGAGGTGTATTCCACCGTGAAATACACGGACATGCCGGAAGAGGTTTTGAGATTAAAACTCTTCCCTTTTACTTTTAAAGATAAGGCAAAATATTGGTTTAACAATCTTAGGCCTTTTACGATAACTAGTTGGGTAGAAATGCAACAAGTGTTCTTAAAAAAGTACTAGCCGGTTTCAAATACCAATGTGATGAAAACTTTAATTAGAGAATTTTCTCAAAGGGAAGGGGAATTGTCGCACTAAGCATGAGAGTGCCTTAATGACTTGCTTAGGAAGTGTCCACATCATGACATTCCTAAATGGCAATTGGTGCAATTTTTCTTTGAAAGTTTGTCGGACAATTTTAAAGGAATGGTAGATGCTTCCATGGGTGGTTCATATCTTGATAGGCACGAGGACTATGTATGGCGTCTTTATGAGAGCATGAGCGAGAATTCAATGCATTGATCTTTATCCTCCAAAAATGGTAGAAACATAGGTGGACGGAAGAATGTTAGCTTGTATCAAGTTGACAATTCCAATGACATAGCCGCCGAAGTCAAATTTTTATCTCAAAGGTTTGATCAATTTTTTATCAACCAAAATTCAATGAATCAAGTGTCTTCCTCCTGTAATACCCCTAGTTTTAAAAAGGACTTAATTGGAATTTAATTATTGTATGTTAGGTGTTTTTGTGAATATGTGTTTAATGTGATTTCATGTTTATGTTTTATTGACCTAATTGTTTGATTATGTGTGTAATTAAGTGTTTTATTTACATAGGTGTTAAATGGAATTAATTGTTATTTGATTTTGGATGGTTACTTTAATTAATTGATTCCTTGTTTTATTTCTTTTAATTGAATTTTTGTTTGTTTAATTGTTTCTTTTATTGTATTTTATTTCCTGTAATTGAATTATTAGTTTTAATTGTTTGAATGTTTTATTAGTATTTTTAAATGGAATTAATTAGATTAACGTAGTATTTCTAATTGTAATGTTAAAATAGGGTTCTAGTCTTTTATATCTCACGTCGACTAGACTGGGAATTAATTAGGTTTTTCATCGTGGATTAGAATTGGGCTTAAGGTTTTATTGGTGCCTATATATATATTGTTATACGTCTTCAAAAGGGTTTTAGAACCCTATGCACGTACAGTATCATAGAGAGAAAACAGAGAGAGGGATTGTGAGGAAAACAGAGGGATTTTCTATTAAGGTTTTGGCCAACGGAGTAGGCTGGACCAAGGAGGAAGGTTGAGGATTGTTCGAGGGTTAGAACCAAAGCAGAGAAGTCCTTGACGGCACTCACGATCGTCGAAAAAACTTAGGAAGTTGGCAACAAGGTTTTGATTCCAAAACCACACAGGTAAGTTCTATTCTGCCTCTCTCCCATTGGCCTGTGTTCTGTGCATACCTAGATAGTCTCTAGGGTTTTATTTGATCATTAACTAATTCTTACATGATTATTATATGTCAACTTGATCATCTGTATGTGTCTCTTTGGTCGGAAATAATTCTTGCAACTTTAGTGTTCATCGGCAGTTTTAAAGCATACAAATTTGTACTGTTTTAATTATGGTATTAATTTCTTAGTGTTATAAACCAAGGTCTAGAATAATACTAGATGAGATTTAAGACCCTTAGGTTCAGTTTAGAAGAAGAACAGAAGGGTTGGAAGAGGCCGGAGACGAAGTAAATGGTTGAAAACAGAGGAGGAGTGGACCAGAGCTCTCAAAGGAGCAGAGAGCCGGCTCCCCCCTTCATAGAGCCGGCTCCCCCCTTCATAGAGCCGGCTCCAAGGGTTAGGGAGCTGGCTCCATGATGCTTGGAGCTTGCTCTGTTGTTTAGAGAGCAGGGTCCCTTGTTTTGGCCTCGTTTGGTTATGTTCCGAAACTGTTTGGGCAATGTTTTGGCCGTGTTTGGGATTTTGAATTGTTTCAAGGACTGGACTAAGAATTTTAAAAGTAATTTCAAGGGATTTTAAACTCTCTAATTGCATAATTTGATCTATAGAGCAAAAGGAATAAACAGTATAAAAATAAGCAACCTTGCACGCTTTAACGGATAGGAAGGACTGAATTGTGTAATCTTATTTTAAAAATTTAACAGATTATAGTATGGACCCTAAACATGATATTTATGTTGTATTTAAACCCACAGTGCATAATTTATCTCTATATGCTAATGGTATTCACCGTGTGGAAGTTTTAAGCAATGTCGTACATGATTGACGGACGTATAGTATTTAGTGCTTACATTTATTTTAGCAACCTAGATAACTGGAGTAGGATATTTAAAGTTGGTCTGGATGCATAATAGGGTCTTATACATATTAGATTTTGTTATGTTTCTCCTAGATTTAATTGAAGAATTAATTACATATTTTCTGTCAATTACATGGATGTTGGTCTGATTTTTAATTGAAGAATTAATAAATTATTTTCTGTCAATTACATAGATGTTGGTCTGGTTTTAATTGAAGAATGAGTAAATTATATTCTGTCAATTACATAGATGTATACTAGATTTGGAATTGATGAACTATTAAATCTTGTCTCGTCAATTACATAGATGGATTCTGGATTTTAAATTGACGAACGATTAAACTTTGTCTCATCAATTACATGGATATTATTGTGGATTTTTAGTTGATGAACTGTCTCAATTATGTTTTTATCAACTATATGGATTATGTGGATTTTATTTGATGTACTGTTTAAAGTATGGCATCATTTACGGATCATTTGCATTTTATACACTAGTATGGGACGGTGACATATGGAGGGACGGATTAGATCAAAACGCTAATTCTTACCCATTCATACATACAGAATGGATTAACTAAAACAGTTAAATCCTACATGATTTCATGTCCTATCAACTAAAATAGTTGAACGACATATTGGATGGTTGTTTATATTTCTGCATTTGGGAGGATAGGGATTTAATTAAAACATTTAAATACTAATTATATGTCGTGTCCTGGCAATGAACAGTTGAGCGGCACCGCATTGGTTTTGGATGGGAATTTATATATATAATTTATGGTACTGCGATATGAGCTTGAGTCTTAAGATCGTTGGTTAAGGTGCGTAAATGCAATAGGATGCATAGCTGGTTATGATGCTTGAGGTATACCCTATTAGGTCTAGGTACTCATGCCCACCTTTGGGTGCGTTTTTGCGTGTTGCCTTCTATCCAGGTTAAAACCCGCATTATAGTCCAGTAAGAGTCCTATAGTGTGGATATATATATATTTACGGACTATATAGATATGGTTAAGATATCTTGGATGTATCTGCGTATCGGTTCTTTGTTTGGATTTTAGTTAGAATAGAACTTGTTCATGGGCTTGACTTACTATTATTTTTCAGGTATCGGACAGTTCTAGTTTTAGAGGTTACTCATGCTGAACAGAGTTGGTCACTCACTCTTCCGACGGCGAAGGACTGTTATCTATATTTAGTTTTGGATTTCCTTGTTTAGTTTAGTTTAACTTCAGTTGGGTTTTGAATAGGGGTCCACTGGATGGATTCCCAAGTTGTATTCGTGGAGGATGAGTTGTACCAGAAGAGGTTATTTATTTATAAAATTTATTCTGAGGTTTCAATTTCTGGAGTATCATTTTAGTTTCTTTTTAGCAATTTTATTTATTCCTGTTTATCTTAATTGAATTATGTATTCATTTATTACTAATTGTTTTGATATCCTCGGGTAGTCGGGCATGGGCCTGGCCAACCCGCATTCGGAAATCTGGGGGTATCACACCTCCCCTAATCATTCTCATCATAATTGCAATGAAAGTTGCATGACTTATCCTAGTGTCTTACATTCTACTTCCAATTGTCCCCACAGATATGTGCAAAATGAGAACCATGAACAAGTAAATGCCGCATTTGTCAACCAAGGGAATAATCCCTATGGCACACATTACAATCCTAGGTAGAGGAACTATCTAAACTTCTCTTGGAAAAGCCAAGAGGAAGGGTCAAACCCTCCCCAAGGTGGTTTTCAAGGCAAGTATGTTCCGCCCCCAATGCAAAGCCAAGGTTCCCAAGGTTATAGATCATTTTACCAATCATCACATGGAAACCATTTTGCAAATACTCACTTTCTAAATCAATCTTATTCTGAAGGAAATTCTAGGAGTCCCGTTTTTTAAGAAAAAAATTTGACTGCTTTGGGTACGTTGGAGGCAAACACCCAATTACTTCATTCCCATTCCCAATCTATTGCAAAGTTAGAAGTCTAAGTTGGGTAAATAGCTAGTACCTTAAATGTTAAGTAAAAAGGGAAGATGCCTTTGAATCCACCTCCCAAGCAACAATTTGTTATAGAGGCTAATTCTTCATCGGAAGGTCACACAATTGAGCATGTCAATGCGGTGACAACCTTGAGAAGTGAAAGAATTGTAGATAACCAAGTTGGTGAATCAAATGAAGAGAGTGAACCGGTGCAACCAAAAGTTGACACCCATCCCGTTTTACATCCTTTTCATCCTTTATTGCATGTGAAAGAACCTTTTGTTGAGAAAGACTTAAGAAATTATTTGAAAAATTCTTGTGTTGAAAGTGATTCCAAAAAGGTTTTTAAAAAAGTGTTTGAGCCAAAGGCTCCATTTTTGGATGCCTTAAAAGAATCCAATTCTCTTGAAAAATAACAAGGCAAAGTGAATGAGATCATTGAAATGTTTAGGCAAGTGAAGATTAATCTTCCCCTATTAGATGCAATTAGACAAATTCTGGCGTATACCCAATTCTTGAAAGATCTTTGCACCCAAAAGAGGAAGAATAAGAGCCAAGCACCAAAGAAAATTGTTTTGACTGAGCAAGTAGGCTCCATTTTGTAACACAACACTCTTCCAAAATTTAAGGACCCCAGATCACCCACTACTTCTTGCATCCTTGGTGACCATGTCATTAACCGGGCTCTTCTTGATTTGGGAGCAAGTGTGAACCTTCTTCCATACTCGGTGTATGTTCAATTGGGCTTAGGGGACTTAAAACCGACATCGGTAGTTTTGCAACTAGCCGACCGATCCATCAAAAAGCCCCAAGGTATTATTGAGGATGTGTTGATCAAAATTGATAAATTCTTCTTCCCGGTCGATTTCGTAATCATAGACATGGAACCGGTCACAAATCCCAAGAACCAAATATCGATTATCCTTAGCCGTCCCTTCTTAGCAACTGCTAATGCCAACATAAACTATAAGACGGGGATAATGAAAATTTCATTTGGGCATATGAAGGTGAAGTTAAATATATTCAATCCAACCCCCAATTCTTTGGACAAACATGAAGAGGTTTGTGTTGTTGAAAAATGCATTGAAAATAAATCTACCAAAAATAAGTCTTTGCTTGATGTTAAAACTTCAAAGGGTTATCTTCTAAAAAGTTTTCAAAAAATGTTTTAAAACCAAGTGTTGAAAGGGCATGGAGGCCCAAGAATTGCTTTGATCAAGGACCATCAATCTCCTTTGAACCAAATCCAACAAGTTCTGTAGGGATCAATTTGTTGGGTGGGATTCAAAGTGCTTTTCACCCCGCTAAAGAGGGGATGCATAATAAGATTTTTTATTCGAGCTAAAAGAGCCCAACGTCTTGCTAGAGACGTTAAACACTAGTGATTCGTAGGGTTTTCAACCCTATTCCTCCCTCATTTCTATTTTACCTTCTTTCCTTGCATCGTCTAGATATCTTCTGGGATCATACACATTGTTAGGGACTTTGATAGGGAATGCATGTGCTTTCATCTTCGAATTAGGCATTTGGTGCATGTTCGATCAATCACAAAAGTAAGTTCGATTGATCGAACACCGTCTCTGCATATTCCCATCTCTCTGTCCCATCATGCAAAAATCTCTGCATATTTCAGGTCTATGTGTATCGTGTGAACTTTCATCCTGATCGATCTAAGTATTCCTTGATCGATCCAGTTTTCTCTTGGATCGATCTCCATTCTATACTTGGAAAAAATTTTAAAACTCTAAAAAATCATCTCTCTGTGTATCATTCGAAGATCTCTATAGGTTTTCACCAATTGGATCGACCGAGTTTCGATCAGTCAATCTTCAATCGATCTGTGCACTTCTATTGACTTTGACTTCTTTTTGAATTTCAAAATTTTTTAAATATATATATATATATATATATATATATATATATATATATATATTATTTATTTATTTATTTCAAAAATCCAAAAATATTTTAAATTTCAAAAATCAAAATTTCAAAAATATTTTGTTGTTTTGTGGGTTCAATCGATATGAGTACCTTCATGATTGATCTGTGTTAGATCAATCTGACCAACCTTGTGATCGATCTGACATGTCGGGAGCCGTTTTTAAAAAAATGACCCAAGGGTTTCTTAGATCAATTTTCACATCAATCTAAGACCCTTCCTCTCTCCCGGCGCATCTCCATCATCTCCCCGACCTCTGGCGATAGTGACCCCAAAGCTTCATCTTTCTCACTCTCCGTTCTCAACTCTCGTCTTTCTTATCTTCTCTTCTCGGGTTTAGGTAAGTCCAAGCCTTCTCTTTAATTTTGAAGTTGATTAAGATGTTTTCATATTGCCATGTTTACATTTAAGCCTTCCATGATTGATATTGTTTCCGTTTTTAGAGTTTCAAGGATGAGTATATATATATATGTATATATGTGTGTATATATATATATATTTTTTTTTTTTGTTTCCAACTTTGATTTCGGGGGTCACGTGTCGATTTAAGTGACTACTATTGCATTGTTGGGGTGTATAGGGGTCACGAGCCTTGAAGTGACCATTGGAATGCCCCCATGTCGTCCACGTCATAGATCCGTGACTGTTCATATTTGTCGACAGGTTCGATCGATCACACTAGTGCTTTAATCGATTAGAGCATGATTGATACAATCATGTCATGATCGATCCAACTTGGATTGATCCCATCTTTTTCATGATCGATCTAACTTCACTACTTTGCATATAAAGCTCATATACCTTCTTTTGTGTTCTATGCTATCTTATTTATATCCAATGCCTGTGTTTTCCATGTTGGTTGCATTCTACTCGTCATATCTAGCATGTTTCACTTTATTGGCCTATTCACTGTCTATACTTGGCTGCATTATCACTTACATAGATTCATATATTTTATTCTAAGTTATCTATTTTAACTTGAAAAACATGTTTCTATCTATGTGCTTTCATTTCTATATCCTGTTACTAACTACAATTGCAAGTGTTTTTTTCTTTTTTGCAGACTCGGTTTAAGACCACTACTTACCAGACATATGACCGCAGGGTTCTGCAGTGAGTAGAAGAGGTTGCGGAGCCTGAAGAGCTAGCTCCCACTTAGTCCGAGCACTTCTCCTCTTCTGCATCTATGTCTTCATCTTCATCGGCTCAGGAGACCGAGCATGCGCTACCCCCATCACCTATTCCACCACTGGCACAGCTCGGTATGGTCCGTGACAGAGTGGACAGGAGATATTCGCGCCTTTCAGTGGTGCATGAGTTAGCTTTTGATGACACCTTCTTTTCCAAGTCAATTACAACCAAGTGGGCTTATGATGAGATCTACTGGCGCAACATCTCTCCTATTCTGGCCTCGATGGCCAATTCGGTTTACCTGCAGCTCGTCCGGTTGTTCTACCAGAACCTCTAGCCAGCTCCGAGTAACCTGGCTGAGTTGCGAACCACCATTAATGGCCATCTTATCCGCATTACAGTTGAGACAATGGCCACAACATCCCAGTGCCCACATGTCTGCCCTCCCAACATTGATTATGCTATTCTTCAGAGGCCATCCGATGTAAACATGGCCACAGCTCTAAATGGCTCTACTAGTATCGGTAACACATTTGCTACCATGACTCATATGCCGAACTGCCTATGGTTCTTTGATATATGCCTGACTGCCTTCTTTGATTCGGTTTTATACCGAAATGTATTTATGGTGGGGCACAAGATTCAGAGGCATTCAGATTTTCTTGCAGCCCTTTATGCTTTCTACACAAGGCATTGATTTTTAGTTCCAACACTTTATTGGAGTGTTATGATGAAACTCTACACAGATTACATCAGCAAGAACAAGCCCAAGCGGGCTAAGTTCCTCCCCTTAGCATATTTGATCACTCAGATCCTCCGAAACCAGCATTATCCTTTTCACTCGGAGGAGCATCCTGAGACTGGGGTTGGGGCTTGCCACTATGGCAAAAAGGATTGGAATAAGAGTTACAATGCTCTTATTAAGAGTCTAAAGGACGAGGCAACCAAAGTAGCCAAGGAGGCAGCAAAGGAGGAAGAGGCAACAGCAGCAGCAGATGATCCCGCAGATGCACCGGCAGCTGAAGGCACTTTCATGGATATTGACTTGGAGCAGGAGCCTCCAGAGGAGTCACCACATCACTCTCCGGTGGGGTCATCACTTCATTCTCAAGAGCAGAGTCAGGATGAGCACCAGTTGTCTGATCCTGTTATTCCTGACACTCCAGCTCAGACACCCGGCTTGGGGAGTGTATCCAGATATTAGAGGATACGATTGTCTCCCTCTAAGCAAATGTGGCTTCTCTCAGTACAGATGTGACTACTCTCCGCGCGGATGTGTTGACTGCACTGCAGAGCCTTTCCAGAGATATTTGGGGTTCACGCCCAGCTAAACCAACCTCTTCTACCTGATCTTTCTCTATCTTCATCATATATATCTATGATCTTTAACTACTATTTTGATACTGATACTAAATTTTTGCGGCCAGTCTGTTGGCCCGATACTGTGATGTATATTATACTGTTTCTATTTACTTCTATGCAAGATATTTTTAGATGTCAGATTCTTATATTGATATATCTACTTGTGATTGACTCCATTGTCAGGTGCATCCCAGTGACTTCAGTGAGAGAGTACTACCCAAATTTTTCAGGACCACCCTTATTCCTCTCTCTCTCTCTTTATTTCATTTACTATCCCACCTGCACTTGCATGCGCACTGTGCACCATTATTATCCCATTTGTTATCTGATGAGGTTTTATCCCAGTGCTATCTTTTCAGGACCACAGTTAATCCCAAATTTGGGGGGTTATACCACCCACTTCGAATACTTGTGTTCCGGCCATTCTTTGCCATAGCTGCACTGGTATTGTGATATCCCTCGATTCTAGAGCCATGCAGGAATACAAAAGAATTAAGAAATAAATTTAAAGGTTAAAAAGAATTCTAAATATGAAAATCCTCCAAAATTATATATTAATATAATTTAAACTTTCCAATCCGTACAACTCGGGAATTCATCTAGTGGACCCCTAATAATCCCAAATGAAAGAAAAATACAGAATCAAAACCCAACCCTAAAAATATGAAAGGAAATCCTACTTAGTCAGAGGAGCGAGTGACTGTATTTGCTCAACACGATCAAGCTCTAAGCCTGAAACTGACGAACACCTGAAAAATAAGAGTTGGTTAGGCCCACATGCAAGTTCTATCCTATTACAATCCATACAAAAACTCGATACGCAGATACATCCTAGAAAGCTCGACAATAGCTAAAATAGTCCATATAGATATAAATACACACTATAGGACGATCACTATCCTATAGTGTAGTATTAACCTGAATAGAAGGTAACACATAAATCACACATTACTGTGTGCATGTGCACCAAGACCTACCAAGGAACATCAACTATATCTAGTTACTCATCCTTGGCGATATACGCACCCTAACCATGATCCTGAGACTCAAGCTCATATCACGGTACCATAAGTATATATATAAATCATTCTTAATACAGAAAAATAAAACAAACATCCGATATGTCGTTCAACTATTTTAGTTGACAAGACATGAATCCATGTAGGATTTAACTGTTTTAGTTAATCCATTTCGTATGTAAGAATAGGTAGGACTTAGCATTTTGATCTAATCCATCCCTAATATGCCAACATCCCATATCGGTGCATATAATGCATATGATCCATAAATAATACACACTCAATTGAATATCAAACACATCCAGTGACAAACATAATAGAAGTCAGATATATGCAAGGTCCTATTATGCATCCAGTATATGATTATAATCATATACCCTTCATTTAAATTGCTGGAGTATAATAAACAATTTAAATCATCCATAACCATATAACTGACGAAACAAAAATTTTAATAGTTCATCAATTAACATCCACAGCATGATATAATGATATCCAGAATTATAAACTGAGCACATTGTACTAGAATTACAAAAATACCTTCATACTAGTCCATTTAATTTGCTAAAATAAAAACCAGCAATTAAATCCTCCATAATCCTTGACGGCATGCAAATTAATATTTAAATCTTATAACGTCCATTTAATCATCAAATATAAATCCTATGCATAATATAATGATACTCAGAAGTCTAAACGAAGTACATTATATGAAATCCCAAAAGTATTTTCATACTAGTCCACTTAATTCACTAAAACAAAACTAGCAATTAAACTTCCACAACTCCTGACAACATACAACTTAATATTTAAAATTTCATGATGTCCATAACCATAGCCTAAACCAACATTCTCGGGCTTTAAACAAGTTATATATATCATTTAAGAACCCCCAAGTAAGTTTCATAATTACATTTTAGCCCCCTGCCTTTAGAAAACACCAAAAATAAACACCCGGAGGGTGTCCCAGCAAGGGAGCCAGCTCCCCCTTCATGGGAGCCGGCTCTCACACCTTCAAAGCTGACTCTCCCTCATGGAGAGCTGACTCTATCATCTAGGGAGATGGCTCCCTCCTTTAGGGAGCTGGCTCTCTCCCTCTGAGAGCCGTGTTACGCTCCGTCTTCTTCTGTTTGTCTTCTTCGCCTCCGGCGAAGTACAGAGCCCTCTGTTTGGATTTAATTAAGGTATTTAATGTTCAATCTAAGATCCACAAGTTTCAGAAACTCCTCAAATTCCAATACGAATTACTAACATAATTTAAAAACAATAGCTATAATAGTTTATGCAATAAAACATTTTCAGTTACACAAATCATAAAAATAGTTCACAGTCCGACTTAACATGCATAACCATTCATTTTAAAGTTTAATTTAATTTCTGGAGACTATATAGCATGCACAGAACACAGGTTTAAGGGAAGGAGTGAGAATAAAACTTGCCTTCGGTTTCAGTTTTGAAACCTTAAACCACCGTCTTTGAGTTTTTCGATAGATTCTAGACTGTCGTTCAACACCTCCATTGCTCTTGGTTCAATCCAGAAGCAATCCCTTATTGGGTCAACCCTTGTCCCTAGCCAAACCCTAACTTTCCTCTCTCTGTTTTCCTCTCAAAACTCTCTGTATTTCGTCGCCTCCACTACTACGTGACTTGGGTTCTAAAAACCCTTAGCAGACTTATACAAGTATTTATATAGGCTTATACAAACACAACCCTAATTCTAATTATATTAAGAGATGGAGAAAGAAAACAATTAATTATATAGCTAAGTCGGCTACTACATAAAAATATAAAACCCTAAAATCATTATTAATAAAACAATATAAATGTAATTATTAATAAATCCTAATAGTTAACTTAATCCTATACATATATATATATATATACATGTATATCCATCCATGGGTAATAACTGTACCCATAAAATCTCATATCGAAGCTCAACTCCGTTTTAAAACATTTAATTTAACCATTCAATATAAGTCCACCTAAACACAAAATTCAATTAAAACAATAAATTAGTTAAATAAATAGAACAAATAAAACAAGTTTAATTTATGACATTCCACATAAGCATATAATTCAAGTAAACAACAAAATCAATTAAACAAATAAATCAATTAAGTAAAAATCCAAATAATTCAATAAAAATGCAATAAACACATTAATTAAACTACCGAAACTATCCTTTTAAAATTAGCAAAAATCCAAATAATTCAATAAAAATGCAATAAACACATTTATTAAACTACCGAAACTATCTTTTTAAAATTAGGGGTATTGCATTCTACTCCCCTAACAAAAGGAATTCCGTCCTCGGAATTCGCTCTTACCTCTTCCATGAGTTCAAGAACCTACGAGCGAAGTACATCCTCCCGTTTCTAAGTAGACGCAACCTCATTGTGGTTGTGATACCCCTCGATTCTAGAGCCACAGGTGATCAAGTCCGAGTGCAGATCCGAGAGATACCAAACAATTAATATTTAACAAGCAGGAATACAAAAGAGAATTAAGAAATACATAATACACGCTTTCCAAATTAAAAATCCTCAAAATTTAAATAATAATATAAATTCCAAACTTTCCAATATCTATACAACCCCTATCCAAATCCTAAACTGAAAAGGAAACAACTGTAATAAAAATCCAAAGCTAAAAATAGAAAGCAGTCCTACGTAGTCAGAGGAGTGAGTGTCTATATCTACTCGGCACGATCAAGCTTTAAGCCTGGAACTTGCAAACACCTGAAAAATAAGAGTGGGTCAGGCCCACATGCAAGTTCTATCCTACTACAATCCATACAAAAATCCGATACGCAGATACATCCTAGATAGCTCAACAATAACTAAAGTAGTCCATATATATATATATATACACACACTATAGGATACTCGCTAGTCCAATAGTTCTGTCTCAGCCTGAATAGAAGGTAACATGCAAATTGCACATCACGTGGGCATGTATACCTAGACCTACCAAGGAACAACAACTATATCCAGTTATCCATCCTAGGCGATATACGCACCGTAACCATGATCCTGAGACTCAAGCTCACATCATGGTACCATAATGATATATATATATATATATATATATATATATATATATATATATATATATATATATAATCCGTTCAAGATATGTCATTCAAATACTTATTGACCTGACATAAATATAAGTAGGACTTAACTTTTATAGTTAATCCAACTTATTTCAGAATAGGTAGGACTTAGTGTTTTGAACTAATCCGTCCCTAAAATAGGTAGGTCTTAGTGTTTTGAACTAAGCCATCTCTAATATGACACCATCCTATACCAGTGCATATACATATATATAAGTAGGACTTAACTTTTATAGATAATCTAACTTATTCCAGAATAGGTAGGACTTAGTGTTTTGAACTAATACGTCCCTAGTATGCCACCGTCCCATACCGGTGCATACACCCACAACCAATCCAACAATTGAAAAAACAATACAAGCAGTTCATCAATTATAATCCATAACAATATAATGATAATTAGAATCATTACATAACACATTATAGTAAAATTCTTAAACGTAAATTTCATAACAATCCATAAATCCAACAATTGATGCAATCTAAATAGTTAAAACATCAATTACCTCCATATAAGCATACTACAGTTTCAGTTAGTCAATTATGCTTATTTTGGTGCTTAAACATGATTAATACTATTTAATCATACATACACAAATTGCTAGAATTATATTAAGCAAATAAGTCCTCCAAATAGTCCATAAATCGATACCGTTTATAACAAATTATATATCAGTCTAATCCAATCCAAGCCTAGTTAATTGTTAGTATTCCATTACCCTTATAACACTATTGAAATATGATTAAATATTATTAAATCATTTGCAAAAGATTTGTTAAGTTTCAGTAAACAAACAACTTAACAAAATAGTACTCAACATGTAAGCTTTTCTTTATCTTCATGTTGCTTCATTATTTAATACACTAATGTGATAATACTTTCTAATACTTTCATAGGTCCATCATAGTTAATTACATACTTTGGTGCAATTTAAATGGACTAAAAATACTCTGGACAACCCAAACAGTCCCCCAAACAGTTGAATATGCGTTTCTGGGCGAAAGCAGGCTCTCGCAAGTTGAGAGCCTGCTCTAATTACTTGGGAGCCGGCTCCCTACCCTTGGGAGCTAGCTTTATGGAGCTGGGAACCGGCTCCACACTCCTTGGAGCCAACTCCCTCAATGAGGGAGCTGGCTCTCTCCTTTTGAGAGCCTACTCTCTCATTCCCTGAAACCATTAACCTTTTCTGCTTCATCTTCTTCACCTCCGGCGATACCCAGGGCCTCTATAATGTTTTTAATACTTGTTCTAGTGTTTAATCAATGTCCCAGATTATTTATAAGACATTGACATGCATCAACGGTATCAATTAAACAAAGCTTAAACTTAAAGGCAGCAAGATTCAGTTAAGAACTTTAAGAATTGTCAAATCAGTTTAATTCAACGAAGCTAATTACAGTTTAACCATGCATCACAGATATGTTTTAGCATTAATTAAACCCCTGGAGTCTACCTAGGCATGCACAGAACACAGGTTTAAGGGAAGGAGTTAGAATAGAGACTTGCCTTTAAGTTTCCGTTCAAAACCTTAACCCTCCGTCTCTGAGTTTCCCGACCACCTTCTAAACTGCCATTTCACACCTCTGTTGCTCTTGGTTCAACCCGGAAGTAATCCGTCCCATCCTCCTTGAACCCCTTTGTTCATCTCTCAAATTCTTTCTCTGTTCTTTCTCTCTGCCTCCTCAGTTACTGGAAAAGGTTTCTAAAACCCTTGCAGAACCATAACTTATATATACATAGGCCTCATACCAAACCTAATTCTAATTCCCCACTAATTATAAGTCGACTAAACTAAATTCTGTGATTTCATAAATAAAACAAAACCATAAATTACAATTAACATATAAAAACTAATTACACGAATTTAAATATTAAATATTTAATCACCACAAACACCTAGTTAAAAAAAATGCCAAACAAGCATATAATAATTCAATTAGCAAAATAAAACAATTTAAACATATAAAGGAATTCCACCTAAGCATATAATGAAATTAAACATATAATTAAATTAGACAATTAAACAATTAGGCAAATAATCAAATCACAAACAAAAATGCAATAAAACACTAATTAAAATGCCAAGATTATCCTTTTAAAATTAGGGGTATTATAGTGGTGACTCTACCGAAACACACACTAAAGGGATACCCTTATCATAAAAAATCTTGTGACAACCCTAGATTTTTTAACCCAATGTGTCCTATGTTAACCCGAACCAGATCCAAGATGCGAAAGCAAAAGAAATAAACTAGCCTTAAGGGATGTACGTTATCCCTAAGGCACCAAGATGACTCCCCATGAAGCCACGGAACTCAAATGAGCCAAGCAATAAAGCAAGAATGCCAAACCCGAAAAGAAATGATCTAAAGGTAAAATGGTCATTTCACACTAAAATGGGTGCCACCGTGCACACCATTAGAAAGAAAACAAAAAATAAATGAAGTTAGACTTAAGAATCGCCTGATTCTAAGTCCGAACGGAAAAGATATGAAATTAAAACAAAGTGGCCTTCTCTGTGTAAGGATTACCACAACCCTATCTCACTAGAACTAGAATAACTCTCACTATAGATGGATTTTTGATGAGTGGTTGGTACCATTGGAAATATAACTTCAAGCTCTTGAATTTAGACTCAAGAACGAACCAATTTGGATTAGAAATGAAGGAGATATGACCCTCTGAAGTCGATGTAACAAAGCTGTCCAAGGAAAAGAAGAAGAAAATGATTCCAAGGAGGATCGGTTGACTGACGGCAAGGGTCAGCCAGCTAAAACTCAATCATCAACTAACCAAACCTCAATGATCAGCTGGCCAAAGCAATGTTTTTCACTGAAAGGCTACTGGAATGGATCCTCGAGGCTTGTTAACCGGCCGATGGCACCTCATCAGCCGACTGACACATCTGTTGCAGTAGAAAAAGCTATTGTAAAAGGTGTGTAAGGTGCTTGGGCAAATCCTTGGGTTCTACATGCATTCTACATAATCCGAACAAGTTTCAAAACATTCCCTAGCCTCATTCAAGCATCTAAAACATGCCAAAACAAAGAACTTCAAATGACACCCCCATGCATGAATTTTCATAAAAATTCAATAAATCACCCAAAAAAAGGTCAAAAGTTGAAACTTAAGAGTTTTGTGAAATGTGGACATGCACGCAAACGTAAAAAGACATTTAAGATGCGTCCCAATGGTCCACGGCCTCAAAATGTCCTAAATGCAAAATATGACCACTCAATGGCCAAAAATGCCTAAAAATGCAATAAATGAAACCAAAATGTGAAACCTAGAACAAAATGGTGTTTAGTCCTTGGCCACACCTCATACATGATCATAGAAACCCTATGAAAGAAAAAGAATGGAATTCTCACACCTGATGCAAAAGTTATGAACCAATGACTTGGCATTTTTCAATATTTTCATAGTGAAACTTGAAAATGAAAGTGCATAGAATACAAGATACATGTCATTGGCCGCCGGCCTCACCTTATACATGTTAAATACATTAAAAATAGTGTACTTATGTACACATTACATATATGGAATCAAAGAATACTAGTTTAGACATACAAGGCTATGAAAATGGCATTTCAAGCCAACCTTTACAAGAATTAAAACCTTCAAGTTTACAATCATCCAAGCAATGATGAACATCACGAACCAAGTCTTTATACTAAATAAAACCCCCAATAACTCTGGGGTGAGTAAACGAGTTTACTCGTAGGGAATGGGCATGCATAGACTCGATTTTTTTGTAGATTTTTACATTAACTTGAAACAATACAAAAGGGGTCATGCCACCTAACGTCTATGTCAAAGTAAGATTCAGGGATCATCCTAAGCTACCTTAGAGTGTAACCAACAAGAATCATGATACATATACATATATGAAAAAAATGAAGGTTAAGATAATCCAAGGAACATGATAGAAAGGATACTTGAATACAAATCAACATGAATTGCATTATCAACACAGTTAAGCAAGGTTTGGAATAATCTATACAACACGATAAGAAGAATACTAGAATACAAGGATCACATTATCAATGTAATTTGCATGATTGGAACATACCAATTAACGCAACAAGAAGTATACTCGGATAAAAGTTAACAAGAATGTATCAATGCAATTAACATGATTGGAGCATTCTAATTAACACGGTAGGAGTGATATATGAATCAAAAACATGGCATAATATCTATGCAATTAACAAGATTGGAGCATTTCACATAATACGACAAGTTTTAAATCTTCAAGGAATAACAACTTGAAAATTAAAGAGTGAAATCAACTAATGTGGAAACTCGGATATCGCCCGGATTAAAACCATACTTTTAAGATCACTTTAGGGCTACTAACCCATGGTTACCTTCCCCTAGTGCGCACTATAGTGTAGGGAGCTCTTTATCTCCCGTACTAGAACCAAGTCCTAGCCATGTCAATTCTTGATTGATATCCCAAGTCCCAAAATCAACAAGTTGTGCAAGTCAAGATTGTATCAATATACAAGAAATGCATAAACCACGTTTCATGCACAACCAAGATTTTGGAACACAAAGTCATGCCCTAAGTTCTCAACTATGATGGCATGTGAAATGTCAAGAAATCACAGTGTGCATCAATATAGACTAGAACCAAGATATATAACACAAGAAATCCATTGAAGTAAATATACCACAAGTATAAGATACATGATTCAATTACTTACTAAACAACATATGTGTAATTAAACCATTCTAAGACAAATGTGGATGTTCATTAAGTACATTAATAAAACCAATATACAAAATGTCATAATGCTTGATAAAAAGGATAAAAGTCCATGTAATATAAGTCCAATTCATAAGATTTATAGGGATTCAATATCAAGGCATGATTAACTCGATAGAAGCATAAAAGGGAATTTAATCTACTAAATGGATTAAATTATCAAGATTACAAGGCAAGTACAAATGTTCTACGAATAAGTTATGTCAAGGATCATGTCAAGGACAAGTCTAATATCAAGTTACAAGTTCATTTCATACAAGACACAACCATGTGATTTAAGTTCCATACAAAGGAAATAAATAAATGTAAATCTCAAAACTTATCCGATCATTCTCAAACTGATACACGTGAAGGAACTTGTTAAGAAAATCATAAATACTAAGTTAGAACTTAATCAAGCTCACAAAACTATTGAATGGATTTTAATTAATTCATTTAATTAAAATCTCTAGATTTTGAAATTCACCCAAATGATATCAAATTAATATATGTTACACCACAAATAAAGACTTGATTTAAAAACATGATACAAGTGAATTCCATGCAAGATACGGCCATGAGTATTAAACTTTAATACAAGAAAATAATTAAATAAAAGATTTCAAAACCTAATCAAATGTTCTCGATTTAATATATATTAAAGTATATGGCATGCACATCAATAATATCAAGTCGAAAATCCAATGGAGTGAATAATACACATGGAATAAATTAATTAATTAAATTAATTAAATATTACTAGATTTCAAAACATCTCCGATTACTCTTAAATTCACATATATTAAAGAGTATGCTAGGGCCTAATATAATAAGACAACACACATTCATTTCAAGCTATATAAGGCCACATGAATTAAACTTTTATTCAAGATAAATATTAAATAAAAACTTCAATACTTATTTAAATGCTTTCAATTTAATATATGTTAATGAACATGTTAAGGGGTAATTTAATAGCATGTCATATGTTTAAACCAAACTATAACCAACCGGGAAAATCAAATCCCTCACGAGAAGATAATAAAATCTCTAGATTTCGTATCAAATCATGTAAATAAGTTGCATAAACATCACTAGCATGCAATACATCAAGAATAATAAACTATAACACCCCCTACCTCAATTTAAGATGAAAATCTCAAATCCCCACTGAAAGAAAAGTGTTCCGAATCCGACGATACTTCGGGGTTTTTCGAGGACAACACGATGAACAAGTATCCCAAGGAAACCCCATGAAAATCACAACTTGACTTCAAACCCGAACTCACAAAATGGTCAGAAATGGGTTCTAATAAGGGGGAAAGGTGCGCGTCGTCAAGGCGAACAATAAACGCTAAGGCTCAAAACTTTTCACAAAGGAAAACAAGTGGAGGAGAAGAGTGAAGGCAGCCCCTTGGGCTCCCATAGCTGAGGGGGAGGAAGATGATGAAAAGTGACTTTTCACTTTGAGACATTCAATTTATAGGAAAACCCTAAAAGTGCCTTGAAAGGGTCCCACCTGGTCCAGAAAAGTGGAATTTGAGCAGACGCACTCAAACGGTGAAACTCTGTGAACAAAAAAGAACCAAAATGAGAAAAAATGAACAACGGAAGAAACAGCGTCGAAAACTGAGTTCCGAACAGAAAGTTATGCCCCAAACAAGTTTGGCGGCAACTGGGGTCAGAAACCCTGAAACTGGAGAAAAATGACCAGAAGGAAATTCTAAGAGCAAAAAACTTAACAAAATGTGATAATGAATCCCATATGAGGATCCAGGCTCAAAACGAGGCATTTTTGTAATAACTTTCATTAATTGCACAATGGCCCCTCCAAAAAGTGAAAACTGCAATAATGACCCAGAATGAAAATATCTTCCAAAAATATTTTCTTAAAAACCCCTAAAATAAAATATCTTCAAAAGATATTTATGAAAAATACCCCAAGAAAAGAAAAAGTTTCTGAAAAACTGTACATCCATGCCCCTATAGACACCGGGAGCAACCACAGTACTTTTCTACAAAAGTAAATATACGTATTTCGTGAAAACCACTTAGAATGAAGGTACATAAAGTAAAAAACCAACTCCAAGCACGAAAAGTGAGCTTATGCCAACAAAGTGACAAATGGGGAAAAGACAAAATAGGGAAAATGACGAAAATAAATAGTGTGGAAATGACTCGGTCCTCAAAGGAAGTTGTCAATCCGAACAAAAGAGTCTCAAAAATTATTTTTGAGTACTCAAGATGACACTAAGTGATGAAAAATAGAACTTAGAAAAGAACATTAAACGGGAAAAAATTTATCCGTAAAAATTCAGAAAAAGGAAAGGAAGGAAAATGACCAGGTCATTACAAGCTGATCCCGATGGTCGACAAAATGACACAGTGGCTCTAAATATGTTGCATCCAGTATCTATACCAGGGTATAAATCCATAGTCCTCCAAGTGCCATAGAATATATGCACAAAATTCCTATGCATGCACCGCTTAAAAAGTTGATAACGCTAAACTATAGGCCACTGCCTAAATGGATAAACAAAATCCGTGAAAAGTCAATTTAATACGTAAAACTGACCTTCCTCAAAAAAAATAACTACTTCATATACGGAAGACATCCCAATCAAGCATTTCCTGATAGAAAACTCTAATGTACGAGTTCAACAATTTACAAAATCCGACTGCCGCCTCCACATCGCGCACAATCCTCTACAAAAGAGAGTATTTCTTTCCAATGTATCCTTAAATAAAGTCAAGGTCTTATTATATAACCCTCGCTTCCATGTCAGACCAACAAGTGAGAGATCTGCACTACGTAATATCCAAAACGTCAAACGTTGTCACACTAACCTCCTTGTGCAAACAATAGCACAGATAATAATTGAAAAGCGAAGTAACACTTTCAATTACCCATGCAAACCTAAGACATATGTCCTAAGTATATTCTCCATGATCAAATATAATGTCTCGATCAAATCTCCGTTCTAGAGATGTGAAGCAAAGTTGTTATTCCAACATCTTCAAAAAATTCCTTTGACATAGCACCTTTTATCTACTATAATGAATAACCACATGCTATAACTGATGAGCACTGAAAAGTACGCATTTAAACCCCTTAAGTTTTGGTATTTTAGGACCTTTCTCTATCTTACTTTCCCGTTTTAGACTAATTTCATGTTATTGTCCTTTTTAGGTGCTTATCCCCAAAATAAGCTAATTCAGCCAAATAAGAGCTTAAAAGAAGCTAACTCAAGCTGGATGGAAGAAAGGAGCAAAGTGGAAGCAGATTGAAGCAAAGTGTGGAAATCAGCATGTTCAATCGATCTCAAGAATACTTCGATCGATCAAAAGTTCATCGATCTAGACTCTCCAAGATGGATCCAAGCTCTTTTGTCCTTATCCAAAGATCCCACAAAGTTCGATCGATCCAACAATTCTCAGATCGATCAAAAAGATTTCATCTTATCCTGTTATACCACCCTACCTACCACTTTTGTCTCTTTCCCCAAAATATCTCAAATCTGTCCTTATCTAAAAAGGCGCTGCCATGGGAGGATCGATTCAGCCAAAGTTTGATAGATCTCCGCCATGTTCGATCGATTTCAACACAGTTCGATCGATCGAACTTCCTCAAGTAAGAAAAAATATATATTTCCAGCTCATTAAAAGTTGTCTCATTGTGCAATCATTGGAGGAGCCCTTGTGTACGAGCCTAGACCATTGGGTGTGACATTTGAGCTACATATATAAGGAATATGAGCCACTTTTACACATAGTCTTGGATATACTTTTTAGAGTAGAGAGATACAATTCTTAGAGAGGAAGAAAAGAGAAGAGGAGGCTAGAGACACATTCTTGAGAGGTTTTCCATCTTCCTCAAGAAGGAGAGCACTTCTACCATGGAGATAGCCCTTGAGGGTTGGAGGACACCATTCATGAGTTGCTAGACATCCTCTTGGGGCTAGAGTTAACCATAAGCATGCTTTCTTTACCTTGATTAATGTATTTTTGAGGGGATTTGTGTTGTAATACATGTTTTGACATATTTATTTACATAAATCTTGTTTATTCAATGATTTGTGTGGTTTAATTCTTCCAATTAATCATTTCATTCTATTCATATGTCTATGTATGCTATAATAGATGTTCATGTGTTTATCTCTATCTCTTGTGTTGTTGACGCATGTCTATGTGTGTTGATGCTATAGATCTAGAGATTATCAAGACATAGTGCTTAATAGAATGCTCTTGTGGTTTATTTGATGGTTCATACTTATTTCTTAATGGATTGTGCCTCTCCCTTAGTTTAATTAGTTTAATTTCCATGTCATTAGCTTAGATGTAATGTAGCTACCTTAGTTGTTAAATGGGAGGACAATCCATGCTTGTTGTTTGATGTTCCATACTTATGAATGCAAGTAGTATATTTCTTTAATTATGTGATGTGTTTGGATTGTGAGCTTAAAGAAGGATTAATGACTTAGTTTGATGTATTGTGCTATTCATTGTGTTGTTTAGACAATATATACTTAATTGGTCACCCATGCTTGTTAAAACAACCACACACACTTACTATTGTTGCAACATATGTTTTCCCCCTCATTAATTGTGAATTGAGTGTATAGAAAGGTGATACTTAGTGGTGATCTCTAAATCCCAAGACCTCTCTCTTTTGTTTTCTCTATCCTTTAATTACTTGTTTTATATTGAGCTTGTTTAATCTTAATTGTAGTTTAATCAACTAATCAACCTGCCTTTGATCACTGGACCTACTAACCCTAAGCATTGTTTCCATTACTAGTAGCCCTCTAATCCCTTGGGACGATCCCTACTCACCCTTGCTACGTTAGTAGTAGTGGTAGTAGTGGTTTTTATAAATTTAAATTTGATCTAAAAGGCTTTTCTTGAACCTATATTCACTACATTAGTTTGGCGTATAGGAACGACCACCGTCTAAATTTTGGAGCCGTTGCCAAGAATCTGAATTGGCAACACCGTGTTTTGGAAACAATTAGGGATTAATACTCTTTTGATCATGTCTTTACTTTATTTTTATTTTTGGTTACTTATTGTGTTTGTTCCTATTTGGCTAGGTGAATTGAGTGAAGGAAGTTAAGCAAAGGAGAATTCAAAGCAAGGAGCTAAGCTAAGCACAAAAAGGATTAAAAATCCAAAAAAATTGTAAAGCATAGCAGAGCTTGGAAGTTGAAAATGAATTGAAGTTGCTTAAGGACACTTTATGAGATCTTTCTAACTCAAGCTCTAGCTAAATCGTCGGCCCGCGTGGAGTCTTGTTTTTCATTTCTTAGATAAATCATGAGCTCGCGTGGAGGCAATTATATTTTCTTTGCATGTTGTTTAAGTATGAGATCATTGAATGTGGAGATTTGTTGATTGAATTGTTACGGGGGCGAACTGATTATTACTTGCTTGTTATTTGCTTTGCTATTGTATGCATGGTCATAGGTCCTTGAATTCTACTCTTGTCCCTCCTAATTTGCATCTTAAATCGGTTGTTCGTAACCCTAGAGGAAACGGTAGTTTTCATCACTCCATTTCACCAATGGAGGATTTGAATGACGACCATGTGGAAGACCTTGGTCACATAGACCAACAAGGCAACCTCCACCCTAATGTGCATCATGAAAATGTTCAAGTACCATTAGGCATGCCTAGACCATTCATTCACCCATAACAACAAGGCCAAGTTCCATTGGGAATGCCTCGGCCAATATTTGCTCCATAACCCCCTATAGTTCAAGCTAATCAAGGTGTTCGTGTAGCACCACCAATTGTGAATCCTCCCATTGCATTAACAGACCATTATGTGCCTAATGAATACAATGCACCCACTTGCATTCAATTGCCTCCATTTAGAGCACATCACTATGAAATTAAACCATAAACTATTCAAATGTTTCCAAACTATCATGGACTTCCTAGTGAAGAACCTTATAAGCATTTGGATGAGTTTCTTGAAGTGTGTTCCAACGTGAAATATACGGATATGCTGGAAGAAGTTTTAAGACTTAAACTTTTTCCTTTCACCCTAAAAGACAAGGCAAAATATTGGTTCAACAATCTTAGGCCTATTTTGATAACTTCTTGGGCGGAAATACAACAAGAGTTCTTGCAAAAGTACTATCCGGTTTTTAAGACCAATGCCATGAGAACTTCAATTAGAGAATTTTCTCAAGGAAATGGGAAAATGTTTCATGAGGCATGGGAAAGGTTTAATGCTTTGCTTAGAAAGTGCCCTCATCATGACATACCTAAGTGGCAACTAGTTCAATATTTCTTTGAAAGTTTATCGGATAATCACAAGGGTATGGTTGATGCATCCATGGGTGGTTCCTATCTTGACAAGCATGAAAATGATGTGTGGCAATTGTATGAAAGTACGAGTGAAAATTTCATGCATAGGTCCTTATCTTCTAAAAATGGTAGAAACCTAGGTGAAAGGAAGAATGTCGGCTTATATCACGTTGACAACTCCAATGACATAGCCGCCGAGATGAAATCCTTATCTCAAAGGTTTGATTAATTTTTGATCAACCAAAATTCGGCGAATCAAGTATCTTCCTCCCCTACTCATATTCATCATCGTACATCGAATGAATCTTGCATGACTTGTTCAAGTGTCTTGCATTCTACTTCCAATTGTCTACATAGACATGTGCAAGGTGAGCCCCATAAGCAAGTCAATGCTACATTTGAAAATCAAGGGAATAATCCCTATGGCACTCATTATAATTCAAGTTGGAGGAACCATCCAAACTTTTCTTGGAAAAGCCAAGGGGAAGGCTCAAACCCTCCCCAATGTGGTTTTCAAGGGAAGTATGTTCCGCCACCAATGCAAGGCCAAGGTACCCAAGGTTTTAAATCATCATCATTTCAATCACATGGCAATCAATTTTCTAATTCTCATCTTCCAAATCAACCATCATATTCCCAAGGAAATTCTAGGAGTCCCGCCTTTGAAGAGAAAGTTTTAACCGCTCTAGGCACTCTAGAGGCGAATACTCAGTTGCTTCATTCTCATTCTCAATCCATTGCTACGCTAGAAACCCAAGTAGGGCAAATAGCTAGTACCTTAAATACTAGAGAAAAGGGGAAGATGCCTTTGAATGCCCCACCAAAGTAACAATGTGTTATGGAAACTCATTCCTTATCAGAAGGGCACACAATTGAGCATGTCAATGTGGTGACAACCTTGAGAAGTGGGGAGATTGTGGACAACAAAGTAGGTGTGTCCAATGAAGAGAGTGAACCGGTGCAACCAAAAGTTGACACCCGTCCTGTTTCTTATCATATTCCTCCTTTATTGCATATGCATGATCGTTCAAATGAGAAAGTGTTAGAAATTGATTTAAAAAGTGAGTCCAAAATTGATTTGAAAGGTGAGTCCAAAATTGATTTGAAAGATAAAGTGAACAAAGCTTTGAAAAAGGATTTTAAAAATTCTTGTGTTGATGATGTTTCACAGAAAAGTTTTGAAAAAGTTTTTGAGCCAAGAGCTCCATTTCCGGATGCCTTGAAAGGATCAATTTATCTTGACAAGCAAAAGACCAAGACCAATGAAATTATTGAAATGTTTAGGCAAGTGAAGATTAATCTTCTATTTTTGGATGCAATTAAGAAAATTCCGGCTCATGCCAAGTTCTTAAAAGATCTTTGCACCCAAAAGAGGAAGAACAAGAGCCAAGCACCTAGGAAAGTGGTCTTGACCGAGCAAGTGAGCTCAATCTTGTAACATAACACCCTTCCAAAGTTTAAGGACCCCAGTTCACCTACTACTTCTTGCATCATTGGTGACCATGTCATTAATCGTGCTCTTCTAGACTTAGGAGTAAGTGTTAATCTTCTTCCATACTCGACATATGTCAAATTAGGCTTAGGAGACTTGAAACCGATGTCGGTGGTTTTACAACTTGCCGACCAATCCATCAAAAAGCCTTGGGGTATCATTGAGGATGTCTTGATTAAAATTGATAAATTCTTCTTACTGGTCGATTTTGTTGTCATTAACACAGAACCGGTTCCAAATCCTAAGAGCCAAATTCCCCTTATTCTTGGCCGTCCTTTCTTGGCAACCGCAAATGCCAACATCAATTGTAGGAAGGGGATAATGAAAATCTCATTTAGGCATATGAAAGTGAAGTTGAATATCTTCAATCCAACCCCAAATTCATTTGACAAGCATAAAGAAGTAAATATTGTAGAAAAATGTCTAGATAATGAATGTGAAAGAATGGAGTCTTTCCTTGAAACCAAAACTTTAAAAAGTTCATCTTCGACCTTGAAACTAAAGAATGATGTTTCAAAATCTTACTTTGAGAGGGCATGGAAGCCCAAAGATCACATTGACAAAGGACTAACAAATTCCTTTGAACCTAATCCAACAAGTTCTTTAGGGAACCGTTTGTTGGGTGGAATTCAAAGTACTTATCACCCCGACAAGGAGGGGATGCATTACAAGATGTTTAATCTGGGCTAAAAGAGCCCAACATCTTGCTAGAGACGTTTAAGACTAATAAAGGCTTCGTAGGGACTACAACCCTATTCCTCCATCATTTCTATTTTATCTTTCATTTCTTACGTCATTTAGATATGTTTTGGAATTCATACACATGGCTAAGAATTTTGATTGAGTATGCATGCACTTTCATTCTGAAAATAGACATTTTGTACCTGTTCGATCAATCTCAAAAGAGGTTTGATCGATCGAACACCCATTCCTGCAACCAATCATTACTCTGTTCTATCGATCTGAAATTTCCTACATAAATCAGCCCTCTGTGTATCGTTCAAAAATTTCTTTGGATCGATCTGAAAGTTCCTAGATCGATCCAACTTTTTCTTGGATCGATCTTCACTCCACGCTTAGAAAATTTTTGAGATCCATCAAAAAAAGGCCTCTCTGTGCATCGTTCGAACTTCTCTGCATGTTTTTACCTATTCGATCGATCGAACCATCTTCTTGATCCATCTCAGATTGATTAATCTGCACCCTTTGTTGACCTTGACTTTGACTTTGACTGCATTTTTATTTTTATTTTTATTTTTATTTTAAGTTTATTTTATTTTATTTTATTTTCAAAAACCTCAAAAGGATTTTTATTTTATTTTCTACTTTTATTTTCATTTTAAAATTTTCAAAATCCAAAAATATATAGATTTTCTTTATTTAAATATATTTTCAAAAATATATATATATATATATTTTGTCGTTTAGTGAACAGAGATCGATTTCAACATTCTTAAGATCGATCTATGTTCAATAAATCAAAAATTGTCCCTGATCGATCGAACTGGTTGGGAAATATTTTTAAAAACAAAACCCTAGGGTCATTAGATCGATTCAAAGATCGATCTAAAGAACCTCTCATCCTTCGCCGCTGCAAACCACACCTCTCCCCTCTCCGACGAACCCTCGAGAGACCATCCCGAGCCTTGAATCTCTCTCCCTCATCTCAGATCTCCTCATCTCCCTTCAATCTCCACCTCTCTCTCGAATTTGATAAGTCCCAAGTTTTTCCTTTTAATTTTAAGTTTCAATCTACATATTTGTGATGTTTACATGTTAGATCTAGGGTTTCCATGTTTGATTCCTTGCCATATTTGAAGTTTTGAAGCTTGTATATATACGTGTACATATATATATACAGTTTTGTATATACTTCATTTTTTTTAATCAATTTTTAGGGGTCACAGCCCAAACAAGTGACCCATATTGTGTTGTTGATGTGTGAGAGGGCCCCATAAGCTTGCTTGGGTGCCCCCGTGGCATATACGTCACAGATCTGCGACTTTTCGAATTGCCCCTAGCAGTTCGATCGATTGAAGTTTTCTTCGATTGATCACATAAAATCGATCGAACTTATCTCAGATCGATCTCACAGAGACTGGTCTCACATTTTTGTGATCGATTGAACTACACAGATTTGCATCCCACACTTCACACATTCTTTTTTTATTCCATGCTATCTCATACATGCCCAAAGACTGTGTTTTCTACATTGGATGCATTCCATACTTATATTGTTTAGCATGCTTCACTAAATGTCACTATTTATTTAGCTCCATCATCACTTGCGTAGATTCATGTCTTATGTTGTCTATCTTATTTAACATACATGTTTCTATATACTGTGTTTCACTTCTTTATACCAATGCTAACTTATATTACAAGTGTTTTTCTTTCTGTTTTGTAGGCTATGGCTAGGGTCAAGATTGTTGCCCGTGGACATTATCATCGCCGAATCAGACCCAGATTAGAGGAGCAGGCCGGACCATCTCATGTCCAGGATTCAGAGTAGCCTGCTGAGCTTGAGCAGCCTGCATCACCAGTTCCAGCCCAGTCCTCATCAGACAGCAAACTACAATCTTCTGCTTCTACATCTTCATCATCTCATGATGAGGCTGAGCGTACACCATCACTTTCTTCATCTCATGCACAGCCAGGCCAGGCCTTAGACAGACCGCTGCCAAGATACTCACGCCTTACAGTGGCGTATGAGTCAGTTTTCGACATTTCCTTCTTCTCCCGGTATATCATGACCCGAGCAGCCTACGAAGACATTGACCGCAGGGACATTTCAGCCATTCTAGCCCCTGTCACATACCCAGTTTACCCGAGGCTTGTTCGGATGTTCTTCCAGAACCTCCGACCTGCCCCGAGTAATTTGGCGGAGCTGTGCACTACCGTGGATGGCCATCCTATCCGCATCATAGTGGAGACTCAGGCCAGATCGTGCCACTACCCGCATGCCTACCCTCTTGAGCTTGAGCTCGATTATCCCATCCTAGAAAGGAGGCCTTCTTATGCATTTATGGCCGAGGCACTTACAGGCCACTACAGTGAGGGTGACACATTTGCAACTCAGACCTATGTGCCCGATGACCTGTGGTTCTTTGATTCAGTCCTGTACCGAAACGTGTTCATGGCCGGCCACAAGATCCAGAGGCGCGGCGATTATTTGACTGCCCTGTATACTTTCTACACAGGGTGCTGGGTTTCTATTCCAGCCTTATACTGGACCGTGATGATAAAGCTCTACGCAGACTACATCAGCAAGCCCAAGCCCAAGCGGGCTAAGTATCTTCCATTTGGCCATCTTATCATTCAGATCCTCTGAGATTAGCGCTATCCATTCCGTCCCGATGAGCACCCAGAGATAGGAGCTTGCTATTTTGGCAAAAAGGACTAGAATAAGAGCTACAATGCTCTTATCAAGAGTCTTTTAGAGGACACTGTGATAGCAATAGAGGAGGCTGAGGAGGAGGAGATGGCAGCAGGAGCAAAGGAAAACACATCAGCAGCAGCGGACGATCCAGCAATTGATCCGGCTACCATACATATAGACATAGACTTGGAGCAGGAGCCTCCAACAGAGGAGATCCCACATCACTCTCCAGCGGGGTCACCATTACATTTCCCGGAGTAGGCTTAGGACGCACATCATTTTCCTGATCCAGTCATACCTGAGGCTCCAGCACCGACACCCGGCTTTGGAGAGCGTATCCAGGCCTTGGAAGACGCAGTTGTCTCTCTTCGATCAGATGTGGCATATCTCCGCTCCGATATCTTAGCTGCGCTATAGGGCATATCCAGAGATATCAGGGGATCACACCCCATTCACCCTTCTTCATCTACCTAATCTCTATTCCTTTCTTTTATCATGTTATATATCTGTTATTCATTCTTGCTATTTTGATATCGTTATATTAATTTTTACGGCCAGTCTGTTGGCCCAGACATTGTGATGTACATTATTTTTATTTTTCTATACATGCTATAGGTTGGATGCCATATCTTTGTATTGATATATCTGTATTTGATTGACTCCATCAGGTGCATCCCAGTGACTTCAGTGAGAGAGAGTGCTACATAAATTTTCAGGACCACCTTTTTTCCTCTCTCTTTACTTCGATTCTTATCCCATTTACACTTGCATGTCCACTGTGTATTGTTATTATTCTCCTTTGTTATCTAATGAGCTTTTATCCAGTGCCATCTTTTCACGACCACATTTAATCCCAAGTTTGGGGGGGTAATACCAAACTTGTGTCCCTGCCATTCTTTGCTATAGCTACACTGGTATACTCTTTCCTTTATTCTCTTTGTACATTGAGGACATTGTGCCATTTAAGTTTGGGGGTAATGATGTTAAATGCAGTATTTGCTTTAATTCAAAATTTTAAGCATGACTTGTGTATTTGAGGGATTGTCTATGATTGGTCCATAACGAGCGATGATTTTGATCTTTTGAGGACTATATTGCTTAAAATTTTAAAATTGCTTGACTTGAGAGTCCAATACTCCTTGTATGCCTTGTAGATGCCATTTAGGAGTAAATTTTTTGAAAGATTGATATCATGCTTGTATTTATGGTTCACATCATCCTAATTTTGTGATTGTTTGAGATTCATTCTAGGATTCTACACTAGCACAGGTGCACACTAAAAAAAAAAAAAAAAAAAAAAAGGTGAGGACTTCTCCCAAAAGGTAAGAAGTAGGAAATGATTAGATGGAGGTTGTTTTGATTTGTAGCCTAGTTGATTTGAGCTTGTAAGTCCTAAGGGGTGTTTGAACACCTAGTGCCCTAAAGCCGTCTGGTTTGGAAGTCATTGACCTAACGCTCGACCTCATGGATCGCTAGAAAGCTTAATAGATCAACACATTGCACCATACTTCCATCTATGATCCTTAGGATTAGAAAAAAATAATAATAAAATAATAATAATAATAATAAGCGCACCTAGATCAATAAAGCTTTAATAAAATGTTCACTCTTTGTTTTGATGATCAGGACTAGATTTGTGTGCTAATTTGAGGGTAAGGATGTGATCATTTCTTTAGTTGGCTTAGATAGCAACATATTTGATGTCGGTCCACTCAAAAAGGATTCTAGAGTTGTTTTAATCTGCATGATCATTTTCTTGATGTGTGGAGGACCATACTTGTTCGTTTGATGTTAAAATTTTGGGAAATTGCTTGGAAAGGGCTGAAAAATTGCATACTTGAGGTAGTTTTCTCCCAATGCTTGTTTGTAATATTGGTGCCTCTTTTGTGAGAATGAGCTTAATGTTTGTGGGTATCATTTCTGAAAACCCTCACGAGACTTTACTCGTCCACTAGGGGTAACCTAGGGGTTTTAAAAGGCTTGTTGCATATGCTAAATGCAATCATGTTCCCTACGAAAGTGGTGTTATCCATTTATTGCTTTCTAATTCATACTTGAATAGTTGTTCATTTCATTCCTTTCCTTTATAGTTCATTGCTAGGGACTAGTAATATTTATGTTTGAGGGTGTGATGAACGCTGAAAAGTGCACATTTAAACCCTTTAAGCTTAGGTATTTTAGGACATTTACCTATCTTACTTTCCCATTTTAGACTAATTTCATGTTATTGTCCTTTTTAGGTGCTTATCCCCAAAATAAGCTAATTCAGCCAAATAAGAGCTTAAAAGAAGCTAACTCAAGTTGAATGGCAGAAAGGAGCAAAGTGGAAGCAGATTGAAGCAAAGTGTGGAAATCAAAATGTTCAATCGATCTCAAGAATACTTCGATCGATCGAAAGTTCATCAATATAAACTCTCCAAGATGGATTCAAGCTCCTTATCCAAAGATCCCATAAAGTTCGATCGATCCAATAATTCTCAAATCGATTGAAAAGATTTCATCTTATCCTATTGTACCACCCTACCTACCACTTTTGTCTCTTTCCCCAAAATATCTTAGATCTGTCCTTATCCAAAAAGGCGCCACCATGGGAGGATCAATCCAGCCAAAGTTTGATAGATCTCAACACAGTTCGATCGATCGAACTTCCTCAAGTCTGAAAAAATATATATTTCCAGCTCATTAAAAGTTGTCTCATTGTGCAATCATTGGAGGAGCCCTTGTGTGCGAGCCTAGACCATTGGATGTGACATTTGAGCTACATATATAAGGAATATGAGCCACTTTTACACATAGTCTTGGATATACTTTTTAGAGTAGAGAGATACAATTCTTAGAGAGGAAGAAAAGAGAAGAGGAGGTTAGAGACACATTCTTGGGAGGTTTTCCATCTTCCTCAAGAAGGAGAGCACTTCTACCATGGAGATAGCCCTTGAGGGTTGGAGGACACCATTCATGAGTGGCTAGACATCCTCTTGGGGCTAAAGCTAGCCCTAAGCATGCTTTCTTTACCTTGATTTATGTATTTTTGAGGGGATTTGTGTTGTAATATATGTTTTGACATATTTATTTACATAAATCTTGTTTATTCAATGATTTGTGTGGTTTAATTCTTCCAATTGATCATTTCATTCTATCCATATGTCTATGTATGCTAGAATAGATGTTCATGTGTTTATCTCTATCTCTTGTGTTGTTGATGCATGTCTATATGTGTGGATGCTATAGATCTAAAGATTGTTAAGACATAGTGCTTAATAGAATGCTCTTGTGGTTTATTTGATGATTCATACTCATTTTTTGATGGATTGTGCCTCTCCCTTAGTTTAATTAGTTTAATTTCCATGTCATTAGCTTAGATGTAGTGTAGCTACCTTAGTTGTTAAATGGGAGGACAATCCATGCTTGTTGTTTGATGTTCCATACTTATGAATGCAAGTAGTATATTTCTCTAATTATGTGGTGTGTTCAGATTGTGAGCTTAAAGAAGGATTATTGACTTAGTTTGATGTATTGTGTTATTCATTGTGTTGTTTAGACAATATATACTTAATTGGTCACCCATGCTTGTTAAAACAACCACACACACTCACTATTGTTGCAACATATGTTTTCCCCCTCATTAATTATGAATTGAGTGTATAGAAAGGTGATGCTTAGTCGTGATCTCTAAGTCCCAAGACCTCTCTCTCTTGTTTTCTCTATCCTTTAATTACTTGTCTTATATTGAGCTTGTTTAATATTAATTGTAGTTTAATCAACCAATCAACCTACCTTTGATCACTGGACCTACTAACCCTAAGCATTGTTTCCATTACTAGTAGCCCTCTGATCCCTTGGGACGATCCCTGCTCACCCTTGCTACGTTAGTAGTAGTGGTAGTAGTAGTTTTTATAAATTTAAATTTGACCTAAAAGGCTTTTCTTGAACCTACATTCATTACATTAGTTTGGCGTATAAGAACGACCACCGTCCAATAACTCTGTTATTAGTGCAATGTAGAATTGATATGAAACTCCAAAGTACACACTACCAGAATTAATGTCCACAAGCGAACTTACTCTATCCACCACTCGTAATCTATATGGAATTAAAATTCCAACCAATGTTGGTAATTTCTACCAACCATTCACTCCTGATTAGTTCTACTCCCATTTTGATATGGGAAGTGGCTAAAACCTCCAATGATATCCAAGTATCAATTTTCCACCTTGCTAACAAGTGATACACTTGGAGACAGATATGTACATGTCCCTATCTGTATCGCTCACCAAAACTAACATTGTATATCGTGATGCAACTCATAACCATTTGATTGCACCGTAAAAAATATGAATTTTACATCTCTGTCACTCCGACCTTCCTAGCATCATTAAGATAAACTATTAATCCTCCTTTAGTACCCTAAGCTCATCTGAGTAAGGTACTACCTCCTCCAGGGTCAGCTCTAATATTCTAAGTTGACCTTTTTAATAACCTTGGTAATAACAAGTGTTATTTTTACACATGCGCGCTAAAACTCAACTGATTGCATAATAACCACCGAAGGTTCAATTACCATAGCGGTTGATAAGATCATCCTCCTCCCTATTACTTCCCCCAGACAAAACTTAATGCAAAGTGTGATTTACCACATCTATCCATCTAAGCCATCTCGTGATCCATGCTATTTGTATAAACTGATATCTTACCCATTTAAAATAAACAACAGAACTGATTTAATTTATCAGTCAACCAATATCCCAACCAGATTCCTAACCCTTGCGTCAAATCAGCAATCCCTCAAATAAATTTGTGGAAACTACTCTATCATTCCCACTCTAGTATGAGAAATGGCTATAAGGATCTAACGATCTCTAATGGTCTATTTGGATTATCTAATAGATATTAGACTTTAAGACAAAATCACTGTGTCCCTTCTCCTGCCTGTCCTCCAAACATCTCCTTCATTCCGTAAAGCATCATGTTTCCACCAGGATAAATAAAGAACTAAGAGTTGTGAACCTCAGTCTTTACATCCTCCTCCCAATTTGTCTACCAAAAGTACCATTAGTCTGGTACCACCAGCTTTCATCTGCACCTATTGTTTAATTTGGAGTATCGTCAAAAGCTAACTCTGCAACTAAATTCATACATTCTGATCCGTGATAACTTTACCGATATAGAAAGTCAACCGATAATTCTATTTGTCAAAAGTCAACTAACTACAACTTTTCCACATACATTGTGCACCTCTTCTTTATTTAGATGTTCGGTCTCACCTTTATGTCCTTGACATCCTACCTCTCTAACATAAGTAAGTGTTTATTAGACTTCCTGTCTAACTTCAAAAGAATGTGGAATCTTTCCATCCTCCAAATAGTTAGCAATTTCCTTGCAACAACTATTTGTTGTGAATTGTGACCTAAAAAAAAAAAAAAAATTCCATATTATTTGTACAAATGAAGAGACTTTGCTTCCTCCTCGATATGCAACCCCGGTAACTCCTCCTAATGACATGCCCTCATGAATAAAATTATTGTTTAAGAATAGACCGATGAATAGTTAGTCCATCTACTATCCTCAGTCAGTGTCATTCCAATAAGTACTTAAACCAGTACAAAATCCTTCTGCCGACTTGGGAACAACTTTTGAAATTTCCAAGAAGATGTTCAGCAAAGTTAGTACCTCCAATACATCATCACAGTGTTAAAGTATATCAAACTAATCATACTAGATTATTTGACTCATACTACTGGTTTAATTATCCCATTCTGAAAATATACCATAATTACGCATGTCTAGGTTCAATAAATTGGCTAGAATTATGTATATCCACCAAATCCTATGACCACATGCTTACAATCCTAGCGTAAATAATGATATTCCTCCAAAACAGTAGTTGGCTAATTACACCCTTGTGTCCCCAACTAAACCACATTCACAATCTTGAATAATTAACGAAAATGAAACACATAACGTACACACAATAAAACAAAAATATAATCCTGCCTAAAACATCGTTCTTTTTAGAAAAGAAAGTCCCTTTTGGAATCAACCTTACCAGATTGGTTCACAATTTTCTTTTATAGTTTCGTAGGTAATCATCCAACCTCAAAACATATCCTTTAAACATAGCTTAAAAACAAAATCCATTTGCCTAAGCAAATTCCAGAGGCTTAACCCTCATCCTCCTTATACGCAGAATGCAAACTGTCTAACGTAGCTTTATAAAGCAACTTAGAACGTTACAACTTAATCCCCATACTCTCCGGAACGTGATATAAAATCATTGCTTCGTTCTGATAATAACTTCATCCGATTCCTAAACTCCTGAAGAGTACTTTTTATCACCCTCTTTTAAAGGTAATACGAAAGTTTACTTATATGTAGGTTGATCCACACCAACTCTACTAGTATCTTTCACTATACTACTAGCGAATAAGATCACCCTCGTGCGATCCTTCATCTTCACAATTCAGTATCTTTTTTCTTGGATACGTTGAAATCTCCTCCATTAGAATCTCTTTTGGGCTCATCCTTTTCGATTTCCTCCTTTTTGAGAAAACTAAAATCGTGTAGGCCTAAGATGCGGTGACTTATACATACACCTAAATCCTTCATTGGCTTATACTTTTAAAAGTAGCGCCAACCGGAACTAAACCTTCGATTCCTAAGTTCTAAAAAAAACATACTATTTTACTCCTTTGGGTCTTTATCGCTTTCACCTCAGACCCAATCCGCCTCCCAGTGTCAACCATTCTGTGCTACAGAATATAATTGACATCCGCTCCTCCTAACGAACCGTAAAAGAGTGCAACGAGTCCTAACATGGCTTTAAGTTTTAAGAAACGCAACGTGGAAGTTATACAACGAAAAACACTCCTAAGGACACTAGAACTTGGAGTGCTCTAATACCAACCGTGATACTCTTCGATTCTAGAGCCACGGGTGATCAAGTCCGAGCACAGATTCGAGGGATACCAGACAATTAATATGTAAACAAGCAAGAATACAAAAGATTTAGGAAATAAATTTAAAGGATAAAAAGAATTCTAAATATGAAAATCCTCCAAAATTATAGATTAATATAATTTAAACTTTCCAACCCGTACAACTCGGGAATCCATCTAGTGGACCCCTAATAATCCCAAATGAAAGTAAAATACAGAATCAAAACCCAACCCTAAAAATAGGAAAGGAAATCCTACGTAGTCGTAGGAGTGAGTGACTGTATCTGCTCAGCAAGATCAAACTCTAAGCCTAGAACTGACGAACACCTGAAAAATAAGAGTGGGTCAGGTCCACATGCAAGTTCTATCCTACTATAATCCATATAGAAATCTAATATGCAGATACATCCTAGATAGCTCGGCAATAACTAAAATAGTCCATATAGATATAAATACACACTATAGGACGCTCACTAGCCTATAGTGTGGTATCAACCTGAACAGAAGGTAACACGTAAATCACATATTACGATGTGCATGTGCACCTAAACCTACCGGGGAACATCAACTATATCTAGTTACTCATCCTTGGCGATATACGCACCCTAACCATGATCTTGAGACTCAAGCTCATATCACGGTACTATAAGTATATATATAAATCCTTCCTAATACAGAAAAATAAATCAAACATCCGATATGTTGTTCAACTATTTTAGTTGACAAGACATGAATCCATGTAGGATTTAACTATTTTAGTTAATCAATTTTGTATGTATGAATAGGTAGGACTTAGCGTTTTAATCTAATCCATCCTTAATATGCCACCGTCTCATACCAGTGCATATAATGCATATAATCCATAAATGATGCACACTCAATTGAACATCAAACACATCCAGTGACAAACATAATAGAAGTCAGATATATGCAAGGTCCTGTTATGCATCCAGTATATGATTATAATCATATACCCTTCATTTAAATTGCAAGAGTATAATAAACAATTTAAATCATCCATAACCATATAATTGACAAAACAGAAATTTTAATAGTTCATCAATTAACATCCACAGCATGATATAATGATGTCCAGAATTATAAACTGAGCACATTATACTAGAATTACAAAATTACCTTCATATTAGTCCATTTGATTTGCTAAAATAAAAACCAGCAATTAAATCCTCCACAATCCTTGACGGCATGCAAATTAATATTTAAATCTCATGACGTCCATTTAATCTTCAAATATAAATCCTATGCATAATATAATGATACTCAGAAGTCTAAACGAAGTACATTATATGAAATCACAAAAGTATTTCCATACTAGTCCATTTAATTTGCTAAAAGAAAACTAACAATTAAACATCCACAACTCCTAACAACATGCAACTTAATATTTAAAATTTCACGATGTCAATAACCATAGCCTAAACCAACATTCTTGGGCCTTAAATAGGTTATATATATCATTTAAGAACCCCCAAGTAAGTTTCATAATTATATTTTAGCCCCCTGCCTTCAGAAAACACCAAAAAAAAAACACACGGAGAGTGTCCCAGCAAGGGAGCCGGCTCCCCCTTCATGGGAGCCGACTCTCGCACCTTCAGAGCCAGTTTTCCCTCATAGAGAGCCGATTTGCTCCTTTAGGGAGCCGGCTCTCTCCCTCTGAGAGCCGTGCTACACTCCATCTTCTTCTGTTTGTCTTCTTTGCCTCCGGCGAAGTACATAGCTCTCTATTTGGATTTAATTAAGGTATTTAATGTTGAATCTAAGATCCACTAGTTCCAAAACCTCCTCAAATTTCAATACAAATAACTAACATAATTTTAAAACAATAGTTATAACAGTTTATGCAATAAAACGTTTTCAGTTACACAAATCATAAAAATAGTTCACAGTCCAACTTAACATGCATAACCATCTGTTTTAAAGTTTAATTTAATTCTTGGAAACTATATAGCATGCATAGAACACAGGTTTAAGGGAAGGAGTGAGAATAAAACTTGCCTTCGGTTTCAGTTTTAAACCTTAAACCACTGTCTTTGAGTTTTCTGACAAATTCTAGATTGTCGTTCAATACCTCCGTTGCTCTTGGTTCAATCCAGAAGCAATCCCTTCTTGGTTCAGCCCTTGTCCCTAGCCAAACCCTATATTTCCTCTCTCTATTTTCTTCTCAAAACTCTCTGTATTTCGTCGCCTCCACTGCTATGTGACTTACGTTCTAAAAACCCTTAGCCGACTTATACAAGTATCTATATAGGCTTATACAAACACAACCCTAATTCTAATTATATTCAGAGATGGAGAAATAAAAGCAATTAATTATATAGCTAAGTCGGCTACTACATAAAAATATAAAACCCTAAAATCATTATTAATAAAACAGTATAAATGTAATTATTAATAAATCCTAATAGTTAACTTAATCCTATACACATATATATATATACATGTAAATCCATCCATGGCTAATAATTGTACCCATAAAATCCCATATCTAAGCCCAACTCCGTTTTAAAACATTTAATTTAACCATTCAATGTAAGTCCACCTAAACACAAAAATCAATTACAACAAACAAATCAATTAAATAAATAGAACAAATAAAACAAGTTTAATTTATGACATTCCACATAAGCATATAATTCAAGTAAACAACAAAATCAATAAAACAAATAAATCAATTAAGTAAAAATCCAAATAATTCAAAAAAAATGCAATAAACACATTAATCAAACTACCGAAATTATCCTTTTAAAATTAGCAAAAATCCAAATAATTCAATAAAAATGCAATAAATACATTAATTAAACTACCAAAACTATCCTTTTAAAATTAGGGGTATTACAGGTAAACTATTTCCTCTTTCTGTTGTTCTCTTTGCATATTAAGGACAATGTGCCATTTAAGTTTGGGGGTAATGTGTGTAATGTGTGTTCTTTACAATTCAAAATTTTAAGCATGACTTGTGTATTTGATGGATTTTCTATGATTAGTCCTTGACTAACTATGATTTTGATCTTTTGAGGACTATATTGCTTAGAATTTAAAAATTAATTGACTTGAGAGTCCAATACTCCTTATATGTTTTATGGATGCCATTTAGGAGTAAATTTTTTAGAAGATTGATATTGTGCTTGCACTTGTGGTCCGCATCATCCTGATTTTGTGATTATTTTAAGATTCACTCTAGGATTCTACACTAACACAAACGCACACTAGCATTCATTTGTGGGGTACATGCTTTATTGATTAATGATTTGGTTACATCCCAATTGAGCTAGTAGTGCATTGAAAACTTTCATTCTTGATAAAGGTGGATAACAAACCCTTTTCATTGAGTAGCCAGGATTCTAGCCTCATCAAGCACTGAATTTCTCTCGCCGACAGGTGGAGGGCCCAAACTCTAGGTTAATAACTTGATTAAAATTTTTTTAAAAAAAAAAAAAAAAGGTTGCAAAAGCAAATTAAAAAAAGTGAGGACTTTTCCCAAAAGGTTAGAAGTGGGAAATGATTAAATGGAGGTAGTTTTGATTTGTAGCCTAATTGATTTGAGCTTGTAAGTCTTTAGGGGTGTTTAAACACCTAATGCCTTAAAACTATCCGGTTTGGGAGTCATTGACCTAACACTTGACCTCATAGATCGCTAGAAAGCTTAATAGATCAACACATTACACTATGCTTCCATCTTTGATCCTTAGGGATAGAAAAAAAAAATTGAGTGAAAAGGAAAAGTACACCAAGTGAATAAAGCTTTAATAAAAGGTCCACTCTTTGTCTTGACCATCGGTACTAGATTTATATGCTAGTTTGAGGGTAAGAATGTGATTATTTCTTTAGTTGGCTTAGATAGTAACATATTTGATGCCGGTTCACTCAAAAAGGATTCTAGAGTTGTTTTGATTTGCATGATCATTATCTTGATGTGTGGAGGACCATATTTGCTTGCTTGATATTAAGATTTTGGGAGATTGCTTGGAAATGGTTGAAAAATTGCATACTTGAGGTAGTTTTCTCCCAATGCTTGTTTGAAATATTAGTGCCTCTTTTATGAGAATGAGCTTAATGTTTGTGGGTATCATTTTTGGAAACCCTCACAAGACTTCACTCGTCCACTAAGGGTAACCTAGGGGTTAAAAAGGCTTGTTGCATGTGCTAAATGTAATCGTGTTCCCTATGAAAGTAGCGTTATCCATTTATTATTTTCTAGTTCATAGTTGTATAGTTGTTCATTTATTTGTTTCCTTTGTAGTTCATTACTAGGGACTAGCAATATTTAATTTTGGGGGTGTGAGAAGCATTAAAAAGTGCGCATTCAAACCCCTTAAACTTGAATGTTCTAGGACATTATTCTATCTTATTTTTTCGTTTTAGTCTAATTTCATGTTATTTCCCTTTTCAGGCACTTATCCCCAAAATAAGTCATACCAGCTGAATTATAGCATAAAAGATGTAATCTCAAGCTTAGTGGAAGAAAGGAGCAAAGTGGTGGAAAACAGTATTCTTCAATCAATTGAACCAAGCTCCGATCGATCTCACAGTGATCGTTCCAACCATGCCAAGATGGATCGAGCCTCTTGTCCTTATCCTCAAGAAATTTTTCTCTTCGATCGATCTAACATTTCTTCGATCGATCGGACATTTTTTATCTTATCCCCACCTAACACTTTTGTCCTTTTCCCAAAATATCTCAAAAATATCTCAATTTTGTCTTTATTCCAAAAAGACGCTGCCATAGTTTGATCAATCGAACCATCCTTGTGATCGATCGAACTTCCTCAAGTGCGAGAAAAATAGAGTTCCAGCCAATTAAAAGGTGTGCTCATGGTGCAATCATTTGGAGGTCCTAGTGCACAGGTCTGACCATTGGGTGTGATATTTAAGCTACCTATATAAGGATTTTGGGCCATTCTTACATGATATACACTTTTAGAGAGGAACTATACACAAGAGAGGTTAGAGGAGTCTAGAGATTAGAGAGACACACACCATTTGGGAGTTCTTCCACTCATCTAGGGTTTTCATCAAGGAGAAAAAGATCAATTCTACCCTGGAGATAGCCCTTGAGGGTTAGATGACTATATCAACGAGTGGCTAAACCATTCTCTTGGGGCTAGAGATAGCCCTAAGCATGCCTCCTAAACTTTGATGTTTTATAATTTAAGGGGATTTGTGTTGTAACTCTTGTCTTGACATTTGATATATAAATATATATAGATATGAATCTTGTTTCTACAATGATTTGTGTAGTTTAATACTTCCAATTGATCATTTCATTCTATTCATATGTCTATGTATGCTAGAATAGATGTTCATGTGTTTATTTCTAGATTTTGTGACATTGGTGCATGTCTATGTGTCTTGATGTTATGAATCTAGTGATGGTCAAGGCATGGTGCTTATATAGAATACTCTTGATGTTTGTTTGATGGTTCATACTTATTTCTTAATGGATTATGCCATACCCTTAGTTTAATTAGGTTAATCTTCATGTCACTAGCTTAGTTGTAGTGTAATTACCTTACTTTCTTAGATAGATGGACAATCCATGCTTGTTGTTTCATGTTCCATATTTATGAATGCAAGTAGAATATTTCTCTAATTTGATGATGTGCATTGATTATGAATTTAAAGGAAGGAATAATGAATAAAATTGATATGTTGTGTTATTCACTAGCTTGGCTAGACAATGTATATTTATTTAGTTATCCATGCTTGTTGATTCAATCAATGACACACACTAGTATTGCAACATAGAATCCCCCTAATCCATTACACATTGAGTGTCTAGGAAGGTGATGTTTAGTGGTGACCTCTAAGTCCCAAGATCCTTCTCTTATATTCTCTACATTTTATTCTACTTCAATTGTTTTATCTTGCATCCATTTAGTTGATATTGTAGCATAATTAACCAATCAAAACATTTTTAATCACTTGACCTGCTAATCCAACATTGATTTCCAAACTAAATACACTCCATTTCCCTTGAGATGATCCCAACTCACCCTAGATATATTTATAGTTAGAAGTGGTAGTGGCAATCTCTAAATTTAAACTTGGCCACTTTAGCACCCTTTTTGCTTGTTGGTATGACCCACACCACAGATGTTGTTGTTGACGAAGACGTGACCTACGAGGAGGATCCTGTCCTGATTCTTGACTCTCGAGAGCAAGTCTTGCGGACAGGTCAAAGTCTTGTGGAGACACTATAGAGTCGAGGAGGCTACCTGGGAGCTCAAGCAGGAGGTTCACTCTCGGTATCCCGGTTTGTTTGTGTAATACCCCTAATTTTAAAATGATAGTCTCGGTATTTTAATTATTGTTTTCTTGTATTTTGTGTGCCTATTTGTTTATTTGATTAAGTACTTAATTGTTTTACTTCTTTAATTGATTTAGTTGTGATTTAATTGTTTAATTATGGAAGTTAAATTTCATTAATTGACGAATTGACGAATTTAAGTGAATTGTTTTAATTTAATGGAATTGTTTATTTAATTGACTTATTTGAATTAACTATTTTAATTTAATTATTTGTCTATTTTATATGCTTAGGTGGATATTTAATTATTTGTTTCATTTATGGAATTTTAAATTACGGTTTCACTCTTTTGTATTACGTTTTGGTTTTGGGCCGGTTAGGATTTAATTAGGTTTACAGTCTAGGGTTTTAATTAGACTTAGGATTTGGAATTGCCTATAAATATATATATTATACGTCTGCTTAGGGTTTTAAAAAAAAAAAAACTATTCACGGCACAGTAGAGGTAAGAGACGTAACAGTAAGTTGTAAGGGAAATAGAGAAAGTTTGTGAGGTTTCCGACTGAGGCTTCAAGGTCAAACCTAGGAGAAGGGAAGAGCAGAAGCATTAGGAGGTTTTACAGTAGTTCGTGTTGCCGGAACAGTGGACACGACGCCGGGATTTCATAACTGAAATCACAGGCAAGTTATTTTCTTCCTCCTTCCCTTTGGCTTATGTTCTGTGCACCTAGATAGTCTCTAGGGTTTTAATGGATCATTAAACTGAATCTTGCATGAGTATTATGTGTTAAATTAATCCTCTGTGTATGTTGAAATTAAACTAAAATTTGTTCTTGCAATGTTGGGTCAATGTTTGATTTGTAAGCATGTTAATCGGTAGTTGTTTTATGGTTCTTTATTATTGCCAACTGTATTAGATAATGGACTGAGGTAATACTGGACATATTATAGACTCTTAGATTAGTTTTAAAAACAAGAAAAAAGGCTGGATGAGGCCGAAGATGGAGCAGACGAAGCAGGAACGGATCAGGGCTCTCAAGAGGGAGAGAGCCGGCTCCATGAAAGAGGGAGCCGGCTCCCTCAAAATACAAAGCCGGCTCTGGGGAGTTCAGAGCCAGCTCCCAGCCCTTTTGAGCCGCCTCCAATAGGCATGGAGCCAGTTCCATGCTTAAATAGAGCCTGCTCTTTTATTTTAAGAGCAGGCTCTCTCCGTTTGCGCGTTCTGAATTTTTTTTAGAACTGTTTGGATGTTTGGGCTGTTCTGATTAATTTTGGGACTTTACTAGGGGTTTAATAATTAACTTTAGGGGTTACCAAGGACTCTAATTGCATAAGTTACCTCGGTTTATTAATGGAATGTATAGTACACAATTTAACAACTTTGCATGCTGTTAACGGTTGGAAGGAAATTAATTGCCTAGTTTTAATTCAGCGATTTAATGAGTTATAGCATGATTCTAAATTTTGTTTTGGATGCAATATAGGGTCTTTTATTTAACAAATTGAACCTGTGCATGTTTTGGATTTTAAATTGCTGAAATATTTGTCGCTTTTCTGCAATTTGCATGAGTTAAGGAATGAAATTAATTGCTGAGATATTATACACTGTACTGCAATTATTCGGATCATGGTTTTGGGATTTTTTTTGATGTTGAACTGTGATTTATGAGTCTGTAGTTTACATGATTTTGGGCTTAAATTGCTGAACTGATATACAGGTTCTGTAATTCACATGGGAGTTAACTTGGATGTTTAATTGAAGAATTAGTAGTTTTATATTCTGTCAATTACATGGATTTATAGGTGGGGGTTTAATTGCTGAATTAATATATTGAATTCTGTCAATTATCTAGATATCGTGGATTGTATGCACCGATATGGGACAGTGGCATACTGGGGATGACTTAGCTCAAAACGCTAAGACCTAACCTATTAGAATATGGGAATGGATTGTAAAAAAAATTGAATCCTACTTATATGTAGGTCAGATCAACTGAATAAGTTGAGCGACCACATGGATTAACTGTTGTTTGTAGTTAAGTCATACCAATTGAATAAGGTGAGTGACTAACTGGATTATAAAACGTATGTCAGATCAATGAACAATTGAATGACATACTCTGGTTCCGGACGGACTTTAGATATATGATTATGGTACCACAAGATGAGCTTGAGTCTCAGGCTCGTTGGTTAGGGTGCGTATATGCAGTGGATGTGTAGCTGGATATAATAGGTAGGTGTACCCTGTTAGGTCTAGTTACTCATACCCACCTTTGGGTGCGTTTTCGCATCTTGCCTTCTATTCAGGTTGAAACTCCTATTATAGTCCAGTGAATGTCCCTTAGTGTGGATATATATATGTATGGACTAAACAGATATTGTGAGGTATCTAGGATGTATCTGCGTATCAGGTTACTGTATAGATTGCAGTTAAATTAGAACTTGTTTGTGGACCTGACCCACTCTTTTATTCTTTTCAGGTACAGGACGGTTCTAGCCTTAGAGCTTGATCGTGTTGTCGTGGACAGTTTCCCATTCATCAGATTACATAAGACTGTTCTCTATGTTTTAATTTAATTTACTTTTAGTTATTTCAGTTCAATTGAGATTTTATTTAGGGGTCCACTAGATGGATTCCCAAGTTGTACTCTTGGAGGTTCTGGAGATTTGGATTCACTTTATTCATTATGGTTTGGAGGGTTTGATATTGGATATTTGTGATAGCTTTATTCTAATTCTTATTTCATTTAATATTCTATGTTCACTTTAAAATACTTTAATTGTTTGATATTTCCCTCGGGTTTGGGCCTGGGTTGATCAATCCGTGTCTCATATCTGAGGGGTATCACAGTTGGTATCAGAGCACTCCAGGTTCAAGTGCCTCTAGGATGTTTCGTATTAAGACTTCCGTGTAGTATTTTCTCTTGATTAGAGCTTAAGTTTAGGATTCATTGTATTCCTTTACGGTTCGTTTAGAAAGTATTGATGTCAAGTTGATTCTGTAATTTCAAAATATTTGGCACTAGGAAGAGGATGTAGTCCATGATGAAAGCAAGGAAGGACCCAAGGAAGGAGAAGGTTACTCTGACGATTCCCCTACGAAGGCCGATCAAGATGGAAGAGTTGGAGACTCAGGAATTGATTCCAATGGGTGTTGCTTCAGAGTACAAGGCAAGGAAGGTTTCTGCTGTGCGAGATTGGCCACCATACTGTGGACCTAACACAACTTCGGTGGTGCTCAAAGCTAAACCAAGTGGAGAGGAAGATTCCGAAGAAGATCAGGATGGAGGAGACACCGGAGCATCCAAGATGGAGGACACCGGCGTTCAAGGATGACTACTCTTTTAATAGTATTTTTAATTACTAGTAGTAATGGTGATATTACTAAAAGTGTAGTACAGATTTAATCACGTACACTAGGATTACGTTAAAGAATATTTTATGATTATTCGTTTGACAGTTTACAGTTTGGAAGAGTTCTTAATAAAGTGAACTAGCGGTTTTGGCTATCTTTACTGTGTTTTGTGATAGCATTTTTGTATATATACACATGTGGTTTTATTAGACTTTATCAGAATATGTATGTTGCGATAATAGATGATTATCACAGTGGAGTGATTGGGGTTTTGAACAGACAAACAAATATTTGCTTGTAAGTGCATGGTGTTGAGACAGGATGATTACCAAGGAGTTTATAAGAGAACTTGAGTAAATCAATATGGTAGGTTTAGTTTAGAAGGAAGAATTCCTAGAATAGAACAATAATCTAAAAATTGGACGATTGTGGAGCATTATTATTTTACCTTATGTGCTTGCTCTACGGAGTATTCAGAAACATGGAATTTTCATGGATTGGTTGGTGACACACATATGCAATAGACCTCAGAATATTTTTACACCGTTAGGCAATACAGCCATTTCTCATGAGAGTGATGGGCCTGCGACACTAGATATTGGTAGACTCGGATTTCTAGCCAATCTTTTTGTCCTGGACATGCACACTTATGACGGGATACTTGGGATGGATTGGTTATTACTGCCATGATCAAGTTATTTGTTTTGGATGGGTCTATTATGGTTACCATACCTAGTCCGGATGTTTAAATCATTGCTATGCCACGTTTTAACGGGGACACTAGCACCTATTTGTTTCGGATAGAATAGGAGACGGATGAGGGGATTACTGTATCATTGGATAGCATACCAATTGTACAAGATTTTTTGGATGTATTTCAGGAGATTCCAGAGTTACCGCCTAGTCGCAAGATCGACTTTGTGATAGACTTAGCTCCAGGCACTACACCTATTGCTAGGGCACCATATAAGATGGAACCAGTGGAGATGCATGAGTTGAGGGATCAGATTCAGTAACTACTTAGTCAGGGCATTATTCGCAGGAGTACTTCACCCTGGGGAGCACCAGTTTTGTTTGTGAAGAAGAAGGATGGTTCACTTCGGCTGTGTATAGATTACAGGGAGTTGAACAAGGTTATTATTATTCGTAGCAAGTATCCATTACCCAGGATTGATGATCTTTTTGATCAGTTGAAGGGAGCTACATACTTCTCTAAGATTGATCTGCGGTCTGGATATCATTAACTTCGGGTTCGGGAGTAGGATGTTTCGAGCACGGCATTTCTCACTAGATACGGATCTTATGAGTTTCGAGTGATGCCATTTGGGTTGACTAATGCACCAACGGTTTTCATGGACTTAATGAACAGAGTCTTCAGGGCTTACTTGGATCAATTTGTCATTGTCTTTATGGATGACATTTTGATTTATTCGAGGTTAGAGGATGATCACGCTAGACATCTTTGGATAGTCTTGCAGACGCTTCGTGAGCACCAGTTGTATGCCAAGTTCGAGAAATGGGAATTTTGACAGCGGGAGGTGAAATTTCTGGTCTGGGTCACGTGGTGTCAGAAAGGGGAATAGCGGTGAATTCAGCCAAGGTTTCAGCGGTGGTTGAATGGGGATAGCTTACTTCACCTACCGAGATTCAGAGTTTCCTTATATTGGTAGGATATTACAGGAGGTTCATCCAGGGGTTCTCAAAGATAGCGGGACCACTCACTCATATAACTAAAAAGGGTGTACGGTTCATGTGGGATGAACATTGTCAGAACACTTTTGATGAGCTGAAGACTAAGTTGACTTCTGCACCAGTTTTGTCTACCCCCACAAAGCAGGATAAAGTACCTCGTCTATACAGATACTTCGTTGCAGGGTCTTGGATGTGTTTTGATGCAGGAGGAGCGACCGATTTCGTATGAATCTCGGAAGCTTAAGCCTCACGAGCTTAATTATCCAACACATGATTTGGAGTTGGCAGCTGTGGTCTTTGCCTTACGTATTTGGAGGCATTATCTATTGGGTGAATCCTTCAGATCATTTAGCAATCACAAGAGTCTGCAGTTCTTGTTCACTCAGCAAGAGCTGAATATGAGACAGCGCAGGTGGTTAGAGTTTGTGAAAGACTATCACTTTTCTATACAGTACCATCCAGGGAAAGCGAATATGGTGGCAGATGCACTCAGTCGCCGACCCGTTGCTAGTCTTTCTGCTCTATTCACTACTGAGTGGAATGCGTTAAGGACAGTGGATGAGTTGTCGGATGCTTTCGTGGCTTGTATGGTAGTTACACCTTCTATCATTCACAAGGTTTTAAAGGCACAACTCACGGATCAGCAGTGCATTGACAGAGTAGCAGAGATAGCTTCTGGGGAGGTTCCATTCTACTATATTGGTGCTGATGGAGGTTTGAGGTACAAGGGATAGTTGATGGTACCTTTTGCTAACGAGTTAAGGAATGATGTGAGGACTGAGACTCACCACTCTGAGTACTCTGTTTATCCAGGAGAAAACAAGATGTATCAAGATATGAAGCGACAGTTTTTGTGGGCAGGTATGAAGAGGGACATTGCTCTTTTTGTTTTGCAGTGTAGTACCTGTCAGATGGTTAAGATTGATCTTCAGCGATTGCCAGGAGCTCTACAGCCATTGCCGATATCGGAGTGGAAATAAGAGAGCATCTCTATGGATTTTATGGGGGGATTGCCTAATTCCTTCAAGGATCACAATTCCATTTGGGTTATCGTGGACAGATTGACGAAATCAGCTCATTTCTTGCCTATTCACACTGACTTCACTTTGGAGCAGTTGGCGAGACTTTACATTACAGAGATTATAAAGTTGCATGGAATTCCATTGTCTATTATATTAGACAGGGATTCGAGCTTTGTGTCGGGATTCTGGAAGAGTTTTCAGCAGGCTTTGGGTACAGAGTTGCACCTTAGTACTGACTATCATCCTCAGACTGATGGACAGACTGAGAGGGTTAATCAAATCATGGAGGATATGCTTTGGTCGTGTGTTCTTGATTTCAAAGGCCACTGGGAGGATTATTTACCGCTTGTGGAGTTTGTTTATAACAATAGTTTTCAAAAGACTATTGGGATGGCACCATCTGAGGCATTATACGGCCGACCGCGTCGATCGCCTGTTTGTTTGATGGAGGTTGGTGACGGCAGATTCTTAGGTCCTGAGTTCATCAAGGATACTTCTGAGAAGATAGCTCTTATTAGGGATCACATGCGCACTGCCCAGAATAGGCAGAAGAGTTATGTGGATTATCGCATACGTGCTTTGGAGTTTCAGGTAGGGGATCAGGTTCTGCTCAAAGTATCTCCTATGAAAGGAGTAATGCACTTTGGGAAAAAAGGGAAGTTGTCACCACGGTTTGTCGGTCCATTCATGATTACGGATCGAGTGGGAGCTGTCACTTATCGGTTGGCACTTCTGGATAATCTGGATCGCGTACACAACATATTCCATGTTTCCATGTTGCGGAAATTTCTGCGGGATGAGGATCAGTATCAGCATATCGATGTTAGGGAAATTGATTTGCAGCCGGATGCAACCTATTTGGAGCCACCATGTCGTATTGTCGACCGTCGGGATCAAATCCTTCATAATAAGGTTATTCCTTTGGTGAGTGTTCAGTGGAGTCATCACAATGAGGCTGAGTCTACTTGGGAATGGGAGGATGTTATTCGCTCGCAATTTCCTGAAATATTGGAAGAAGGTAAGAGCGAATTCCGAGGATGGAATTCCTTTTGTTAGTGGGGAAGAATGTAATACCCCTAATTTTAAAAGGATAGTCTCGGTATTTTAATTCTTGTTTTCTTGCATTTTGTGTGCCTATTTGTTTATTTGATTAAGTGCTTAATTGTTTTACTTCTTTAATTGATTTAGTTGTGATTTAATTGTTTAATTATGGAAGTTAAATTTCATTAATTGACGAATTTAAGTGAATTATTTTAATTTAATGGAATTGTTTAGTTAATTGACTTATTTTAATTAACTATTTTAATTTAATTATTTGTCTATTTTATATGCTTAGGTGAATATTTAATTATTTGTTTCATTTATTGAATTTTAAGTTAGGGTTTTACGCTTTTGTATTATGTTTTGGTTTTAGGCCGGCTAGGATTTAATTAGGTTTATACTCTAGGGTTTTAATTAGACTTAAGATTTGTAATTGCCTATAAATATATATATTATACGTCTGCTTAGGGTTTTTTTTAAAAAAAACCCTATTCATGGCACAGTAGAGGCAAGAGACGTAACAGTGAGTTATAAGGGAAACAGAGCAAGTTTGTGAGGTTTCCAACAGAGGCTTCAAGGTCAAACCTAGGAGAAGGGAAGAGCAGAAGTATTAGAAGGTTTTACAGTAGTTCGTGTTGCTGGAACAGTGGACACAACACTGGGATTTCATAACTGAAATCACCGGCAAGTTCTTTTCTTCCTCCTTCCCTTTGGTTTGTGTTCTGTACACCTAGATAGTCTCTAGGGTTTTAATGGATCATTAAACTGAATCTTGCATGAGTATTATGTGTTAAATTGATCCTTTGTGTATGTTAAAATTAAACTAAAATTTGTTCTTACAATGTTTGGTCAATGTTTGATTTGTAAGCATGTTAATCGGTAGTTGTTTTATGGTTCTTTATTATTGCCAACTGTATTAGATAATGGACTGAGGTTATACTGGACATATTATAGACTCTTAGATCAGTTTTAAAAACAAACAGAAAGGTTAGAAGAGGCCGAAGATGGAAAAGACGAAGCAGGAACGGATTAGGGCTCTCAAGAGGGAAAAAGCCAGCTCCATGAAAGAGGGAGCCGGCTCCCTCAAAATACAGAGCCGACTCTGGGGATTTCAGAGCCGGGTCCCAACCCTTTTTGAGCTGACTCCAATAGGCATGGAGCCGGCTCCATGCTTAAATGGAGCCTGCTCTTTTATTTTAAGAGCAGGCTCTCTCCGTTTGCGCGTTCTGAATTTTTTTTAGAACTGTTTGGATGTTTGGGCTATTCTAATTAATTTTGGGACTTTACTAGGGGGTTTAATAATTAAATTTAGGGGTTACCAAGGCCTCTAATTGCATAAGTTACCCCGGTTTATTAATGGAATGTACAGTGCGTAATTTAACAACTTTGAATGTTGTTAATGGTTGAAAGGAAATTAATTATCTAGTTTTAATTCGGCGATTTAATGAGTTATAGCATGATTCTAAATCTTTTTTTGGATGCACTGTAGGGTCTTTTATTTAACAAATTGAACCTGTGCATGTTTTGGATTTTAAATTTCTGCAATTTGCATGAGTTAAGGAATAAAATTAATTGCTGAGATATTATACACTGTACTGCAATTATTTGGATCGTGGTTTTGGGATTTTTTTTTTATGTTGAACTGCGATTTATGAGTCTGTAGTTTACATGGTTTTGGGCTTAAATTGCTGAACTGATACACAGATTCTGTAATTCACATTGGAGTTAACTTAGATGTTTAATTGAAGAATTAGTAGTTTTATATTCTGTCAATTACATGGATTTATAGGTGGGAGTTTAATTACTGAATTAATATATTAAATTCTGTCAATTATCTGGATATTGTGGATCGTATGCACCGGTATGGGACAGTGGCATACTGGGGACGGCTTAGCTCAAATCGCTAAGACCTAACATATTGGAATATAGGAATGGATTGTAAAAAAAATTGAATCCTACTTATATGTAGGTCAGATCAACTGAATAAGTTGAGTGACCACATGGATTAACTGTTGTTTATAGTTAAGTCATACCAACTGAATAAGTTGAGTGACTAACTGGATTATAAAACGTATGTCAGATCAATGAACAATTGAATGACATACTCTGGTTCCGGACGGACTTTAGATATATGATTATGGTACCACAAGATGAGTTTGAGTCTTAGGCTCGTTGGTTAGGGTGCGTATATGCAGTGGATGCGTAGCTGGATATAGTAGGTAGGTGTACCCTATTAGGTCTAGGTACTCATGCCCACTTTTAGGTGCGTTTTCACATGTTGCCTTCTATTCAGGTTGAGACTCCTATTATAGTCCAGTGAATGTCCCTTAGTGTGGATATATATATGTATGAACTAAATAGATATTGTAAGGTATCTAGGGAGTATTTGCGTATCAAGTCACTGTATGGATTGCAGTTAGATTAGAACTTATTCGTAGGCCTGACCCACTTTTTTATTCTTTTCGGTGCAGGATGGTTCCAGCCTTAGAGCTTGATCATGTTGTCGTGGACAGTTTCCCATTCATCAAATTTTGTAGGACTTCTCTCGATGTTTTAGTTTAATTTACTTTCAATTATTTCAGTTCAGTTGACATTTTATTTAGAGGTCCACTAGATGGATTCCCGAGTTATACTCTTGGAAGTTCTGGAGATTTGGATTCACTTTATTCATTATGGTTTGGAGGGTTTGATATTGGATATTTGTGATAGCTTTATTCTAATTCTTATTTCATTTAATATTTTGTGTTCACTTTTAAATACTTTAATTGTTTGACATTTCCCTCGGGTTTGGGCCTGGGCCTAATCAACCCATGTCTCGGATCCGAGGGGTATCACAGTTTGCGATTTCAAATGCGAGTTGATTTCAGGGATGAAATCCTTTTAAGGAGGGGAGGTTGTAATTTTGACCCTATCATTTTCCTCCTTTTTCAACGATTTTCTTTTTCCGTTATTTATTTGTTTATCATATCTTTTTGTATAACCTTAGGGTTTTGGGAACCCGAGTTAGGGTTTTGTGTTCAGATTCAATTTCTAACTTCAAATGCATTCACACTATTTCATTTCCATGAAATGCGTATCTTTGCTTTTGTAGAAAATAATACTACTTATTTGCTTTTCCCATAGGAGTATGGATACATAGTTTCTTCGGAAACATTTTTACTTTTTTGGGTGCTTTGTGTAATTAAGTTTTGTGATATTTTGGTCTTAGGGATCTTTTTGTAATTTTTATTTGAGATATTTGGGAGAGGGACTAAGTTACAATTTTTGAAAATATGTGACAAGTGTCACACTTTCCTTGAGGACACTTGTCTACTTTTTGTAGAACCACTTGGAGGCTTAGGATGGTGTTAAGTGTAGGGTTGGGATTTAGCTTTGTGAGGAGCCATTGGATGGTGACATGTGTAGGGTAAAGATCCACCCACTTGGTGGCCTTTGATTAGTGCACTTGTAAGCTTAGGATTGTGACAAGTGTACGCTTTGGATGGATTCTTATGAGGGTGTGTGAGATTGTGACAAGTGGAGGGGTGAGATAAGAGTGTGTATGTGAGAGGTACTGCTAGTTTAGGGTTAGTGTGTGTTTATGCTTTAGTGAGTAGAGGAATACACTTTTCTTTCACTAAGTCTTCATCTTCTTCCTATCATCCTCTCAAGCCACCTTGTTGCCTATAGGGCTGTAACTCGAGTAGGTTGGACACTTAACTCGGGCTCAACCCAATGTACAAATCTTCAACCCACGTCCAGGTATAATTTCGCCTAGTGACCCAAAGCTCAACCCATACTTAATTTTTAAAATACGTGTTAAACTCGGGTTCTTTATTCGGGTTATATTTTTAGGTTTTCTTGGGCTTTTAAGTCGGGCTCTCAATTTTATTAGTGCTTGGAGTTAGAGTAGTTGAATGAGTTTCGAAGTTTCAATACATTACAAAACATACAAGTCCAACATTAATAATAAATAAGTACAAAGTTAACAAAATAACAAGCCCTCATAACCAACATTAATAATAACATTCATCCTCCAAAACAACAAAAAAAAAAAATTATTGGTCATTCATCCTCCAATCTCCATGCCCCTCATTCCTATAAAAGGGATATAACAATATCAAATTATAGATAACTTGTAAATATATATATATATATATATATATATATATATATATATATATATATATATATATGAAATATATAAATTATTTATCAAAACTATCTCATATACACTTAATTGATTATATTACCCCTTGAATTTTGCTAGATGACGCTAAAGTGGTGCAAGCTCTAGGTTCTCCAACTTTGATCTCCAAACCTATATGTAAATGAGAATATTAATTATTTGTTAACTATAGAGATCACAAAAACAATTTTATATACATATAAAATTAATAAAGAAAGTGAAGGATAGTAATACCTTTCTCTAAATCTTCCAGTTCTTCTATTTTCTCTTCCATATCAATAGATGTTGATGAACTCCTAAGCCAATCTTGGGCACAAATCAAGCACTTAACAATATAAGGAGTTAAGGAACTACGAAATGAGTCAAGTACTCATCCCCTGGTGCTAAAAGCTGACTTAGAAGCTACGGTTGAAACTGGAATGGCCAAAATGTCTCTAGCCATTTCTAAAAGGGCAGGTATATAAAGGGGTTTTTACTTTCCACCACACCAAAATATCAAATTTTGGTGATTCCCCTTCAATAACATTATACAAGTAACGTTCTAAGTCTGACTTAATCACCTCCCTTTGCTCATTTTTCAAATGATTACGCCAATTCCCCCTATTCTCATCAAATATACTATCTACCCCCTAAATGTCATCCATTTCAACATCAACATTTGTTTTAGTTGACTCAACATTTTTTGCCAACTCAATTGATGAACAATATTTTACAAGTTCAACCATGACATCTCTTATCTTCCCTATCAACTCTTCAACCTTGGTATCCGAACATAATTTTGCCACACAAAATTTCACAAACCCCAGCTTGTAACGAGGATCTAAAACCACTGCTATGATCAACAAAATATTAATTTTATCAATATTGCAATACTTCTCAAACTTTAGGATCATTTTTTTTCCCAATATTACTAAAAGAAAAAACATTTTTATTTTTTAACCACTTTTGTAGCAAATTTTGAATTCCACTCCCTTCTTGAAAATAGGAGTTAAAGGTGACATACTTAGACCCCAATACACGATTTGTGACAATGTAAAAGTGCTCCAAGAACTTGTGTAAGTTCTTTCCATTCAACCAATCCTCTTTAAATGGAGCACCCTTTACAAAAGTTAAATCTTGCTCCTCTAACCGCTCAAAGGCTTTTTTATACTCAAATGTTGCACCAAGTATTAAATATGTTGAATTCCATCGTGTTAGAACATCCAAACACACTGTTCTTTTAGATGTGATCTTCTCCACCTTAGCACACTTCTTGAAACATTGATAATGAGAAGGAGAACTCCTAACATACTTCACTACTTTGCGAATCTTAATGATGGAATCACTCACCTTATCAACTCCATCCTTCACTATCAAATTCAAGATGTGTGCAAAACACCTTACATGAAACATCTTACCCTCCAATAACAGCCCATTGCGCTTATTAAACTTCCTCTTTAAAGTTAAAACTGCCGTATCATTACAACTTGCATTATCAATAGTTAACGTGCAAAGTTAATCAATTCCCCACTCCAACAAATAACCTTCAACGGCTTGTGCAATGATGTCACCATTATGTGGAGTTGGAACCACATGAAAATTAATAATTTTTTTTTTGTAATCTCCAATCTTTATCAGTATAATGTGCTGTAAGACACATATAGCCAAGATTTTTTATGGAAGTCCACCAATCAGTGGTAAGACAAATTCGTGAAGCCGATGACTCGAAAATCCATCTAAGTTTGCATTTCTCAGCTTCATATATAATAATGCAATCTTTTGTCATAGTAGTTTAAGAAACCAACTTAAATTTAGGCTGTAACACACTTAAAAACCTTTTAAAGCCCATTTTTTTCCACAAAACTAAAAGGAAGTTCTTCAGTAATAATCAATCTTGCAAGCTCATTGCGACAATCTTTTTGGTCAAACTTCTAATTACTTACACCAGAACCATCACCTCCAAAACTTAAGATTTTTTTAGTAGGGTCTTTATTACCATTATACTTGGAACAGATTCTTAAGTGTCGACTAAGAGTGCTAGTTCTATTCTTAGTAGGACAACAATATAAGCCCCCACAATAATTGCAATTAGCCTCATCAGAAGGCTCCCCTTCTTTCAAAACTTTTGTGAAATGATTCCACGCTTAAAATTTTGGTGGATAACTCTTTTTCCGTAAAGTTGGCATGGTCTTTATTGTGGCTTCATTTGTTGCTTTTGTCTCTCTCTTTTTCATCATCCCAAATTTTCAATACTTCTAAAATGTATGTGTGAAGAAAATAAAAATAAAAAATGCTCAGTCAATAAATAATAGAAAATTGTGTGTATATATAAATTTCTACGTCAATCATCTGTCCTAAAATTTTTGGGATTGTTTGGACAATTCAATGCAAAGACAAAAAAAGCGTACTTCACACAATAATTTCATTAAATATAGACCTGTTTGGTGCTTCCACACATCAAAACAACATTAAATATACAAGGCAAAACAACATAACAGAGATTGAACCTACTAATAGAGATTTCTACTTCACTGACATTTTCAATAAGAAAGCTAAATACCCATCCAACAAAATGGAACAAAAACAAATAAATAATCTGCAGCACCTACAGTTTGTGATAGCAGACGATGACGGAGGACGGTGACTGACGTCGATGATGGAGGACAGAGGATGGTAGCCGACGGCGAGGACAGACGATGACGAAGACGATTTGAATCAGAGTACGACAAGGACAGGCGAGGACAAAGGATGGATTTAGAGACTGTATGGACGATTTGAAACTTGAAAGGGATAAAGATTGAAGTGTTTGGAAATTAAAGAGAGAGAAGGAGGCACCTTGGTTATACTTGGGGTTTAATGCGTTTAGATTTAACATGTAATGTTGTAAAAGTAAATTATTTATTAAATAAATATTTAATGCATTCAGAGCCTAACATAGATATATATATATATATATATATATATATATATATATATATATATATTCGGTAGATAACATAGATAAATATTTGATAAGATAAATTTAATAACAAAATTTAAACAAAATAAATAGTTGCCGATAAAATTATATGGCATATTCTAGCTTTATAGTTTATTCCTACTTTAAAGTGGCATCCAAAGCTCTTTTGCAGACAGAATTATTGCAATAAGTGCGAACACATTAATAACAAAGAATATATTTTTGTGGGGGGCACAATGTGTAGGGAAGTCTGAATGTAACAGGTTGGTTGGGCTTGATTTGCGGGTTAGGTGGGATTATCATATCAGGCTTGATGTTCAGGTTTTTTGAGCGGGTTGAACGAGCTTTAGCATTTCGGGCGGGTTCGGGTTGGGCTTCGGGCTTCAAAACATATCAACCCGAGCCCGGACCAAATTGTGTTCAGACTCAATAAACTTAGCCCTGGACCAGAACAAAAAATCTTTGTCCAAGCCCATAAAAATTTGGGCTGGGCTCAAGTAAATTCAAGTTGGGCCTGCCCAAGTTGTAGCCTTAGTTGCCTACACCTTGAACCTCACTATACACCACTTTTCCCTCATCTCCTAACCTCACCATAGAAGGGTTTTATCATCCTTGGAGCTTCACTATTAAATTTCCATTATTTCACCTTTGTTTGGAATCTAGAGCTCTTTACTCTAGTGAGGTAGGGGAAGCCCTATGTTTATAACCTTAGTGGTTTAATGCTTGATTTGGGGTTAAAAATATATTGAATGCATGTTTTTACTTCTAGGACTTGCATATAGGTAGCTATTGTATATGATGGACCTAAGGTTTTATGTTTTTCATAGCTTGTATATATCTATATCATATGATGATGTTGTATTGTCTTGAGGTAATCCGAAATCTAGAAATTTTCTTGTATAGTAACTACTTGATTCTTATGATTTTCATGTGTAGAGATTACTTGATTTGTGTATAAAGCATGCCTATGAATTGTTGGATATTCAATACTTTGTTGATGTTGAAATGAGGACTTGAAACCTTGCTGTATATTGAGATGAATGTATTTCACAAATTGAGAAGTTGTAGTAGCTTAGAGAACTACCTTGTGGACTTGCATTCCCTTTAAATGCCATGGTCGTTAAAGGCCTAGGGAATATCTTGTGTGTATCCCTGTGTGGTTCAGCATGGAAGATGGATTAAATGCATTTTACTTATGTGTATAAGTTGCGAAATGCTTGTTGATTTTGGAAACTTGGGCGTCGACCTTGTGACTTGGCTAGAATTCGGCTCTAGTGCGAGAGGTACGAGTTCTCCCTATATAGTGTACACTTAGGTGGTTTTTATCGAGTTAGTGCCCATAATAACTTCATTGCGTTGGTTTGATCCGACGAAGCCGTCCAAGTATTCCGTTTGGTTTGATTTCACTTTTATTTACAAGTTAACATTACTTTTGAAGTTGTATATTGTTGAGTTCACTTATTGTGAATGGTTTATATTATGTTTCAATTGTAGCTTTAACATGTCCTTTAGTTCCCCCTTTGAACTTAGACGTTAGGTGGCATGGTCCGTATAGATTCAGTTTATATTGATCTTGTAAATTCATTACAACTTTAGGTTATACGCATATACTTTTCCTACGAATAATTTACTCACCCTAGTTGATTGTGTTATTTTTAGGCAAGGAGACTCTGTTTTGGGATGCACAACATCCCTAGATTTGGTTTGGTTGTATTGGAACATCTTTTATGTAATTTTGAAAGCATGCAAAGTGTTTAGCGTGCTTCTTTTGGTTTATTTTGTAATTATGGACTCTTGGAAAATGATTTTTTGTATTTGTCATGTATTGAGGCCATAAGCCATTGTAGCACATTTCAATATGCATATTACATTTGCGTGCATGTTCGTAAACTCGCTGTATGGCCCAAGTTTTACAAACTCGGTGCATCAGCGAGTGACCTGAAATTGATCCAAAACTAACCCGATAGCTGATCCGAAATACGGAAGCGAAAATGGAAACAAAACCTCTGGTGATGTACATCATCTCTAAGATACCAAGGCAACTTCTCAAGAAGCTACTAAGTCAAAAGAAACAAATGTGGAAGCCAAGGTTTCAAAGCCCGACAAGAAATAGACCAAGGGCAAAACGGTCATTTCACCCTAAATGGATGCTACCATGCATACCATTGGAAATGCAATAGAAAAGTAATAAGGATAGACTCAAGAATTATATGATTCGGAGTCCTGATGAAGAAGATACAAGGGTTTGAAGTCGATGCAAGAAGACTGGACTGAACTGAGATGAACCAAGAAAACAAAGGGGAAAATCGGCTGGCTGAAACGATTCGCAGAAATGCAAACCCTCTGGACTCTTTAAAAGAAGCATGTCGGCCGACTAATAGACGTTGTCGGCCGATCGAAACAGACAATCTGGCTGACTGAAACGATTTGGAAAAGTGCACACTCTCGGGACTTTCAAAATATAAAGGAATCGGTCGGCCAACAGCCATTGTCAGCTGACCAACACACTAAATAGCAGCAAAAATATTATTGCTGCAGAAGCGAAAATTGTGCTCGATCCAAAACAAAACCTACACATGGGTCCCGAGTGACCCAAAACAGAACTCAAAACATGCTAAAGTGTCATACAACCTCTCATAGCATGGACAAGACAATAAAAGTATGTGCATCATGCCATGGTGTGCAATTTGCCCCAAATAAAATCAAAATAAGAAAATGGGCTCGAGGCCTCATTTTAAACATGTCCTATATTGAAATGTGTTACAATGGCCCATAACCTCATTACATATCAAACGTTAAAAATCATATCCCAAACCTCAATAAATACACATTGAGTCCAAAAATACATGATACATAAAAAATAAGCATGCTAAACATATTGCACGCATCCAAAAAGTGTCTAACAAAGCTCAAGCCAAACTAAGGATGTTATGCATCCCAAAACAAGGTCTTTTTACCTAAAAATATCCCAAACAATTAGGGTAGCAACCAAAGTTACCCATAGGAAGAAGCATATGCGTATACCCTAAAGTTTCAACGAACCTTTGCAACGTAATATAAACTAATACATATGGTTCGTGCCTCCTAACATCTATATTCAATGGGAGAGCTAAAGAATCATCCTAAGCTATAATCGAAACAAATTATAAGCGATCTACAATAGATAAACAATCTATTACAATGGTAATAATCCATAAAATACAACAAGTTACAACCCTAGGTCATATCAACGTGTAACGGAATATAAACAATTACATGTGGTACATACCACCTAACGTTTATGTTTGAAGTGGTACAAGGGATCATTCTAGAGCTACCTTAGAATATTTTAAGCACAATCACAACAAGTGAAGCAATTAAACAACATTGGATATAGCCAAAACAAAACGGTAAGTTATAACGACTTAATGTAAACAACATTGGAAAAGCCAATATAAAACAATAAGCTATGACGACTTAATTTAAACAACATTAGAATAGCCAACACAAAACAACAAGTTACAACGACTTCATGTCATCAACTTGAAATGGAATTACGAAATCAAACAAAGGTGGATATACTTGGACATCACGTTGGATCAAATCCAAATGAATAATAGCTATTTTGGGTTACTAGCCCGCCGGGAACTACCCTAGTGCGCACGTGTCGGAGGAACTCGTACCCTCCGCATTAGAGCCGTACTCTAACAATAGTCAAGACAACGACGTCCTAAATTTCCAAAATTAACAAATTGTCACAACAACTACTAGTGTTACAATGCAAGTAAATAACTTCCATGCACAACCAACAATGGTAATCACACATAGTCATGCTCTAAGTCTCTAAGCTACAATGGCATGTGAATGTCAAGTATATAAAGTAATATTCACTACACCAATCACAAGGTTGCTAGATAAGGAAATCCATTCACAACATAGCAAGCCTAAAACCTCTATTTAGATAACAATATAGCATATGTTTCTCAACAAAATTAAGGCAAAAATTATACTAGAATTTCATGAGCAAATCACAAGAAATCTCTAGATTCCATTCTTACACAAAATGAAACTACAACATTATCAGTATATGAGATCAATTCAAACTAGCATGAAATGAGTTCCAATTCCATGTATTTAACAACTCCTTAGTGTTAATTATGCAATTAAATTATTAACAATAATTTAATAAAATCACCAAAGTTACATTAACACAATCATGTGATTTTAAGTCATCACTAAGTGAAACAAGATAAATACAATTACAAGGTAATCAACATAGAGATTTTAATCATGCTCACATGGTATTCATTAAATCCCTAAATTAACAATGACATAGTCAAATATCACAATACAATTAAGAACAATAATTATACAAGAACATCCTTAGTCTCAACTACAAGACTACACTAGGAATTCTAATCTCTACTATGTATAACAACAATAATACAAGTGAATAATCACATATAAGCCTTGTGTAAAATGACACCCTAGGTTACATACAATCAAAATATGTCTAATGCAATCCTAAAATGCCATTTTATATGCATATAATGTATATCAACAAGAAGGGAAACAAGAAACCATAACAAGAGTATAAACATAGTATAACCCCTACCTCACTAGAGGATTATTCCTCTAGAATCTAAGGCACAAAAACTCAAAATAAAAAAACTGAGAAAAGGTGTTCTAGATCAAGAAGATATGAAGATATGATCTTCAAATTGAAAGACCAAATTCCTCAAGAAAGGGGGTCGAATTTCAGAAATGGCAAATAGGGTTTCAGGATTTCCCAAACTACCATGCTCGAGATTCACCCCTCTGGTATCAAAGGTAAACTAGGTCAAAATGGAAAACTAGAAAAAGCTGTTCTATATCAAGAAGAGATGAAGATATGATCTTCAAAGTGAGAGATCAAATTCCCAAGGCAAAAGGTTCAACATCCAAAAATGGCAAAAGAGGTTTCAAGTTGGCTACAATGGGGTTAGGTGAGGAAGATGGAATTTTCCCACCTTTTCCCATTAACAATGGCTATCTTAGTCAAACACACACACACCAACACTACCTCTCTCTCTCTCACACACACACACATCAACCCTCCACTTGTTACAATCTTAGGGCTCCTTACAAGGTCAAATCCAATACCTACACTTGTCACCAATCTAGGCTTCCAAGTGTTCCAATCAATGGACAACATGTGGGTGAATCTTCACCCTACACTTGTCACCATCCAATGCACTCTCACAAGGCTTAATCTCAAGCCTACACTTGTTATCCTCACACACCTTCAAGTGTCCCAACCAAAAGGTGACAAGTGGGTGAACCTACACCCAACACTTGTCACAAAAACAAGCTTCCAAGTCACACCACCAGGGGGATGACAAGTGGCCCCAAGGAAAAGTGACATATGTCACTAATTCCTAGAAATTGCAAAGAGGTCCCTCCTATAAATATCCTTAGGAATATTTGTAATAAAGTCCCTAGAACAAAATAAAATTACATAAAACACCCCATAAAACAAAATTATTTTTGAATAAACCATGCGTCCATACCCTTAGAAATTGAAAATAAACAAGCATATTTTTCATATAAAATAAAGACATACACGGCCAGTAAAAGATAACATAATGCAATTCACGTGGTATCAGAAATCATTTCCGAGCACCGAAACCTACTTCAGGTCAGACTAAATCCTTAGGTCACAAGAAAAAGAATAAATCAAATAACTAAATAATTAAATAATAATAAAAAAAATGATAACGGAAAATCAGAAAAGGTAAAAGAAAACATGTCCTTACACTCACACAACACTACATTTAGGCATGGGAGCCATCTTTTGGAAATTTAAATGTTTTTATGCCAAATTGTGTACCCAAGTTTACTCCATACCTTTCTTTAGATTTTTCGTGTTGTGGATGCTTGTATAATGCTTTGAAACATTTTAAAATCTGTTTTGGGGCATTTGGGATGCATGTGTAGCATAAGACTTGAATCAAGCCAAGTTTTCTACACTCTGCAACAGCAAATCTTGCTGCTATTTGGTGTGTCGGTCGGCTGATGAAGGCCATTATTCGGCTGATAGGCTTCTTTTTTGCATTCCAGTGAGGTTATATTTCTCGCAGGCCATTTCAGCGGGCTAAACATTGGGGTTTGTCTGGCTAAACATCTAGTTTCAGCCTGCTGACCATGTAGGTTCGGCCTGCTAATCCTCCCTGATACTTTCCTTTTCCAGTTTCCATGGACAGCTTTGCTATGACAACTTTAAACAGGCATATCTCATTCATTTCTAATCTAAATTAGGTCATTCTTGAGTCCATTTTCAAGAGCTTTAAGTCAGATTTCCAATGGTATAAACCACACTCGGAAATTCCAACCGTGGCGAGAGTTATGATAGCTTTAGTGAGATAGGGTCGCGGTATCTCTTAACCAAAAGATGCCGTTTTCTTCTATCTTTTCCGTTAAGGTCTAGGACCTTGTCAAATGTCATTATATGATAGTATATCATATAATATCCTTGTTGACACACTTTTGGGTCACGTTAGCCATGTAGGTTAATGTGATCCTTGCTTTCACTTTTTTTTCTTCTGAGTCTCATAACTTCTTGGGAAGTTATTTTGGTGTCTTAGGGATGATATTCATCTCTAGAGACCGCTTTCTTTTAATTCTCTTCTATATTTGGGATCAGTTTTTAGGTCAGTTTCGGGGTTGCTCGCTAACACACTGGGTTTGTAAAACTTGGGCCGTCACAATGGCAAGGGCAACGTTTTGACACCTGTCTTGCAAGCATTTGGTGAGATTTGAGTTCCGGAGCTAGGAGCTTGGGTTGCTTTCTTGAGGTAAGGGTCCTAACCCATTATGCTTTGCCTTCTTTTTGAGTTTTATGCCTTGACTTCATGAAAAACATGTTATGTGTATAAGTGTTTTCTTGAGAATATGTATGTGAAAATGTTGAGTATGTGTTTATGTGATGGTAGCATGTTCAAAGATGATGTTGATTGTGTATATATATGTGCTTGGTTACAAAGTTGTTTAAAGAGCATACCTTGCATTAAATGGTTTTCTTGAGGTTACGTATGTATACATGATGATGATGAGTATGTTTAGCTAAATTGATAAAGTTGAAAGCATGTATATGTCGGTTTCATTCATGCATGATTCCAATCATGGCATGGGCATGGTTTGGGGAAAATGAGGTTGAAATGATTTTAAAGAATGTATTTAAAGAGGGATGTGAGGAAATGGAAGTAAACATGTTAATTTTACATATTTTTATGTTCACGGACTTAGATTTTCATATGGAATGAGTATAGGGTGCATAAGTGAGGTTTGGGAAGTGATCTAATCGATCACATTACTTTTGGATCTCATCTAACAATTGGATGGGGTTATCTAGTCAGTTAGATCAGATATGGTCCTCATCTAGTCGGTTAGATGCTTTTTTTCGTGGGATTCTGGTTCACTGATTTCACTACCTAATCGATTAGATGAACCATCTAATCAATTAGATAGTCATTTAATTGATCAGATCCTTTATGTAATTGATTAGATGGGCTCTTGGGCTTGCACCAATTCTGGAATGGTCATCTAACCAGTTAGATGAACCATCTAATCGGTTAGATGGACCAGTATTTGCATATTGACCCCAAAGTTTGGTATAATTACACAATTACCCCTAGACTTCAACCAAAGTACAGAATGACCTTAAAAAATTACAGCAATACCCTTGAAGGGTACAAATGTCATATTTTGCCCAAAAAAATGACAGTTTTACCCCTAGAAGGTTTAAAGGCTACACTTTATGTGGCAATGTCCATTTTACCCTTTTGGGATTTAAATCCTTAAATGAACATGGTAAAGGACCAATTTACCCTTTGTGTTCTAAGTCATTGTTTGACCATGTCAAATGACCATTTTGCCCTTATGGGTTCTAGACCCACTACGATGTTGAGAAATGACCTTATTACCCTTAGACTTTATATTAATCATTGGGTGATCTTGGTAAATGATCATTTTACCCTTTTGGGGTCTTAAACCTTTCTAAGTGAGTCAAATGCCTTTTTTACCCTCAATGGGTCTTAAAGTATTATTTTTAATGTGAAATGACTACACTACCCTTATGTGACCTCGGGTTCGGGTAAAGACCGGGGTAGTGATCCAGACCCCCGGGTTTGGGTCGTTACAGGCTGAGTTAATCCAAACTATATATTAGGTTAGACTGGTATGACTCTATTAATGCACGAATCAATCCAAATTATATATTATGTCAAATATCCGTGATGTAGGGGTGCAAGGGTAGCTACCCTGTTATGAATTTGAAATATGAGGACTGTATTTTTTTGCATCTCAAATAATTTCCTTTACTATACTTTAAATTGATTAAAATAAAAAAAACTTTCATTTAGAATTCTTACTCATTAGAAAATTATGTCTATTTCACTTTGAGAATTTTGGTAATGTTTCTGATTTTTGCCACCTTCCATTTTCTAGAATTTTTTAATTTTTTCGAAGGTATTTTTGTTTTTTCTCATTTTGTGTGTCGGACACCGTGGAGTATACCGGGTGTGCCAGAGTATTGATTGGGACATTTCCTTGAGTCCAGGACTCTCGAAAAAAGTATTGGTTGTCATTTTTGCATTTTTCCATTTTTTGGGCCGGTGGGACCCGTTATCGGAGTCGTTGAGCACGGGGATTTTATTTTGGGTTCATTGCACATTATGCATTATTATTTTGTACACATTTACTTGGTGACATGTTTATTTATGGTTGTTAGTTGGTTAGTGTGTGTATGGATATGTGTGTGTGTGCGCGCGCATTCGCGCGCGTGTTAATGTTAAAGTTGATTTTTTTTTATTTAACCATGGGACCCACCTTTATATCATTTCATTCCATGTGACTTATTAGTTTGGCAAACTTCATTCCCCAGCTTCCATTTACGAATTCTCTCTGCCAGTTCTTCTTTTTCTTTTTTCTTTTTTCTTTTTTTTTTCTCTCCATAAAACAAGCTTGATCTAGCCATAACCTCTAGGAATTTGATTTTGCCACTTCAGGCAAAGTTGACAAGTGCATTGAGACCTTCGTTTCAATTGGAGCAAAGCTCAATTTGGCCAACCTTGGGTTTTCAAATTTTGGGTGTAAATTGGGGTTTTTAATCTTTGTTGAATTAGGGGTGTTCTAACCCATAATTTCTTTAACCCTTGTGAATTTGCTCCCTTAAGCTTGCTCATAAGCATGTTTAATTTGATTATTTGACCTATGGTGGTTAGGGATTTATATGGTAATGTGAATTATGTGAATAATTGGCTTAATTACATGTTCTTTGAGTTGATATGATGAAAATATATTCAATTTATGTTTTGAATTGTTCAATATATTTAAATTATTTATTTAAGCATGAGGTATGTGTATATTGTTGAGAATTATTGATTTACATGAGATTTCATTGTTAATATTGAAATTGTGTAGCATGGAATATTTATGCATTCCATTGGGAAAGGAAAAAGGGAAAAGTGTTTTTGAAAAGCAAAATAAATTGTTTTGGGGGAAAAAGTTTTTGAAAAATGTTTACGAAAACTCGGACGCCTAAGAGTCGCCTAGTGGTTTGTAGCGATAGTGTGGTCTAAAGGGGACTAGGGAGAGACCTTAGCATGGTTGAGCTACCTAAGCCGAATACGACGCCTTGGAGTTACCTTGTGGTCGTGAATAGTTAGCCAATCCTCCTCTTGTAACGCCTTGGAGTCACCTTGGGTCAGATTGCACTAACGGTTTAAAAATGCGGTATTATTTCATAAATGGGAGGCATAGCATATCAATGACATATATTGCACACTTGGTAGTCAGATGACATGTGTATATATTTGTTGATATTATTACTGTTTTACTTGCTTCCCGAGGCATAATCCCGTTCACTTGTATTTTATTCCTTATGTGGATTCTCGTAGGAGGTGTGTCTTAGACACTTCCTACTGAGCGGTTGGCTCACCTCATTACTTTAATATTTTCAGGACATGAGAAAGAGATGGCGGACGACAATCCACCATAAGTTTAGACGGGATTGGAGATCAATATTTTGCTATCTTTTGTAATTGAACTTGGTGCGTGGTCGTCGTGACACCCCAAATTACATACAAAAGTGTGGCCAAGTTTAAATTTATAAAGAGTCACTACTAACTCTAACTACTAATGTAGCTCGGGTGGGTAGGGATCGTCCCAAGGGATCGAATGCGCGTTCGAAATGGAAACAAAGTTGGATTAGTAGGTCGAGTGATCAAAAGATGGTTTGATTGATTAATTAAACTACAATGTAGATAAATTTAATACAAAGCAACTAAAATAAATAAAAGGTAGAGAACAAGAGTGAGGAATCTTGCGATTTAGAGGTCACCACTAAATATCACCATTCTAGATACTCAATGTGTTATGAATGAGGGGAAATATGTATTGCAATACAAGGAGGTGTGATTGATTGAATCAACAAGCATGGATTGACTAATTAAGCATACATTGTCTAAATAACCTAGTGAATAGCAAAATATATCTATCTAAGCCATTATTCCTTCCATTAAGCTCACAATCAACACACTAACAAGTTAGAGAATTATATTACTTGCATTCATAAGTATGAAACATCAAACAACAAGCATGGATTGTCCTCACATCTAAGAAAGTAAAGCAACTACACTATAACTAAGCTAGAGACATGAAAATTAAACTAACTAAACTAAGGTAGAGGCACAATCCATCAAGAAATGAGTATGAACCATCAAACAAACCACAAGAGTATTCTATTTAGGCACTATGCCTTAACAATCTCTAAATTCATAACATCAACACACATAAACATGCATCAATATCACAAAACCAAGAGATAAACACGTGAACATCTATTCTAGCATACATAGACATATGAATAGAATTAAATGATCAATTGGAAGTACTAAACAACACAAATCATTGTAAAAACAAGATTTATATATAGATCAAGTGTCAAGACAAGATTACAACACAAATCCCCTCAAAATACAAAACATCAAGATCTAGAAGGCATGCTTAGGGCTAACTCTAACCCCAAGAAGATGTTTAGCCACTCATTGATGTAGTCATCCAACCTTCAAGGGTCATCTCCATGGTAGGAAGTATCTTCTCCTTGATGGAAACCCTAGATGAATGGAAGAACTCCCAAATAGTGTATGTCTCTCTAATCTTTAGGCTCTTGCCTCTTCTCCTATGTATGATATATGGAAAAATGACTCAAAATCCTTATATAGGTAGCTCAAGTGTCACACTAAATGGTCAGGTCTCGTGCACTAGTGTTCTCTCAATCATTGCACCACAAGCCATCTTTAAATAAGCTGGACTCTGTTTTATTTTGGATTTGAGGAGGTTTGATCGATTGAATTATGATGAGATCGATCGAAGAATGGACAGATCGATCAAAACTTGGTCGTATCGATTAAACCTTGGTGGCGCCTTTTTGGAATAGGACAAGTCTGAGATATTTTTGGGATATTTTGAGAAAAAGACAAAAATGGTAGGTGGGAATAAGATCAAAGAACTTTGATTGATCGAAATGAAGGTTGGATCGATCGAAGATAGACATTCAAGAGGATAAGGACAAGGGGTTTGATGCATCTTGGTGAGGCTGGATCAATTACTGTGAGATCGATCGAAAATATTTTTAATTGATTGAACCTTACTGTTTTTCCACCACTTTTCTCCTTTTTGCTCATTTCTTCTATTCAGCTTGAGATAGCTTCTTTTATGCTCTAATTTGACTGAATTGACTTATTTTTGGGATAAACACCTGAAAAGGGTAATAACACAAAATTAATATAAAATGGGAAAATAAGATAGATAAAGGTTCCAGAATACTCAAGCTTAAGGGGTTTAAATACGCATTTTTCAGAGCTCATCACACCCCCAAACTTAAATATTGATAGTCCCTAAAAATGAACTACAAAGTAAAGGAATGAAATGAACAACTATACAACTATGAACTATAAAGCAATAAATAGATAACACCACTTTCATAAGGAACACGATTGCATTTAACACATGCAATAAGCCTTTTAAACCCCTAGGCTACCCCTAGTGGACGAGTGAAGTCCCGTGAGGGTTTTCAGAAATGATACCCACAAACATTAAGCTCATTCTGAAAAAAGAGGCACCAATATTGTAAACAAGCATTAGGAGAAAACTACCTCAAGTATGCAATTTTTCAATCTTTCCAAACAATCTCCCAAAATCTCAACATCAAGCAAACAAATATGGTCCTCCACACATCAAGATAATGATCATGCAAATCAAAATAACACTAAAATCCTTTTTGAGTGAACCAGCATCAAGTATGTTACTATCTAAGCCAACTAAGGAAATGATCACATCCTTACCCTTAAACTAGCACACAAATCTAGTACCGATCATCAAGACAAAAAATGGACATTTTATTAAAGCTTTATTGATTTAGGTGCGCTTATTGTTTTCACTCAATTTTTTTTTTTTCCTATCCCTAAGGATTAAAGATAGAAGCATGGTGCAATGTGTTGATCTATTAAGCTTTCTAGTGATCCATGAGGTCAAGCGTTAGGTTAATGATTCCCAAACCAGATGGCTTTAGGGCATTAGGTGTTTAAACACCTCTAAGGACTTACAAGCTCAAATCAATTAGGCTACAAATAAAAATAACCTCCATCTAATCATTTCTCACTTCTCACCTTTTGGGAGAAGTCCTCACTTTTTTTATTTATTTTTTGCAACAACTATTTATTTATTTATTTATTTATTATTATTATTATTGTAAGCATTCAATTATTAACCTAGAGTTTGGGCCCTCCACCTTTCGGCGCGAGAAATTCAGTGCTTGATGAGGCTAAAATCCTGGCTACTCAATGAAAAGGGATTGTTATCCACTTTTGTCAAAATGAAAGCTTTCAATGCACTACTAGCTCAATTGGGATATAACCAATTCAATAGTTAACAAAGCATGTATCCTACAAATGAATGCTAGTGTGCGCCTGTACTAGTGTAGAATCCTAGAGTGAATCTCAAAACAATCACAAAATCAGGATGATGTGGACCACAAATGCAAGCAAGATATCAATCTTTCGAAAAATTTACTCCTAAATGGCATCCACAAGGCATACAAGGATTTTTGGACTCTCAAGTCAAGTAATTTTTAAATTTTAAGCAATATAGTCCTCAAAAGATCAAAATCATTGCTAACAAGGATTTCACATCTCAATCATGCATTTAAAACTCAACTTTAGTAGAATACAACAAAGTCACTTTACCCCCTTAAACCACACATTGTCCTCAATGTGCAATGAGAACAATGGAAAAGATGGAAAAAGTATACCATGGTGGCGAAAGCATTAAGCCTGGCAATGATCCAATATGAAAAGGGTCTCCCCTAAACTTGGAATCAACAACCTATTTGAAGAACCACACTAGCAAACTCACATCAAATATCAAATGGGATAAAGATAACTAAATCAAACATTATAAAACAATATAGCACTATATGAAACAGAGATATGATATCAAGCCCTAGATAAAATATGAAAATATGCATGACTACTCATAAGGGCACAATGGTGAAACAAATTTTTGTATTTTCCATTTCATGAAAGCATATATAGACAAAATGGAAGAAAAACAAAGAATATGATGCATGAATAAAATAAAAAAGAACAATAAAAAAGGTAAAATGCAATGAAAGAATATGTACAATGCAAGAAATGAAAAACAAAAACTAAGAAAGGATGTAAGAACAAAATAATGAAAAATGAAAAATAAAAACTCTTTTTTTTTTTTCATTGTAAAATGCAAGTAATATACAAAATGGGTGCTAAGTTTAACGTCTCTAGCAAGACGGAATGCCTCTTTTGAATAAAGAAAATATATATATTTATATATTCAGAAATATGATTCTGATCGATCGGAGAGTGATCGATCACACTTTGATCGATCCAAACTCTGAAATTCTGCAGTCATCTTTGAACAATCAAACAGAGAGGTGATATATGCAGGGATCCAAAAAAATTTCTAAGTATAGAACTTCAATCGATCCAATGGAAATTAGATCGATCAAAAAAAGCTTTGATCGATCTGGAAGGACGTTTGCACGATGGGACAGAGAGCTGAAATATGCAGGAATTTTCGCACAATGGGACAGAAAGATGATTGGATACAGAGATGGCTTTCGATCGATCAAACCTCTCTTGAGATCGATCGAACATGCAAGAATATGCAGAAAACTGAACTTCTCTTGAGTACATTGAGGCATCATTATATCTCTTCATAAATAGGATCCACCAAAAGGGCAGCTTCCATTGTCTTTGAAAAACCTGTCCCTCAATGTAAGGTTTCAACCTTTGCCCATTCACCTTGAATATGTTGCCATTCTTTAAACTTTTAATCTTAACCGCCCCATGAGGCGCAACAGAAATGATTTCATCAGGACCTTCCCATTTAGTTCACAACTTGCCGAGAAAGTGTTTTAATCTAGAGTTAAAAAGCCAAGCTTTTTGACCAAGTTCAAAAGATTTCTTGATAATGTGTTTGTCATGAAAAGCTTTAGTTCTCTCTTTGTAGAGTTTGGCATTATCATAAGCATTGTGTCTCAACTCTTCCAACTCACTCAATTAGAGCAAACGATTCTCTCCAGCTTTGTCAAGGTCAAAATTGAGCTTTTTAATCACCCACATGGCTTTGTGTTCTAGCTCAACCAGGAGATGGCAAGGCTTTTCATATAGAAGTCTATAAGGAGACATACCAATGGGAGTCTTATATGTCATTCAGTAAGCCCACAAAGCATCATTTAACTTGCGTGACCAATCCTTTCGAGTTGTGTTAACCATTTTCTCAACAATATGTTTAATTTCCCGGTTTAAAACTTTTACCTGCCCACTTGTTTTGGGGATGGTAAGGAGTGGCGACTTTATGAGTGACGAAGTACTTAAGAAATAATTTTCTTAAGAATTGATTGTAAAAATACTTTCCTCCATCACTAATCATGGCTCTTGGTATACCAAAATGAGTGAAAATGTTGGATTTAATGAATTGAACAACCACAGAGTGGTCATTAGTTTTGGTAGCACAAGCCTCCACCCACTTAGAGACATAGTCAATGGCAAGCAAAATGTATTAAAATCCATATGACATAGGAAAAAGACTCATTAAATCAATGCTCCAAATATCAAAGATTTCAACAACAAAAATATTTGTCAAGGGCATTATGTCTCTTCTCGACATTGATCCCATTTTTTGACATCTCTCACACTCTTTGCAAAAATTATTGGCATCTCTATGGATTATGGGCCAAAATAGCCCACTTTAAAGCACTTTCAAAGCTATCTTCTTTGCACTAGAGTGCCCATTGCATGCAAGGGTATGGCAAAATACAAGCACACTTGGAATTTCACTCTCCGGAATACATCTTCTTATAATTTGATCTGGACAATATCGAAACAAGACAGGAACTTCCCAATAGTAATTTCGAATGTTAGCAAAGAAACATTTCTTTGCTTGCTTTGACCAATTAGTCGGAAGCTTGCCAATTGCAAAAAAATTCATAATGTCAGCAAACCAAGGCATTTGTCCATTAGAAACTTGAAAGAGTTGTTCATCCGGAAATGAATCATGAATTGGTGGGCTAGGGGGAGATTCTACCACTAACCTTGATAAATGTAATACCCCTAGTTTTCAAAAGGATAAAAAAGGGAATTTAAATTTAATTATGTGACTTATATGGTTTATTTGCTTAGTTGATTTAGTGTTTTTTTTTTTTTTTTTTTTAAATTAATTGGTTATTTGTTATTATGTATTTAAGTGATTATTTGTGTTTGTTTAATTGATTTAGTTAATATTTGTGTAATTGATTCTATTTGCATTCATTGTTTAAGTTAATTATTTAATTGGTCTATTTTAATTAGTTGTCTTAATTGTTTTAATTTAATGATTTTAATTGAATTAATTTTGTGGGATTTAATACTTTAATTGTTTAAATGACTGGCTTTAGTTACATGGATTTGGTTTTCAACGTGACTGTTATATATATAGCTTTTCATAGGTAGCCGTCATTAATTATCACTTAGGTTTACCTATGGGCCGAGTTATATATGGATTAGGGTTTAATATCTAAACCTATATATATGTATATTACGGTGGACTAGGGTTTAAGTCATCACAAAACAAAACGTAGGTTTTCTGTAGAACAGAGGTACAGTGAGGTATTGAGAGACACAGAGGAAAAAAAAAAACTAGAGAGTGGTCTGGAGAGGAAAACACAGAAGGAGAATCACATAGTGTCTTGAGAGATTAATTACGGGGTTGCTTCGGGATGGAATTAAGAAGCAACAGTGGAATGAAACTGTGATCAGAGGAGAAACGGTCTTGATGAATTCTGGAATTTAGCAACGGCGTTAAAAGATTTCAAACCGGAATCTTAAGGCAAGTTTCATTCTCTCCTTCCTGTAAACTTGTGTTCTGTGCATGCTTAATAGTCTCCAGGAACCTAATTAACTTTTAAAACAGACTTGTATGAATATTAGATTGGGTAGTAATCTGTTTGATGCTTTTAGAACTGAAACTATGTTTTCTTGCATAAATTGCTTTGAATCGGTTATAGTTTTTGTTAAGCAATGTTAAATGGAAATTGAGGAGCTGTTAGGACTGTGAGGGCTTAATTTAACTCTAATTAGTCTAAAAACAAAGGGGACAGAAGGTTGAACCTCGCCGGAAACACAGATGACAGCCAGACGAAGCAGAACGAAGTCTTGGATGCAGAGACGGCTCTCAGAGGGTGAGAGACAGCTCTCTAGGAGAGGGAGCCGTCTCCCATAAATGTAAAGCCGACTCTACATGAGGGAGAGCCGGCTCTGGATAATGAAGAGCCGGCTCCCATGGGAGGGAGCCGGCTCCTTTGAACAGATACCCCTTCGGGGGTATTTTCGGCATTTTTCTGCCTCTAAGGCCCTAAACGAAGTTTCTGGAAAATAAAGGGGGTTCTAAATAATTAAAAATTTACCTATTGGAACCTTTAAATAGAGGGTTTATGCTAGGGTTTAATTCTAAGGGACATCATGAACATAAATATTATTAATGTGTATGCTGTCCGGAAGAAATGAAGGGAGACGGAAAGGCTAGTAGTTTCCACAAATTCAATGAACTGATATAATGGATATTGTTGGGATTTTATAGCAATGATATCTAGGATATATATGAGTCTCAAGAGGGTTGGTTGGGTTGTGGTTGTGGTTGACCTGTAATTTTAAATATATATAGTTGCATGCTGTAAAGAGTGAAGGAAGTTCTAACTACTGGGTTATTTTCACCAGTTAAAGGGGCTAGTATATTGTACCATTGGGGACTTATATGTGGTACAGTTTGACTTCTCTGTGTTATACTATATCAAGCACAGGTTTTAAGTTGGAGGATTAAAAGGACGTCATATGATGCAAACATAAATTTTATGCCATCAGGGGGTTAAGGAGGTTTGCATTACTAGTATTTGTTTTAATGATTTAAATGAACTAGTATGAGGGTATGGTTTGGGTTGAATGGTCTATTGTGCTCAGTTCGTAAGTCTGATAATCATTATACCCTGCTATGGTTGTTAATTGATGAACTGGTTTAGTTTCTGTTTTGTCCATTGGATGGATGTGGATAATTTAAATTGTTTAACAGTACTATAACAATTTAACAGGAGTTTTATGATTATAATCATATACTGGATGCATAATAGGATCTTAATAATACCTGTTTTCTATTATGCTGGTTCATGGATATACCTGATGTTCTAATGAATGTGCATCACTGGTGGATCATTTGCATTATATGTACCGGTATGGGACGGTGACATATCAGGGATGGATTAGATCAAAAAGCTAAGTCCTACCCCTTCATACATATGGAATGGATTAACTAAAACAGTTAAATCCTACATGGATGCATGTCCTGTCAACTAAAACAGTTGAACGACATAACAGATGTTTGTTTTATCTTTCTGCATTAGGAAGGAATTTATATATATATTTATGGTACCGTGATACGAGCTTGAGTCTCTTGATCACGGTTAGGGTGCATATATTGCAAAGGTTGGGTAGTTAGATATAGCTAATGTTCCCTGGTAGGTCTAGGTACTTGGCCGCTGAAAAGCGTGTTTTATATGTCACCTTCTACCCAGGCTGAACTATGTTATAGGCTAGTGAGCATCCTATAGTGTGTACATATATAGATGGACTATTGTAGATATTGCCGAGCTATCAAGGATGTACCTGCGTATCGGGTTTATGTATGGATTGTAGTAGATTGGAACTTGCATGTGGGCCTGACCCACTTCTATTTTTCAGGTATTCGCTAGTACCAGGCTTAGAGTTTGATCGTGCTGATGCAGATACAGACACTCACTCTTCCGGTTACATAGGATTTCCTTTCTATTTTGGTTTTGGATTTTAATTCTGTAAATTTATTTAAAGTTTTGGAATTAGGGGTCCACTAGGTGGATTCCCGAGTTGTACGGATTTAAATTATATTAATTTATTATTTAAGGTTCGAGGATTTTCATTTTAGTTTCTTTCAGCGCATTATTATTTTATTCTTAATTCAGTTTTATTCTTGCTTGGTTACATATTAATTGTCTGATATCCCTTGGATCTGTGCTCGGACTTGATCACCCGTGGCTCTAGAATCGAGGGGTATCACAATAAATAATCGGCAACCACATTTTCGGTGCCTTTCTTATCTTTGATTTCAAAATCAAATTCTTGAAGAAGCAAAATCCATCTTATCAAACGAGGCTTTGTCTCCTTCTTAGTCAAAAGATGCCTCAAAGCAGCATGATCAGAATAGATAATGACTTTTGACCCTAAGATATAGGACTGAAATTTATCAAGAGCATACACTACGGCGACTAATTCCTTCTCGATAGTGGAGTAATTCAATTGAGCTCCCGAGAGGGTCTTGCTTGCATAGTATATGGCGCATGAAAGCTTTCCTACCCTTTGCCCCAAAACTACTCCTATAGCATAATCAGAGGCATCACACATGATTTCAAATGGTGATGACCAATTGGGAGGTTGCATAATAGGAGCAGATGACAATAAGCTATGTAGTTTATGAAAAGCATTGAGACATGCTTGATCAAAGACAAAAGAAGTTTCCTTGGCGAGAAGATTGCATAAGGGTCTAGAAATTTTGCTAAAGTCTTTGATGAAACGGCGATAAAAGCCGGCATGACCTAGAAAGGAGCGAACATCTCTCACCATAGAATGCGGATGTAATTCAGAAATGAGCTCAACTTTTGCCTTATCTACCTCAATTCCCCCTTTTGAGATGACATAATCCAAAACAATACCTTCTTGAACCATGAAATGGCTCTTTTCCCAACTAAGAACAAGGTTTGTTTCACGATATCTCTTAAGCACCAAATTAAGATTTTTGAGGCATGCATCAAATGAAGACCTAAAGACCAAAAAAATATTCATAAAGACCTCTAGATACTCTTCCACCATGTCCGGAAAATTAACATCATACACCTTTGGAATGTTGTGGGAGCATTGCATAAACCAAAAGGCATCTGTCTGTAAGCAAATGTGCCAAAAAGAAAAGTAAAAGTGGTTTTCTCTTGGTTTAAAGGGTCTAGGGCTACTTGATTGTAACCCGAATAGCCATCAAGAAAGCAATAATATTGCTGCCAGGCCAATCTCTCTAGAATTTGATCAATGAATGGCAAAGGAAAGTGATCTTTTCTAGTGGCGGCATTTAATTTGCGGTAATCAATGCGTGCACGCCATGAATTGGAGGTACGCTTAGAAATTGCCTCGCCTTTCAAATTTTCAACCACCGTAATCCCCGATTTCTTGGGGACTACTTGAGTTGGACTCACCCATTTGCTATCAGAGATTGGATAAATGATACCAGCATCTAAGAGCTTAACAACATCTTTCTTAACCACTTCTTTCATGTTTGGATTTAATCTCCTTTGGACATCTCTAAAAGGTTTTGCATCATCTTCCATAAGAATGCGATGCATTCAAATGGAAGGGTCAATTCCCTTTAGATCTGCCACACTCCATCCAATAGCTTCTTTATTTTCTTTAAGCATATTCAAAAGAGGATTCTCTTGATCTTTTTCAAGATTTGAAGATATGATGACTAGAAGAGTCTCTTTCGAGCCTAGAAAGGCATACTTAAGTTCGGGAGGGAGAATTTTAAGCTCAAGAGTGGGTGGTGAGACTAAAAATGGGACTGGTGGAGTGTTAGAGAGTGGAGGAAAAGGTTCTTGAGGAGCTTTTCAAGGTGGAAATCTAAGCTTGCAACGGATTCCATTAAATCATTTACTTCATTCATTGATCCTTCATTATCAAACCCACAATTACCATACATTTCAAGAAGACAAGATACAAGAAGATCCTCAAAAAGGAGAGATGAAAGATTATCCTCGGTTAGTTATTTCATTACCATGGTAGGAATGGATTCCTCGACAACTTCATCCAAGACATCTATGAGACAACACTCGTCTTCATCTATGGGATGTCGACTTGCATTGAAAACATTAAGCTTAACCATCATATTACCAAAAGAAAGGTCCATAACACCGGATCTACAATTAATGGTGGCATTTGCGGTGGCAAGAAATGGCCTTCCTAAGATGATTGGGATGTGGTTGGTGGGATTAGCAACCGGTTTGGTATCAAGAACCACAAAATCAACTGGGAAGTAGAACATGTCAACTTTAATGAGTATGTCCTTAACCATGCCCCTAGGTGTTTTGATGGACCTATCGGCTAATTGAAGTACCATTGAGGTTGGCTTCAATTCATTCAACCCTAGTTGGACATACACGGAGTAAGGAATCAAATTAACACTCGCTTATAAGTCAAGAAGATCTTTACGAACTTTATAGTTTTCAATTACACATGAGATGGTCGGAGCACCGGGATCTTTGAACTTAGGTGGAGTGTTATGTTAAATAATGGAGCTCACTTGCTCCATTAGGAACACTGTTTTAGGGCTTTGTCCCTTGCTCTTCCTCTTTTGTGTGCAAAGATCTTTCAAAAATTTTGTATGAGGCGGAATTTGCTTAATTGCATCCAAGAGAGGGAGATTTATGTTAACTTGTTTGAAAACTTCCATCATATCATAGATTTTTCCTTCTTGCCTTCTGAAAGGCGAAGTTTCTTTCAAAGCATAAGGAAATGGAGCTTTTGGCTCATAAGACCTTGCAACTTGAAAGGATGATGAAGAGGGTTGAGAATTCTTGATAATGACACTTTCATCTAAGGAAGTAGGAGTATGATTGAAATCGGGGCGAGTGTCAACTTTTGGTTGCATTGGTTCACTAACTTCACTTGATTTTTCCACCCTATTGTCAATTTGCTTGCCACTTCTCAAAGTAGTAATGGCTTGCACTTGTTCTTGGGAAGGACACCCCGATATAGAGTTTGCTTTCACAAAATATTGGGTTTTTGGGTTCCTTTCGGGTTGGCTAGGCAATTTACCAATCTCTCTCGCATTTAATGCATTAGCTATCATCCCGATTTGGGATTCAAGCTTTGATATCGATTGAGAATGAGAATGCAACAAATTAGTGTTCAATTCCAAACTACCCAAAGCCACCAAAACTTTATCTTCAAATGTGGAATTGCTAGAATGTGGATGAGGATAATTAAAACTACTTTAAGAATTATAAGCTTGAGGATGAGAGAAATGATTCATTTTTTGATGGTAAGAGGAAGATGAAGCAAATCCTTTTGAACCTTTATTCTTTTGATGAGGAGGAATATATCGGTTTTGAAAATTTTTAGCTTGAAAAGGATTGGAATGTTCACTCCACTTCAGAACATAAGCATTCGAAATAAGGTGAGCAAATGCGGCATTGACTTATTCGTAGTGTTCATCAAGCGCATGTCCACGGGGACAATTGGAAGTAGTGTGCAATACACTTGAATAAGTAATGCATGGCTTACAAGAATGATGAAGATGGTGATTAAGAAGGGGAGATGATTGAGTTACCAGTTTTTGACTCAATAGAAATTGATCAAGTTTTTGAGTGAAAGTTTTGACCTCGGCAACAATCTCCATTGGACTCTCAATTTAACATACTTTCAAATTTCTCTTTTTGTTAATAGAATCATGACTCAACCGAGAAGTGTGAAACTTATGCAATGAATTTTCGCTCATTTTCTCAAAAAGGTGCCAAACATCATCCTTATGTTTTTTGAAATATGAACCCCCACATGATGAATCAACAATTTTCTTATGAGTGTCGGATAGGTTTTCATAGAAATATTGAACCACTTGCCATTTAGGAATGCCATGGTGTGGGCATTTCCTTAACAAGTCATTCAATCTTTCACAAGCCTCATATAAAAGTTCTCCTTCCCCTTGAGAAAATTCTCTAATGGCGGTTCTCATTGAATTGGTCAAACTTACGGGATAAAAATTTTTCAAAAATTCATTTTGCATTTGTATCCAAGAAGTTATTGAATTTGCCCCCAAGTTGTTGAGCCAAAGTTTCGCCTTATTTTTAAGAGTAAATGGGAAGGAAGGTAACCTAAGAACTTCCTCCGGGACATTCATGTATTTCATGGTGGAATATATCTCAAGAAATTCATCAAGATGTTTGTAAGGTTCCTCATCATTTAAGCTATAGAAAAGTGGACACATTTGAATAGTCTCGGGCTTAATTTCATAATGATTTGCCCCAAAATTAGGAGGCATGATGCAAGTTGGTGCATGATATTCATGAAGGTTGTAATGATCACGAAGGATCATTGAAGGAATTGGAGCTTGAATTCCGGGAGGAAATTGGTTGAAAAGCGGATGTTCCATGAAATTCGGGTCTAAATAACCAATATGACCCTCTAGATTTTCCATTAGAATGATGAAAGGTTGATTAAAACTATACAAAAATCAAGTAACACAATAACAAAATCAACAAAGCAAGCACTTTGCCCTCGTAACAAATCAATCAACCAGTCTCCACATACATTGGTCCCGTACTCCCATGCTTTCAACAATATGCAAAGAAAAGTAAGTTGCCTCCACGCGGGCTCACGATTTATCTAAGAAATTAAGAACTTGCCACCACGCGGGCCGACGATTTAACTAGAGATTGAGTTAAGAAAAGCTCACAAAGGGTCCTTAAGCAACTTCAATTCATTTTTCAATTTTCACTTAACTTTGCAAATTTTTTAGATTTTTGCAATTTTATGCTTAGCTTGGCTCCTTGCTTTTCAATTTTCCCTTGCTTGACTTTCTTTTGCTCAATTCACCTAGCCAATCAAGAACAAACACAATAAGTAACTAAAAATAAAATAAGATAAAAACACGATAAAAAAAGTACTAATTCCTAATTATTTCCAAAACACGGCGTTGCCAAATCAATCATCGGCAACGGCGCCAAAACTTGGTGCGTGGTCGTCGCGACACCCCAAATTGCATACAAAAGTGTGGCCAAGTTTAAATTTATAAAGTGCCACTACTAACTTTAACTACTAATATAGCTAGGGTAAGTAGGGATCGTCCCAAGGGATCGAATGCGCGTTCGAAATAGAAACAAGGTTGGATTAGTAGGTCAAGTGATCAAAAGATGGTTTGATTGATTAATTAAACTACAATATAGATAAATTTCATATAAAACAACTAAAATAAATAAAGGGTAGAGAACAAGAGTAAGGAATCTTGGAATTTAGAGGTCACCACTAAACATCACCATTTTAGATACTTAATATGTTATGAATGAGGGGAAATATATGTTGCAATATAAGAAGGTGTGATTGAGTGGATCAACAAGCATTGATTGACTAATTAAGCATACATTGTCTAGACAACCTAGTGAATAGCACAATATATCTATCTAAGCCATTATTCCTTCCATTAAACTCACAATCAATACACTAATAAGTTAGAGAATTATACTACTTGCATTCATAAGTATGAACCATCAAACAACAAGCATGGATTGTCCTCACATCTAAGAAAGTAAAGCAAATACACTACAACTAAGCTGGAGACATGAAAATTAAATTAACTAAACTAAGATAGAGGCACAATCCATCAAGAAATGAGTATGAACCATCAAACAAACCACAAGAGTATTCTATTTAGGCACTATGCCTTGACAATCTCTAGATTCATAACATCAACACACATAAACATGCATTAATATCACAAAACCAAGAGATAAACACGTGAACATCTATTCTAGCATACATAGACATATGAATAGAATTAAATGATCAATTGAAAGTACTAAACAACACAAATCATTGTAAAAACAAGATTTATATATAGATCAAGTGTTAAGACAAAATTACAACACAAATCCCCTCAAAATACAAAACACCAAGATCTAGAAGGCATGCTTAGGGCTAACTCTAGTCCCAAGAAGATGTTTAGCCGCTCATTAATGAAGTCATCTAACCCTCAAGGGTCATCTCCATGGTAGGAAGTATTTTCTCCTTGATGAAATCCCTAAATGAATGGAAGAACTCCCGAGTAGTGTATGTCTCTCTAATCTCTAGGCTCTCTCCTCTTCTCCTATGTATGATAGATGATCTTCTATATGATATATGTAAAAATTGCTCAAAATCCTTATATAGGTAGCTCAAGTGTCACACCAAATGGTCAGGTCTCAGCACTAGGGTCCTCTCAATGATTGCACCCCGAGCCATCTTTAAATGAGTTGGACTCTGTTTTATTTCGGATTTAAGGAGGTTCGATCGATTGAATTGTGATAAGATCGATCGAAGAATGGACAGATCGATCAAAACTTGGCCGGATCTATCAAACCTTGGCGGCGCCTTTTTGGAATAAGACAAGTCTGAGATATTTTTGGGATATTTTGGGAAAAAAACAAAAGTGGTAGGTGGGGATAAGATCAAAGAACTTCGATCGATCGAAATGAAGGTTGGATTGATCGAAGATAGATATTCAAGAGGATAAGGACAAGGGGTTTGATCCATATTGGTGAGGTTGGATCGATCATTGTGAGATCGATCGAAAATATTTCTGATCGATCGAACCTTGCTGTTTTTCCACTACTTTGCTCCTTTTTGCTCCTTTCTTCCATTCAGCTTGAGATAGCTTCTTTTATGTTCTAATTTGGCTGAATTGACTTATTTTAGGGATAAGTACCTGAAAAGGGTAATAACACGAAATTAATCTAAAACGGGATAATAAGATAGATAAAGGTTCTAGAATACCCAAGTTTAAGGGGTTTAAATGTGCACTTTTCAACGTTCATCAGAACTTTAATATTTTGTAAATATAATCTTGACTATTTTGTAAAACTTTAGTATAATTTGTATAACGTTGTAAATTATGGACTTTTAATTTTAGCTGTATTTCATAGACTGTAACTTGATGTAATTAAGTGCGTTCCTGGTAAAAGATTATGAGACTAGGCAGTGGACTGGTATTTCTATGTTTTGAATGAATCGGAGGAACGAGAATTTTTTTTTTTATATGTATGTTGTTGATTTTGTAAATGTTGTATATCTTTTTTTTGCATTATGTGTTGGACATGTTAGATTAGTTGTAAGGCCAAGTGAGCCATTGCATTTTGTGTACATTTCACATGCTGTAGTAGGATTTTTTTTGCGAACTTTTTATTTTTTATTTTTTTTTAAAACTTTTATTTGTTCGGTGGACTGGTATTATTTTGGGTGGTTACACTTTCCTCAACCTAGTGAGATACTATTGCAATTGTTCAAACCAACTTTACATTGTATTTATATTTTAAAATATAATAATAATAAAAATAAAGAGGAAGAAGTGAATTTCATTATTGAGATTTACATGGGATTAAAGCTGAGAACTTTTTAAATAAATAAATTTGAATATATATATATATATATATTTAATTATTATTTATTTATTTTAGGTAGAGCTGTTTCGTTATAGTCCCGAATAGACTCTAACATTTTTTATTTTCTAACTTTTTACCTTTATTAATAAAAAGATTTACGTAATTTTCAAGCCATTGAAAAAAGTTTTGTACTACTGTATTTTGTCAGTGCTATTAACAGACACGTGTCCCACTCGTATAATAAAATTCAAAATATTTCAAACTACTATAAAAACATCCTGGGCGCCAAGATCGCAGAGAGGTGATAGAGATTCATCATTTCCGCTTCGAGAGGAGAGAGAGAGAGGAGTTGCAGAGGAGATGCAGAGCTAGACATCTGAGTTTCAATGGCGAGGAAGACCGGCGAGATTCTTCAGGTGAATGCATAATTATTCTTGCTAGATTGATTTGTACGATTAGGCTACAGATCAATTAGGTTACATTAATGTGTAATTAGGCTCGATCTATTAGGTTACACTGCTATGTGTAATTAGGCTAGATCAATTAGCTTACATTGTATGTGTAATTAGGCTAGATCAATTAGGTTACACAGATATGTCATTAATTAATTTGAAACATGCTTTCCTTCGTCGTTTTGTTTCTCTCTCTGTATGCAAGTCTCTCTCTCTCTCTCTCTATATATATATATATATATGTATTTGTGTATATGTGTCTTGAAGATACGTTTCTCTGTATTTATGTAAATTTCTCTCTAGATGCTTGTGTATATTTGTGTTTTTGTCACACTATATTTGCAAATCTCTCTACAGATGTATATATATATATTCTGTCGATGTGTGTGTCTCTTGCATTGCTGTTTCTCTCTCTACCATGTAAATCTGTGTGTGTCTCTCTCTATATACGTGTGTACATGTGTGTGCCTTGGTTATGTATATACACATATATATTTATATATATACTTGGAGGCTCCAAAACTAATTTTCTGGCATCTAATATTGTCACACCATTTTGGACCAAAAACAGTAGTATAATATTTCATGATATGATTCAAAGAAGAGATTGAATGTTCGAGTTTTGTTAGATGCAATATTATAGGCGTGTGTTTGCTTGAAATTTTAGGGGAAAAATGTTTAAATGCATGTTTAAAATTAATTAATGAAGTTTACTTTGCCTTATATAGAAAGAACATCAATGTAAATTGTCTTTATCAACATAATACACAATTTACCACTTGAGATCGTACTTATGGATTTTCAGCTGCAAATATAATACACAATTTACCACTTGAGATCGTATTGATCAATTTCCATCTGTCTTTGGAGCTGAAAATCCATATGCATTAGTTCTTTCCGTAGATTTTTCAAAAGCTTCCTCTTATAAGGACAACTCACATGTTAATATTAGTTAAAACTATAAGAAAAGTTACCACACAGCCTTTTGCTTCCACACACTCCTCTTTCTTGTGCGCTACCATTGCTTCTATAAATTGTTCATTGACCCTTTTATAATGTTTGTTGATGTTGTTAGGGTATGCTCTCCAAATGGCCAAAAAGGAGTGTTTCCATCGTCACCTCTCCTACCCAAACCCTACCATTGCTTCTAAAAACAAACAATCCCCTCTTGCTTGTTACCCCATCAACCCCTAAACTCATGCTACCAGCTGCTGCACCATACAACCCTCTCTTCCTGCATCCTTTCATCACTCCCCCCTACCCAAAGTTTTTCTCCACACCTAGTTTCTTCATCCCACCGCCCCCTTACCTGTGTGTTGTTTGTGCTTATCTCAACAAACCGATGATAGATTGGGGTTCTAAGAAGAGAATGGAAACACATCATCAAGAGCCATATTATAGGCGTAACAGTGAGAGAGGAGGAGATAATTACCTAAGGTACCATTTCCCTGGCAATTGTTGTGGTTCTTGTGGGAATGGATTCAAGGACAAGCACCTGCAAGAGATGCATGAGAGCTACTGTCTTCGCCGTTGGTATGACAACTGTTGATCATTTCATTTTCCATATCTAGTTTCCATCTTCTGTTGAACATTTAATACTAGCTTACAGTAGATACACAGTTGTTTTTCCAGTGTTTTACAGAATTATATAGTAAACCGGAATAATCAGATATGCTTGTAGTGTCCAACAGTACTTTTCACACTTCCAGAAGAGTCCATGTAATACAGGCTTTGAAAGGATAATCTTTTATCAGTTTTTGGTTTGGTATGATCTGTAGTATTGTGTATATGAGTCTTGCTTTCCTTATTCAGTCTTTCTTTAGTCCTGGAAATGGTTTACTTTTGGTGTTCATGTGCTGGGATCCGTTAGTTATCAGTAGTTTGGGAGAGTGGCAATTCCTTTTATACTGCCAGTACAAATATCTAGTTCTGGTTGTTGCTGTTCCAGAGCTGCTGCCTAAGCTTTTTGATTGGGAGTCCTTGGTTTGTCAATATTATTATTTTTTAATTTCTGGTTTTTGGAAGTGGTTTTTTCTTCTTTATGTATCTCAGTTGAGTGGTTGAATATGCTGTATTATGACTGCTTGTTCTTTTGGCATGAGGTTCTGGCCTGTTGTTTGTTGCCTTGGTATCACTTGATAAAAAGATGATTTAGGACAAAAATACTCGAAGTTACGTAACTAATAACATAGAATAGAAATACATGTCGTGACGAAACATTTGTTGACCCCATTCACTTGGGATTAAGACAAGAATGATGCAACAGTGATATATAAAACTCTTAATATCTAATGATCTCCTTCATTAGAGCAAGTTACTTAGGACTATATTCAATTAGGGATGAGTGAATTATTATGTGAAAAAAAAAAATTCTTCAGATACTTAATATGGAGCCCTTTATTTTGAAAGAATATAATATATTTTCAAAGAATAATCTCCTCTTTATCCCCATGAGTAGCTCAATTGGCGAAAGACTTTTGGGACCAAAAGTGACTTAACATAAACTCTTGGGAACATCAAACTTCGGTTTTAGGTTTACTAGATAGTTTGAATTTAAAATAATTAGATACTCGTTGTTTGAAAGTGATTGCTGATGTCAAAAGGGAATAGTTCACTCACTCCCTAAGGGGTTGAGAACACCCTCTTGGTTAAACTTTTCGATATCAATGAACTCAAGTGGAACTAACCCATTTGACCTAATGATTTTCAATTATTATTCTAGATGCAGTCCAATTGACATAGTTTCAGCTTCGTCAATTATTTCTTCATGAAGTACATGGCATTAATGGCACGTGGACCAAAAAATGAATCTCAAATCATGAATATATTACATGAAATGAATATAGTTAGTAATATTTGCATTTCCAAAATATACTTTGGCGTTGCTCCATTCATACTCTTATCTAAAATGAAAAGACAAAGATATCCTTATACTTTAAGTTGTAAGCCACTTCCATGCACCATTATATACTGTCATGACAAGTATCTAGTTCTGGTTGTTGCCGTTCCAGCGCTGGTGCCTGAGCTTTCTGATGAGCTGTTGGGAGTCCTTGCTGTGTTATTTTTGTTTTTAATCTCTGGTTTTTGGAAGTTTTTTTTTTCTTCTTTATGTATCTCGTGGTTGAATATGCTGTATTATGACTGCTTGTTTTTTGGCTTGAGGTTCTGGCCTCTTGTTTGTTGCCTTGGTATGGCATAATAAAAAGATGATTTAGGGGGAAAAAAAATACTCGAAGTTATGTAACCAATAACATAGAATAGAAATAGATTCTGTGATGAAACATTAGTTGACCCCATTCATTTGGTATTAAGGCAAGAATAATGCAACAGTAGACCAATTTGCCTTTAGGAATATATTTAATTAGGGACGAGTGAAATTATTTTGTGAAAAAAAAAAAGTAATAATCTTCAGATACGTAATATGGAGCCCTTTATTTCGAAAGAATATAATATATTTTCAAAGAATAATCTCCTCTTTATCCCCATGAGTAGCTCAATTGGCGAAAGACTTTTGGGACTAAAAGTGCCAAAAGTGACTTAAACTCTTGGGAACATCAAACTTGGTTTTAGGTTTACTAGATAGTTTGAATTTAAAATACTTAGATACTTGTTGTTTGAAAGTGATTGCTGATATCAAAAGGGAATAGTTCACTCACTCCCTAAGGGGTTGAGAACACCCTCTTAGTCAAACTTTTCTATATCAATGAACTCAAGTGGAACTAACCCATTTGACCAAATACTTTTTAATTGTTATCCAAGATGCAGTCTAATTGACATAGTTTCAGAATCGTCAATTATTTCTTCATTAAGTACATGGCATTAATGGCACGTGGACAAAAAATGGATCTCAAATCATTAATACATTACATGAAATGATATTTGTGTTCCTAAAATATACTTTGGCACTCATAAACTTATCTAAAATGAAAAGACCAATATGTTCTAAACTTTAAGTTATAAGCCACTTCCATGCACCATTATATAGTATTTCTTCTGATTGTAAAATAAAAAATGACAGATTGAATTTAATTTTGCTGAAGAAAACTTAGTACCTTTGTTTGCTCAATAAAAGTAATTTTTGATGCAAAGTAATGCTACTTTTGTCCTTTTTCAATTTTTTACACAAAATTGTAGTGAAGGGAAACAAATCCCCAAATGGTAGCCAAGTAAACGATGCAGAAACAGTGTGACCTATCTGTACAGACTATAAACTATAGACTAGACTTAAATTTCGATAATGAAATGAGTCATTAACTAATTTTTGGTTGGTTAGTGGTGCAGAACCATTAAGAACTTACACAAATTAAATTTCAATTATTATCGAATTTGAATCAACAAATTTTTAAACTGACCTGAATATGCAAAGTACATAGAGGTTGTGTGTGCGAGCGAGAGAGAGAGAGAACCTCCCCATGTGGTCTACGAAACTACTTCCAAAATCCTTCTAGCACCTTTCATATTGATAAACACCATAACTTTCTCATAGTCGACCACAAAGCATTAAGATTATACATAAAATAGCACAAACATTGGGATTGTTAAATTCTATTGAACTTGGCACCAAGGACCAAGATACCAACCAAAGCCCTGAAAGGCTGAAACAAGATATGACAACTTCATTGCTTTATCCCATGAATTTAGCATGTTGGACTTGATGATCCATCACAACGGTCAGCTGGTCTGGCACGTAGCCTCAAAGCTCTGGGCATAAGTGCTTAAAAACAGGATTGGAGTGGAGGCATATGTCCACTATACATCAGATTAGAAATGAAATAAACCCATTTCCAATACAAAGAATACCAAAAAAACATCAAATACAGTCAGCTGACCACCAACTATAAGGCATACCAATCAGATGAAGAGATGGCAGACAGGTCCAAAACCTCGCAAACAGCAGTCCACTTTGAATGATATTCCAAACAGCAGTAAAAAACATTCTGAATAATGAGTTCCTCTCAGATCCCACTTGGAATGATAAATTGTGCAAAAGAAACCAAATGAGGAATGAGCCAACCAGCAAAGCTAGCAATCCATGACCAAACTTCAGAGTCAAACCTGCAGGTTTAAAAAACGTGGTCTGTAGTAAACATGACCAACCAAGAAATGACCAAGGAACTTGTGGATTTCTAATTCTGATATCATTCCCCACTGATCGAAATGAACACCTGCCAGTAGACCAGGAAATGGCATCCCCTCTGTTGGATATTGGAACCCTAGTGATAAAATTCCAAACATCCTCATTAGCAAGTTGATGTGGCCTAACCCATGAATTTTGATGAATAATGTTATTAACAGTGGCATCCCTTCTGATTCCAAATTTTCTCACAATTCTATGCCCAAATCTCGACACAAGAGATTGACAACTTAAAAGAGAAACCAGATCCAATTCTAAAAGTAATATGCATTAAGAGACTCTCCCTAGCACCTAACAATAACTTTTAAAGGGGAGAATGAGATTGAGAGGAAATAACATTCCAAAAGGAACAGTTATGTGCATATCTTCTTTTACACCAATTAATCCAATTCTATGTACCACTCCACAAGTCTATCTCCTCACTACTAGTGACCCTAGGTGTTTTCCCTACCCTATCAACCCATAAAATATATCTACCCATCAACCCCATCATGAGACTACATCTCTCTCAATCTCATAAATATCAACCCATAACCTAGTTTCCTATTTATAGAGTTCCAAACTCAATTCCTTGTTGGACAAGGATTACAATTCCTTGGAGACCAAGACTTGTCAAACAAGAAATTCCTAAACTAAAAGAAAAACATAATTACATTAGGACTTAGAGACACAATTTTCAACATAATCCCATGTCAGCAAACATTGGGCTGTTTTACTCCATAAGTTTCCTCAATCCATATCTACCCTCTGAAACAGAAGACCATTTGAGCAAATGCAATTTTCCTGTACACATTTTTGTCTCCCCATAAAATGGCTTTAATCTTCTTCTATAGAATGTGGCTCACATTGGAAGGAAGAACAATAGTAGAACACCAATATTACAGAAATGATTGCAAGACTGATTTACATAATTCAAATCTCCCTAAAGACAACAAAATTATTCCAACTAGAAATCTTCTTGTCAAACTTAACAAATAAAGGTGCAAAATCAGCTGTTTTCAATTTCTTAAAGTGGATGGGCAGACCGAAATAAGTTGCAGCAAATAACCCTACTTTAAAATTAAGAATTATATTCAAGCTTCTTTTCCTTCTCACAGCTTTTGAGAAGTAAATAACACTCTTCTCGGCATTGACAGCCAACCCAGAAGCAAGATAAAATTGGTTAAGAGACTGAACAATACAACTAGTAGTAGAGATGACCAGCTTTAGTCTATCATGCTTAATGGATTTCCACATGGTCTTTTCCAACCTGGGAAGGGACTAAAGCAGGGCTGTCCCTTATCTCCACTTTTATTCACTTTGGAAACAGAATATTTTTCTAACATGTTGCAACAAGAGATGAGCAGGGGTGCCATTCATGCTTGTCATACTGTTGAGAGGTTAAATCTTCATGCCACTCACATGTTTTATGCTGATGATTTAATTACCAAGAAGAGTGGAAGCACTCTCTAATCCAATCTATCCACTTAACACCAAACCCATAGTTTTCTAAAAGCTTAAAATGGAACTCCCAAGGAATGGAATCATAGGCCTTCTTGAGATCTAATTTGAGGACCACAAAAGGATGTCTAGGAGACTTAAAACCCCTGAGGAGTCTTGGAACATCAAAGCATTGTCATGGATTCTTCTACCCTTGATAAATGCAGACTGATCTATCCCTATAATCTTAGGCAGAAGCAAAGTCAACCTCTTGGCCATTAGTTTGGTATCAATTTTATATATGGTAGTGCAGAAAGCAATAGATCTGAAGTAAAAAACTCTGAGACCTTCATTTTTCTTAGGTATAAGAGTAATAAAAGTTCTCCCAATACCTTTAGAAAGCCTTGAATGGTTGAAAAAAGAACCTCACTGCAGCAATGACTTCCTCACCCACAATGGTTGAGAATTGTTGGAAGAATCTTGGTGTGAAGCCATCAGACCCAGGGGCCTTATCTGCACCAAGCTGAAATACTATCTCCTTAATTTCTCCAGATGTACACATGGCCTCCAACACAGAACAGTCTAATGTAGAGAGTTGAGACCTTGGAGTTGGAGGGAGAAGATAAGTTGAATCAGGGGAGAACAGGTTTTTGTAATACTCAAAAATTTTCCAAAGCTGTAATAGTATTAAATGCGTTTTGCTTAGCAACTCTGTTATAAAAAGAGTAGGTACACCTGTCATTATCTTTTAGCCACTTGAATCTGGATTTCTGACTAATCAACACCGCTTCATTAGATAAAGCATGTTCCTACTCACATCTAGCAATATATATATATATATAAATATATATATATTTCATAGTTGGTACTCACACACACATGCCTCCACTGAGGCTTGAACCCTTGACCTCCCTTTGGGAAGTAAGGGTCTGATACCGCTAGGCCACTGACCCATTGGTCACATCTAGCAATATTCTCAACATCAATTAGAACAGAATTAAGAGGATCAGACAACATCTGCATTTGGATGATATCCAACTTCACTGATCTGGTTTGGAATAAAATCATACTGAGCATTATTCAAAGTCTTAACTACCTCTTTCACTTTTTGTAACTTCTTAGTAAGAGTGCAGAGGAGACACGTCATAAACAGATGACCAGGCCTGACCAAGTACATCCAGAATACCTTGCTGCATTGACAGTATGCAACTCCTCAAGGCCAGATTGGGCAAAGACTTGATTGAATTTATCCAAGATGCTCTGGGAACAACAGAACCTCCCAGTTTTTCAGATTGAAACCTAATAGAGTTCCAATTACCTAAATGTATCCAATAGACCTCCAAAGATCTCCTTTCCAAAACAGTGTCAGCAGCATAGATAGGTGAAGGCATGAAAGATTTTTGTAGTTGCAAATGAGTGGATTTCAAAAGCATACACTGTTGATGAGAAGTTATTTGAATGACATTGAAGACTGCAGGATTCCACCCCACCCAAATTTCCCCAAGTGATGATCAGAATAGTTATTCAACCAAGACCAACTCCTATTGATCTTATCAGAAATAAAAACAAAATTATTCTCCTTAACTTTAGTTTCAACAAGACAAATAAGATTAAGAGATAGGGAAGAAAGCCAATGATTCACTTCCTTTTGTTTATGAGGCTTCTTTAAGCCTCTAATGTTCCAAAAACCCAACATTAAAAAGGTGGGTTGGGTGGATTAGCCCCACCATTGGCTTTGGCTCTAGTCATCATAGGAGATATCTGAACACGTATCGAGTATACTGGAGATGAAGAGCACTCCTTCTTTGGTTGCTGAGTAAACACACCTGTACCGGGCTTCAGATCCACCGTCTTTGACAAACAAGTTTCAATTTTAGATCATTTGCCATGAAGCATGTGCTTCTGAGATTCCATACCCTTCCTGAGCAGAGTCACAAGAGGCATGTTGTCACCAAGAGAAATATCATTAGCAGAAGGAGACTTAGCGGTGATATCCACAGTACCCGTAGGATTTGTTTACCATAGCCTCTTGTAATTATGGTTCAAGACTTTGTCAAGTTGAGTATAATTGTTCAACTGATGATGTCAGATACGTAGTTTGACATGATCATTTCTTAGAATTGAAGGGTATGGTTTCAGTTTTTTGCTTGGCCAATAAATGAGTAAGGAAATTTAGTTCTGAATCTGCACCATTGTAAATATGCTTATTGTCTTTGTTTTGGGGAATTAATATGCCTCATATCCATTGAGAACACTTAGTAAATACTTAACTAATGTCATATTTAAGCGATTATATAGTCGTTAATATTTTAGGGGAGGATATCCATTGTTTCAATGCATTGGGAACATGCCTTACTCGCTTCGGGACTTCTCTTTTTGGTGTGATAACTTTCTCGCATATTGAGTTGTGTATTTTGGGCATTTAAACTTTTCATTTGTTAATATGCAAGTGTAATATCTTGCTTTCTAAGAATCACTTCCTTAGATAACTAAATAATTGGCCACTGTTTCTTAGCTGATACAATTATAAAACTTAATGAAATTATCTCACGGGATTTTTTTATGAGCCATTGATCTCTTTTAGATTTGTATAATACTGCAAGAAGGTAAGCCAAGTGTGTGTCATATGAGCTGAGGTGATGTTGGTAGAAGACAAAAAATATAGTCCCTTCTTACAATCTTTAAAACTGGTGCTCAGCAAACCATAAAACAAGCAAAATAAAAATTCAAGAACTTGCATCTTGAATTCTCTTATATACATGAGTTCATAATAAAATTATGGCAGCAATATAAAATAAAAAATTCCCTCTGAGATCTTCCTTGAAGAATCAGATATCTTTTGTTCCTTTTCTTCCAAGCGGTTCTTCGGAAAATGCTATCTTTCATTCTTCACACCTTGGAAACTATAAGGGTCTAGAGCTACAACTGCTCTCTGCGAATGATATTTTGTATCTTGGTTGTTCTATAGCTGCAGGTGGAACTAGAATGTCCATATTTGCAATTTTATCCTTTAAACTTAATAAAGTTTTGTTGGGTATTTTGCAGATTAATATTTGCTTAGTAAAAGTTTCTTATCCTTTATGCCTGCCCTTGGCTAGAGTTTGGGGATGGGGTGAAATTTGAGATGATAATTGTGTGGCTGGTATGTTATTGCCTATTGGAATCAATATCTTGTATCGAGATTCTATAGACTTCATTTAGAATTTTTGTGGATTTAAAATGTAAATTTATCAGGCTTCTACCTGCAATGAACGTTTTGGACTATAAAACTGAACCTCTTGAAATTGTTTATTAGATGGCTTCATTATTTCACGGGTATTGAAGGAGATGGCTACTGTGTGAATTTGCTAATGTTGGTTGGAATGTGAAGTCTTTGATCTAGGAAAGTGATTGGCTCTAGATATCCCAAAGCTATTTCAAGGCTTTTCTTTCTCTTAAGCAGGTCGTCATATATTGGACAAAAGCATTAGATAAAATCCTCAGTTTTGACGAATTGGTTCCATAAAAGTGGTTGTATTTTGATGGATTTGACATATATAACCCTGAGTTGGGGCTGATGGTTTGTATCATGCTCCATTCTAGATGAATTGGGAATTCTATGCTGCCTTTAGTGGTAAACTTTGAGAATCTTTTGGGATTTATTTTGTATTTTTGTTTTAATTTTTTTGATAAGTAATTTTGGGACGTTGAGCAACATTGAGATCAAGACACCCCAATAGAGTTTTTGACTTAAATAGTTAATATGAATCATTAAAATTTTCTTATAGTCTTGCATCTCTTGCCACCAGAATTTCTTTTGTCTTACATTCTTCTTCTTCTTTCCCCACCTTTTAGGCTTCAACTATTTGATTGATTAATATATTTTAAATTTCTCCATAGTGTGAAATGATCCAATGCTATCAAATCTGTTCTAAAATCTTCAAGGTCGACTGAGGATCTGTGATTTAGCTAATTAAGACATGGTGCAGCATTTTGGGGAATATTGTTTATAACCTTTTTATGAATTCATTATTATAATAGTGGAATAAGTGCGGGCAGTTTGCTGTTTGGTTCCCTTAAAACCATGCCGTACCATGTCAATGCGACATTGATTTGATTTGAGAAGTGGGGTCATCAAGTTTTGTGCTGTTGCTGCATAGACTAGATGTATTGCAGTTTTTACGAGTAGAGCTTCTCAGCTTTCTGTTATAGATAGGATAACATGCTTGTATGGAATTTATGTCTTATTTAAATGAGGTTTAGTTGATCACTGCTTGGTGTAGTGGTAGAAGCTCGGGCTGTCAAGTATAAGACTAAATATTTGAGTATTGACAGCAGTCACTTTGAGCAAATAATGCTAAATGTTATGTCTGTATCCATTCTTCTCCTCCTCCTAGCACCCTCGAGCCTCGACTTACGGTACCACTCTTGGTAATGATCCTTATTTATATAAGCTTTTAGGTATCTCTACTTTGTGGCCTGTACCTCTTAGTTGAGTTCTTGAACCCTTTTTCTTTTTTTTCGATAAGATAGATTTTATTGACGACGCTCAAAAGGGGAGCGGAACCCAAAGAAACACAAGGGCCAAAAGGCGCCTCAAACCTTCAAAGAGGCCCAGAAAACAACAAACTCCTCAATGGATCTATAATCTCTCCCTGAGACCCAACAAAAAAGGGTGGAAATAATAGAGAACTTAAGCATGGAAATAGGTTTCTCCTTTCCTTTAAAATATCTCCGATTTCTCTCAAGCCAAATGCACCACCAAATACAAAGAGGCATAGCCCTCTAAGCATACTGTACGAGAACCCCAACAGAGACACCTCTCCAAGCTTCAATCAACCCTCTAGAGGAACAAGGCATAACCCAATGGACCCCAAATAATCTAAGCATCAAATCCCAACAGTCTCTGGCCAAGCTGCAATGTAAAAAAAGGTGATTGACTGTTTCCTCGTCACACAAGCGCAAAAAACAACGATTGACCACCACCTGATTCCCCCTCCTCAAATTATCCTGGGTTAAAATCTTACCCTGGACAGAAGTCCAAGCAAAGAAAGCACCCTTAAGGGGAGCCTTAGAGCGCTAAATATACTTCCAGGGGAAAGGGCTTCCGGTGCCAATTGAAAGACACCTAAAAAAGGACCTAACCTCAAACCGACCCTGGGAGTTAGGATCCTAAAGCCAACAATCCGATTCCCCAACTGTGATCACTTGGCGATACAGAACCTCCAAAAAACGAGTAACCTCCTCAATCTCCCAGTTCTGAAAATGCCTGATAAGCGCTGACAAGTGTGCATTTAAACCCCTTAAGCTTGAATGTTTTAGGACGTTATTCTATCTTATTTTCCCATTTTAGTTTAATTTCATGTTATTTCCTTTTTCAGGCACTTATCCCCAAAATAAGTCAATTCAGTTGAATTAGAGCATTAAAAGAAGCAATCTCAAGCCTAGTGGAAGAAAGGAGCAAAGTGGAAGCAAAGTGGTGAAGAAGCCTTCTCCGATCGATCGAACCAAGCTACGATCGATCACACTGTGATCGTTCCAACCCTGTTATGATGGATCGAGCCTTTTGTCCTTATCTTCAAGAAAATTTCTTATTCGATCAATCTAACCTTTCCTTTGATCGATCGAACTCTTTTGATCTTATACTCACCTACCACTTTTGTCATTTTCCCAAAAATATCTCAGCCTTGTCATTATCCAAAAAGTGCGCTGCCATGGTTCGATCGATCCGAGCAACCTTGTGATCGATCGAACTGCCTCAAGTTGCGTGAAAAATAGAGTTTCAGCCAAATTAAATGTGTGCTCATAGTGCAATCATTTGGAGGTCCTAGTGCACCAGGTCTGACCATTGGGTTTAACATTTGAGTTACCTATATAAGGATTGTGCCACCTCCTTAGTTTAATTAGTTTAATTTTCATGTCACTAGCTTAGTTGTAGTGTAATTGCCTTACTTTCTTAGATAGGTGGACAATCCATTCTTGTTGTTTGATGTTCCATGCTTATGAATGCAAGTGGTATATTTCTCTAATTTGATGAGTGTGCATTAATTGTGGACTTATGGAAGGATTAATGTCTTAATTTGATATATTATTCTATTCACTAGATTGACTAGACAATGTATGCTTACTTGGCCATCCATGCTTAATACTTCAATTAATGGCACACACTTTCATTTACAACACACAATCCCCCTAATCCATCAAATATTGATTGTCTAGGAAGATAATGCTTAGTGGTGAACTCTATGACCCAAGACTCCTCTCTCATATTCTCTACACCTCATTTGTTTTAGTTGTTTTACATTGCATTTATTTAGCTTAAAGTGTAGTATAATTCAACCAACAAACCATTTGTGTCTGTGGTCACTCTTGGTAATGATCCTTATTTATATAAGCTTTTAGGTATCTCTACTTTGTGGCCTGTACCTCTTAGTTGAGTTCTTGAACCCTTTTTCTTTTTTTTCGATAAGATAGATTTTATTGACGACGCTCAAAAGGGGAGCGGAACCCAAAGAAACACAAGGGCCAAAAGGCGCCTCAAACCTTCAAAGAGGCCCAGAAAACAACAAACTCCTCAATGGATCTATAATCTCTCCCTGAAACCCAACAAAAAAGGGTGGAAATAATAGAGAACTTAAGCATGGAAATAGGTTTCTCCTTTCCTTTAAAATATCTCCGATTTCTCTCAAGCCAAATGCACCACCAAATACAAAGAGGCATAGCCCTCTAAGCATACTGTACGAGAACCCCAACAGAGACACCTCTCCAAGCTTCAATCAACCCTCTAGAGGAACAAGGCATAACCCAATGGACCCCAAATAATCTAAGCATCAAATCCCAACAGTCTCTGGCCAAGCTGCAATGTAAAAAAAGGTGATTGACTGTTTCCTCGTCACACAAGCGCAAAAAACAACGATTGACCACCACCTGATTCCCCCTCCTCAAATTATCCTGGGTTAAAATCTTACCCTGGACAGAAGTCCAAGCAAAGAAAGCACCCTTAAGGGGAGCCTTAGAGCGCTAAATATACTTCCAGGGGAAAGGGCTTTCGGTGCCAATTGAAAGACACCTAAAAAAGGACCTAACCTCAAACCGACCCTGGGAGTTAGGATCCTAAAGCCAACAATCCGATTCCCCAACTGTGATCACCTGGCGATACAGAACCTCCAAAAAACGAGTAACCTCCTCAATCTCCCAGTTCTGAAAATGCCTGATAAGCGCTGACAAGTGTGCATTTAAACCCCTTAAGCTTGAATGTTTTAGGACGTTATTCTATCTTATTTTCCCATTTTAGTTTAATTTCATGTTATTTCCTTTTTCAGGCACTTATCCCCAAAATAAGTCAATTCAGTTGAATTAGAGCATTAAAAGAAGCAATCTCAAGCCTAGTGGAAGAAAGGAGCAAAGTGGAAGCAAAGTGGTGAAGAAGCCTTCTCCGATCGATCGAACCAAGCTACGATCGATCACACTGTGATCGTTCCAACCCTGTTATGATGGATCGAGCCTTTTGTCCTTATCTTCAAGAAAATTTCTTATTCGATCAATCTAACCTTTCCTTTGATCGATCGAACTCTTTTGATCTTATACTCACCTACCACTTTTGTCATTTTCCCAAAAATATCTCAGCCTTGTCATTATCCAAAAAGTGCGCTGCCATGGTTCGATCGATCCGAGCAACCTTGTGATCGATCGAACTGCCTCAAGTTGTGTGAAAAATAGAGTTCCAGCCAAATCAAATGTGTGCTCATAGTGCAATCATTTGGAGGTCCTAGTGCACCAGGTCTGACCATTGGGTTTAACATTTGAGTTACCTATATAAGGATTTTGGCTATTTTGAGTAAAGGAGGTTTATTAGGTTTTGGCAAGAGGCTAGAGATTAGAGAGAGAGAAACATACAATTTTGGGAAAGTTCTTCCACTCATCTAGGGTTTCTACCAAGAACACAAGAGGAGGAGGATGAATTCTACCATGGAGATAGCCCTTGAGGGTTGGATGACAACATCAATGAGTGGCTAAACCATTCTCTTGGGGCTAGAGATAGCCCTAAGCATACCTCTTAGACTTTGATATTTTGTAATTAATGGGGATTTGTGTTGAAATTCTTGTCTTGATATCTTGTATATATAAATCTTGTTTTTACAATGATTTGTGTAGTTTTAATACTTCTAATTGATCATTTAATTCTATCCATATGTCTATGTATGCTAGAATGAATGTTTATGTGTTTATCTCTAGATTTTGTGACATTGATGCATATCTGTGTGTTGATATTATGAATGTAGTGATGGTCAAGGCATGGTGCTTAAATAGAATACTCTTGTGGTTTGTTTGATGGTTCGTGCTTATTTCTTGGTGGATTGTGCCACCTCCTTAGTTTAATTAGTTTAATTTTCATGTCACTAGCTTAGTTGTAGTGTAATTGCCTTACTTTCTTAGATAGGTGGACAATCCATTCTTGTTGTTTGATGTTCCATGCTTATGAATGCAAGTGGTATATTTCTCTAATTTGATGAGTGTGCATTAATTGTGGACTTATGGAAGGATTAATGTCTTAATTTGATATATTATGCTATTCACTAGATTGACTAGACAATGTATGCTTACTTGGCCATCCATGCTTAATACTTCAATTAATGGCACACACTTTCATTTACAACACACAATCCCCCTAATCCATCAAATATTGATTGTCTAGGAAGATAATGCTTAGTGGTGAACTCTATGACCCAAGACTCCTCTCTCATATTCTCTACACCTCATTTGTTTTAGTTGTTTTACATTGCATTTATTTAGCTTAAAGTGTAGTATAATTCAACCAACAAACCATTTGTGTCTGTGGTCACTCTTGGTAATGATCCTTATTTATATAAGCTTTTAGGTATCTCTACTTTGTGGCCTGTACCTCTTAGTTGAGTTCTTGAACCCTTTTTCTTTTTTTTCGATAAGATAGATTTTATTGACGACGCTCAAAAGGGGAGCGGAACCCAAAGAAACACAAGGGCCAAAAGGCGCCTCAAACCTTCAAAGAGGCCCAGAAAACAACAAACTCCTCAATGGATCTATAATCTCTCCCTGAAACCCAACAAAAAAGGGTGGAAATAATAGAGAACTTAAGCATGGAAATAGGTTTCTCCTTTCCTTTAAAATATCTCCGATTTCTCTCAAGCCAAATGCACCACCAAATACAAAGAGGCATAGCCCTCTAAGCATACTGTACGAGAACCCCAACAGAGACACCTCTCCAAGCTTCAATCAACCCTCTAGAGGAACAAGGCATAACCCAATGGACCCCAAATAATCTAAGCATCAAATCCCAACAGTCTCTGGCCAAGCTGCAATGTAAAAAAAGGTGATTGACTGTTTCCTCGTCACACAAGCGCAAAAAACAACGATTGACCACCACCTGATTCCCCCTCCTCAAATTATCCTGGGTTAAAATCTTACCCTGGACAGAAGTCCAAGCAAAGAAAGCACCCTTAAGGGGAGCCTTAGAGCGCTAAATATACTTCCAGGGGAAAGGGCTTTCGGTGCCAATTGAAAGACACCTAAAAAAGGACCTAACCTCAAACCGACCCTGGGAGTTAGGATCCTAAAGCCAACAATCCGATTCCCCAACTGTGATCACCTGGCGATACAGAACCTCCAAAAAACGAGTAACCTCCTCAATCTCCCAGTTCTGAAAATGCCTGATAAGCGCTGACAAGTGTGCATTTAAACCCCTTAAGCTTGAATGTTTTAGGACGTTATTCTATCTTATTTTCCCATTTTAGTTTAATTTCATGTTATTTCCTTTTTCAGGCACTTATCCCCAAAATAAGTCAATTCAGTTGAATTAGAGCATTAAAAGAAGCAATCTCAAGCCTAGTGGAAGAAAGGAGCAAAGTGGAAGCAAAGTGGTGAAGAAGCCTTCTCCGATCGATCGAACCAAGCTACGATCGATCACACTGTGATCGTTCCAACCCTGTTATGATGGATCGAGCCTTTTGTCCTTATCTTCAAGAAAATTTCTTATTCGATCAATCTAACCTTTCCTTTGATCGATCGAACTCTTTTGATCTTATACTCACCTACCACTTTTGTCATTTTCCCAAAAATATCTCAGCCTTGTCATTATCCAAAAAGTGCGCTGCCATGGTTCGATCGATCCGAGCAACCTTGTGATCGATCGAACTGCCTCAAGTTGTGTGAAAAATAGAGTTCCAGCCAAATCAAATGTGTGCTCATAGTGCAATCATTTGGAGGTCCTAGTGCACCAGGTCTGACCATTGGGTTTAACATTTGAGTTACCTATATAAGGATTTTGGCTATTTTGAGTAAAGGAGGTTTATTAGGTTTTGGCAAGAGGCTAGAGATTAGAGAGAGAGAAACATACAATTTTGGGAAAGTTCTTCCACTCATCTAGGGTTTCTACCAAGAACACAAGAGGAGGAGGATGAATTCTACCATGGAGATAGCCCTTGAGGGTTGGATGACAACATCAATGAGTGGCTAAACCATTCTCTTGGGGCTAGAGATAGCCCTAAGCATACCTCTTAGACTTTGATATTTTGTAATTAATGGGGATTTGTGTTGAAATTCTTGTCTTGATATCTTGTATATATAAATCTTGTTTTTACAATGATTTGTGTAGTTTTAATACTTCTAATTGATCATTTAATTCTATCCATATGTCTATGTATGCTAGAATGAATGTTTATGTGTTTATCTCTAGATTTTGTGACATTGATGCATATCTGTGTGTTGATATTATGAATGTAGTGATGGTCAAGGCATGGTGCTTAAATAGAATACTCTTGTGGTTTGTTTGATGGTTCGTGCTTATTTCTTGGTGGATTGTGCCACCTCCTTAGTTTAATTAGTTTAATTTTCATGTCACTAGCTTAGTTGTAGTGTAATTGCCTTACTTTCTTAGATAGGTGGACAATCCATTCTTGTTGTTTGATGTTCCATGCTTATGAATGCAAGTGGTATATTTCTCTAATTTGATGAGTGTGCATTAATTGTGGACTTATGGAAGGATTAATGTCTTAATTTGATATATTATGCTATTCACTAGATTGACTAGACAATGTATGCTTACTTGGCCATCCATGCTTAATACTTCAATTAATGGCACACACTTTCATTTACAACACACAATCCCCCTAATCCATCAAATATTGATTGTCTAGGAAGATAATGCTTAGTGGTGAACTCTATGACCCAAGACTCCTCTCTCATATTCTCTACACCTCATTTGTTTTAGTTGTTTTACATTGCATTTATTTAGCTTAAAGTGTAGTATAATTCAACCAACAAACCATCTTTTGATCATTCGACCTACTAATCCATCATTGATTCCAAGAATACCAGTCCATTTCCCTTGGGACGAACCCTACTTACTCTGGCTACATTAATAATTAGTAGTGTTAGTGGCATTCTATAAATTCAAACTTGGTCACATTTTATCACAACTTTTGAGCGTTGGTACTGCGACACACCAGTGCCTCCTAAACTGAACATCCCAAGTCAGTCTCCCGTTATCAAGGTGATAACAGTCAACCACCATGGCATGTCTGTGAGAAGCAATCCTGTAGAGTCAAGGGAAAGCGAGAGCAAGGCGAAACTCCCTACACCAATGATCCTCCCAAAATCTGATCCTCCTACCATCCTAGATCCGAAAACGAACATGCTTGCAGAAATCATCCCACCCCCTCCGAATGAAAGACCAAACCCCCACCCCCCCTAAGACCTCGCACCTCAAGAGAGCTCCACCCACCATAGCTCTCCCCAAACTTGCTCGCGACAACTCTCCTCCAAAGCCAATGCCTCTCAATCCCAAACCTCCAAAGCCATTTCTCAAGGAGAGCTTTATTGAAAGGCAACAACCTCCTAATCCCTACGCCTCCATTCCGAATCGGACGGCACATTTGCTCTCACCGAACCAGATGATACTTGAACTCCTCTCCTCCCCACCCCCCCTCCCCCCCAAAAAAAGGAAGTTGCACTACAATCTCTCAGCCACTAAAGAAGGGATCTGAAAGAAAGAGATAAAATAAGTGGGGAGACTAGAAAGGGTGCTCTTAATCAGAGTGACACGACCCCCCTTGGAAAGGTACTGCTTTTTCCAACCCGCCAACCTCCTTTCGAATCGATCCACAATCGGATCCCAGCTCCCCACACATCTCGAAGGGGCTCCCAAAGGCAACCCTAAATAAGAAATGGGAAAAGAGCCAGTGCGACAACCGAGAATCTGAGCGAACACCTCAATCTGAGGAACATCCCCAACAGGCACAAGAACACTCTTACTAACATTCACCTTAAGACCAGAGACAACTTGGAACCAATCAAAACGCATCTCAAATACCTCAATTGGGACTCATCAGCATCACAAAGCACTAAAGTATCATCCGCAAACATCAAGTGCGAAATCTCCAGTTGGCTAGCAACGTCCCTGCCCACATGAAAACCTCTCAAAAAACCCAACTCCACAACCCTCTTTAGCAATCTGCTAAGAGCTTCCATCACAAAAAGGAACAAGAAAGGAGAAAGCGGATCCCCTTGTCTCAAGCCCCTCGAACAAGAGAAAAAAACCCGTCGGAGCTCCATTCACAAGGACAAAGAACCGAGCATTAGAAATGCAAAAAAGAATCCATCTCGTCCAACTCCCACCAAACCCCGTCCTCTCCAATAAGTAAAGGAGGAAACTCCAGTTCACATGGCCATACGCCTTCTCAATATCCAGCTTACACAAAACATCCAGAACCCCACAATTCAATCGGGAGTCCACACATTCACTAGCAATAAGAATTGAATCCAAAATTTGACGACCTCCCACAAAGGCATTCTGAGCATCAAAAATAATGCCATCCAAAACCTTCCTCAATCTAGAGGCCAAGACTTTAGCAATCAACTTGTAAAAACATCCCACCAAACTAATAGGGCGAAAATCCCTAACATCCATCTCCCCTCCCTTTTTCGGAATAAGAGCAATAAAAGTGGCATTCAAGCTCTTCTCAAAAGAGCCCTGATCATGGAATGCGTGAAAAGAGCCCATCACCTCTTCACGGACCACCTCCCAGTACTCCAAAAGGAATCCCATAGAAAAACCATCTGGACCTGGGGCTTTATCTCCATTGTAGCTCTCCAAAGCAGATAAAACTTCCTCTTCCGAACCCTTTATATATAGGGTTTGTATGGATCCATTCTATAAATTTATACCTGCATTTGCAGCTATCGAAAATTGGTTTAAGATTATAGGAAGTTGATTGAAATCTAGAAGACATTGCTTATACCTGCTTTGTTACACTGGTCTTTTATTCTTCATTTAAAAGTTTCTATGCACATTTCTATATTTGAATGTATTTGGTTTTGGTGTCTCATATAACATAAGATTATTTGTTATGTCTGCATTTACCATTGGATTGTTTTCCTTGTATGCTTATGAGCATTATTCTAATGACAGGATGCTATGGAGAGAGCTATTTAAAACGAAGATGCCAAAGCAGCTGTTCCCGCAATTGATGTCATGTTTCAAGTGTTAAGGTTTGCCCATAAGTTTTATGTGATGTAATTTTCTCATACCAGTTCTTATTTTTGGCTGTTTTCAGGGATCCAATGTTTTTTTTTTATTGTAATTAGTGACTTTGGGGCAAAGATTGTGCCCCCTAAAAGAATTCTAAAGATGCTTCCTCAAGTTTTCTATCACCAAGACCAAAATGTCCGTGCTTCATTTAAAGACTTACACTTGAGCTTTGTCAATGGATTGGGAAAGAGCAAGTGAAATCATTATTGTTTGAAAAAATGTGTGAGACAATAGTATGTTGATTATTTGATTCTTTGTTTGGTGTTACTTCTTTTTTGAGATTTTGTGAATTATTTTATGGTTTCGGTTTTTGATGTTTTAAGAAAAAAGAGTTTGAGGCAGAGGTTGTCAATGGTCTGATACCATGTTGAAAGAAATAAAAATTGAAGAGAGAAATTAAAAATCAAGAACGTAAGGATAGACACACAAAGCCCAAAGGGCTACATCACCTTTATTATATTCTCTCTTAATATTGTTTACAATCAGCCCCTTTATTTATTCGTGAAAGAATACAAGTGATAAATACCGAAAATACATTGATGGAGGATTCCTAAATTCAATCCCATAAATCACTCCCATCAATATTATATCATAGGCTAAAATCACTCCTATGATACTCTCCGACAGTTTATAATTTTCTTTTATATTTTGTATGGTCGCTTTTCTGACCTATTGTGTTTGAATATATTTACACCCAATTATGTTTGTTTCTTTTTCCTTGTTTGCTCTGCTAATCTCCATTTGTTTTAGGCCATTTTTTTTTTCTCTTTATGTTGTTTTTCTCTTATGTTTTCTTTAAATTGTCTAAATACCTCACTTGGAGTGGGCTTTATTTGACTTTTGATTCATAATGTTCTTTATTCTAAATACATGTTTCTATGTGTCACGTTTACAACTCTATTTGTCCTTGTTTCATTGTTAGTATCGATTCCATATTTAACCCCCCCAGTTCCTTGAACATGATGACATGCATATATATTTCCAATCCCTGGGATAGCATTTGCGTAACATGGCATGCTTGACAAGATTTTGCTTTAGTAATTTTCAATATAATTTTGTTTCACTTACCAAAAAAAAAAAAAGGAAAAGAATTTCAGAGATCTTTCTATTCATTGAAAGATGAGAGTTGTGCAACAGAATTGTGATAGCCTAAGATTTAATTAGGCCTTCTAATCTTGTTTAGTGATTCTTAATCGTGCTTAGTTGCTCTTAAACATGCTTAGTGTCTCTTAATTGTGGTTAGTGACCTTTAATTATGACTGGCATTGGGTATAAAGTATGACTTATTGAAGTTATGGAATTTTATTTGAAGGCATTTGTGTGATTTTTTAGTTGGTAGGGGAGGGGTTACAATTAAACCAAAACCTGACTTGGTGGCAGTCATGTGTCAAAGCCATATGAGTCTTCCTAACACCTGGTCCTATATCACAACCCAAGAGACATGTCTCTGCACAACCTTACACATGTTGCTGCCTTTCTTTTGCTACAGCACAAACCAAAGGAAAAGAAAGAGAAAAACAAGAGAGAGATCAAGGAAGAAAGGGAAACAGGAAGAAGGTTGTAGGATTCCTTCTTCATAGTATCTTCATCACTCTTGGGTAGGGTTCTCTATACCTTGAGTTGCTTGGAGTGGTTTTACCTCCTAAATTCCTAGGTTTGGCCATGAAATTATCTGTTTTATGCTACATGTGTTTTGCTCAAATTGATGTTCAAATCCTGATGTTGTTCATCTTTTCTTGAATTTCTTGTTCCATTTTGCTGAGAAACATCATTGTCTTGTATATATATGTTTTGTAATACAAATGATTACATATTTTCTGTAAACTCACTTTCACGTGCCTTTAAACCTCTTTGAAGCTCCCGTCATGGTTTTTCCTACGGGGTTGTTAGCTCACCCTATCATTTTTCAGGTACCCAAAGATCAATTGGAGATTTTGGAGTTGCTGACTATCTCTATATAGAGACTGAACTGGTTTTGTATGTAAGGTATTTTCTGAAATACTTGTATAGAGGTGACTTGACGATCTGGATGTAATTGAGGCCAGATTTGTTGTAAAGGATTTTGGTCACTGGTACTACATTCTACTGTGGGTGGTATGTTGAAAGGGGGTGATGGAAAGTAGGCTGGTTTGTGTTTAAACCTCAATTTATTCACTGCCTATGGTTTTGGGTCATGATAAGAATACTTTGTTGAATTCGTAGATGTAAAACATCTCTAAATAGGTGGTTTGTTTTCTTTTCTTTTATTCTTATTTATTTATTTATATGTGTTGTAGGGGGATTTCCGTGCGCGGGGGGGTGGTGAATGGCCATTGTTTAGTTTTAACAGTCGTGAATCACAACCATAAAATAAAGAAAATAAATAAAAGGGAGTATTGTTGCTCCATATTTCCAATTTTTTTCTCATCAAGTATTGTTGCTCCTTTGAGTAATGGGGTGCTCAATTTTGTTGGGTGCATATTTGTGGTGTTTGTTCTTATTCAGTGCTTATTTTCTTCATAGGTTTGTACTTATATATTTGTTTTTATTTTATCAGATTTGAGCAAGATAAGGAACCTGAACAAGGAGCTCCCGTCTGAAGTTGTGGACTCTGGTCCTTCGGAGGAATCTGGCACTGATGGTAACCCTATGGTATTTTTTTTTCTTATTATTTTTTTATTTTTTATCAGAGAGGTTGAATGTGTTGTGAGTATGATTTTGTTTTCGTTGCTGTGTTGCCCTCTGATGCAGCGCAAATGGAAGTGGACTTTCTTCAAACAGTTTAAGATCCTAAAAAAACTAGGCTGAGTTTCCATTAATAGGGGCAGCTGATGATGTGATCAGATGATTATGTGATTGTTTATTGGTCTAGAGTCGTTTATAAGTCTTAAGTCTGTCTTTTTTTCATGTTTAGGATATTATTGTCATTTTGGTTTTTATTTTATAAATCATGTGCTTTTTTAAGTGAGTCATGTGACCACTTAAGGACTGTTTTTTCATTTTAGCATCTTTATTTTGCTGGATAGAATTCTAGCTGTTAGATTATATTTATATGAAGGGCTAGGATTAATTCCTTACTAGGGCATCCCTTGTGTCTTATAAAAGGGTTGTTCCAAATTGTTGACATCCCTTGTGTCTTATAAAATGATTGTTCCAAATTGTTGACATATTTTTATTATAATCAGCCTGCTACAACAGCTTTTACCTCTCCATTTCTTTTGGGATTGAGTTATGGATGTTTAAGCTTTTATTTTAGCTTTAGTCTGTTTTCCCTTTTTCAGATTTAATTATTCTCTTTGACTCTTTCATAGCTGATTGCATTACCCTCACTCATGTAGCATAGAAGTTTAGAACAAGTCTTTTATGGGGAATCCTGAAGAATTGAATCCCTTTTCCCTACTTTCCTCAATGATTTAGTGTAATGATCTTGATTTTTCTCTTTTTCCATTTTCTGGATTATTATTGTTTCGTCTCGTTTTGCGTGCCGGACACCTTGGAGTGTGCGGATGTGTTCCAAAGTTGGTTGGGGCATTCCCTTGAGAACTCTTGGAAGTGCATTGATTGCCATTTCGGCATTTTTTTGTTATTCGGACCAGGAGGTCCGAGGTGGGACCCGCTACTGAGCACGGGGTCGTGTTTCGGTCCATTGCATTCACACATCATTGTTTTGTACATATTTACCTGATTGTTTAAGTAATTGTGGTGTGGTAAAGTGATTATTATATATATATATAATATTATTAAAGAAAGATTTTTTTTTTTCTTTTTTCTTGTGGGACCCACTGGTAAGCACCAATTATAATGGCCTTAAGGCCATTATACAGCCACATAATTCTCTCTCTCGCCATTCTCCTACTCCCTCTTATTTCTTTTTCTTTTTCCTGCCATCTTTAAGTTTAGATATAGAAATTTTCCTTGGGAATTTGATTTTGCCACTTAAGGCAAAGTTGATGAGCGCATCGAGACCTTCATTTTGATCGGAGCAAAGTGCCATTTGGCCACCCTTTGGAATTTCGCAAATTGGGTGAATTTGGGGCTTTTTCTTCTAAGTGAGGTAAGGGTGCTCTAATTCATGACATCTTTGACTTATTGTGAATTTTCCCCCTCTAATTTGATTCTAAGCATGTTTAATTTTAGTTATTTTGTCTTTGGTTGTTGTGGTTGTATGTGTTCAAGATGATAAATGCGTTCTATGTGTTAATTGAGTTCTTGAACATGACTATTTACATTGTGGTGAAGAAGCATGCTTAGAATTGATATACATATATATGTATATATATATATATACATGTATATACATATGTATACATATATATGTATATATTATATGCTTTATGGGTTCCAATTGCCATGAAAATTTGATAATGTAGTTGTGGAAATAAATGCTTAATAATTGTCAAATATGTGAATATGATGTTTGTGGAATGTATGAAATTTTATTGTTGTGTTGGCGTTTGGAAGCATGAGACATTCATGCATTCATTGGGAATGATAAAGGGAAAAAGTGGTTTTGAAAAGAAAAATGAAAATTTATCTTGAGGAAAAAGTTTTCGGAAAATGTTTGCGAAAACTCGAACGCCTAGGAGTCGCCTAGTGGTCCGTGGCGTTAGTGTGGTCTAGAGGGGACTAGGGAGAGACCCTAGCGTGGTTGAGCTACCTAGGCCCTTTAACGACGCCTTGGAGTTGCCATGTGGTCAGGGATAGTTAGTCAATCCTCCTCTCGTGACGCCATGGAGTCGCTATGGGTTGGATTGCACTAACGGTTTGGAAAGATGAAACGGTATTGTTTAAGAAACAGGGAGTGACATTGCAATACATTGCACTGCATCGGCATATGTTGTATACTTGGTGGTCGGATGACTTATATACATTCTTCTTGTTGTATTGTTGCTTTGCTTGTTTTCCGAGACATGATCCCGTTCACTTGTACTCTCTTCTTTGTGTGGATTCACGGGGTCATTAAAAGGTGTCTTAGACACTTCTTATTGAGCAGTTGGCTCTCCCCATCATATTATTATATTTTTCAGGTCACGGGAAGGAAGTGGCAGACGACGCCCCTCCACAAGTTTGAATGTGTTAGTAGACTTTTTTAACATCTTTTGTATTTGTGATCTCATTTTTTTTTTGTGTAAGCCTTGGGATGGCACGTTTATCATGTATCGACGTTGGAATTGACCATAGTGCCTTTAGACAACCTCGGGTTAGGGTAAGGACCCGGTTAGCGATTCGGGCCCTCGGGTTTGGGTCGTTACATTTAGGTTTTAATTCATTCTTCTTGTTCTTTGTGTTAATTAGGAAACCACAGGTTCTTTAAACCAACAGAAAGGTGTAAAGCAAATCATAGTAGAATAAGTTACAATAAAAACGTGCTACTTAGGATAGATGTCTTTGGTGTAATTCTCAAATGTGTTATCTTAGCTTGGTAATCTGAATTATCTATCTGGTTGATCTTGAAATTAGATAGACTGAAGTACTTACTTATTGATATATATATTTTTTCATGGGGAGTGAGAGTTCCTCCAGAGCCCTGAATGATATACTTAATCCAGTAATTCACATAAGTCACTCAAATTGTGAGTGGTAGTCTAACTTAAAGCCTTTTCTTCTTTTATGCACGTCAACACTAAACATATAACGGCTGTGGTAGCATATCCTCTCTTTAAGCTGTCCTCTCTTTTACTCATGATGCACAAATGAACTGTTACACCAAGAGAGTACTTATTGAAGCTAAGTGTAGCCTTACCAGCTATATGGGGGGTCCATTGATGAACATGGAGTTTATTGGAAAGTACTGCTAGGCTAGATTTTTGCCTGTATTAGTAACAAGTGACAGAGTGATTCTGCTGAAACAAATTTTATTTTTTCCTAATGCAAGCTGTAATTAATTAATTTGATCCCATCCCCCTATTAACTGTTGATTAATCATAGAGAAATTTATTTCAAATTAGACACAAGCATTCCTTTTGAGCAACCTGACCTTGGAAATAGTTTCATAATGAAAGTTATTCTTGGACTGCCATTCAACTAATACGAACAGGAAAAACAATTACCTGTAGATAAGAAAATTAACAATGAATAAAGAAGTGGTCAACAACCTTTATTCCCTCTAGGTAATGATCCTTATTTATAAAAGCTTTAAGTATCTTTACTTGGTGGTCTGTACCTCTTAGTTGAGTTCCTGAACCTTTATATATGGTTTGTATGGATCCATTCTGTAAATTTATACCTGCATTAGTAGCCATTGAAAATTGGTTTAAGATTATAGAAAGTTGATTGAAGTCTAGAAGACATTGCTTATACCTGCTTTGTTACACTGGTCTTTAATTTTTCATTTAAAAGTTTCTATGACATTTCAGTATTTGAATATATTTGGTTTTGGTGTCTCAGTTGTTACAAGTGCTTGATTGGATTGTTTTCTTTGTATGCTTATGAGGATTATTTCTAATGACAGGATGCTACGGGGAGAGAGAGCTATTTACAACAAAGTTGCCAAAGCTGTTGTTCCCGCAATTGATTTTTTTATTTTTTGTTGCTTGTAATTAGTGAATTTGGGGCAAAGATTGTGCCCCTAAAAGAATAATATAGATGCTTCCTCAACTTTTCGATCACCAAGACCAAAATGTCTGTAATTCATCTAAAGACCTTACACTTCAGCTTTGTCATTGGATTGGGGAAGACACCAGCCAGGGCAACTTCGTCCTTCACGTCCTTCAAGTTGGCATTGAAGACTTCTGTCAGAGACAAAACATCCTCCTGACAGTGGAGAGTTTTGAGTTCGTTTCCAGCACAAACTCGTGTCAAACCCAGTGAAATCATTATTGTTTGAAAAAATGCGTGACACAATGGTATGTTAATTATTTGATTCTTTGTTTGGTGTCACTTCTATTTTTAGATTTTTGGAATTATTTTATGGTTTCAGTTTTTGATGTTTTAAGAAAAAAGAGTTAGGAAGAGCTTGTCAATGTCACTGGGAGGGCTGGTCCATCTTGCAAAATAAGGTGAACTTCCATCATGGTTGTTAAGATATTTCTTTCATATGTTTCAAATTTTCTTTTATATGGTCGCTTTTCTGACCTATTGTGTTTGAATATATTTACTCCCAATTATGTTTGTTTCTTTTATGCACGTCAACACTAAAAATATAATAGGTATGGCAGCATATCCTCTTTTTAAGCTGTCCTCTCTGTAACTCCTGAAGCACAAATGAACTGTTACACCAAGAGAGTACTTATTGAAGCTAAATGTAGCCTTACCAGCTATATGGGGCGTCCATTGATGAACATGGGGTTTATTGGAAAATACTCCTAGGCTAGATTTTTACCTGTATTAGTAACAAGTGACGGGGATTCTGCTGAAACATTTTTTATTTTTGTCCAATGCAAGCTATGATTAATTAATTTTATCCCATCCCCCGATTAACTGTTGGCTAATCATAGAGAAATTTATTTCAAACTAGACACATGCATTCCTTTTTAACAACCTGACAATGGAAATAGTTTCATAATGAAAGTTGTTCTTAAACTGTCATTCAACTAATAAGAACAGGAAAAACAATAACCTGTGGATAAGAAAATTAAGAATGAGTAAAGAAGCGGTCAACAGCCTTTATTCCCTCCTTGCATGTGGCACAGGATTTGGATATAGGGCATACTGAATTACTCATGTCTTCTTTTTCACAACTAAATTCATTTTCGGAGACCATAAGATCAGCCAAGGTTCTACTTTTGGGAGGCATTCTTGTGGACTTCTGGAGGTTTGAAGCCAACCTTATCTTGATCATCTAGGAGACCGAGGGAAAGGACTTCGGAAGAAGGCTATTGAAGGATTTGAGGTGGGGTTACTTTTTTCTACCCCAAAGGAAATAATAAATATTAAAAATTTATGACTAACTAACGCGATTCAAGTATTTTTGGAGGTTTTTGTGGTCCCTTGTCTTATTAGTCGATCCTGTCTATGAACCTCTCTGTCACTTGTCATTCTCCTGTTGGCAGGATATATGGGGTTACTTTGCCTATCTTGTCTGTCCTGATTGAAATTAATACAAATGAATGTATAAGAATGTAATTTCATTGTTTTTAGATAATATCTAGCAATTGTTTGATTAAACTCAATAAGAGGAATTGAAATTTATGTCTAGTTAGTGCTTTTGACAGCTCATTATAACTCATTAATTTTTCATTTTCCTTCACGCTTTTTTTCCCATTTATTTATTTGAATAAGTCCAAAACCTCTTTGTTTCACTAACAGGCTATTGTTCCCTCGGGATTGTTGTGTAATGCCCAAACAAAAGAAACCACAAATAATTTTTCAGGAACAACTGAGACCTATGGGTTCTGTTATATGTACTTGATATATGTATCAAGTGCTCGGTCTATTCTTATTGTTTGACCTGCCTGAGTAGTGTTGGTCTTTGTCCTAAGATTTGCTCATTTAATGTCAAATCAATGTCATGTGTGTTTAAATAGAGCACATCATATATGTTGGATACCATTTTGAATATATACAGAAGTGCATCATATGATATGTGATTTATCTATGAAGTATTCCACTAGCCACTTTATGAAGGGTTTTTTAGTCTATGCATCGTGTGCAGGTGTAATGCAAGGAGAGCCATATGTCCCACTTACTATTCTCATTCTGGAAGCTACGCATTTCTAATAAAGATTTGATGTCTCAGCAAAGAACAGGTCTTTGGAGCAATTTCAATTTTGAACACATGGGCTATTTGGAAATTCAAGTGCTGCAACGGATACATATGTCCATCCATCTATTCTACAACGGCAAGTTAGTGATCTAACGGCTGCTAGCTATTTGGTCAACTGTCCTTGTGATCTAATGGCTATAACTATTTGAAATCTTATCCTTTAGCCGGCTTCTTTGGTCCACACACATTTTGATATCTATAAATCAGCATCCAATAAAGGAGAGTGGTGCTTCAGTGGAAAGAGACAGAGAGAGCTGAAGAGAAGAAATATTAGAGAGAGAACTGGGTTTTTCATGCACTGAATGTAAAAATGGATCAAGCTTGAAAGAGAAGAAAAGGGCGAGAGCAAGCTTCACCATAGTCAAAGCCCAAAAGCTTCAACATTGTCAAACTCCATGGACGCCAGCGAGAGCTCAATTGAAAGTGGGAAGTCGAGAGCTCACCTTTGAAGATCAGTGAGCAGAAGCAGCCATTGAAGACTTGCCGGAGCTTTTCCGGTGAAGACAGACAGAACAGTTTCAGCGCCTAAACAGAACGGAGAAACTGACCCATTTCCGGTGTGCTTAAGTTCAGTCCTGCGAATCTTCAAGCTACAAGACTGAGTTCAGGACCTGCATACCTTCACCGACGACAACTGAGAGCTCACGACCAGCATACTTTCACCTGTGATAGACCCAGAAGCTTCATCCATTTCTTCCACCGGTGATAGAATTACGAGTTCAGGACCTGCATACTTTCCCCGGTGACAAAATCGTGAGCTCACGACCAGCACACTTTTACCGGTGATAGACCCAGAAGCTTCATCCATGTTTTCCACCAGTGATAGAACCAGAATCGTCATCTTTATTTCGACCAGTGATAGACCCAATTGAGAAGCTCCATTTGAAGACCCTAAACCGGTGTGTTGTTGTTTAGCTCTGTTCAGTCAAAATTCAGTTGGTCCAAATTTCAGGTGTATGCTAGGGTTCCAATGTTGGGTTGATTATTGAGCCGAAATGAAGGTCCAGCCTTTGACCGTCTGCATATCATTGAAGAACTGAGCTGTTGAATATATCTCAGTCCATGGTGATTCAATTGGGGCACTTACATTGTTCATCTATTGTTCAACCAAGAGAGCTTCTAAAGGAGTATCAGTGAGCTTCACTTTTACATATATTCAATTGACTGTGAGCTCTCTTTGGATATCAAGCCATACAAACCACTGAACATTATCAATATCTTAACAGTGAGCCACATTGGAGTCATGGGTTTACACTAAGCATCACTGAAGAGTGACTCAATCAAAGAGCTTCCAGTGAGCTAGAGAAGAACACTCGAAGAAGAATAACTAATCACAAGGGCTACATCAATGTGGGCTTGGGTCTCATTTGCTATACCATTCAAATCATAGAGCAAACGGGGTGCAACCTAATGGAGCCATGGTGATCGACTTCAAGCTTGGAAAGAGGGTGAACCACATTCAGATCATCTTTCTCGACCTTCAAGTTTGAAGTAAGGTCTGTGAACCTCTCTCTCAAGTTATTTCGTATTATAACTCTTATCTTATGTACTTGAGAGAACATTACTTCTTATATCCACTATGAGTTGTATTTGTGAGCACTTGGTTCAAGCATTGGGATGCTGTGAATAGGGGGAGTGCTAGAGTGCATTTGTAGTGATATTGGTGAGAGAGTCCAAGCACTGGGGTGTTGTGGACTGGGCAAGTTCAAAGTGAACTTGTAGTGAGATTGGTGAGAGAGTCCAAGCACTGGGGTGTTGTAGACAGGGCGAGTTCCGAGTGAACTTGTGGTGAGCTAGGGTGCAGGGTGCGTGGAGAGTGAGGAAGCTAGGGTTTCAACTTGTACAAGGGTGTGTGCAGAGTGTGAGACCGCTTGTGTATTATCATGCAACACAACTAGTCGATTTACATTGGGTGAGACCAAGAACCAAGGTTTTTTATACCTATTGAGGAAGATTTTCCTTGTAAAATCTTGGCGTCTTTGTGACTGGTGCTATACTTCTTGAGACAAGTGGTCAAGTGTTAAAAAGTGGAAGAACCAATTCACCCCCTCCCCCTCTTGGTTCATCAAGTAGGATGCGTGGTATCCTTGTTAATGTGTCCAAAGCATATGGTAGACACGTCATGTACATTCTAATATGTTAGATTTTATAAAACTTCTATTGAATTTGTGCAAAAAGGGAGTACAAACTATGATTTTACTGTTCTTTAAAGTTTACTCAATGAATATTGAAATTCAATGGGATGCTGTAAAAAGGGGAGTTCCTATATCTCTCATATTTTGGAAGCCCTTATTTGCTATCAAATTTAACCATTTCTGATTTTTTTTTTGGGATCCATTGGGTTGAATATTTGATACTTATATGGCTGTCATATATCGGGATTGCACCGGCATATTTGGGACTAGTTCCATAAGGTATAATGGTTGGGTTTGATGTAAATGATCATATTTTTTTTTATAGATAATATATATATAAATGATAGTATATATTTTGATTAAATATCTGGAGATTGTATATAAACGGGAAAAAATTTCTCTAGATTTTGTACATAGACTTGTTTTGTGATTGTTGTGAACCTCATACTTATTATGCTAATTTTTTTTATTTTTTTATTGCATATGTTAAGGTAGCTGTGAAAAATAGAATCCCACTAGTGCGCTCATTGACTTTAAACTGGGTTGCCTTTTGTATTGAGGCAAGCAACAAGGCTATTGTACTAAAATCCCACAAGGACTATGTTCCAATTTGCATGGAGGTTAGTGAAATCCGTGCCAGAAACACTGATTTGTGTAGGCAAAGTAATGTTGGATTAGAGTGACTCAATTCATATGACCTGTGTGCCAAACCTACCAACAAATTTTCAATTGGTGGATTGATGCTAATCTTTTTCTCAAAGATATGCTCTTAAAACTTTGAGATCGAATTTTGGTGTTTCTGTCGATCTTAAATTATCACACAATCTGAAATAAATTGTTGATTTAAGGACTTAGAACTTTTTCTTTCTATAAGAGTTTTCTGGTCAATTTGTTGAATCACAACTTTAACCTCAATAGATTTTGAATCATTTCCTAGTATTAGTTTTTTAAGTCACAAGTATAGCCACATAAGAAATACACATGGATATACTTCTATGTATTAATTCATGTATTGAAAGCATTTTATAGATCTGTGTAGTTGCATATATAAGCATACAAATATTGTTGACCCTTCAGCATTTTGAAGTAGTTGTTCTGAAAACCAACGGGCCAGTGGTCTAGCGGTATCAGTCTCTTACCTTTCAAAGGGAGGTCAAGGGTTCAAGTCTCAGAAGAGACAAGTGTGTGTGAGTACTGTTAGAACATTTATATGTAAATCTATATTTATATAGGGGTCAGATTGTAATTATATATAGTTTTGTGGCCATTATGCAAATAGGCCTTTCTTGTATTTTATATATACCCTTTTATGTTTAGGGTTAAAGAAATGAGAACTAGAGGGCTGTGCCTCTCATATCAATCTGCTCTCTCATATTAATTTGCTCTCTCTCTTGAGTTGTATCTATTGCACATGGTATTAGAGTGATGATCATTGTCGTTGTCTCGACGAGTTAGGTAATTGTTGGCTAGGGTGTGTACTAGCTTCGAGAGAGATCCGATTCGTGAGGTTGTCCTCGCTGTTAGGTGATCACTGATCTCTTGCTTCGAACCAGTCCCACAGTTGCCGATTGTTGCCGGTTTCTTCATCGATGGCCGTCTGCGTTGCTATTACCAGTGTCGATTGGTTGTGTAGTCGCCATTTACGATTGCTTTTATGGTCGGCTTCTTCGTTTGGGGCTTACTATGTTCATGAGCTGGTCCTTTGGTATCACCAAGAGGTCACTGTAGTCTTGCTGTCATTGAGCTGTAGTTTGGGACTGAAGGTGAAAAATGTAATTCTCCGATATTTTTTTAAAGGATTTATTAATTAAAATTAATTATGTTTACTTTATTTTTTTTAATGATTTATTTTACTTAAGTAAGTGCGTATATAAATTGTGATTTGTTTTATTTAATTCGGTGCGTAGATAAATTGTATGTTTTAATTAAATTCTATTTTCTAATTTTATTTGTTAAATTATTATGGTGTTTGATTTGTGGAATGCTAATGAGTAAATTGTTTATTTGATTTACATGATTTTATGCTTGTATAACTTTGTTGTTAATTGTTGGTAACTATTAGATTTAATTTAACTATTTTATGTACTTAAATTATTTGGATTGGGTTTAAGGGAAGTTGAACCAACGGATGTGATATTAGGTTTGAAGGAAGCCTTATTGGGTTAATTAGTAAAGACCCATGGTTATGAATAAATTTAATAATTATCTTTGCATAATTATATATATATATATATATATATATATATATATATATATATATATATAAATTAATAATCATGTGGAGGGGTAGATATGTCAATATATATATATTGATATATAGGAATATATAATTTATTTAACTAATGATTATATATGGAAGGTAATATACATATTTATATTAAAATATACGTGTGTATTTATATTATTTAAAAGATAAGTATTATTTCTTTTATATGGTAATCCTAATGGGAAAATGATTTAGATTTTTAATGTGTATAAATAGACACATAAGACTTTAGGGTTTGAAGTTTTTCTCACGTTAGAAAAATAAGAGAGTTAGAGAGAGAAGAAGAAGGGATAACGAAGAGGAGACCGGATCAAAGAAAGAGGAGACCGAATTTGAAAAAGAAAGGCAAGTTCTTCTCTACTTTTCCTCTTAAAATTCATAAACCTATCACCTTGAGTATCAAAATTATATTTTTATTTTGTTAATTTAAAATAAATTATTAATCGGATTAGAAGAGCATGTTTAGTTTTTACAAAATTTTAGATTTAAACATGTGAATATATGTATAAATTGTTCTGAAAATTTAAATCTTGTTTGTGAGGTTAGGTTAATTAAATTTTATTTTGTCTGAAATTTTAATAGGTTGCTTTAACTTTGCGTACTATGATTAGTTAGATTAAATAGATCTTAATATGATTTTATATGTTCATTTATGCCCAACATTGATATATTAAGCTTTTGGGATTTGTTTTTCTGGATTTTCCTGAATTTATTTTGTAATTATCAATTTTTGTTTAGGAGATTATAAGAATTATTTTGGAAAAAAAAAAAAAAAACAATTAAATTTTGTGAAATCAAACACACTGGAGGGTAGTGCCGCAACAACAGGGGGCTGTGATTTTGTGAGTCTCGGAGCGCAACACTTCGGTGCGCGTCAAATCAGGACCTTAGGATGGTCCCGATGACTTTTGGATGTTCCAGTGTGGGTGTGTGCATGGGTAGAAGGTACACACACTGGTCTAGGCCCTTGGATGGATCTGGTCAACAAAGAATAGATCCGGTGCATCGCGGCGCATGGAGTTCAGTGTGTGTGTGTGGATCTAGACCGTTGACTTGGTCCAGTCAACATAAAATTAATCCATTGTGACGCAGCTTACCCAAGTCCGGAGTTCTAACCAACCAGAAGCAGCCACATCATCCAGAATGAAGAACAAGCGCGTGGTGGCTCGTGTACCGCGCATGGGGGCGCGTGAAGATACCTGCCAGCTTGTGGTGGCGCGTGGAAGCACGTGCAGTGTGTTTAGGCGCGTGTGGGGGCGCGTGGTGGCGTGTATGGAGGCGTGTGGGGGCCCGGAAAGTTCCTGTGGGGTCCAGTAAGGTCTCTGAATTGATTTTAAGTTTGTTAGTGTTGAAATCAACCTTTAGAAGAGGAGTTCGTGGTGTTCTAAGAACCATACGGTGTCACTAAAATATTTAGTAGCCTTTAATTTGTGTAAGTATAACAAATTAATGATTTGTTACAAAAGGAAGTATATGTATATATATATATATTTAATTATATATGGTTATTTAATTTCTGATTAGTATGGTAGGAAGTAGTGTTATATATACATATAGGTATGTATGTATATATATATTATGGAAGGTATTATATACGTATAAATATTAGATAATATGTGTGTATATGTATAACATTTAGGATAATTAATATTAATTATTCTTATTTAATGGTTATATCGGGATAGGCTGGTTGTTAAATTAATTATATGCTTTTAATATGCATTGAATGCCTATGTGTGATTTGCTTGAAGGTTAAATTGGTTTTAAAGGTTGGTACATGGTTGAATTGTAGGCATGGATGAGTTGCCAAATGATGAAATTTAGGAATAAATTTCATTTATGGGAAGCATGGTTAAGTTGCTAATTAATTGTATAAGGAAATATACTTAAGGAAGCATGGTTGAATTGTTAATATATAAATAAATATATTTATAATGGCATGGTTGATTTGCCAGTGCATAATTATATTGGTATTTGTTTAGATGATTAAAATTGCATCTAAGGTTATTGTATGTATAAGATTATGATTAGAATAATCTAATATGTACCAGTTAATGTATTATTTTATATATATTAATAAAATAGTACTGGTGGAGACATGAATGACTTTTCAAAACCTAAATTATGGTATGTAATTTAAACAATCAACAGTATTATTGGGTTTTGGATTTATTGGATTGTTCCTTAAATTACAATTTATTACTTTAATGATTAGATTACTGTTTAGGATAGAATTAAGGTGAGTGGAGTTTACTTTTTATGAACATTATAAATGAGGATTTGGTCTAGGTATGATTAATAATTAATCTTTGGTGAATGGTTTTGACAATTCAATAAACTTATTAACATATAGGTTTCTTATATTATATATATAAGTGTTTATATATATTTGTAGTATCGTATATTAAAGTTAAAAGTTTTTTTAGGAATGGTTTTGGTAGAGATGATCTATTTATTGATTTTCAGAGGCTTGGTAGAGAGAGCTTGTTCGTAGAGTTTAACCCACGATTTATTTTTCAGGTTATTAGAAGTTCAAGTCTCAAGGTTGAGTATCCGCAGTTGGAGGACTTATCCATTCTTTCGGTTTATTTAAAAGTATGATATTATTATTTCATTTGATGTTAGTATTCAATAATGAATTTCTGGATAATGGATTTTGGTTAAGGGGTTTTTGAGTTATAGGATTCCCGAGTTGTAACCATTTGGGAGTTATTAATGGATTTACTATTAATTAGTTTTTTTCAGCGTTTTATTTTATTCTTTATTTCATTTTTGTAATCCGTGCTTGTTTAAATACTTTAATTCATTTGATATTTCCTAATTTTGTGCGCGGACTTGATCAACCCGTGTTCTGATATTAGGGGGTATCACAAAGAAGAAGAGGGGTGATTAGCTACGGGATTTGGGGTGTTTGGCCATTGAAGTTGGGTTAGTCCAGACTGGTTGTCCCCTAACCCAGTTTTGCAGAGACCCGATTACAGATTCGACCCGATTTGAGATCCGGTTGGAGGTTCTACCCGAATCCTTTTCTGATCCGGGTCTGGTTCGACCTCGTTTCTCCTTATTTGGGTCTGTTCTGTTCTGCTTTCTTTCTTCCTGTAGTGTTCGGTTCTTCTTCTGTTCCCGATTCGATTATGTTCTAGCCTTCTCTGGTGTAACAGTTTTTTTTTTTTTTGTTTCTCTTCAGTTCTTTTCGGGACAGATTTGGCATCAGTGTGACTTTAAATTGGGACAAATAAGTTTTTTTCAGTTTACATAGACATTTGCTTTGTTTTAGCAGTTGCTTCTATTTTTGTGGCATTAAATCCATGTCGGAAACTTCAACTGTTGCTTCTCAGTCGACTGGAATTAAATCTCCTGCAACACATGTTGATCATGTCGGGTTGCAAATTGCAACTGTGAAATTAAGTAATTCCAATTACTTACTATGAGCCTAAGCAGTGAAAATCTCTTTAGGCGCTCGACGAAAGCTGAAGTTTATTACAGATGACTCTCCAATAAATACATCAATAGCGTATGAGGACTGGGAAACTGATAACTACTTGGTTATGTCCTGGTTGTGGAACAGTATGGATCCTTGCATTACATTCACTTTTATGTTTACAAACACTGCAAAGGGAATATATGGGGATGCAGTTAAAGAAACCTACTCTATGGACACCAATGTTTCTCGCATATATTCACTGTATGAGAAGATGTTTTGTTCTAGTCAATCTGGCTAAGGTATCGGTGAGTATTACAATGCTTTCAAAAGCTTGTTAAATGATTTGAATCAGTACCATCCCTTAACTACTGATCTTGCCGCTCTCAAGCGACAACGTGAGGAATTTTATGTTTCCATTTTCTTGCTGGTTTAGATCCTAGCCTTCAAAATATTCGGGATCAAATCCTTGCTGGTGATGGAGGACTCCCATCTTTGGGTAACATTTATGTTAAATTACTTCGGGTTTCAGAACAATCACATGGGATGTCCACTGTGAAAGAAAATCCAACTATGATGATTCCTTCTATCTCTCCACAGTTTTCTAGAGTCAATGATACTCCTAGTAGCAACAGAGGGTATGGAGGAAATTCAAGTGGTCTTCGTGGCGATGGTGGCCGTGATAGAGGCCGTAGTCACCGTGGTCGTGGACGTACTGATACTCGCTACTGCAGTCACTGTCGAGGTACTAACCATTCTGTTGAGCACTGTTGGGCTCTTCATGGGAAACCAGCATGGGAAAATCAAGTATTGTCTTCCTCTAATATTGCTGGGTCTCATCCCTTTCTTGACTACAACCAACCGCCTTCTCAGACTTCTGTATTGCTATCACCTGCATCTACTAGTGACAGTGTGACACCATCACGAGCTGAGTTCAGTGCCTTGGTCAACCGGACACATCCCAACTCTATTGATGTGGTTAATTTTGCGAAATTAGGTAATATTGCATGCTTGTCCGATTTACAAACTTCAGCCTCCCCTTGGGTTATTGACTCTGGGGCGTCTACCCATCTCACAGGTGATGAATCTCTATTTTCTAATTTTCAGAAGTCTAGCTCCTCATCTTTTGTTGCTCTAGCTGATGGTAAAACATATTCCATTATTGGCTAGGGAACAATTAAACTAACCCCATCCATTTCATTATCTTCTGTGCAATTGGTTCCATAATTTCCCTTTAATTTATTATCTATAAGTAAACTGACTCAAGCTCTCAATTGTTTTGTCACATTTTATCCTTCGTTTTGTGTCTTTCAAGACCTCAACACGAAGAAGACGATTGGTGGGGGCATTAACAAAAATGGCCTATACTATTTGGATTGCCAACCTTCCACTAGTAGTGTTGCTCTACATTCCCAGATGTCTGTATACCAGTGGCATTATCGGTTAGGTCATCCCTCGTTGCGGTACTTGAAGTCTGCATTACCTTTTCTTGAGTCGGTGTCTACTTTAAATTGTGAGTCTTGTCAACTGGGTACCATAGAGTGCCTTTCCCTCGTATTGATAATCGTCAGTCTTTGTTACTTGAATTGGTGCATATGGATATTTGGGGTGTCTATCAGGTTTTTCTTATTTTATTACCTTTGTTGATGACTATTCAAGGATGACTTGGTTGTTTTTAATGAAAGACCCTTCTGAACTTTTTTCCATATTTCAATTATTTTTAAAAGAAACTGAGGTCCAATTTGGTTGTGTTATACGAACTTTACAATCTGATAATGCTATGGAATATGTTAAAGGTGTCATTTCTACTTTTTGTGACTCTCGTGGTATCTTACACCAAACTTCTTGTTCTTATACTCCCTAACAAAATGGCTTAGCTGAACGGAAAACTAGGCATTTAATTGAAATAGCTCGGACATTGATGATCCATATGCATCTTTCAAAGGCATTCTGGGGCGAAGCTGTTTTAATTGCTTGTTATTTAATTAATCGTATACCATCTTCTGTTCTTAATTGGAAATGCCCTTATTCCTTTGTTTTTTCTACTTGGCCGTTGTTTGCATTGACTCCTTGTGTTTTTGGGTGTGTGTGTTTTGCTCACATATTACGCCCAATCACTGATAAATTGTCTCCTCGTGCCATTAAGTGTGTCTTTATTGCGTACTCTCAGACTCAAAAGGGTTATAAATGTTAGGATCCTAGCACTTGTAGTGTTTTTGTATGCATAGACGTTACCTTTTTTGAGGACACTCCTTATTTCGCTTGAAGTGGTTCGTCTTCAGATATTGAGTTGTTGCTTCTGTTGCCTGTTGTGTCACATTCATCAGATTGTGACCCACCACAGCCACTTCAAGTGCCACAACCACCTCAAGTGCCACAGCCACTTCAAGTGTATAGTCGACAATCACAAGTAGCACCTCCCCCCGCCCCCCCTCCAACCCCAATTGTCTACTTCTATTGAGGCTCATCCTGCTACTGATGATCTTCTATTGCACTACGCAAAGGTATTCGTTCTTATGTCACTGCACTTCCTATTTCTAACTTTGTTTCCTATAACAATATATCACCCTCATTTTCTTGTTTTTTTTCTACATTATCTGCAACTGTTATTCCGAAGACTGCATGATGCTCTGTCTATACAGATTGGCGTAAAGCCATGATAGATGAAATGGATGTTCTTCATCTTAATGGAACATGGGACCTTGTTCCCTTACCTCCCGATTCCAAACCGGTTGGTTGTAAGTGGGTATACACGGTAAAATATCTCCATGATGGGTCTGTTGAGCGATTGAAGGCTTGCCTTGTTGCAAAGGGATACACCCAAACCTATGGTATTGATTATGATGAGACTTTTTCCCCGGTTGCGAAGATTTCGTCTATTCGATTCCTTATTTCCATTGCTGCCAATTGTAATTGGCCGTTGTTTTAATTAGATGTGAAAGATGCCTTCTTGCATGGACTTACATGAAGAAGTTTATATGGAGCAACCACCTGGATTTGTTGTTTAGGGGGAGTCTCGTTATGCTGTATGTCGCCTTAAGAAGGCCCTGTATGGATTGAAACAGTCTTCAAGGGCTTAGTTTGGAAAATTCTCCGAGGAGGCACTTTCCTTCGGCCTTAACAGATGCTAGACAGATCATTCGGTATTTCACCAGCATACTAAAACTAGCTTTATATTTGTTGTGGTATATGTAAATGATATTGTTATAATAGGTGATGATTCTGACGGCATTGCAAAGTTGAAATTGTTCTTGCATAATCGGTTCCCCACTAAGGATTTAGGCAAACTCAAATATTTCTTGGGTATTGAGTTTGCTAGATCCAAGGAAGGTATAAGCCTATCTCAAAGGAAATATGTGTTGGACTTATTAGAACAGACAGGTATGTTAGGTAATTGCCCTGCTGATGCTCCTATGGATCCAAATATAAAACTATTACCTGATAAGGGTGATTTATTTGACGACCATGGCAGTTATCGACGTCTGGTTAGGAAATTAATTTATCTCACTATCAATTGAACTGACATTTCATATGCAGTTAGTGTTATAAGTCAGTTTATGAGTGCTCCCAGAGTACCACATTAGAATGTTGTTCTTCGAATTATTCGATATCTCAAGCAAGCTTTTAGTTTCGGATTACTATATAAATCTAATGGTTATCTCAATGTGACAGGTTTCACAGATGCTGACTGGGCTGATTCTCCCTTAGAATATCTACTACAAGCTATTGTACTTTTGTTGGTGGAAATCTTGTTACATGGAAAAGTAAAAAGCAAACAGTGGAAGCACGATCTAGCGCTGAAGCAGAGTACAGGGCATGACCCATACCTCTAGTGAGTTAATGTGGATACAACATTTTCTTGAGGAACTTGGGTTAATAGTCAAGACTTCTATTCCATTGTTCTTTGATAACCAAGCAGCTATTCACATTGCATCCAATCCGGTATTTCATGAAAGAACCAAGCATATTGAAGTTGATTGTCACTTCATTCGAGAAAATATTGAGTGGGAACATTTCTACTATATTTGTGAAGTCTGAAGATCAATTAGCTGATATGTTTACTAAGGCTCTTGGTCATAATCGGTTAAAGGCGATTTGTTCTATGCTGGGATTATATGATATATATTCTCCAGCTTGAGGGGAGTGTTAGAACATTTATATGTAAATATATATTTATGTAGGGGTCAGATTGTAGTTATAATATAGGGTTTGTGGCCATTATGCAAATAGGCATTTCTTGTATTTTATATATACCCTTTTATGTACAGGGTTAAAGAAATGAGAACTAGAGGGCTGCGCCCTTCTCATATTAATCTGTTCCCTCATATCAATTTGCTAGTTCTCTCTTTTAAATTGAATCTATTGCACAAGTACCAACTAAAAAAAAAAGGTAGTAGTTGTTCTGAAAGGTATGATCTCTTTATTTTGTGGTCATTTGTTAAAACAAATTATGTGTAGTGCCTCAATGATGTGACCCCAGAAGTGAGTGATGCTTCATTTTCTGCTTTGGTAGCCTTTTCATTCATAATTTCACTTCCTCTGATATTTTCTCAATTTGTGTCTTACTACTTTGGCAATAGTTGTTATTTCGTTCATCCGTTGTTATCTTGTAGTTAGTTGGCATGAGGTCTTTAGAGAAGTCATTGGAGAAACTTGATGATGTTAGAAAAGCTTTTGGAAATGATTGGTTTTATTTGACACTTGCTTTGGTTTTACTTATTATCATCATCATCATCATCCTTGCCGAGATTGAATATCCTAAATGTTTCGTCTGCATTATAATATTTGCATCATGGTCATTTTGCACATGTTGTTCATTGTGATGTACCTAGCAATGTTCTGCTAAATGATGACATGATTGTGCATCGAGGAGAATTTGGCATTGCAAAGCTTTTAGGCAAACAAGAGTCCAGGCTTTAATTGGTTATTTTGCACCAGGTGACCCCAAAAGTGTCAAGGAGCACTGCATAGGATCAGTCATGGATTTGGAAAAACCACTTGATGAAAGGATCAACATAAATGATGTGTTAGCTACTCTGAAGATGATCATCAAGGGTCCAAGGCAGCAATAAATTTGTAATATTTTGATTTCCATTTGAGCTTGTAAAGTTTTTAAAACATCTCTATTTTGATAATAAAAAAGAATTTTCCTTTTAATATGCATGCGAAAGCATTATTGTACTTGATATATATGATTTGAAGTTTTATGTTTGAAGGAGAAATATATGTGTGTGTATATGTGTGTGCTAGGTTTGTGTGATGAAAATGGAAGACTGACAATTGTCTGAATTGAATATGCAAGAAGAAAGATTTCTTGCTATCCCCCCTCCCACCAGGCTTTTTTAACGTGGGTGAGAAATGTACAAAGCTTTTATTAGTGTGCTAGACATGTCGATGGTTTTTAATTTTTGACAATACTTGCCAACTCATTGGTGAGTAGGATATCCATACTTACCCTGTGGCACAAAATTAGTGGAAAAATAATAAAAATTAATAGATTTGAGAGGTTAGTCAAATTAACTCCAATATGATCCAAATTTAACTCTCCCTTGCTACTTTTTTAGTCCAGGGAGTAAATGAGAAGGAGATCTTGTTGAAAAAAATATTTTAAACTATATTTCTTAAATAAAATAATATTACAAAATACAAACAAAACTTTGAATGGTGAATAAAAAGCATAACTATTAAATGTAATGATATATAGATATTTGTTTTTTGCCAAAAAAAAAAAAAAAATGATAAGAAATAAGCAATAATAATCTATCATGCAATCAATAAATCATCTATCAAACCATGTGAATCAGATTTTATGTAACTGGATGTACTTTAGATAAAAACAATTGAGAAGTATATACAAGGATTACACATTAAACCTTGAAAGATAAAATTCAAAACTTCTAGTATTAGCAGATTAGGGTTTCAGCGTAGTAATTTGAGAAAGGAAAAAAGTTAAATTAGGATTTGATTTGCATCATTTTGGATTGACCCAATAAGCATTCAATTTTTTAATTTTTTTATTTATTATTTTCTATTTTAGGGACACTTGTCATATTACTTTTGGGCCACATCAGGGGAGCATGAACTTCGTGAGCAAAAGTATTATCCATCTAAATAAGGAAAAAGCTTGCATTAGACCGCATAAGCAGGACTCTCCTTCTAATGTTGATATGAACCAATAACAACATGACATGTGTCAAAAAAAATTTTAAAAATAAACCACCATCTCCCCCAATTCTGAAATCCTAATATTAATCATCTCTTTCGCCAACCAACCTCCACCACCCCCACTGCTTGCCACCTCCTCCAATCCCAAGCCCTAATCTTTTACATCCAATTTTTAGAGATGATTTAAGCCGCCACATTCATTGTCTGCCGTCTCTGTTGCAACCCCATCTCCATAATGACTCAAGAGGTCGACCAATTAATAAATAAGCATAACTCTAGTGGTTAATTTATCATGTTTAGGTTAATTGTTTAGCTTCTTCTGTAACGGATTGCAATACGAAGGGTTTGCAATAGAAAATCTCAAATGCATAAGGGAAAAAAAAAAAAAATCTTTCCTTTTGGATGATCCGCAAAAAAATCCAAACAATTTTTATTAATTATTTTAATTTTTTTTAACACATGTCATATTTTTGTTGGTCCAAGTCAGCATCAGAAGGACATTCCTACTTATGCGACCTAAGGTAAGCATTGTTCATCTAAATAATTGATCCCATGAGAAATTCAATACCTAATTCAAGAGAAAATATATTTACTTACCTCAACACTACTCAATTTTCTCTTTACTCCTTTGCATATACTTCTCTTCTTCTTCTTCCAGTTCTCTGAAGACACGCGTCTCTCCTCTAAAAATATGGGAGGGGTAAAAATATGGGAGGGGAAGGGAGGGGGAGAGAGAATTTGAGTTTACCCTAGATAGCAATCAACTTATTTATTTTTTATTATTTTAAATGGAAGGACACTTGTCAGTTTAGTATTGCGTCACATACGTGATGAGTATAAGTTTCTTACTCGTCGATGTGTAAGCAAGTATTACTATTCATGTACATCAATTTAATATGACTGAGTCAATCCAAACTATATATTAGGTCGGACTAGTGTGACTCTAGTAATACACGAATCAATCCAAATTATATATTAGGTCAAACCAAGGATTAAGTTTGGTTCTGATACCAACTGTAACGAATTGGGTGAGGTGAGGTTAATATCCAACACATATATACCCATTTCACTTCTCGTTTCGAATCCGATATGGGATAAGTCTTCCCTTGTAACACTGAAAGACTAGGGCTATGTTTGGGAGAGATTTTTGAATTTAAAATTCCTTCTATTCTAAAGGGCTTTGAAGAATGCCTTTCAATATACAAATTTAAAAGAAAAAAGTTGTTTGGTGGATGCAATAGATCAAAAAAATTCTACAATTACCATAAATTTAACTTGACAATTTTATCCTTAACATCTACCCTTAAAAAAAATTCAAGAAGATTTTGGAGAAGAGTACAACCCTGTTAGCAATTGAATTACCATATAGCAAGAGTGAAGAAAATGAAAAAGTGGAAAATAAATAAATAAATAAAGTGGTGAAGTACTAAATATCAGCAGATGATGGATTCATAATTCTAGTATTGTTGTGCTGATCAATTGTTAATTACAACTTGATAAACCAAAAATCTCTCCATTATAAAATCACCTTTTATTCCCGAAATTCTTCTCTGGAGATTGTTGGCAAACTGTTTTTATATGACAAGAAAATGATGGGTGGCACAATTAGCAAGTGTAAGATAATTCATAGAGAGAGAAATACAGGTGAAGAGAGATTAGGGTTTTCAAAAGTAGATATTGAGAATTAAAAATTTAAGGTTAACCTACGGTTAAAAATTTAGCTATATGTTTGAAGAATTACAACCTATCTAAAATTCTTGGAGAAATAGTTAAAATTGGGAAAATATCAAAGTATTAGAATTTGAATGAGAGTAGAAGACTCTCAGAATCTCTCGTTATTCTGGTTTATCTATGAAGTGATATAGATCGGCTAGTTTCAGGGAATATAAAGGAGCAAACTTGTCTATAAAATTTGTTACTTAAAATTAGTATGGCTTCCCGATGAATGAGTTTTAAAAACAAGTATTCCTAGCTTCGCTTGAACGGACTTTTTAAGACTTCCGCGTTTGTTAGGATTCCTTTTTTATTGTTTCACCAAACATCAACATTTATTAAGAAAGGCCTTCATGGGCTTAGAAGCCCGTTTCAAGCCTTCAGGAAGCTCCCCCAAACAGGCACTAGATTCGATTATTAAAAAAAAATGCTTCATATAACTTAGTCTTCAACCTTCTCATAACTAACAACCCTCGAGTCTTATATATAGTATCTCAACTCAACAGAGCACCCGCTCTTAAATTTCATGAAGTGGGACTCACTTGCATCAAATATCTTGATGTAGGGGTGCACGGGTAGCTACCCTGTTATGAATTTGAAATATGAGGGATAAATTATGTCTAGGGTTAAATGCAAACCCCCCCTCCCCCCCGAACTATTAGCATATTGCAACTAACCCCTTTGAACTAAAAAAAAAAACCCTAAACTATCATTTTATTGCAATTTAAGACATTCCGGCATGTGGCTTAATCGAAAAAAAAAAAATGACAATTTAAACCTTACTGAAACGGTGTAGTATTGGTAGTTCCTGAGTTATGTTAAACATGGCATATTCTAATCTCTGCGACCAAACAAAACCCATGTATTTCGTAAAGTGTCTCTCATACTGCATACAGGCGTGCAACCAATTGTCCCCTACCTACCACCCTTCACCCAAATCGAAGCCATTGCCGTCGGCAACGAGGTCTTCCTCACCATCACTGTCGCACTCCCTAACTAGACCCTCTCCTCCGCCGTCCAAGCAGCAACATAGCTTAAATAAACCAATCAGCGACCAAATTGGCAAGAACACTCCTCGGTGCGAAACCCAGTTCTGGCGAACAAACTGCAACTCCGGTGACAACAAAATCGTTGTCTCTTGAGACCTTCCTTGGTTTCGGTGACAGCAAAACCCAGTTTGGGCTGAACCACATCGGAACCCAGTTCGAACTGAACCACATCGAAACCTTCCTTCGCTTCACAGAGGACGGCTAGCCTTACCCACCGCTGTTCCGTGCTCATCGTTAACGTCGGACCGGTCATGCACTGTCGCCGGTGACTCGCAACTCTCTCTCTCATCGCGGAAACACCACCAGCCCTTCTCTCTTCTTGCAGGGGCCGACAGCTGCTCTTTGGGCGGCAAGTTTCTAGTGGCGTTCACGGTTGTTCTCGGGGTTTAAGATCGGGAAAGTGATTCATAGCCAGGTGGGTTGGGGTAGAATTGGAAAAGAAGATGAGCGAGTTGAGTGAGTCAGAGCGATTAGGCTGGATTGTTGTCATAATTCTCAACCCTAATCACAACCAAACCAAATCGCAAAATTCTTAACCCCTCACCAAACCCAATCACAAGAATTGATTTGCAAAACCCTAGGAATATTTTTTCACAATCACCAAGCAATCCATCACAAATAAATGTAATTTTTTTTTTAGGTGTGTTTGGAGGCCGGATTTAATGGCTGAAAACCGGTGGAACAAGCACCGGTGGTGATTGGTGGCCGGATTTTTGGGTGGTGTTTGGTGTTCGTTCCTCTCCTCTTCGTAACGACGGCGAATTCGCCCAAATCAGCCTCCGCTCCTTCCCAGTGCTTAACGGTAGTAGAGAGTTGATGTTGAGGCAGAGGGCGTGAAGAAGATTACGGTGCGGCTCGAAGTTCAGTCCGGCGGCGATGGTGGTTTGCGGTGTTTAGTTCGGCAGCGATGGTGGTTTGTGGTGTACGTCGCAGCAGAGCTGTATGTTCGCCGTGGCAACTCAACCTCCAACCATCAACTCAGCCATGGCAACTTGGCCTCCAACAAACCCATTTTTAAAGGGTGTGTTTGGCTGACCCATTTATAACCCATTTATTGGCTCAAATATGTTTGGTTGTCCCCTGTTTGGTTATAACAAGTAAGGGCATTTTTGTTATTTTATGTTGAGGACACCAAAATGACCCGGGCTTGGTATGATCCGTATTGCAAAGGACGGGTCGGGTATAGACAAACAGGATAGAGCAAGTTCGCGCGGGATGGGCCCAGGTCCATAAAGTCATTACAGAAGCCCATATTAAAATAAGAAAAGTTAAGTCCAGGCAAAAGGGAGTAGATAAGGCCCAGGCCAGAGGAGGTTGTAACCGTCTATAAATAAGGGAAATCGAGAGGGAATAGAGGTTAGAAAGCATTGAGAGTGAAGAAATTCTCTCTCTGTAATTGGGGGAAATTTTTTGTACTTTCAATTGGTGCCGTCTGTGGGAAGAACAGGAAGGATTGATTGATGTTGTTCCAGATCGAATCGATTCAAAGCACTCTGCAAGGAAGACGATTAATCTGCGAAAGCTGAATCAACATTGGTGATAATACGATTTGTCTCGATGAATCCAGGCTCCGGTTGATTTCAAGAAGTTGGCGTCCGATCTAAGCAGATCAGATCTGTGCTTGATCCGGCGAACTACACAATTGCGATCTGTTGTGATTACTGAATCCGGCCAGTAGCAGACTGAATTTAGCAAATGTGAGTTCAGATCTGGCGTGCGCGCGTTAGCGGAACTCCGATCTGGTCAAGAAATCTGCAGTTGATGATTTTACTTCGATCTGGAATGATGATCGGAGAGGCAAACTCAAATCCTTTGGAGAACGGCCAGCAGACGAAGCTCGATGAGCTAATGAACATGATCGACGCTATGAGGAAAGAAAATGCAGAGCTACGAGCTGGAATGGAGCGTCGTGAGGCTCCTACAATTCCGAGGCCACCTCCTAAAGGAGAGGGAGCTTTACCGTCCCAAGTTGATCGTCAAGGTGATCCAGAAGGTGTCAATCATGTTGATCCACGTCGTGATGAAGTTATAATCGGTGATCTGCCTCCGAATGTCCGTCGAGTAGAGGATCGAGAAGGATCTATTCATCTGGAACCGCATCACGAACGGATTATGAGGGAGGAAGCACCGGCATATGAACATAGGGTTGAGTCACCATGGCGGAGTGAGTTTGCGGAGGATAGGTCGTTCGATCCGCCTTACCGACCTTTATTAGCAACAGTTGATTACAACAGTTCAGAAAGGAGATCTGCCGATCGGGGGTTTTGGTCATGGTTTTCAAGGGAAAACAAAGCATTGCGTTCATCAGCAAGGACGGTTGCATCTCCGTTCACTGATGAAATTCTGAACGCGCCGAATCCGAAGAAGTTCTCCATACCGGTTTTCATTCTGTTTGACGGAACAACCGATCCGGTCGATCACATCTACCATATTCAGTTGAAAATGGCTTTGAATACTAATAATGATCCTTTAATGTGCAAATGCTTCCCTACGAGCTTGGCTGGACCAGCTCTCAATTAGTTCAAGAATCTGGCTCAGGGCTCAATCGCCAGTTTCCAGGACTTATGCGATAAGTTCATAAGCCAGTACTACGGGAATAAACGTCCGGCTAAGGATGTATCAAGCCTTTTCACAATGAAGCAGCATGAGGATGAACGGCTCCAAGCTTTTCTCACCCGGTTCAACCTCGTTAAAAGCATGGTAATGGAGTGTCATCCGTCCACAGCAGTCTAAGCATTTAAACTCGCAATGAACCGGGGGATGCCGTTCCACACCAGCTTGGTGGTTAATATGCCAAAGACCATGGACGAGCTGAACGAGAGAATTGACGGTTTTGTTCGTCTTGAGGAGGAAGAGGCAGCTAATTCGAGGAAGATGTCAATTATTTCGACGGAAGAGAAGGCCAAACCCAAGATCCAGTAAAAACAAGCTCAGCCGCAACGTCACCCCTCATGGAAGGCGGAGAAAAGGCCCAGGGAGGAAGAATCAGTCACTCCACTCAGAGTCACCTTAGCGAGGTTATACCAAGAGAACAAAGATAAGTTTCCTCCTCCTCTGCCAATCAGGCAACCTCTTGAACAGAGGGATCAAACTAAACATTGTGCTTTCCATAATGATTTTGGACATCAGACTAACGAATGCAGGAACCTAAGGAGGCAGGTAGAGATGCTAATCGCAAAGGGGGAATTTGTAAGCTATGTTCAAGGTCCGGCGCAAGAGCAGAACCGCCCGACTGAGCAGATCAAGCGGAATCAGAGGCCGAACCAACACAACTCTCAGCCTGTCCGGATTATAAATGCAATTCATGGCCGCCCTGAACAAACGACGGAGTCAGAAGAGTTGCTCAGAACGAGGTTACGCCAGGCCCAGTTGAAAAGAAGGATTGGCAGTGTGCATGCTTTGCACAAGCAGAACGCATCCACATCGATAAAGTTTGATAAAACGGACCTGCTACGCGTTCAGATTCCTCATGAAGATCCATTAGTCGTCAGTCTGACAGTTGTAGAATGCCTGGTTCGAAGAGTTCTAATTGATCCAGGAATAGTGCGAATGTCATGCCCAGGGTGACGTTCGACCGACTGGAGATCGAACCCGAAAAACTCAAACCCATAGGAAATCCGTTGCTCGGATTTGATGGGAAGCGAATGGAACCCATTGGAATGGTGGAATTGACAGTACAAGCTGCTGAGCGAGTTTTGACTGAAAGTTTTGTGGTGGTGGAAATTCATCCATCCTACAACCTCTTGATGGGCAGAGGATGGATTCATAGAGTTCAGGGCGTCCCATCAACCTTACATCAAGTGATGCGATGTTTGGGTCCTGATGGGACCAAGGTGATAGACATACACGGGGACCAAGTTGCAGCTAAAGAATGTTATTCAATAACTTTGAAATCTGCTGGAAAAGGAAAAAATCCCATCCGTTCTGCCGGTCCAAAATCGTAATTACAGAACCCTTCTCCCAGCAAGGATAGGGAGGAAGAGCCACCAGTTCTGACCACAGAACCCTTTCATGAAGTGAAGATTGACCATGCGAAACCGGACCGAACAACAAGGGTGGGAACCAAACTTACTGAAGAAGAAAAACTAGAGTTGACTGATTTCTTGACTCGGAATGCAGATGTATTCGCATGGAGTCATTCAGATATGCCAGGGATAAATCCTGTTGTATCCTGCCATTCCCTCAATGTAGATCCGAATGCAAAGCCAGTGAAGCAGAAGCAAAGAAGATTTGCTCCAGAACGAAATCAGATTATAGCTGAGGAGGTTGATCGGCTGCTTGAAGCCGGATTCATCAGAGAAGTTCAATACCCGGCCTGGCTCACCAATGTTGTTGTAGTGCAGAAGAAGAATGGGAAGTGGAGAGTGTGTATCGACTTCACTAATCTGAATAAAGCTTTCCCAAAGGATAGTTTCCCGTTGCCAAGGATTGATCAAATGGTAGATACCACCACAGGATATGAGCGGTTAACCTTCCTGGATGCTTATTCCGGTTATAATCAAATTCCCATTGATCCAGTTGACGAAGAGAAAACTTCATTTGTTACTGAACGAGGGACGTATTGCTACAAAGTCATGCCGTTCGGATTAAAAAAACGCTGAAGCTACTTATCAGAGGCTGATCAGTAAGATTTTTAAGGGCCAAATGGGAAGCGTTGTTGAGACTTATATTGATGATATGGTGGTCAAGAGTAAGAAGAAGAGCGATCATTTAGCGCACCTGCAGGATGTGTTCGATGTGTTGCGCCAGTATGGGATGAAGCTTAATCTGGCCAAATGCTCATTCAGCGTAAGCTCCGGTCAATTTCTGGGACACGTGATCAATCATAGAGGAATTGAGGCCAGCCCAGCGCAGGCAGAAGCCCTGATCAGAAATGCAGAGCCAAAGACAATTAAGGAGGTGCAAGCACTCACGGTCGGATAGCTGCACTGAGCCGATTTATTTCCAAGCTTTCGGATCGCTGTAAACCTTTCTTTGATACAATTCGAGGGCACGGAAGGCAAACCTGGGGGGATGAGCAACGACAGGCGCTAACCAGCCTGAAGGAATACATGCGTAATCCTCCGGTTCTATCTGCTCCCGAGCCGAATGAGAAGCTCTTTCTGTATCTTGGGGTATCCAGTATAGCGACTAGTGCCGTTCTGATCCGTTGTAAAAAAGGAAAGCAGTTCCCGGTGTTTTATGTTAGCAAAACAATGTCTGAACTGGAAAGAAGGTACTCCAGGGCCAAACGAATGATATTGTCGCTAGTCAACGCAAAAAAGAAGCTTAGACATTATTTTGAATCTCATCCGATCGTCGTTTTAACAACTTTCCCTTTGAGAATGATCCTGCACAAACCGGACCTATCGGGGAGAATGACCAAGTGGGCCATTGAATTGAGTTCATTTGATATTGCATACGAACCCAGGACGGCAATCAAAGGTCAAGCGGTGGTGGATTTCCTACTTAAATGTGATGCTGAAGATTTGGTGGAGGATTATAATTGTTCCTTGTGGAAGCTCTTCGTGGACGGCTCCTCGAATCAAATGGGGGCAGGGATTGGAATCCAATTGCGAACACCAGAAGGAACTACGCTGAGCTAAGCGATAAGACTTGAGTTCAACGCAACCAACAATGAGGCAGAATACGAGGCGTTGATAGCTGGGCTGAAGTTGGCTAAAGAACTGAAGATCAAGAATCTGATTGCTTATAGTGATTCACAACTAGTCATTCGGCAAGTCAATGGGGAATATGGGGCCAAGGATAAGACCATGGAAGCATACCGAACTGCGGTTCTGCATGAGGCGAAAGGCTTTGATCAGGTCAGGTTCATCCAATTGCCGAGAGAGTATAACGAAGATACCGACCGCTTGGCTTGTAGTGCATCCAGTTCTGGAGAGACTTTGGCTAGGGTCATCCCGGTTGACGTACTAATCCAACCTTCCATTTTTGATGAGCTGCCTAATCCGAGCGCTCAACATGTTAATGTTATACCATATGAGCTGAGCTGGATTGATCCAATCATGGCTTTCACACGTAATGGTGCACTCCCCGAGCAGAAGGACGAGGCAAGAAAAATTAGGTTCAACGCGGCAAAGTATGCCATTGTGCATGATCAGTTATATAGACGCTCCTTCTGGGGTCCATATTTGAAGTGTGCTACCCCAACAGAAGCTAGACAGATTATGCGAACCATTCACGAGGGAGTATGCGAAAATCATTCAGGAGGAAGATCTTTAACACACAAAGCAATGACATAGGGGTACTTCTGGCCAAACATGGCACGAGATGCAGAAGAAATCTCTAGAAGATGCAATAAATGCCAGAGGTTCGGGTCATTGATGCATCAACCACCTGAAGACCTGCATGTAATGGCCACCCCATGGCCTTTCGCGCAGTGGGGGATGGACGTGGTTGGCCCTTTGCCGACTGCAAGATCGCAGAATAAGTACGTTCTGCTGGCAACTGATTACTTCACCAAATGGGTAGAAGTAGAGCCGTACCCTAGTGTCACCCAAACTCAAGTAAGACGTTTCATCTGGAATAATATAATCTGTCGTTTTGGTGTACCAAGGTCAATCGTGATGGACAATGGAACCAACCTCGATAGCAAAGAAGTGAAAGAGCTGCTAGATGAATATGGAATCAACCAGAAGTTAGCAGCAGTCAGTCATCCCCAGGCTAATGGTCAAGCCGAAATCACAAACAGGACAATATTTGCTTGCATTAAGAAAAAACTAGAGAATGAAAAAGGAAAATGGTTAGATGAGCTTCCGAAAGTCTTATGGGCTTACAGAACAACCCCAAGAAGGCCGACTGGAGAGAGCCCATTCGCTATGGCCTACGGCACCGAGGCGGTGATACCAGTCGAGCACTTGATTCCAACTGTAAGGAGATTGGCGTGGGATCAAGAGCAGAATGATAGAATGTTGAGGTTTAATCTCGATTTGTTGGAGGAAAAAAGGGATGCGGCTGCAGTAAGGCTTGCCTTTTATCAACAGACGCTTGTGAATAGCCATAACAAGAAGGTGAGGCACAAAGACTTCGCTCTTGACGATCTGGTTCTGAAAAGGAAGGTGGGAATAGTCAAAAAGATGTTCTCCCCATGGGAAGGTCCATACAGAATAGCAGAGGTCATAGGGAAGGGGGCGTATGTCCTAGAAACTATGGCAGGAAGGGTGGTCAATAAGCCATGGAATGCTACGTCTCTGAAAAGGTACTACCAGTAGAAGTAGAGTTTAATTTCAAGCAATACGCACGCTTTAAATTGCATACTTGTAAGTGTACGAAATTCCCAAGTTTAATAAAAAGTCTCTTCTTTGTCAAAAAATTAATTGACACTCTTCACATTTAGCAAAGTTAGTGGCAGCTGGCATTTAAAACCGAACGCTAAACACTTGCTCAAAAAATAAAAATAAAGTCAAGTGGCAAGAGGCGTTCAAGCCGAGCGCCAGGCATTTAGCAAAGTTAGTGGCAGCTGGCACTTAAAGCCAAACGCCAAACACTTGCTCAAAAAATAAAAAATAAAAAATAAAAAATAAAAATAAAGCCAAGTGGCAAGAGGCGTTCAAGCCGAGCACCAGACATTCAGCAAAGTTAGTGGCAGCTGGCACTTAAAGCCGAACGCCAAACACTTGCTCAAAAAATAAAAATAAAGCCAAGTGGCAAAAGGCGTTCAAGCCGAGCACCAGACATTCAGCAAAGTTAGTGGCAGCTAGCACTTAAAGCCGAACGCCAAACACTTGCTCAAAAAATAAAAATAAAGCCAAGTGGCAAAAGGCTTTCAAGCCGAGCGCCAGGCATTCAGCAAAGTTAGTGGCAGCTGGCACTTTAAGCCGAACGCCAAACCCTTGCTAAAAAACAAGTAAGATAAAGACAGAATGGTGATAAGGCCGAACGTTAAGCACTTGTGAAAATACACTGCAAAGCTGAAAATAGAAAACTTGAAGGATGGAAGTCGTGCTGAGCAAAAACATTGTCATTCATTACCAAAAGGTCCCAAGGTACATAGCTCGATACATGAATATATATATAATAAAATAAAAATAATAATAAAAAAACAAAAAAAAAAGAAACTGCTACTGGATGTCAGTTCTGATGATTTTCTCCAGGCTGTAACCTGTCACCCTCCCCACCATCATCCTCTGGACCATTGAGGTCTTCTCCATTCTCAGCTGCCCTATCATCCTTAGAAGGGGAGTCAAGATGAGTCACTCCCTCAGCAGGCATAGGTCTGTCAGCAGCAACTGAGGAAGAGGGCACAATGGTAGAAAGGGGAAGAATATTCAGGGGATGAGAGGGTGGGACAATTCCTGAGGATGCAACCTCCATACACTCAATGAAAATATTCTCAGCCGGGTCGCAGGGTGGGTTTTGATAATTATTTGGGGGGTGGATATCCAGAGAAACATCTAATTCATCTGGACCAGCACAAGAGCTTGATTCACCTTCAGGGGAAGAATGGTCAATAAAACCGTCTCTGTACCCTTCAGCATACCGGATGGCACTGGTTCTGGTGAAGCGAGCAAGGAGAGCTTTCATACCCCCTTTGACTTTGCTGATCATGTTCAGAAAGGAAGACCGTTCGTTTAAGAGCTTTTCCTGTGAGTTCGCATGAGACAACCGTTCAGCAATGAATAAGCGCTGAAGGTCTCCCTTTTCAGCTTTGAGAGAGTCCATTTCTGTCAGAGCAACACTCTTCTCAGTTTTCAAGACATCAACCTCATCCTGAAGAGAATCCCGTTCTGTCTTCAGGGTATCCCGTTCAGCTCTGAGGGAATCTCTCTCATTTGCCAGACCGTCCCTCTCTGCCTTTAAGTCAGCAACCTTCTTCTCTGACTCGCTCAGCTTAGACTCCAGCTCGGCAACTTTTGCCTCAAGGAGATTCTCTGCTTCAACAGACCTTTTAAGGCCCATAGAGAGGGATTTAAGCTTTTTATTCAGAGTTTCAATGGTCTTTTGAAAAGTGAACATCCCGAATAAAGTCTACATAAAGAAAAAGAAATTCAGGTCAGACTAGCTACTAAAGAGTCATAGCAGAAAAGAAACGCATTTCAATAAAAAGAAGAGTCACCTCCATAGCAGCAGCTGGGAACCGCTGGAACATCTCACCAAAGGATAGCTTGTTCTGAATCTCAAGGTCCTTGGGGTCCAGAAACCCTTGTAGAAAGCAAAGGAGGTGAGGGGGTTCTTGTATATTGAGTCAGTGGGGCCAATGGTTGATCCATCTTTGCGGCTGAGCAAAGGTCGCCATGGAAGAACGGATGGAATCGAACCAGAGGTTCTGGCCGATTCACCTTCAGGAATGAAGAATCGGCAGGGGGCAATGGTTCAGTAACCCTGAAGGAAGCCGTCCTGATCCTCCGGGCTGGTGGGATATCACTCTAATCATGACCGCCCTCAGGTATTGGTCTTTTTCCTAAACTTTTTTCTGACAGACCAGCATTAGCTGGCCCTCCATTGTCTTGAGAATTTCCAGCATCTTGAGTGCTCTCTGAGGAAGTATCAGACGAGATGTTGGAAGGCATAATGATGGAAGCAGCAGGACGGATCCCAGCAGTATGGCCCACAATAGGGTTCTCAGCATGAGTGAGCTCAGAAGGCGTATCAACAGAATGGTTTGTGACTTGAATCACAGTTGGAACAATCACAACTTGCTCTGGGGCAGAGACAGCAAGGAAAGACGATGTGGAAGCAGGTGTAGATGATGATGTGATAGCAGGAGCGTTAGAAGGGGTGGGAGCAGGACGCCTCCTCCTGCTGAACGATGGGATCTGAATGTTCTCCATTGTAGACCCTAAAAGAGAGATGTTAGAGAGATTGTCAGATGTAAGCAAATCAGTAGCTGAAGGGACATTGTTCAGCACACTTTCTTGCAAGGTGTCTAGCCTAGCCCTGCAGACGCTGTAAACCAGTTCATCATGGGAAATTTGAAGGCATCTACAAAGAAAAGTGCAAAAACGGGGAAGACAACTTTCACAGTGGCATTCAGTAGGATGTGTTTTCAGCTTTTTGTAGCCAGATACAGAACATGCTCTAAAGGAAGAAGGGATAGAGAAGGATTGGCCGAGCGGAGTCTGCCAATTCCCACCAACCACGATTAAATTTCATCTCCAACCTTTTTCAAATGAGTTCTTATCAGTGCAGATCGACCATTTGTCAATAGGGAAGAAGTGATAGTACAAATCATTTTGTGAAATCTTATTAATCCGATAGCAGAGGAGAAGGTCAATAATGTCAAGATTGAAACCCCTGTCATGATTCAAGAGCAGGAGGATTGAAATTACCCTAAGAAAATTTGGGTTAGCTTGTAGGGGGCAGAGCCCCAATTTGTTGAAAGCATAACAAAAGAATGGGTGTAGGGGGAACCTAATGACGTTCAAGTGAACGGCGGAGAATAAAACTTCCCTGGGAAGGAGACCCTCACCAGATCTCCCGTCTAAGTTTATTGGATAGACTCTGAGAGAAACGTCGCGAGGAATGTAATTCTTGGATCGAATGACGTTCAGGTTAGGGAGAGCCATAGAGAAGGGGAAGAGTCCTAGGCAGTAAAGGCGTCTTTTTAAGGAGAGATTTAAAAAAAAAACTGACCTTGAAAGTTTGTGATGAACGCAGCAACGACACAGTAGCTAAAAATCGAAAAGGAAAGACTTGCCGGAGAAATTGAAAAGGATCGCCTGAATGTGCAGGAAGGCAGCAGAGAGTAGAAGCAAGATAAAAGAAGAAGGGTGAAGGTTGAAAGACCGGAATTTATAAAGAGGAAAAGTAAAGGCGACATGGAACTCAAAAGGTCAAGGCAAAAAGTGGCGCTGCAGATCTCGAAGCTTGGGTTTTTGTGCCAGCCGTTCGATTCCTCGTGTCATTGCTCCGAGCCATCAGACTAAGATCGTGTTTTTTCAATAATCTCACCCTCATTAATGAGGAGAGAGATTATTGGGGGTAGATGAGGACACCAAAATGACCCGGGCTTGGTATGATCTGTATTGCAAAGGACGGGTCGGGTATGGACAAACAGAATAGAGCAAGTTCGCGCGGGATGGGCCCAGGTCCCTAAAGTCATTACAGAAGCCCATATTAAAATGAGAAAAGTTAAGTCCAGGCAAAAGGGAGCAAATAAGGCCCAGGCCAGAGGAGGTTGTAACCGTCTATAAATAAGGGAAATCGAGAGGGAAAGAGATGTTAGAAAGCATTGGGAGTGAATAAATTCTCTCTCTGTAATTGGGGGAAATTCTTTGTACTTTCATATGTAAATAAGGGCATTCTGGTCCTTTAATTTAAACATTTACATCACGTGATGGCACGTGCCATTTGAAACGGTCAAAACTGCCAGATTCCTGTCGAATGGAGTCATCTGCAACAAAATTGAATAGTGTAGGGGGTTAGTTGCAACTTTTGTAGTTCAGGGGGTTAGTTCCAACTTTGCCAATAGTTCAAGGGGTTTTTTTTGCATTTAACCCTTATGTCTATTTCACTTTGAGACTTTCCTCAAACGAGAGGCACGATTGCAATTTTTCAAGCCAGCTTTACATTGGATTTATATCTTAAAATATAATAATAAAAAAATAAAAAATAAAATAAAGAGGAAGAAGTGAATTAAATTTAAAGAAGTGGGACTCAATTGCATCAAATATCCTTATGTAGGGGTGCTCGGGTGGCTACCCTGTTATGAATTTGAAATATGAGGGATAAATTATGTCTATTTCACTTTGAGACTTTCCTCAAACTAGAGAGGCACGATTGCAATTTTTCAAGCCAGCTTTACATTGGATTTATATCTTAAAATATAATAATAAAAAATAAAAAATAAAATAAAGTGGAAGAAGTGAATTTCATTATTGAGATTTACGTTGGATTGAAGCTGAGAAGGCAACTTTTTAAATAAATAAATTTGAATATATATATATATATATATAATTATTAATTATTTATTTTAGGTAGAGCTGTCGCGTAATAGTCCCGAATAGACTCTATTTCTAACATTTTTTTTGACCTTTATTGATAAAAAGATTTACGTAATTTTCAACCCATTGAAAAAAGTTTTGTACTACTGTATTTTGTCAGTGCTATTAACAGACACGTGTCCCACTCGTATAATAAAATTCAAAATATTTCAAACTACTATAAAAACATCCTGGGCGCCAAGATCGCAGAGAGGTGAGAGAGATTCATCATTTCCGCTTCGAGAGGAGAGAGAGAGAGGAGTTGCAGAAGAGATGCAGAGCTAGACGTCTGAGTTTCAATGGCGAGGAAGACCGGCGAGATTCTTCAGGTGAATGCATAATTATTCTTGCTAGATTGATTTGTACAATTAGGCTACAGATCAATTAGGTTACATTAATGTGTAATTAGGCTCGATCTATTAGGTTACACTGCTATGTGTAATTAGGCTAGATCAATTAGCTTACATTGTATGTGTAATTAGGCTAGATCAATTAGGTTACACAGATATGTCATTAATTAATTTGAAACATGCTTTCCTTCGTCGTTTTGTTTTTCTCTCTGTATGCAAGTCTCTCTCTCTCTCTCTCTCTATATATATATATATATATATGTATTTGTGTATATGTGTCTTGAAGATACGTTTCTCTGTATTTATGTAAATTTCTCTCGAGATGCTTGTGTATATTTGTGTTTTTGTCACACTATATTTGCAAATCTCTCTACAGATGTATATATATATATTCTGTCGATGTGTGTGTCTCTCGCATTTTTGTTTCTCTCTCTACCATGTAAATCTGTGTGTGTCTCTCTCTATATACGTGTGTACATGTGTGTGCCTTGGTTATGTGTATACACATATATATTTATATATATACTTGGAGGCTCCGAAACTAATTTTCTGGCATCTAATATTGTCACACCATTTTGGACCAAAAACAGTAGTATAATATTTCATGATATGATTCAAAGAAGAGATTGAATGTTCGAGTTTTGTTAGATGCAATATTATAGGCGTGTGTTTGCTTGAAATTTTAGGGGAAAAATGTTTAAATGCATGTTTAAAATTAATTAATGAAGTTTACTTTGCCTTATATAGAAAGAACATCAATGTAAATTGTCTTTATCAACATAATACACAATTTACCACTTGAGATCGTATTTATGGATTTTCAGCTGCAAATATAATGCACAATTTACCACTTGAGATCGTATTGATCAATTTCCATCTGTCTTTGGAGCTGAAAATCCATATGCATTAGTTCTTTCCGTAGATTTTTCAAAAGCTTCCTCTTATAAGGACAACTCACATGTTAATATTAGTTAAAACTATAAGAAAAGTTACCACACAGCCTTTTGCTTCCACACACTCCTCTTTCTTGTGCGCTACCATTGCTTCTATAAATTGTTCATTGACCCTTTTATAATGTTTGTTGATGTTGTTAGGGTATGCTCTCCAAATGGCCAAAAAGGAGTGTTTCCATCGTCACCTCTCCTACCCAAAGTCTACCATTGCTTCTAAAAACAAACAATCCCCTCTTGCTTGTTACCCCATCAACCCCTAAACTCATGCTACCAGCTGCTGCACCATACACCCCTCTCTTGCTGCATCCTTTCATCACTCCCCCCTACCCAAAGTTTTTCTCCACACCTAGTTTCTTCATCCCACCGCCCCCTTACCTGTGTGTTGTTTGTGCTTATCTCAACAAACCGATGATAGATTGGGGTTCTAAGAAGAGAATGGAAACACATCATCAAGAGCCATATTATTGGCGTAACAGTGAGAGAGGAGGAGATAATTACCTAAGGTACCATTTCCCTGGCAATTGTTGTGGTTCTTGTGGGAATGGATTCAAGGACAAGCACCTGCAAGAGATGCATGAGAGCTACTGTCTTCGCCGTTGGTATGACAACTGTTGATCATTTCATTTTCCATATCTAGTTTCCATCTTCTGTTGAACATTTAATACTAGCTTACAGTAGATACACAGTTGTTTTTCCAGTGTTTTACAGAATTATATAGTAAACCGGAATAATCAGATATGCTTGTAGTGTCCAGCAGTACATTTCACACTTCCAGAGGAGTCCATGTAATACAGGCTTTGAAAGGATAATCTTTTATCTGTTTTTGGTTTGGTTTGATCTGTAGCATTGTGTATATGAGTCCTGCTTTCCTTATTCAGTCTTTCTTTAGTCCTGGAAATGGTTTACTTTTGGTGTTCATGTGCTGGGATCTGTTCGTTATCAGTAGTTTGGGAGAGTGGCAATTCCTTTTATACTGCCAGTACAAATATCTAGTTCTGGTTGTTGCTGTTCCAGAGCTGCTGCCTAAGCTTTTTGATTGGGAGTCCTTGGTTTGTTATTATTATTGTTTTTTAATTTCTGGTTTTTGGAAGTGGTTTTTTCTTCGTTATGTATCTCAGTTGAGTGGTTGAATATGCTGTATTATGACTGCTTGTTCTTTTGGCATGAGGTTCTGGCCTGTTGTTTGTTGCTTTGGTATCACTTGATAAAAAGATGATTTAGGACAAAAATACTTGAAGTTACGTAACTAATAACATAGAATAGAAATACATGTCGTGACAAAACAGTAGTTGACCCCATTCACTTGGGATTAAGACAAGAATGATGCAACAGTGATATATAAAACTCTTAATATGTAATGATCTCCTTCATTAGAGCAATTTCCCTTTAGGACTATATTTAATTAGGGATGAGTGAATTATTATGTGAAAAAAAAAAAAAAAAAAAAAAATTCTTCAGATACTTAATATGGAGCCCTTTATTTTGAAAGAATATAATATATTTTCAAAGAATAATCTCCTCTTTATCCCCATGAGTAGCTCAATTGGCGAAAGACTTTTGGGACCAAAAGTGCCAAAAGTGACTTAACATAAACTCTTGGGAACATCAAACTTCGGTTTTAGGTTTACTAGATAGTTTGAATTTAAAATACTTAGATACTCGTTGTTTGAAAGTGATTGCTGATATCAAAAGGGAATAGTTCACTCACTCCCTAAGGGGTTGAGAATACCCTCTTGGTTAAACTTTTCGATATCAATGAACTCAAGTGGAACTAACCCATTTGACCTAATGATTTTCAATTATTATTCAAGATGCGGTCCAATTGACGTAGTTTCAGAATCGTCAATTATTTCTTCATGAAGTACATGGCATTAATGGCACGTGGACCAAAAAATGAATCTCAAATCATGAATATATTACATGAAATGAATATAGTTAGTAATATTTGCATTCCCAAAATATACTTTGGCGTTGCTCCATTCATACTCTTATCTAAAATGAAAGACAAAGATATCCTTATACTTTATGTTGTAAGCCACTTCCATGCACCATTATACACTGTCATTACAAGTATCTAGTTCTGGTTGTTGCCGTTCCAGCGCTGGTGCCTGAGCTTTCTGATGAGCTGTTGGGAGTCCTTGCTGTGTTATTTTTGTTTTTAATCCCTGGTTTTTGGAAGTTTTTTTTATTCTTTATGTATCTCAATTGAGTGGTTGAATATGCTGTATTATGACTGCTTGTTTTTTTGCTTGAGGTTCTGGCCTCTTGTTTGTTGCCTTGGTATGGCATAATAAAAAGATGATTTAGGGGGAAAAAAAAATACTCGAAGTTATGTAACCAATAACATAGAATAGAAATAGATTCTGTGATGAAACATTAGTTGACCCCATTCATTTGGGATTAAGGCAAGAATGATGCAACAGTAGAGCAATTTGCCTTTAGGAATATATTTAATTAGGGATGAGTGAAATTATTTTGTGAAAAAAAAAAAGGTAATAATCGTCAGATATGTAATATGGAGCCCTTTATTTCGAAAGAATATAATATATTTTCAAAGAATAATCTCCTCTTTATACCCATGAGTAGCTCAATTGGCGAAAGACTTTTGGGCCTAAAAGTGCCAAAAGTGACTTAACATAAACTCTTGGGAACATCAAACTTCGGTTTTAGGTTTTCTAGATAGTTTGAATTTAAAATACTTAGATACTCGTTGTTTGAAAGTGATTGCTGATATCAAAAGGGAATAGTTCACTCACTCCCTAAGGGGTTGAGAACACCCTCTTGGTCAAACTTTTCTATATCAATGAAGTCAAGTGGAACTAACCCATTTGACCAAATACTTTTTAATTGTTATCCAAGATGCAGTCTAATTGACATAGTTTCAGAATCGTCAATTATTTCTTCATTAAGTACATGGCATTAATGGCACGTGGACAAAAAAATGGATCTCAAATCATGAAAACATTACATGAAATGATATTTGCATTCCTGAAATATACTTTGGCACTCATAAACTTATCTAAAATGAAAAGACGAATATGTTCTAAACTTTAAGTTATAAGCCACTTCCATGCACCATTATATAGTATTTCTTCTGATTGTAAAATAAAAAATGACAGATTGACTTTAATTTTGCTTGAAGAAAACTTAGCACCTTTGTTTGGTCAATAAAAGTAATTTTTGATGCAAAGTAATGCTACTTTTGTTCTTTATCACTTTAATACGCAAAATTGTAGTGAAGGGAAACAAATCCCCAAATGGTAGCCAAGTAAACGATGTAGAAACAGTGTGACCTGTCTGTACAGACTATAGACTATGGACTAGACTTAAATTCCAATAATGAAATGAGTCATTAACTAATTTTTGGTTGGTTAGTGGAGCAGAACCATTAAGAACTTATACAAATTAAATTTTAATTATTATCGAATTTGAATCAAAAAATTTTAAACTGACCTGAATATGCAAAGTACATAGAGGTTGTGTGTGCGTGTGTTTGTGTGTGTGCGAGAGAGAGAGAGAGAGAGAGATCCTTTCCATGTGGTCTATGAAACTACTTCCAGAATCCTTCTAGCACCTTTCATATTGATAAACACCATAACTTTCTCATAGTCGGCCACAAAGCATTAAGATGATACATAAAATAGCACAAACATTGGGATTTTTAAATTCTATTGAATTGGCACCAAGGACCAAGATGCCAACCAAAGCCCTGAAAGGCTGAAACAAGATATGACAACTTCATTGCTTCATCCCATGAATTTAGCATGTTGGACTTGATGATCCATCACAACGGTCAGCTGGTCTGGCACGTAGCCTCAAAGCTCTGGGCATAAGTGCTTAAAAACACCATCAATGCCTGGAAGTCATTGGGTTGGCTTGTTTTTAGGTTAACCTGCACCTAGTTGAGATAATTGGCCTTCTCACCAAAACAGTTTGTGCATTTTCAATGGAAATGCTTCCCTCAAGCTTTATCTCCATTTCAGCTTGTGACTTTAACTCCCTTTGCAATATTTTTTCTCAAGCTTACCAGATTTTTTCTGCAGTTTGAGTTCCTCTTGCTGAGTTGCTGCTGCAAGATCATCGAGTGGATAACGGACAAAAGGTTCTTAATGGCCTCTGCAGCTACCTGTAAAAACACCAGCTCATCACAATGTTTTTCCCATGTAGCAAAAGTGAAATTAAATTGGGCTATATCACAATTAGAATGACTATAGGACAAAATTTGATCTCATTTCCATGAGATTGGTTTAGAGAGGATGAAGGTGTAACATATTCAACACATGCCATTAAAATAATCTAAATATATGCCTTTACATCTTAAAATTCCTCTAGAAGAGAAACTCATATGATGATCGTTTAGGCTCTCTATAGCACATGTCATACATATATATATATATATATATTTCCTAAATGGGTTGTTGTATATATAAAAATAAATAAAGATAGAATGATAAAATACAGGATTGGAGTGGAGGCATACCTCCACTATACATCAGATTAGAAATGAAATAAACCCATTTCCAATGCAAAGAAAACCAAAAAAACAACAAACACAGTCGCTGACCACCAACTATAAGGCATACCAATCAGATGAAGAGAGGGCAGACAGGTCCAAAACCTCGCAAACAGCAGTCCACTTTGAATGATATTCCAAACAGCAGTAAAAAACATTCTGAATAATGAGTTCCTCTCAGATCCCACTTGGAATAATAAATTGTGCAAAAGAAACCAAATGAGGAATGTGCCAACCAGCAAAGCTAGCAATCCATGACCAAACTTCAGAGTAAAAAAACATGGTTTGTAGTAAACATGACCAACCAAGGAACCGGTGGATTTCTAATTCTTATATCATTCCCCACTGATCGAAATGAACACCTGCCAGTAGACCAGGAAATGGCATCCCCTCTGTTGGATATTGGAACCCTAGTGATAAAATTCCAAACATCCTCATTAGCAAGTTGATGTGGCCTAACCCATGAATTTTGATGAATAATGTTATTAACAGTGGCATCCCTTCACATTCCAAATTTTCTCACAATTCTATGCCCAAATCTCGACACAAGAGATTGACAGCTTAAAAGAGAAACCAGTTCCAATTCTAAAAGTAATATGCATTAAGAGACTCTCCATGGCACCTAACAATAACTTTTAAAGAGGAGAATGAGATTGAGAGGGAATAAAATTCCAAAAGGAACCGTTATGTGCATATCTTCTCTTACACTAATTAATCCAGTTCTATGTACGACATCACAAGTCTATCTCCTCGCTACTAGTGACCCTAGGCGTTTTCCCTACCCTACCAATCCGTAAAATATATCTACCCATCAACCCCATCATGAGACTACATCTCTCTCAATCTCATAAATATCAACCCACAACCCTAGTTTCCTATTTATAGAGTTCCAAACTCAATTCCTTGTTGGACAAGGATTACAATTCCTTGGAGACCAAGACTTGTCAAACAAGAAATTCCTAACAAAATACAACACTAAAATAAAAACATAATTAAATTAGGACTTAGAGACACAATTTTCAACATAATTCCATGTCAGCAAACATTGGGCTGTTTTACTCCATAAGTTTCCTCAATCCAAATCTACCCTCTGATTTTGGCAAGGAAACAGAAGACCATTTGAGCAAATGCAATTTCCTGTACACGTCTTGTCTCCCCATAAAATGGCTTTAATCTTCTTCTATAGAATGTGGCTCACATTGGAAGGAAGAACAATAGTAGAACACCAATATTACAGAAATGATTGCAAGACTGATTTACATACTTCAAATCTCCCTAAAGACAACAAAATTATTCCAACTAGAAATCTTCTTGTCAAAGTTAACAAATAAAGGTGCAAAATCAGCTGTTTTCAATTTCTTAAAGTGGATGGGCAGACCGAAAGAAGTTGCAGCAAATAACCCTACTTTAAAATTAAGAATTCTATTCAAGCTTGTTTTCCTTCTCACAGCTTTTGAATAGTAAATAACACTCTTCTCGGCATTAACAGCCAACCCAGAAGCAAGATAAAATTGGTTAAGAGACTGAACAATACAACTAGTAGTAGAGATATCAGCTTTAGTCTATCATGCTTAATGGATTTCCACATGGTCTTTTCCAACCTGGGAAGGGACTAAAGAAGAATATTTTTCTAACATGTTGCAACAAGAGATGAGCAGGGGTGCCATTCAGCCACTCACATGTTTTATGCTGATGATTTAATTACCAAGAAGAGTGAAAGCACTCTCTAATCCAACCTATCCACTTAACACCAAACCCATAGTTTTCTAAAAGCTTAAAATGGAACTCCCAAGAAATGGAATCATAGGCCTTCTTGAGATCTAATTTGAGGACCACAAAAGGATGTCTAGGAGACTTAAAACCCCTGAGGAGTTCTTGGAACATCAAAGCATTGTCATGGATTCTTCTACCCTTAATAAATGCACACTGTTCTTTTCCTATAATCTTAGGCAGAAGCAAAGTCAACCTCTTGGCCATTAGTTTGGTATCAATTTTATATATGGTAGTGCAGAGAGCAATAGGTCTGAAGTAAAAAACTCTGAGACCTTCATTTTTCTTAGGTATATGAGTAATAAAAGTTTTCCCTATACCTTTAGAAATCCTTGAATGGTTGAAAAAAGAGACATTCTCACCCACAATGATCCAGAATTGTTGGAAGAATCTTGGTGTGAAGCCATCAGACCTGCACCAAGCTGAAATACCATCTCCTTAATTTCTCCAGATGTACACATGGCCTCCAACACAGAAGAGTCTAATGTAGAGAGTTGAGACCTTGGAGGAAGAAGATAAGCTGAATCAGGGGAGAACAGGTTTTTGTAATACTCAAAAACAAGCCATTGTTTGATGGTATCTTGATCTGCAGGCCATTGGCCCAAATAATTCTCCAAAGCTGTAATAGTATTAAATGCGTTTTGCTTAGCAACTCTGTTATAAAAAGAGTAGGAACACCTGTCATTATCTTTTAGCCACTTGAATCTGGATTTCTGACTAATCAACACCTCTTCATTAGATAAAGCATGTTCCAACTCACATCTAGCAATATTCTTAACATCAATTAGAACAGAATTAAGAGGATCAGACAGCAATTGCATTTGGATGATATCCAACTTCACTGATCTGGTTTGGAATAAAATCATACTGAGCATTATTCCAAGTCTTAACCACCTATTTCACTTTTTGTAACTTCTTAGTAAGAGTGCAGAGGAGACACCTCAGAAACAAATGACCAGGCCTGACCAATTACATCCACAATACCTTGCTGCATTGACCAAACTTTAAGGAACCTAAAAAGTTTAGGATCCTTAGCAATATTCAAAGGGCATTATGATCTGTTGATGCCAATGACCATTTACAAAGGACTTTGTCCAGTTTGGCTAATATGCTTCTACCAACAGATTGTCTATTATACCATGTCCAACATCCATTCACAGTATGCAACTCCTCAAGGCCAGATTGGGCAAAGACTTGATTGAATTCATCCAAGATGCTCTGGGAACAACAGAACCTCCCAGTTTTTCAGATTGAAACCTAATAGAGTTCCAATCACCTAAATGTGTCAAATAGACCTCCAAAGATCTCAACTTTCCAAAACAGTGTCAGCAGCATAGATAGGTGAAGGCATGAGCCGCATGAAAGATTTTTGTAGTTGCAAATGAGTGAATTTTAAAAGCATACACTGCTGATGAGAAGTTATTTGAACAACATTGCAGACTGCAGGATTCCACCCCACCCTAATTTTCCCCTAGTGATGATCAGAATAGTTATTCAACCAAGACTAACCCCTATTGATCTTATTTGAAATAAAAACAAAATTATTCTCCTTAACTTTAGTTTCAACAAGACAAATAAGATTAAGAGATAGGGAAGAAATCCAATGATTCACTTCCTTCCGTTTATGAGGCTTATTTAAGCCTCTAATGTTCCAACAACCCAACATTAAAAAGGTGGGTTGGGTTGATTACCCCACCATTGGCTTTGGCTCTAGTCATCATAGGAGATATCTGAACATGTATCGAGTGTACTGGAGATGAGTAGCACTCCTTCTTTGGTTGCTGAGTAAACACACCTGTACCGGGCTTCAGATCCACCGTCTTTGACGAACAAGTTTCAATTTTGGATCATTTGCCATGAAGCATGTGCTTCTGAGATTCCTTACCCTTCCTGAGCAGAGTCACAAGAGGCATGTTGTCACCAAGAGAAATATCATTAGCAGAAGGAGACTTAGCGGTGATATCCATAGTACCTGAAGGATTTGTGTACCACAGCCAATTGTAATTGTGGTTTAAGACTTTGTCAAGTTGAGTATAATTGTTCAACTGATGATGTTAGATACATTGTTTGAATTGATTATTTCTTAGAATGCAAGGGTATCGTTTCAGTTTTTTGCTTGGCCAATATATGAGTAAGGAAATTTAGTTCTGAATCTGCACCATTCTAATATGCTTATTGTCTTTGTTTTGGGGAATTAATATGCCTCATGTCCATTGAGAACCATTAGTAAATACTTAACTAATGTCATATTTAAGCGATTATATAGTCGTTAATATTTCAGGGGAGGATATCCATTGTTTCACTGCATTGGGAACATGCCTTATTCGCTTCTGGACTTCTCTTTTTGGTGTGATAACTTTCTCGCATATTGAGTTGTGTATTTTAGGCATTTAAACTTTTCATTTGTTAATATGCAAGTGTAATATCTTGCTTTCTAAGAAACACTTCCTTAGATATCTAAATAATCGGCCACTGTTTCTTAGCTGATACAATTATAAAACTTAATGAAATTATCTAATGGAATTTTTTTATGAGCGATTGATCTCTTTTAGATTTGTATTATACTGCAAGAAGGTAAGCCAAGTGTGTGTCATATGAGCTGAGGTGATGTTGGTAGAAGACAAAAAATATAGTCCCTTCTTACAATCTTAAAACTGGTGCTCAGCAAACCATAAAACAAGCAAAATAAAAATAAAAATTCAAGAACTAGCATCTTTAATTCTCTTATATACATGAGTTCATAATGAAATTATGGCAGCAATATAAAATTAAAAATTCCCTCTGAGATCTTCCTTGAAGAATCAGATATCTTTTGTTCCTTTTCTTCCAAGCAGTTCTTCGGAAAATGCTATCTTTCATTCTTCACACCTTGGAAACTACAAGGTTCTAGAGCTGCAACTGCTCTCTGCAAATGATATTTTGTTCTTGGTTGTTCTATAGCTACTAGAATGTCCATTTTTGCAATTTTATCCTTTAAACTTAATAAAGTTTTGTAGGGTATTTTGCAAATTAATCTTTGCTAAGAAAAAGTTTCTTATCCATTGCCTGCCCTTGGCTAGAGTTTGGGGATGCGGTGAAATTTGAGATGATAATTGTATGGCTGGAATGTTATTGACTATTTGCATCATTATCTTGTATCGAAATTCTACAGAGTTCATTTAGAATCTTTGTGGATTTAAAATGTAAATTTATCAGGCTTCTACCTGCAATGAACGTTTTGGACTATAAAATTGAACCTCTTGAAATTGTTTATTAGATGGCTTCATTATGTCCCGGCTGTTGAAGGAGATGGCTACTGTGTGAATTTGCTAATGTTGGTTGGAATGTGAAGTCTTTGATCTAGGAAAGTGATTGGCTCTAGCTATCCCAAAGCTATTTCAAGGCTTTTCTTTCTCTTAAGCTGGTCTTCATATATTGGACAAAAGCATTAGATAAAATCCTCAGTTTTGACCATTTGGTTCCATAGAAGTGGTTGTATTTTGATGGATTTGACATATATAACCCTGAGTTGGGACTGATGGTTTGTATCTTCTTCCATGCTCCATTCTAGATGAATTGGGAATTCTATGCTGCCTTTAGTGGTAAACTTTGCGAATCTTTTGGGATTTATTTTGTATTTTTATTTTTTTGATAAGTAATTTTGGGACGTATTGTGTATATGGGGGAAGAAGATTTTCAGGAGCATCATTGAGATCAAGACACCCCAATAGAGGTTTTGACTTAAATTGTTAATATGAATTATTAGAATTTTCTTGTAGCCTTGCATCTCTTGCCACCAGAATTTCTTTTCTCTTACATTCTTCTTCTTCTTTCCCCACCCTTTTAGGCTTCAACTATTTGATTGATTAATATATTTTAAATTTCTCCATTGTGTGAAATGATCCAATGCTATCAAATCTGTTCTAAAATCTTCAAGGTGGAACTGAGGATCTGTGATTTAGCTAATTAAGACATGGTGCAGCATTTTGGGGAATATTGTATATAACCTTTTTATGAATCCGTTATTATAATAGTGGAATAAGTGCGGGTAGTTTGTTGTTTGGTTCCCTTAAAACCATGTTGTACCATGTCAACGCGACATTGATTTGATTTGAGAAGTGGGGTCATCAAGTTTTGTGCTGTTGCTGCACAGACTAGATGTATTGCAGTTTTTACAAGTAGAGCTTTCTGTTATAGATAGGATAACATGCTTGTATGGAATTTATGTCTTATTTAAATGAGGTTTAGTTGATCATTGCTTGGTGTAGTGGTAGAAGCTCAGGCTGTCAAGTATGAGACTGAATGTTTGAGTATTGACAGCAGTCACTTTGAGCAAATAATGTTAAATGTTATGTCTGTATCCATTCTTCTCCTCCAAGCACCCTCGAGCCTCGACTTACGGTACCACTCTAGGTAATGATCCTTATTTATATAAGCTTTTAAGTATCTCTACTTTGTGGCCTGTACCTCTTTATTGAGTTCCTGAACCCTTTATATATAGCGTTTGTATGGATCCATTTGTAAATTTATACCTGCATTTGCAGCTATCGAAAATTGGTTTAAGATTATAGAAAGTTGATTGAAGTCTAGAAGACATTGCTTATACGTGCTTTGTTACACTGGTCTTTTATTCTTCATTTTAAGGTTTCTATGCACATTTCTGTATTTGAATATATTTGGTTTTGGTGTCTCATATAACATAAGATTATTTGTTATGTCTGCATTTACCATTGGATTGTTGTTTTCCTTGTATGCTTATGAGCATTATTCTAATGACAGGATGCTGTGGAGAGAGCTATTTACAACAAAGTTGCTAAAGCAGCTGTTCCAACAATCGATGTCATGTTTCAAGTGTTAAGGTTTGCCCATAAGTTTTATGCTTCATTTAAAGACTTACACTTGAGCTTTGTCATTGGATTGGGAAAGACCAATTGAAATCATTATTGTTTGAAAAAATGTGTGATACAATAGTATGTTTAATTAGTTGATTCTTTGTTTGGTGGTACTTATTTTTTGAGAATTTGTGAATTATTTTATGATTTCGGTTTTTGATGTTTTAAGAAAAAAGAGTTTGAGGCAGAGCTTGTCAATGCTCTGATGCCATGTTTAAAGAAATACAAATTGAAGTGCGAAATTAAACATCAAGAACGTAAGGATAGACACACAAATCCCAAAGGGCTACATCACCTTTATTATATTCTCTCTTAATATTGTTTACAATCAGCCCCTTTATTTATTGGTGAAAGAACTCAGGTGATAAATATGGAAAATACATTGATGGAGGATCCCTAAATTCAATCCCATAAATCACTCCCATCAATATTCTATCATAGGCTAAAATCACTTCTATGATATTCTCCAACAGTTTATAATTTTCCTTTATGTTTTGTATGGTCGCTTTTCTGACCTATTGTGTTTGAATATATTTACACCCAATTATGTTTGTTTCTTTTTCCTTGTTTGCTCTGCTAATCTCCATTTGTTTCAGGCCATTTTTTTTTTCTTTCTCTTTATGTTGTTTTTCTCTTTTGTTTTCTTTAAATTGTCTAAATACCTCACTTGGAGTGGGCTTTATTTGACTTTTGATTTATAATGTTCTTTATTCTAAATACATGTTTCTATGTGTCAACTGTCACGTTTACGACTCTATATGTCCTTGTATTGTTAGTATCAATTCCATCTTTAACCCCCCAGTTCCTTGAACATTATGACATGCATATATATTTCCAATCCCTGGGATAAAATTTGTGTAACATGGCATGCTTGACAAGATTTTGCTTTAGTAATTTTCAATTTAATTTTGTTTCACTTACCAAAAAAAAAAAGAAAAAGGAATTTCAGAGATCTTTCTATTCATTGAAAGATGAGAGTTGTGCAACAGAATTGTGATATCCTAAGATTTAATTAAGCCTTCTAATCTTGTTTAGTGATTCTTAACCGTGCTTATTTTCTCTTAAACGTGCTTAGTGTCTCTTAATTGTGCTTAGTGACCTTTAATTATGATGAGTGGCATTGGGTATAAAGTTTGACTTATTGAAGTTATGGAATTTTATTTGGAGGTATTTAGTTGGTAGGGGAGAGGTTAAAATTAAACCAAAGCCTGACTTGGTGGCAGCCATGTGTCAAAGACATATGAGTCTTCCTAACGCCTGGTCTTATATCACAACCCAAGAGACATATGTCTCTACACAACCTTACACCTGTTGCTGCCTTTCATTTGTTACAGCACAAACCAAAGGAAAAGAAAGATTAAAACAAGAGGGAGAGCAAGGAAGAAAGGGAAACAGGAAGAAAGTTGTAGGATTCCTTCTTCATAGTATCTTCATCACTCTTGTGTAGGGTTCTCTATACCTTGAGTTGCTTGGAGTGGTTTTGCCTCCTAAATTCCTAGGTTTGGCCATGAAATATCTGTTTTAATTGCTACATGTGTTTCGCTCAAATTGATACTCAAATCCTGAAGTTGTTCATCCTTTCTTGAATTTCTTGTTCCATTTTGCTGAGAAACAACCATGCCTTGTATGTATATGTTTTGTGATACAAATGATTACATATTTTCTGTAAACTCACTTTCATGTGCCTTTAATAAACCTCTGTGAAGCTCCCGTTATGATTTTTCCTACAGGGTTGTTAGCTTACCCTATCATTTTTCAGGTACCCAAAGATCAATTGGAGATTTTGGAGTTGCTGACTAGCTCTCTATAGAGACTCAACTGGTTTTGTATGTAAGGTATTTTCTGAAATACTTGTATAGAGGTGACTTGACGGTCTTGATGTAATTGAGGCCAGATTGTATGATATACAATGTGTTGTAAAGGATTTTGGCAACTGGTACTACATTCTGCTGTGGGTTGTATGTTGAAAGGGGGTGATGGAGAGTAGGTTGGTTTGTGTTTAAACCTCAATTTATTCACTGCCTATGGTTTTGGGTCGTGACAAGAAAACTTAGTTAAATTCTTAGATGTAAAACATCGTTAAATAGGTGGTTTGTTTTGTTTTGTTTTATTCTTATTTATTTATTTATATATGTTGTAGGGGGAGTTTGGGGGGTGAATTGGTTTGACTTGCTTAACAGTCATGAATCACGACCATAAAATAAAGAAATTAAATAAAAGAGAGTATTGTTGCTCCATAAATATTTCCAATTTTTTTCTCATCAAGTATTGTTGCTCCTTTGAATAGTGGGGCTCAGTAGTGGGGTGCTAAATTTTGTTGGTGCATATTTGTGGTGTTTGTTCTTATTCACAAGTGCTTATTTTCTTCATAGGTTTATACTTATATAATTATTTTTATTTGATCATATCTGAGCAAGATAAGGAACCTGAACATGAAGCTCCGTCTGAAGTTGTGGAATCTAGTCCTTCGGAAGAATCTGGCACTGATGGTAACCCTATGGTATTTTTTTCCCTTTTGTTATTTTTATTTTTTTATCAGAGAGGTTGAACATGTTGTGATGATGATTTTATTTTTGTTGCCGTGTTGCCCTCTGATGCAGCGCAAATGGAAGAGGACTTTCTTCAAACAGTTTAAGATCCTAAAAAAACTAGGCTGAGTTTCCATTAATAGGGGTAGCTGATGATGTGATCAGATGATTATGTGATTTTTTATTGGTCTAGAGTCATTTATATAAGTCTTAAGTCCGTCTTTATTTCATGATTAGGATATTATTGTCATTTTGGTTTTTATTATATAAATCATGTGCCTTTTTAAGTGAGTCATTTGACTTTTGTCATTTTAGCATATTTATTTTGCTGGATAGAATTCTAGCTGTTAGATTATATTTATATGAAGGGCTAGAATTAATTCCTTACTGGGACATCCCTTGTGTCTTATAAAAGGGTTGTTCCAAGTTGTATATTTTCAATATAATCAGCCTGCTACAGCAGCTTTTACCTCTCCATTTCTTTTGGGATTGAGTTATGGATGTTTAAGCTATTATTTTAGCTTGAATTAATCTGTTTTCCCTTTTTCAGATCTAATTATTCTCTTTTATAGCTGATTGCATTACCCTCACTCATGTAGCATAGAAGTTTAGAACAAGTCTTTTATGGGGATCCTGAAGAATTGAATCCCTTTTCCCTACTTTCCACAATGATTTTTAGGTTTTAATTCGTTCTTTTTGTTCTTTATGTTCAAAACTCTCTCTTCCTTTGGTAACTTAGTGCTTCCTTAATATGGAAGAAAGCATATTATTAAGAAACCACAGGTTCTTCAATGCACAAGAAAGGTCTAAAGCAAAGCACAGTAAGATAGAAATCTTTGGTGTAATTCTCAAATGTATTAGATTAGCTTGGTAATCTTAATTATCTATTTGGTTGTTCTTGAAATTAGATAGACCGAAGTACTTATTTATTGAAATATATTTTTTTCATGGGGGACTGAGAGTTCTTCCAGAACCCTGAATTATATACTTAATCTAGTAATTCACATAAGTCACTCAGTGTGAATGGCAGTCTAACTTAAATCCTTTTCTTCTTTTAGGCACGTTGACAGCTATAAATATAACAGCTGTGGCTGCATATCCTCTCTTTAAGATGTCCTCTCTTTAACCGCTGATGCGCAAATGGACTGTTGCACCAAGAGAGTACTTATTGAAGCGTGAGTACTTACTGAAGCTAAATATATATATTGGGCGTCCATTGATAGGTTTATACTTATATATTTGTTGTTTATTTTATCAGATCTGAGCAAGATAAGAAACGGGAACCGGAATGAGAAGCTCTGTCTGAAGTTGTGGACTCTGGTCCTTTAGAGGAATCTGGCACCAATGGTAACCCTATGGAATTTTTTTCCCATTTTATCAGGGAGGTTGAACGTGTTGTGAGTATGATTTTATTTTTGTTGTTGTGTTGCCCTCACTCATGTAGCATAGAAGTTTAGAACAAGCCTTTTATGGGGAATTCTGAAGAATTGAATCCCTTTTCCCTACTTTCCCTAAATGATTTAGGTTTCAAAGTTCTTAGTGTTTTTTTCCCCCCCTTAAAATTCTTCTTTTTGCACGTTATGTATGCAATTAGTATCAAACTTTCCATTCTCTTCTTATCCTTTTTATTTCTCTTCTTCTTATTTAAATTTATTACTGTAATTTTATGAACTCAATGGGTGTAATTTCATGCACGCTTTTAAAATACAAAGACCTACAACTGAGTACAAATATTACCAATCAACATTTTAGGTTCTTATGTTTGTCAAGTATTTGTCTTTCGTATACTATTCATTGATTGTCATATTATTTTGCAATTTTGTGTTTCTTATTTGCCTCTTTATTTGAATAATCTATACTTGTCGATGTTAGTTGAATTTTTTATTTTTTCCACTGTACCCCCACTAAGTTGAAATCCTGGCTCCGCCCATGGGTGTCATATATATGTATTAGCATCAGGGAACATTTCTACTCTCCCTGTGTTTCTCAACTCAGGTGTTTCTATTTCCCTTTTTCGGTTGGGTAAGTTTGATTTCTCCTTCTGGTTTTCTAAGTTCAAAATATCTCCCTCTCTCTTCCTTAGGTAACTTAGAACTTCTTTAATATGGAAGAAAGCATGTTATAAGGAAACCACAGGTTCTTCAAAGCAAAAGAAAGGACTAAAGTGAATCACAGTAGAATAAGCTTCAAAAAAACGTTAGCCTAGCTTGGTAATCTGAATTATCTGTTTGGATATAGGGCATATTGAATCACCGTAGAATAAGTTTCAAAAAAACGTTAGCCTAGCTTGGTAATCTGAATTATCTATTTGGATATAGGGCATATTGAATCACTCGCGTCTTCTTTTTGACAAGTAAATCCCTTTTGGAGACCATAAGATCAGCCACCATTCTATTTTTGGGAGGCATTCTTGAGGGCTTGTGGTGGTTTGAACCCGACCTTATCTTGATCATCAAGGAGATTGGGGGAAAATACTTCGGAAGTAAGGCTACAGAAGGATTGAGTGGGGTTACTTTTTTATACCCCAAAGGAAATAATAAATATTACAAATTTATTACTAACTGTTGGAAATCTTATCTATAAGTTGACTCAACGATTATGGCAGATTTATAGGGTCTTCAATATAGGCTAATTTTTAGGGATTTTATTTTTATTCTGATTTGATTTGATTTGATTTTATTCTCTTTATTTTGATTTGATTTTATTCTCTTTTCCATATTTGTAATTTTCCGCTTGTATATAATGATAGTCAGGCTCTCAAATTGAGTACGCCAATTTTACCAAGTTACTTTTTGGTATCAGAACCTCAAACCTACGCCTCCCCCATCTCTCTCTCTGTCACCGCCTCTTTAAATATCTTTCTTTATCTCGTTACAGCCCCTTCCCTATTTTTTTTTCTTCACAGACCTTTTTTCTTTTCAGGTCGCTGTTGCGACAGTCCTAGGGTGAGTCAATCTCCTCTAGGTTCGACTCCTGTAGGGGTATTCCCTTAGTCTTTTTCATGCACTAAGGGTCAGAAGACGTGTTTGTAATTTTTTGGGCTGCCGGGATATTCGGCAGCATTTTCGGATCAGACCGCCGTGTCTTCGGCTTCTTGGTTTGATTAAAATCAGGTTTATTCCTCCTTTATTTGAAATTATTGATAATCTGTTGAATTGATCTATTTAATGTTATAGCTGAATCAAGTAATAATAAAGAAACTCTCTTTTCGGCGCAATACACACCGGCTCAACGAGTTACTAGTGTGCTGTTGCCGTAATTTTGCATCCTGGGCTCGTTCCCTCCGCCTCTATGTTGGTGGAAAAGGCAAATCAGGGTGGATTTTGGGTACTGAAAAGAGGCCAGATATTAAAGATCCTAAATATGCTCAGTGGGATATGGACAATTGCACCATTTTAGGATGGATGTTTAATTCTATGGAGGAACGCATTTATAATATATTCATGTTTTATGACTCTGTTAATGACTTGTGGACTACTTTGAATCAAATGTATGCTCATTCTAGGAATGATGCTCGTATTTTTGAATTATATCAAGATATTGCTAAGGCCTCGCAGGAAGGCCTGAATTTGTCTGTAACTGATTGTTTTGGGTATTTGAGATCTCGTTGGGAGGAACTAGCTCAATATGAGCCTCTCAGTGAATTTCCTTCTGAGGCAGCCTCTCTTCTTGTCAAACGTCTTGATCGTCAGCATACCTATCAGTTTTTGATGGGATTACATCCAGAATTTGAACCACTAAAGTCTCAGATCTTGAATGCATCACCAATGCCATCCCTGTTGGAAGCCTTTGCTACTGTTGATGGTGAAGCACGTAGGCACCGTTTAATTCAGCCCTCAATTGTTCCTGTACCAATGTCTGAGTCTGTTGGGGATAGTATGGCTTTTGCAGCCAACTTTGGATCACGAGCTTCTGGAGGTCAGATTATTTGTCACCATTGTGGAGGGGTTGGACATGTTAAGGCTCGTTGCTTCAAACTTCATCCTGAACTGAAGCAAAAATTGTCTAGGAACCGTTTATCTAGAACTGGTTTTTCTCGTACTGCGGCTGTTGCAGAAACTCCTGTTACTACTGGTGGATCTACTGTATTTCCTGGACTGAGCCAGCTTCAGTCTCAGATTGGGCAGATCCAGGACCAACTTAGCTCCCTTGCTTCTAGAGTTAGTGCTCCTTCAACTACTCCCACTGCAACTATTGCTACAGGTACTCCTACTGCATTTCATGTTAAGGCCAAGTAGCCCACTTGGGTTCTGGATTCTGGGGCCAATGATCACATGACTGGTGAGTTATCAGTTTTTTCTTCTAATGTCATACCTGTTACCCAATCTGTGTATCTTGCGGATGGCTCTACATCTTACATTCACAGTAAGGGTGATGTTTGTCTGTCTCCTGATATTATTCTTTCATCTGTCCTTCATGTACGTAAATTTGCCTTTAACCTTTTATCTGTTAGCCGGCTTGCAAAAAACCTCCAATGTGCAGTTATATTCTTACCGGATCATTGTTTGTTGCAGGACCTTTGTTCGAAGAGGATTTTTGGCAGGGGTTATGAGCGTGATAGGCTTTACTACTTTGGGGAACCACCAGGAACGAGTCTTCAAGCTTCTGCCCTACCTACTTATAGTGTTTATGATGTTTCTTTTCGCACTTTTAGTCTGTGGCATGCACGTTTGGGGCATGTAAACTTTCAATATCTATGTCTATTGTTTCCTTCATTAAATAAAGCATGTAAGGACCATAAGTTTCAATGTGAAGTTTGTGAGCTTTCTAAACATACTAGAATTAACTATATTTCTCATATGAGTCGTGCTCCTAGTATGTTTGATCTTATTCATTCTGATGTCTGGGGCCCTTCCCCAGTTACTGCTTTCTCTGGACATCGATATTATGTGACATTTATTGATGATTATTCTCGTTGTACTTGGGTTTATTTATTGAAAAAGAAATCTGATGTGTTTCTTTTATTTACCCAGTTTCTTCAAATGATCAAAACCCAGTATAACACTGTTGTCCGTAATATTCGTTCTGATAATGGACGAGAATATGTTTCAAATGAGTTCTGGTCTGAACTTGAGAAAAAGGGGATTTTACACCAACTCCCTGGCCCCTATATTCCTGAGCAAAATGGCGTGGCTGAACGCAAAAACTGTCATCTTATGTCTGTGGTCCGATGTCTTCTGAGTGGTATGCATGTGCCTAAATTCTATTGGCACATGGCTGTTCTTACAGCTACTTTTCTGATTAATCGTACTCCCAGTCGAGTTTTGGGTGGTAAGGCACCACTTCAGATTCTCCATCCTGATTATACATTGTTTCACCTTCTTCCTCGTGTTTTTTGCTGTACTTGTTTTGTTCATAACCGTAGTCCTTCTCGTCATAAACTTGATGATAAATCTATTAGGTGTATTTTCTTGGGGTATTCTGCTATGTCAAAGGGCTATCGTTTTTATGATCCTGTGACCAAACATATGTATCATTCTCTTTATGTGACATTTCATGAAACTATTCCTTTTTATAGTACTAATTCTGTGGTACACGATTCTCTCTCTTGTGATCTGGAGAAGGAGATTTCTCCTATTGCCTGTCCTGTTCCTCTCTTTGAAAATCACACTGTCCTGGAATCTCCTTCTCCATCCATGCCGGGTCCCCTCCACCTTTGCAGGTCTACTCTCTTCGCCATCGCACTCAACCTCCCTTGCCAGAATCATCTTCAGAACCAGGTCTAGGTAACTCTCCTTCTCCTATTGCTCCTACAATTCCTGAGCATACCTCCCGTTATCCTACCCGTGATCGTCATCCTCCTAATTGGTATGGTTTTTCTAGTAGCACTAACCACCCTATTTCCCAGTATGTCTCCTATGATGGTCTTTCAGGTGCATATAAATCCTTCCTGGGCAAGATTGGGACTGTTTCTATTCCTCGATCTGTGTCAGAGGCCTTCCAGGATCCCAATTGGGTGTCTGCCATGACAACAGAAATGGATGCTTTACACCATAATAATACATGGGAACTTGTTGCTTTACCTTCTGGGGAGAAAACGGTTGGCTGCAAATGGGTCTTTAATGTGAAGTACTTAGCCGATGGTTCCATTGATCAGTATAAGGCTCGGTTGGTGGCAAAAGGCTTTACTCAGATTCCGGGCAAAGACTTTAGTGCTACCTTTGCTCCTGTGGCTAAGTTGACGTCTGTGCGACTGCTTGTCTCCTTGTCTGCTGCCCATTCTTGGCTTTTGCATCAGTTAGATGTCAAGAATGCATTTTTTAATGGAGACTTACTTGAGACTATATATGGATCCACCCCCTGGATTTCGGGCTGAGGGGGAGTATGCTGGGAAAGTCTGTAGGCTACGGAAGTCTCTTTATGGTCTGAAGCAATCTCCTAGAGCTTGGTTTAGTCGCTTTAGCGATGTTGTTTTATCCATGGGCTTTGTGCGCTGCCACTCAGACGATACTTGTTTTATTCGACGTCGCTCTGATGGTCGTTGCATTATGTTATTGGTATATGTGGATGATATCATTATCACAGGTGATGATGCTTCAGGGATTGCTCAGGCGAAACTTCATCTTCAAAAGTCCTTTGATGTAAAGGACTTAGGTCCTCTTCGATATTTTCTTGGAATTGAGGTTGCTAGATCCCGTCGTGGAATTTCTTTATCTCAAAGGAAATATGTTTTGGATCTTCTTCAAGATACTGGCATGCTTGGGTGTCGACCCGCTTCCACTCCTATGGACCCCAATCTCAAACTCTCTGTTGAGTCAGGGGAATTACTTCCAGATCCATCCGTGTATCAACGTTTAGTAGGTCGTCTTATCTACTTGACTAACACAAGGCCAGATTTGACGTTTGCTGTTAGTGTGATTAGTCAATTCATGCATGCCCCTCGCTCAGCTCATATGGATGCAGTCTACCATATTTTGAGGTACCTTAAGTCGTGCCCTGGTCTTGGTCTGTTCTATGCCTCAGGAAATCAGTCTGGATTCTCATGCTTTACTGATGCAGACTATGCTGGATGTAACATAGATAGACGTTCTACCTCTGACTTCTGTACTTTCTATGGTAATCATCTCATATCATGGAAGAGTAAGAAGTAGGCTGTTGTTTCTAGATCCTCTGCTGAAGCTGAATACCGAGTTATGGCTCAAGGTATTTGTGAGCTCTTTTGGCTTCAATCAATTTTGGGAGAGTTGAGTCTTGTACAGAAAGGTTCTTCAAGGCTGTTTTGTGACAATAAATCAGCCATTATGCTTGTTTCTGATTCTGTTTTACATGAAAGGTCGAAACATATTGAGGTAGACATTCACTTTATTCGAGAGAAGGTTCGATCAGGTATCATTAATCCTATTTTTGTTCTTTCTTCAGAACAGACTGCAGATGTGTTTACAAAGTCTGTTGGGCCTTCTCTTCTCCAGTCTTCCATAGTCAAGCTGGGCTTAATTAACATATTTGCTCTAGCTTGAGAGGGAGTGTTGGAAATCTTATCTATAAGTTGACTCAACGATTATGGTAGATTTATTGGGTCTTCAATATAGGCTAATTTTTAGGGATTTTATTTTTATTCTGATTTGATTTGATTTGATTTTATTCTCTTTATTTTGATTTGATTTTATTCTCTTTTCCATATTTGTAATTTTCCGCTTGTATATAATGATAGTCAGGCTCTCAAATTGAGTATGTCAATTTTACCAAGTTACTTTTCTAACTATGACATAAGAGGAAGCGATAAATTTGTTCACAAGGAACAGGTTACTTTGAATCCACAAAGTAAGTGTTTGGAATCCACAAAACGACACAAAACGAGATATAAAAGTCAGAGAAATCTGATATTATATTATATAATTGAATGAATAAAAATTGATTCTGCACTTGGCAGTATATGCATTTATAATAAAAGAAAACTTAACATTAGAAGAAACTAAAAGCATAAAGAAACCTAATAGCAAAAGGAAAATAAGACTAAAAATAAAGTTTCTCTAAAAAAATCCAAAAAATAGAATAAGAAACCTAATAAATAAAAAACACTAAATCTAAAATTTTAGAGCAATCCGAGTTCGTTAAGGCCTTGAACAAAAATTTTGAAATAATTAGCAGGCTTCGTATAAAACAATAAAACGTGATTTCGGAGCCCGTCACGAAAGTTTTCAGTCGAAAACCAACATGGCCCACAAGCTAAAGCTAGTGGGTCTTTCTCAATTCGTTGTTTCCACCCAAAAAACACTCCTCTTAGGTCGGAAACGGACTTGTCAAACTGCTTGTCAAATTGTTCAGAATTATGTCCTACATTAGTCCCCTTTACTTAAAAAAAAAAAAACTCATCCTTGAGTTTATCTACGAATAACATGAAGTATTGCTTACCACAAAATCATATTGTTCACTACTTTTATCCCCAAACACCTTTTTTTCATAGGTTGCCTGACTATGCGGAAGGAAGGGGTTGCGATTACGAACAGGACGAACACGATATACGTTGTTGTTGTGAAACCTATTGTTATCGCTATTCTACTCTAGACCCAACTTAAGCCTAACAAGCAATGCTTGAATATCTTGCAGTGTGTTGGGTTTCACGTTGACAGTCTTGAAATTCAGCTTTAGAAAAAGCCAATCTGTGTTGATCTTCATCGCTAGCGAGGTTGTCACAAAAACGATCAATTACCATCAGTCCAGGAAAAGACAAGGCTTTGATACCAACTGACGTAAGCGGAAGCGATAAATTTGTTCATGAGGAACGGGTTACTTTGAATCCACAAAATGAGAGATAAAAGTCAGAGAAATCTGGTATTGTACTATATAATTGAATGAATAAAAATTGATTCTGCATTTTAACATTAGAAGGAAACTAAAAACATAAAGACAATAGCAAAAGGAAAATAACACTAAAAATAAGCCTAAAAATAAATTTTCTCTAAAAAAATCCAAAAAATAGAATAAGAAACCTAATAAATAAAAAATACTAAATCTAAAATTTTAGAGCAATCCTAATTCGTTAAGGCCTCGAACAAAAATTCCGAAATAATTAGCAGGCCTCATATAATACAATAAAACACGATTTTGGAGCCCCTAAACGAAGGTTTTCAGTTGATGCCCACAAGCTAAAGCTAGTGAGTCTTTCTCAATGCGTTGTTTCCACCTAAAAAACACTCCTCTCGGGTCAGAAATAGACTTGTCAAATTGCTCGTCGAACTGTTCAGAATTCTGTCGTACATCAAACTAATGTGATTCAAGTATTTTTTGAGGTTTCTGTGGTCCATTGTCTTGTTAGTCGATCCTGTCTAAGAACCTTTCTAGATGATGATATGGTTGCACGTGGAGGAGAACTTGGCATTGCGAAGCTTTTAGGCAAACAAGATTCCATGTGGACATACCAAGACACAGGGTACAATTGATTATGTTGCATCAGGTGATGCTTCTACTTTATAGATTAAATTTCACAATTGAGGTTATTACTTCTTTATTTTATTTTATTTGTTTTACTTTTAATGGCTAGTTTAATAATTTATTTTTGTTGCAAATAGAGTATAGTGTAATGCTCTCGGATACATTTACAAGGCAGAAGCCCGTGGATGAAATGTTTGGCGGAGTAATGAGCCTGAGAGTCGGTGGCTAGCTGACTTTCTACCTGTTGCGATCTATACGAAGTTGATGCCAATTTATTGAGTTGGGATGATGAAACTTCAAAGTGTCAAGGAGCATTGCATAGAATCACTCATGGATTTGAGTATAATCTTGTTGTGCAAAATCACCTGATGAAAGGATCAAACATGAATGATATGCTAGCTACTCTGATAGCTCGATCCTGTGCTGAAGCTGAGTACAGGGCGATGGCCCACACTTCTAGTGAGTTAACGCTTCTACAACATTTTCTTGAAGAACTTGGCTTGACCGTCCAAACTCCGTTGTTTTGTGGTACTTAAGTCTTGAACTCGGGTTGTAGGGTTGAGTCCCTTGACTGATGAAAAGATGAATATCAAAATTGTATTTCTGGCCAACTCAAGGGTCCAAGGAAGCAATAAATTTGTAATATTTTGATTTCCATTTTAGCTTATAAATTTTTATAAAACATCTGTTTTGATAATCAAAATGATTTTTTTCTTTTGATATGCATGTGTATAAGTGTGTGCAAGGCTTGTGTGATGAATTAGAAGACTAGACAATTGTCTAAATTGAATATGCAAGAAGAAAGATTTCTTGCTCTTCCCGCCACAACTTTTTAAACATGGACGATACATGTACAAGCTTTTATTAGTGTGCTAGACAAGTGGAGGATTTTAACTTTTTATCTAGGAAGCACATTTACTTTCTCGAGGTCGCCTTGGCTGACTCGAGATATGTATTTGACTCGAGGTCGCCAAGTATATCTCGAGGTCGCCTTGGCTGACTCGAGATATGTATTTGACTCGAGGTCGCCTTGACAGTATTAAATATGTATTTGATACGGATACAACAGGATATTAGAAAAATCTGATCCAGCAGGATATTAGATTAGAGTTATTCTTTGTGTGTTTCATCCGATTGCCTCTTTATTTAGGAACCTATTAGTGATAATATTTACATTCACAATATTATGAACTAATTAAAAACTAATTTTTTTTATATAAAAATGTAATATATTGTTCTTTCACTGCTGTACCCATGTTATTATTTTTTAAAATACATCTCAATTCAATTTCTTAAAGAGCTATTGAAAATTGATTTCAAATTACTCTAACCGGATTGGTTCGGTTAACAATTTCTTTTTTCTTTCTTTTTTTCCTAGGCAAATAGATGAAATTTTATTAATTAAACAACTAACTACAATCAGCCAGAATCTCCAACGTAGTAACATGGAGATAGGAGATTCGTTATATCCTCCACATTAACAAGCGAATGAGCTAGAACATGAGAGGCCAAGGCATGAGCTAAGAGCAGCCACCCTCGCTACCTCACCATTACTGTTTTGAACGATCAGTGATCGAAAAGCAGCATTTATATTACAACTTTTTAGAAATTTTTTTTTTCCCAGAATGGGGTATTTTATAAAAATATTAAAAAAGGGTACAATTACAAGAGGAGAAAACCCATAGGTGGCGGCACCCAACTTGCTTTGCTTCACCTCTCTGCAGCCCGCACACATTGGAGATGCAGATGCTCCACCGATTCTGCTTCTGCTCCACAAAGTGGCCAATGCTCCTCCACTGCCATTCCATGTTTATGAAGGTTTGCTAGCACCGGAAGAGCATCAGCTATGCATGACCAAAGAAAGCGCTGAATTATTCCTTGGACTCTACATTTCCAGATGCCACGCCACGTTTATGCATGTGAGACATTATGCACTGATTCTCCACGTTTATCCCAAATTGAGTTACCATTACCCACAACCCATTGTACCTCCTTAGCCGCAACAATGCTAGACCATGCCCGTAAAAAACTTTTCCGAGTAGGAGAATCTAGAAAAGAACAGTTGGCAAAATATTTGCTCTTAAAAATTCGATAGTGCAGTCCCTTCCTCTCAACTTCAAAATTCCATGCGTGCTTACCAAGTAGACAAAGATTAAATGCTTCCAAATCACGAAAGCCAAGCCTTCCCGCTTCCTTTGGCAACACACCTTCTTCCATCATTCCAATGAGCTCGTGTCTTATCACCATTGCCCCACCAAAAATTCCTAATCAGCTTGGCATTCTTACATATTATAGAAGAGAGCCGAAAACATTGCATTGTGTCATCGGCATTGAAGACAGCACCGCCTTTATTAGAATGTCTTTACCGGTTTGTGACAAGATCTTTGTTCCAACCTTTCAACTTTGCTTGCATTTCTCCTCAATGTATCAGAAGACTTCTTTCTTTCAAAAACAAATGATTGCCAGCAAACCCATATATTTATCTTGCATCCCCTCCCTGTATATGACAATTAAAGAACAAATAGATGCCCGAACCTCTGCACTAGTATTCTTGGTAAAGAAGACTGCCGACATTTCAAAATTAATTTGTTGCCCGGACGTAGCACTTTAATACTGCTTTCATCTTTGAAACCTCCGGAACAGGGAGAAGGTATTAAATACCCCCGGGTATGGTACCCCGGGGGAGTAAGAGTGGTTGGATCATGGATGTAGGGGAGGGCCCCACTACATTCAAGGGCTGGGATGACCCCAGGATACCATACCTGTGGTATTTAATACTTTCTCCCGAATGATGCTTTGCAAAGAAGTATGGAATCATTTGCAAAAAATACACCTGATACCCTCGGCGTCTGTCTACAAATCTTCAAACCCGTTAGTTGTCCTTGACAATTGGCACTTCTCAACGCCCAAGACAAACCTTCTGCACACACTAAAAATAGATAAGGGTTGTCTTAGACCTCTAGTAGGTTTGAAAAACCCACAAGGAGATCCGTGTATGATACAGAAGAAATACAAGACATAATTAAATGCACCACATGAGAAACAAAACCCAAATTCAGAAGCTTACTTTCCAAGAAAACCCATTTAACCCGGTTGTAAGCTCTTTGCTCATATCAAGTGTTAAAGCCAGGAACCCAGTTTGCCAATTAGGATCCTCATTCCAGTTTCCAGTCATCCTCCAGCCCCGCTATTTCGTTTTAGATACTGCAAAAATCAAATGGAACCTGCTCCTGGTGAGCAAAAAGAGAAAAAACATACTAGTGTATATATATATATATATATGTAAGGATTTTGCTACTGCAGATCGCAATAGGCAACTAATTTTCAGTCACATAAACATAGTCATAAAATAGTATTCAAATTCTTGTTACCATTTACACTATTGCTAGCACATTTTTAAGTAAATAGAAAAGTAGGCAAACAGAAGAAAATTTCATTCATAATTTATTTAAATCATAAAGTTAAATTTTAGTTAATGTAATTATTATGGTACTACATTATAAACTAAGCTTAATCCATATAAAAGAACCAATCCAAATCCGATTAAATATGCTTCGGCGGTTCAGCAGTTCGGTTTGATTTAGAAGTGTTAGGATTGATTAGGTTTTATTTTACCCTATAAACAAAACCAAAACCAACCATGACCCCTAGTGAATATGTTTAGATTTTTAATAGAGGGCAGTTGCTTTCAAATGTTAATTGTGAGATAAATGAGTATGTATGATTTACCTACACATTAAAACACCCAATGCTGGACCTAGTAGGCATTCTTTTTTATATTTATCAGTGACGATTATATCATATAATTTGCATATCACTGCAAATATAAAAATTAGAAATGCCAACTATTTTGAAAAATCAAACAATCATTTATTTGTCCCCATTATTTCCCTCCAAGGTTTTTTTTCCCTTGTCATTTACTCAACATCTGCTCAAAGTGGTAAGAGACGTACCAGACCATAATTTAGGGAAACAAGAAAAAGAACCAAACCATAAAATGAAATGAAATCGTAAGAAACAATCTTCATTTTGTAGTGTATAATTCCCTTTCGAAAAGCCTAATTGCATATTGACAAGATCTGTACCATGAAATGCTACACAAACACAACTTTTATACTAAAATGCCATCCAAAACGATGTGCCTGGCCTGAAGGCTACACCTTTGATGGTTGAAGTCCTAAAAATTCCGGTTAATAGCATTGTAATATATATTAAAATATTCTTATATTAAATCTTAAAGTAATGTGGTAATCTATATTATAGCAAAATGGTGATAAGCATAAACTGCCATAAAGTTTTATGACCAAAATAGTGTCGGCAAAATGAAGGTTGGTTTAAAATGTGCTTCTGCCAACATAATTAAAGCAACACCACAACACCCCCACCCCCCCCCCCCCCCCCCCCCCCCCCCCCACATCATCCAGAACTTCAACAGTCCATAACTATTTAAATAGCAAAGCAATCTTACAAACTTAGTAAGTGGAGATGCATAATTAACTAAAAGGCAGACACATATCATTATTATAATGTCAGAAGTTAAGGAAAATTTCTCCTTCAAACCCACGTGATCACAAGGGCAGAGGTGTCAGAAAAACATACAAAGGAACATAGTGCTTCAAGATATACAAAGGAAGCCCAACCTAAAAAAGTATCACTTCAGGAAATGCTCATTCAACAATTTGGTTATCTCAAAAAAATCGACACTCTCTTTCCCTTCAAAGAGGGTCTTCAAATTCTCATCACATCTGATCTCTCTAATGTTTTCCGAGTTCTGCAAAGCATGTAGAAGTATCATAAATAACCGTCTTATATCTTTCATTAAGGAAACAATACTATAGAAGAGAACAAGATTCAACTTCTCAAAGATCAATATGAATCGTGCAAAATGGAGGACAAAGAAACTGCAGCTGAATACATCTTCAAAGTTAATGAGATTGTCAACAACATAAAAGTTCTTGGTGAAGATATCAAGCAATCAGGTGTTGGTAAAAGGGTTCTGAGGTCATTCACACCAAGGTTCAATCCAAAGTTAACAATACTTGAAGACAAAGACTTTCACAGTAAATGATCTGCCGGCTTCTCTAATAGCCTATGAAATAAGAGTTTGGATTCCCAATCTCCTCCAGAAAAAAGGCAGCCTAGAAAGCCAAGGAAGCTGAGACTGATGAGCATAATACAAACTCAGATACTGAAATGTTTGATGTTGAGGTAACCTATTTTTTAAGAAAAGTCAGAATGAGAAAGAGGTAGCAGATGCAAAATCAGAGGTGTTTTGGCTGTGGAAAACAAGGTCACTTTATTGCAAATTCTCCTGCCACTCACAAGTCAGATAAGTTCAGGAAGAATGAAAATGATAAATACAAAGGAAAAGGCAAAAGAAGGCTTTCTATAGTGGCCGAGACTCATCTTCAGAGGTTGAGGATCAAAATGAGAAGAGTGAAGAAGAAGCATGTCTGGTTATAGCACTATCCAGTATAGAGCTGCCTTCATACCAAAAGTGACGAAGAAGGTGAAACTGACACTGAAGATTTGGATGAAGTGTTGGCTGAATGTGAGAGACTAGCTGAAAATTGTAATGCCCAGAAGAAATCGATGAAATCTCTGAATAAAAAACTACAAACCACCAAAAACAACTTCACTCAATTGACCAAGGTAAACCTCTGTACACTTTGCTCCATTTCACTAATAATATCTGTTGCTTTGAAAAACAGTAAAGCTCGCGCGAAGTGGAGCAGCAAAAAGTGTCGAGAAGAGCTCATCAAGGCATTTGAGGAAAGATCCAAGAATATGGATGGAATATGGATAAAGTTATAAACTCAACCAAACAATTTGGAAAAGAAGGTATAGGATTATCTGGTGAACTGCACCACATGTATATCAGGCTAAACCCTTTACTGTGTTTGTTAAGTCTAACTGTGGTCCTGTATGTGCTTATTATCTTACTAAATTTATTTCTACTGATAAATCAAAGCATCATGTTATGGCAGATTATCATGCCCGCAATTTACAGAATAGCTTCAGTTCACACTTCATGTTTGCATCACCCTGCATTCCTCATGCATTAGCAGTGCATTTGGAATTTTAAGAAAACCACAGCATGTCAAACTTGTGCATGTTAAGAAATCTGTGCTTAAGTCTGAAAAATCAAATGCTCGATTAGAATATTAGCACTATGCTTATGTACACGTCACTATGTGCGATTTCACCCCACTAGGGGCGATTTGTGAGGCGATCTGTGTTTTGGTTGTTTGGAATGAAATCTTTTCTGGACATCGCAAGGTTACCAAGAATTTCGCTTGGGGGAGATGTGAAGTCGGCAGTTCCTCATCGCGGTCCATCGTTGTATATCGACGGGGAATCCGTCAAAGGAAGGATATCTGTTCTCTCCTCTTGTTTGGTAGGAAAATTTGACAAGGAAGTGGGGAGTTGCGATCGCGTGAAAGAATGGGCAGCGAGGGCTTGGAATACGACTTGTGGAGTGGGGGTTTCATCGTTATCCGATTCAATGCTTCTTTTCCGGTTTCCTTCTCAGGCAGAGGCCAAACGTGTGTTGAAAGAAGGGCGAAGACAATGGGGTTCTGCAACTTTGAGGATCGATGTGTGGTCCTTTCGTGTTGGTTGCCGTGGCGTTCTCAGTGATCAAGGTCTCAAGCAAATCCGGTTGTTTGGACTTCCATTACATTTATGGTGCCATGCTCTGTTCGTCGAAGTGGGAGAACTTTGTGGTGGTTATGTCAGATCTGACGCGGATGAGACCAGGGATGCTGAAAGCGTTCGGATAATAGTACGAGTTGGTCGTGATTGTCCGAAGTTTGTGTATATCAACGACGACACTTTCTGCTACAAGGTCGCGATTTGGGAAGAAATTTCGCCGGAGCTTGTTCCTTCAACGGAAAGTCTTGAAGGCAGTGACGGATCTCATCTTATGTCGGAAGAAAAATGGAACGAGCTTCTTAGCAAAGGTGAAGAAGGGATTCTCGAAATTCAACAGTGGCTGAAGGATCGTGAAATTCAGCAAAAGGTGAAGTTTATTGGAGGTAGACGACGAGGTGAGATTCACACGCCGAGCAAACGCGTCGTTGATGAGCAACACCGGTGTACACGTGGTGAACGGTGGGCTACCCCTTCAGATTCAGCTTTATCCTTATCTCTTGAAGATAAGGTAGGGAAGGATTATTTTCGGGCTGATAAAGGTTTTACTTTGGGCCATAAGTTATCAAGACAGGTTAGGAAATTTGGGCCTGATAATCATGGGCTCATTCAATCTCAACCTTACAGAGCGTATTTGGGTTCTGGGCCTGTTAGAAGAAGACTACAGAAAGGGCCACTAAGATTTGGTCAAACTGGGCAACTCCAAACTGGGCCTCTCAAGTCTGGGCCTATTAGAAAGGTACGAAAAGGGCCTAACTCATTATCTATCTCACTTACAAACATCAAACCTGGTCCTAATGAATCACAAGCCCATACCAAACCCTCTAATATTTGGATGAAATCCGAGAGGAGATTGACGAACGTCGGACGCCATGGATCTCAGTGGACTCGGAATGAAAAGCAGAAATGGGTCGCACGTTCTCGCACTTCTTCTCCAGGTTTGAGTCCTAATCTTTCTCTCAACACTCTTTCTACTTCTTCTCCTTCTTCTTCGGGTGAAGTGGCTAGCGACAGGAATGTTGTTGAGAATGTTTCGGGTCAACAGAGAAGTATCATTGGGATTTCGACTTCTAAATCAGAGTTGGACGTCTCAAAGGTTACTACCGAGAGTACGGGTTTTTTCAATGGAGTGACAGTTTGTGTTGGAAAAGATTTGCATTTCAAATTGAATAATGATTCAGCCGTAGCTTTGCTTAAAGAGCTTCGGCTATTTACTTCAGTTAAAGGTTTGAGCAATTTTTCATCTGAGCATGAGGAGTTTTCAGTAATCCCATCCAAAGAAGTTAATGCTTCGGAAATAGAGGGGATTTTACAGGAAGGAGAGGTTGATGTTGCTCTTCAGCAGCACCCTTTTAACGTATCTTTTTCCGGGACAGATCCTGTTCACGATGAAGTGGACTTTATGGAACCTTTGGCTGTTGTGCAGCCTGATTGTTTGGAGACAACCACTGATCTGGGCATGGAATGGGTCATCGAGAATGTTGGAGCAGTTAGTGAAGCTTTGGGTTGTCTCTGCAGAAGGTTATGAGGAACAAACCCTGTGTATTCTCCACGAAATTATTGCAGGAAATGGTAGCAGTGAACCTATTCGTGACACAAAAGAAGTCAAAGTCAGAAATTCACATCGGAAAGGCGAACAGGAAGTGAAGAATTTGATTTCTTGTGTTAACTACGATGGAAAGAATGGGTCGACCAAAGAAAGGGGGAGAACCAGGAGTGGTAAAAGGGGAGGAGGTGAATTGATTGTTTTTGGTTCTTCATGAAGCTACGACTTATAACATGGAATGTTCGTGGTCTTAATGACCCGAAAAGAAGAAGAGTTATCATGGTCGCTTTGAGGAAGTGGAGTGCTCATGTTGTCTGCTTACAAGAAACTAAATTGGCTGATATTACTACTGAGATTGTCAGGAGTCTTTGGGGATGTAGGTTTGTGGACTTTGAAGTTTTAAATGCAACAGGCACTTCAGGTGGTATTCTCCTCATGTGGGATCGTAGATGGTTGTCAAGTTTGAACTGTTGGAAATGTATTTTCTCGGTGTCATGCATGTTTCAGATGGAAGAAGACAATTTCAAATGGACGTTTTCAGGTGTGTATGGGCCTGTTACTGATAGTGATAAACCAGTCCTGTGGGAAGAGCTTTGCTTTGTTAAGGACTTATGGTCATTGCCTTGGTGCTTAGGTGGGGATTTTAACTCTGTTAGATCCCCATTTGAGAGATCCACAGGAGGTAGGTGGTCTTCAGAAATGACCATGTTTTCAGAATTTATTGACAATAATTTTCTTATCGATCTTCCGTTGGAAGGAGCGGCTTTTACTTGGTCTAATGGTAGGGAACCGGTTACTTTTTCTCGATTGGATCGTTTCCTGATTTCTGGGGCTTGGGAAGAGCATTTCCCGGATGTCTCTCAGGCTGTGTTGGTTAGAGTCACATCTGATCATGTACCTCTTGTTTTGGATTGTGGTGGTTTGAGGTCTAGACGCACTCCTTTCAGATTCGAAAACATGTGGCTTAGATCTGAAGACTTTCAAGGGAAGGTTCAGTCTTGGTGGCAAAAAGGGTCTTTCACAGGCTCTGCTAGTTTTGTGTTAGCTAGAAAGCTTCAGTTTCTTAAAACTGAGCTTAAAAGATGGAATAAAGAAGTTTTTGGGAATCTTGAATGGAAAAAGAATAGAGCCCTTGCTGATATTGCTGAGCTTGATCGTTTAGCTGAGGTGGGACAAAGTAGGGAGTCTTTACTCAAAGAGCCTCTTGTCAAGCGGTTTTTGCTGAGATTGCTCATATGGAGGAGATTTCGTGGCGTCAAAAGTCTCGGGCTTTGTGGTTAAAAGATGGTGATCGGAATACAAAATTCTTTCATAGACTGGCCAATGCTCACAGAAGGTGTAATCATATCGGAAGTATTCGGGTTAATGGTTTTGATTTGTGGAGAGAAGAAGATGTGCGCGGAGGAATTGCTTCTTTTTACCAGCAGCTTTACACTGAAACTTTGGATTGAAGACCTACTCTAGATGGTCTTCCATTTAATACTATTTCTGCGATGGATAGGGATAGTATTGAGATTCCATTCACGGAAGAGGAAGTGCTTAAGGCACTTTCTAGTTGCAACGGGGACAAAGCACCAGGGCCAGACGGATTTACTATGCGCTTTTTTAAGGAGAGTTGGGAGGTGGTGCGAGAGGAGGTGATGAGTACTTTTCAGGATTTTTATTCTCATGGCACATTTGAAAAATCTTTGAATGCATCTTCTATTGCTCTCATCCCTAAAAAGGGAGGTGCATCTGATATCAAGGATTTTCGGCCAATTAGCTTAATCGGATGTATGTATAAGCTTATTGCCAAGGTTCTTGTTTCCAGGATGAGTAAAGTGTTGGATGGTCTTATCTCAGAATCGCAGAACGCTTTTGTTGGTGGAAGGCAGATTTTGGATTCTGTTCTTATTGCTGGGGAATGTGTTGACTCTAGATTAAGAAGCGGGGTTCCTGGCGTTTTGTGTAAGCTTGATATCGAGAAAGCTTATGATCATGTTAATTGGAAGTTTGTTTTGTATCTTCTTCGGAGGATGGGATTTGGTGATAGATGGATAAAATGGATTGACACTTGTATCTCATCAGTTATGTTTTCTGTTCTTGTGAATGGCTCTCCTGCGGGTTTTTTTGCTAGCTCACGTGGTCTGCGACAAGGTGATCTATTATCTTCTTTTCTTTTTCTCATTGTTATGGAAGGTCTGACTAGATTAATGAGAAAAGCGGAAGATTTGGGTTACATTAGGGGGTTCAGAGTTGGCAGAGATGTTGATCATCAGATCCAGATTTCCCATCTTTTATTTGCTGATGATACTTTGGTATTTTGTGATGCTGATATTTCTCAACTCAGATATCTGAGGTGCACTCTTGCTTGCTTCCAAGCAGTTTCTGGGCTTAAGATTAATGTCGGAAAGAGTGTGCTTGTTCCAGTGGGGGATGTTCCAGATATTTCCTCCTTAGCTGCTGTTTTAGGGTGCGGAGTTGGTTCTTTTCCTCTTCCTTATTTAGGATTGCCTTTGGGAGTTTCTTCTACTCTGGTTGGGAATTGGGACTCAGTGATTAATAGATATGAGAAAAGATTATCTATCTAAGGGTGGGAAAGTCACACTTATAAAGAGTACTCTTTCATCCCTTCCTACCTATTTTTTGTCTTTGTTTCAAATTCCATGTTCTGTTGCTAATAGAATTGAAAAAATTCAGAGGGATTTTCTGTGGGGTGGAAGGGGAGAGGAGTTTAAGTATCATCTTGTTAATTGGGATCAAGTTTGCCAACCATTGAGATTCGGAGGGTTAGGCATTCGAAAAATTGTTCCTTTTAATCGTGCTCTCTTAGGAAAGTGGTTATGGCGATTTGGAAGGGAACGACATCGTCAGTGGAGAAGAGTTGTCTCGTGTCGTTTTGGTGAGGGGAGTGGGGGTTGGTCATCTCTTCCAGTTACTATTACGGGAGGCGTTGGTTTGTGGAAATTTATTCGGAAGGGATGGGATGTTTTCTCTACTCTTATTAGATTCAAAGTTCGTAATGGCAGGCATGTTCGTTTTTGGGAGGATCTTTGGTGTGGCGACCAGTTGCTTTCACACTCATTTCCTAGGCTTTATAGCATTGCAACTAATAAGCATGTTTTCGTGATTGATTGTTATCATCTTGATAACAATGGAGTTACGTGGGATGTGCGGTTTAGGCGGTCTTTTCAGGATTGGGAAATGGAGGAAGTTTCTGCTTTTTTGGATATTTTGTATAGGCAGAAGGATATTGGCAGAGGGTGTGATGATATTTTGTGGGTTCCTTTGGCTCATGGTCGGTATGATGTCCGCTCTATGTTTATTCATTTATCCAATTTCGTTGGTTCCGAGTTTCCTTGGAAGTCCGTGTGGTGCTCTAAAGCCCCTCTTCGAATCGCGTTCTTCGCTTAGACAGCTACATTGGGGAAGATTTTGACTTTGGACAATTTGAGAAAGAGAGGCAACATCATTGTTAATTGGTGTTGTTTATGCAAATACGATAGTGAATCCGTGGATCATATTCTTTTGCATTGTCCTGTGGCGTTTGGTTGTTGGAGTTTTATTTTCATCATTTTCGGCATTTTTTGGGTAATGCCTAAGCACTCCTCTCAGTTGATTAACGCTTGGAAAAGCTGTCCTGTTAAGAAACAAGCTCGTGCTTATTGGAAGATTGTTCCTCATTGTGTCTGGTGGTGTTTGTGGCGTGAGAGAAATAACAGATCCTTTGAAGGAAAAGAATCGTCCTTAGCTAATTTAAAAATTCATATTCTTCGTTCTTTATTCTTTTATGTTAGAGGAAGTACATGCTCCTCGATTGATGATTTCTTTGATCTCTTGGATTCTATTAGTCCTTAGATCTTTTCTCTTGTATTAGGGATGCGTTCCCCTTTTGAACGTTTTTCTAATATATTTTTACTTATCAAAAAAAAAAAAAAAAAAGTCTGAAAAATCAAGTATAAAATGCAAAACAAAACAAATCTGGAGGTTCCTAAAAGTCACACCACACTGAACTTTCTGATTCAGAAAAACTTAAAAGCATGCAATCTGAATAATAGATGGTACTTATATAGTGGCTCCTCTACACATGACGGGATAAATCAAAGTTTGAAAAACTTGAAAAACAATTATGGTGGTTCAGTCGTTTTTGGAGATAACAACAGGGCAAACATAATTGGGAAAGGCACAATCACATAAACTAATGAAGTTCCTACTATAAAATGATGTATGTAGATGGGCTTAAGCACAACCTGTTAAGTGTTAGTCAATCATGTGATGATGAAAATTAGTTTGCTTTGACAAAAATGTTTGTAAAATTATACATGAATCAATTGGAAAAACTCTGTTTCTGCAAACAGGTCTTCACGAAATGTTTACACCAACAGTAAAGAATCATCTAGTAATGTTTGCAATTACTCTAACATATATGAGAGTGTTCTTTGGCACAAAAGACTAGAACATGTTAACAGCAAAAATATAATGAAAATTCAGAAACACAAAGCTACTAACGGACTACTTCTTTGAAAATCAGAGAGAAAATGTGTGTAAGGCATGTCAATTGGGAAAACAGACCAAAGTTTCTTTCAAGTTGAAAGAGCTGAACACCTTGAAACCCCTTGAAATCATTCAAATGGATCTATGTGGCCCCACTAGGACTACTAGCATTGGTGGAAGCAAAATTCTTCATGCTAATTGATTATTACAGTAGGATGACCTAGGTGTAATTTCTCAAAGAAAAATCAGAAGCTATAAATTTCTATAGAAAATATGTTAATCTTGTCAAAAATGAGAAAGGTTGCAGGATAAAGAGACTAAAGCCAGAGTTTGGAACTGAATTTACTGTCAGTTGGAAGTCCTAAATCATTCTGTCACTAAACTGATTGCTTGCTTCAGTTAACCATTCAAGTCCCAAAATAATTCCTTCATTAAAGCAAATTTTTGAAACCCAAAAACCAAAAACCAATTAACCCCTCCCCTCTTGGTTCTTCACCTTGTATGTTCAACTTCTCTTTAAGACACAAAGATCATAACAAATACTAAGACTAAACCCAATTAAAATGTCCGCCACATATGTTTTATGTTGATTTACAAAGCCCAAGAGTGACAGTATTGAAGCAACCTAAAGCACATTATCTATGTTGGATCCATAATGTACCAATTTCTGAAAGCAATCAATAACAATAACCACCAATCACAATAACAATTTCTAAAAACAACGAATAACAATGCCGAATTAAAATAATCACATTGGGTAATAGGTATATGTTAGGTTAGATACTATGGCAAATTTCTGAAAGCAATCAATAGCAAATTCTCAGAGGTTCTTTCTGCCCAAGTATCTTTTTCTGTAATAAAAAATTGATGAATTTTACTAGTAAAATTGGTGAGATGTTAAAATAAATGTGCTAAAGTGTAAACAGTTAGATATTGAGGGGGAAAAAAGTGTGGAGAAAGTCCTACTAGGTGCAAACAATTCCTTGGAGAGGGAGGGAGGGAGGGGGTGTACCAACTAGGAAAAAAAAGTGTGCAGAAAGTTTAGTTTACTCTCTTTGACACGACAATTTTGTGCCTGTCTTTTTCGGAAAAAAAGGGGACCAGACCTTTTAGGTAATAGGTAGGGTTAGGTCCGGCTACCGCCTCATGGGCGGTTGCTGTCGGTGGCGGTGGTTCGATTGGTCTCATCAGTCCTGGTTAATTTCTCTTCTTTCTTTAATTAATTTAGATTTTAGAATTAACAGTCTTAGTTTGGGTTAAAAAGGGTCGCCTGCCTACTATGAACTCGTGGAGGAGTTGAAGAACTACTAGTGGGCCCCATTGGTCGTGTGACAACGGAGATCCATTAATGGTAGGACCCATTGATTGTATGTGTACGAAGTACCATTTAGGGGAGTTTGACTCACTTTCTTGGTCAGACTTTTCATAATTAATTGCAACTGATTTATTTAAGGGAATTCTTGTGGGCTTCAATTCAACAGGCACTTGTTGCTTACACCTCCTTCACACAAACTCCAATTTAGTCAAAGTCTTCGAGAGAGAGAGAGAGAGAGAGAAAGAAGCCGGTATATTCAGATTCACATGTTAGTTGTGACAAATTTATTAGTACTAGCACCTTGATCAAAGTCAAAGCTTAACTACTGACTTGGTTGCAGACTTGTATCAAATGTCTTTCTATTGTTGTATTAACGTGGTATTATGTGTCATGAAGCTAATACATTTGAAACATTCAAGGGGAGCAAATTCAGATTGAAATGTGGTGCAAATGTATTATTACTATGATCAAAGTCAAAGTTTGATTTATAGAATCTATAATTATTCTCACTTTGGTGTCATTCTTAGGAAGATAATTATATTTAATTAACTACGAGAAACACAAGAACAATTACATGCCTAGAACTGAAGCGAGTTTAATGGAGTTATGCTCAGCAATAGAAAGCATGCATTGACAGTAAGAACTCAAAAGAATGGTGTAGCTAATGACGTAACAATAGAATATGTTGAGATGTTTTGGGTAGCTTTGAGGCCCCCTCATGAATGTGATTATAGTCACTAATTGTGTTACAGAGGCCAACAATGACCCAGAACTAATTGAAGCAACCTAAAGCAAATTAACTATGTTGGATTCATACCATAAAAATTTCTAAAAACCAATAACAATGGCAAATTGAATAAAAAATATAAAACAGATCGGCATTACAACAGCATAGGACAGATAATCATCATCATCAACCCGTGTGGTTTAGAGAGAGAAAGGAAGAGACCTGGAGCTTGTTCAGCTGGATGTATTCCCAGAGCTTCCTTGTGGCATCATGACGGGAAGATTTCGAGACACTGCCAAGGAATTTCCCAAGAGCCGGTGATATTGATACAACCTCATTTACATCGATTAGCCTACTGAAATTCCTAGTGGCAATGATTGAGGCTGCGGTGGAGCTCTTGATGGCCGCCATGAAAGCACTGCAAGACCTTGCAAAAACCCTGGAAGACATGTCTCTTCGTCTCCCAATGCCTGCAAAACAAAATATTCAGAAGAGCTAGCTAGTAAGAGTGGATGGAACAATCATGTTTTCTTCTGTGAAAATTAATCAAACACAAAATTAGATTGCAAATATATCACCACAACACCAAGCACCATGCATTTGCAGATTTAAGAAAAGAACCCCACATTGAAGTATAGTAGAAGCCAATCCACAAAATCAGATTGCAAATATCTAACCACAGCACCATGCATTTTCAGATTTAAGAGAGATCAGATGTGTGTTCTGTTTGAATTTAGCACTTAAATAATAATCAAACACCAATCAACCAAGGTGAAGAATATAAAGTAATTTCATGTGATCAGAATCATCATATCTGTGTCAAACACAAAATTAGATTGCAAATATATCACCACAACACCAAGCACCATGCATTTGCAGATTTAAGAAAAGAACCCCACATTGAAGTATAGTAGAAGCCAATCCACAAAATCAGATTGCAAATATCTAACCACAGCACCATGCATTTTCAGATTTAAGAGAGATCAGATGTGTGTTCTGTTTGAATTTAGCACTTAAATAATAATCAAACACCAATCAACCAAGGTGAAGAATATAAAGTAATTTCATGTGATCAGAATCATCATATCTGTGTCAAAGATAAAGAAATTTGATGAGATCAAATTTGTGTTCTGTTCGAATTGAACCCTTAAATCATAATCAAACACAAGTCAACCAAGTTGAAGAATATATAACAGAATTAGCAGAAAACTAAAGTAACATAGCCACATTAACCAAAGCTGATCCTTATTTGAAACTTCACCAAATAGCTTCAATTATAAGTACAAAAGCATTCAAATATATCTGCTGATACAGTGTAAGCTGGAGATTCTGTATATAATCAAACCAAACATGCATTTCAACCATAACATACCAGCATACATGGACACAATACTACATATTATTAAGTTGAGTATGTGTGTGTCTGTATATATATATGTGTGTTCAAATTTAATTCGAAAGAGAGAGAGCAAATTGTGAAAAGGACCAGCCTTGTTGGCATAGAGGGGGACTCGGCCTCCAGCTTTGTTGTAACAATGATTGGAAGAAGAGTGAAGGTAAATGCGGATTTACAGTATTACTTAGAGTAATGCTACTATGAGGTCTCCCTCATGACACTTCTCATAAGCTCTCCTTTAAATTAGCATACTTTGGTCAAAGAAAATAATGCACGAATTATATCATGTTGTTGCCAATATTTAAGTGATCTTACTGTAAAAAAAAATCAGTACAAAATACGATAAAATGAAGACATACAAGATGGTCAAAGTTAATACTGTAATTGGGTCAAAAGAAAGAATTTGTAAGACTTTGACTGATTCGTGTGACTGTAAAAGAATTTTAGTATGAATTTTGACTATACTAGCCAATTAAATCACTCTATCTAGAACTTCTGCAGATCTCCCCCTTCCCCCATTTAGATGCAACTATTGATTAAGACAATAAGGTATTCACCATTTAACAGTTTGTCTGCAATTCTACAGCCTTTATAACCCATTCATAGTGGTGACTAAATTGTTCAATTGCATTTTACAAAGAGAGAGAAGCCAAAGGGTCTCTCAACCTGAAATGACCACCACTTATAATTGATTACACCCATGCTCGGTAAAACAAAAAGTACAAAAGAAACAACTAAAAGGACAACAATGTCATGATTCCATTACTTACATTTTGATCAAACAGCAATATTCCTCACACCAATTTATAGCTCAAGGACAACAACAATCATACCATGTCCATCCATTCCTTGATAAAGGTTGTGAGAGTTCTCTATAAATAAATACTGATAAATAAGCACGTATATCGGCTTAAGAGACCCCAATGCTAAGATTTCGTAATAGCAACTATGTTCATGACATGTGATGTGTGAAAATTTATAATTAAATATATATAAATATATCTATATATACACAGAGAGAGAGAGAGAGAGAATGTAAAAGCATCATACACAGAAAAGGTAATAGTTCATACGTGATAGCATTTGGTTCTTTTATTCCTTGAAAAAAAAAATAACATTACAAAAATGAAAAGAATCAGGTTGGATTTCATTTCATAAGTTTGGAAAGCCTAACCCAATCATCTGCACCGCCATCGTATTCTAAAAATCAACATTACGCATGGTTTGCATTATGTATCAGCCAGACCCATTAAAATGTGTAAGATTTGTGCATCTTAGTGAGGTTGTGCCTTACTTTAATTTACTGTAACATCACACTTGCTCTATTCACTCAACAAAGCCTTTTCCCAGCTACTTAGGATCATGTAATATCATTTTTCTATTCTGCTCTAAGGTCATAGCATATCTAAGGCCATAATTTATAACAAGACAGTAAAATATGATTTTTATTATATTACTGTTTATTTACTTCCACATTGTAGCAGCCTAAAGATGGAGGTGTGAGTATTTAGAAAGAAAGCTAACCTAAACACACAAATGAGTCAAAATTTTGATAATCTACAAAAAAGTTCCAAAAAGCTAGATACTCGTGACCAAATCTACAATCAGCATGCTTCACAACAGAACTGAATTGATAAAGTAGTATATGTGAAAACAAACAACCCAAGAGAAAAGAGAAAGAAAGGAAACATGAAGGAAAACATCAAGTGAAATGTCAAACAAACTTCAATCCATGAAGATTTGTCCCCATGTATCTTCCCAAATTAAATCAATAAAAAGAGGTTTATGAGCTCACATGGATATTTGTCCCCATTTTTACTCCATAATTAGGAATGATACTAGGTGTACAAATAATTTTTTGATTAGAGAGAGAAATATTCATAAAGATAAGCAACAGGGTAGATCTGAACATGCTGATGATTTTGAGAGCTCCAGCCTATGGCATGTGAGACAAAATTCACTTCTAAATATACTAGTTTGTTCATTATAGAACCATCAGTAGCAATTATATCAATTCTACTGTTATGTAGTAATTCCTTTTGGCCATCGCCTAGTTCTAGCCGAATCTGCATTTTTCTTTAGTGATCTACCCTAAATGCTTCCTGTGAGTGGGTTTATAGTGGGCTTATAGTAATAATTAAACCAATTAACCAACCAATTAGTTAGAAAATGAAATTATACATTTCCGGTATTCAATATTTTACTTTCTTTCAGTTACATATTCCATTTTACACATGGATTCAAACCATTAAAACATATTAAACCAATTTGTCAAAACGATACAAATTGTTTCAAAGAACCAACATGCACCAATTATTTATTTGCGGGCTTTTATTAAGTAAAATAAATAAAAGACATGGCTCCACATGTTCTGACTCATTAATCAGAGAAAATTGAAAGTCCAATGTGATCGAATCACATTCTAAACTTAATTCCAAAATAAAAAAGGGGATAAACCCTAAATGTAAATAGTATGAAACAGAAAAGTATCATACAACTACAATAAAAGTTATTGCCATCGGAGATTTTGCACGTAAATCAATATCAAGAGCTAGATCTTGAGCACAATTTCTATCGCTTACTAAAAAACAGCGAAACAATGGAAGAACAACGAAATCGAAATTCAAAAAGATCAATTACATGCAGATTCACATGAAATAAGCCACAGAAGAAATCGTAACAGTGAAATATGATAGAAAGATGACGAGTCTAGAGAGAGAAAGTGGGGGAGAGAGTTTTTCTGACCTGTGCTGTGCTCTTCGGATCAGATTTGGACCGAAGCGATTCGGCGGAGGGGGTTTTTAAATAACCAAGAAAGAAATTTTCTAAATCATTTTGTCTTATTTATTTATCTTATTAGCGAGTTGGTTGGTTTTAGCCTTTTTACATAGCATATTTTTAAGTATATTGAAATTTATCTTTAAAAAATATAAAATATATAATAAAAAAAGAAAAGAAGAAGGTGGGGAAATGATAAATATTTTGTTCCACCACCAAAAATTATTTGAACCGTAAGGCTCCCCATTTGTTTGGACCTGAAAGATTTTTTGAAAAATATTTTAATGATTTGTTAGTGTTTTGTGGTTTAAAAGATAGGACTCTAAATGAGCCGAGCCGAGTTGAGTTCGGGCTCAATTCGCCAATGCTAGAATAGGGCTCGGGCTCAGCTCACCAGATTTTTGGCGAGCTCGGGCTCAGCTTGGGCTCGCCATATCCAACAACAGGGAAAAAAATAAAATAAAATTTGAGGAGCGTCAAATCTGTACGGTATTCCATCAATCTGTACGGTATTCAAATCTATGGAATAAAACCATTGTCCTCTCTTTCGCCGACCTCCGATCATCTGGTACAAGAAGTCAACGACAATAACGATTCCATCAACACTAAAATGGGATTGAGAGACATAAAAGAGATCTTTGATGGAGACCGGTTACCGGAGAGAGAAAAAGAAAGAATCTATGTTGGAGAACCGTTGCCGGAGAGACAGAGAAATCTATTGGAGAATCGTCGCCAACAAGCAAGAGAGCAGAGGCGATGCTGCGTTGCAGCTGTATATATTTAGGGTTTTCATACTGAGTATAAGGAATCCAATGCTGATAATATTGTTCTTATATATTTAGGGTTCAAAAGGGATCATTTGCAACACTACTTAAAGGATTTGAGTGATTTGGAAGGATTTGAGTGATTTGGATTCCTACATGCATCAACCTCACCATCATTCACAACCTACCAATCAATCCACTGTTCGGTGACTCTCCCTAAAACCAACATCACTCTCATTGTATCCTTTATTTATGGGAGCAATTCAGCTTTTGACAAGAGAGCCATTTGGTCTAACATCTCACATCACTGTAATGACCCGGTTATTTTCTTCCTTTTCCCTTTTTCCTCAAATTTTGTGGATAAATTTTTTCCGTTGTCTTTTCTTTTCTGTGGATGGTTTTTCGTCGCTTAGTGTCATCTCGAGTGCTCAGAATTGGTTTCTGAGACTCTTTCATGTGAATTGACAACTTCCTTTGAGGACCGAGTCATTTTTGCATTTTTCGTTTTTGGACACTATGCGCTATTTCGTCTTTTCCCTATTCTGTCATTTTCCCTATTTCGTCTTATCTCCATTTGTCAGTTTTTGGCACAACCTCACTTCTTGTGCTTGGAGTTGGTTTTTGACTTCACGTATCCTTATCGTGAGTGGTTTCCACGAAATACGTATCTTTACTTTTGTAATAAAGTTCTCTGGTTGCTCTTGGTGCCCATAGGGACATGGATGCATAAATCTTTGGAATTTATTTTATTTCTTGGGATGTTTTTCATAAATATCTTTTGAAGATATTTTATTTTAGGGGCATCTAAGAAAATATCTTTTGGAAGATATTTTCATTTTGGGGCAATTTCGCAGTTAACCCTTTTTGTAGGGGGCCATTGTGCAATTAATGAAAGTTATTGCAAAATGTCTCGTCTGGAGCCTGGATCCTCGTACATGATTCATTTTCACTTTTTGTTGACTTGTAAATTCATAGAATTCTGTTCTGATCGTTTTTCTCCAGTTTCAAAGTTTCTGGACCCGGTTGTCGTCGAACTTGTTCGGGGCATAACTTTCTGCTCGGGACTCGGTTTTTGGCGCCGTTTCTTCCTTTGTTCATATTTTCTCATTTAGAATCTTTTTCATTCACAGAGTTTTGCCGTTTAAGCGCGTTTGCTCAAAATCCACTTTTTCGGACCCGGTGGGGCCCTTTCGGGGCACTTTTTGTGATTTACTATAAATAGGTGCCTTAAAGAAGAAAAATCAGATTTTCTTCTTCTTCCTCCTCTCCTTGTACGACCAAAGGCAGCCATGGATGCCCATGGAGCTGCCATCTTCTGTCTCCTCCTTTAACCTACTTTTCCTAAGTGAAAATCCTTCGGCCTTTGCATTTGTTGCTCGCCTCGTTGTGCTACCATTACCCCTTATTAGAAACCATTTTTGACCAAATTTTGAGTTTGGGATTTAGGCCAAGTTTGGATTTTCATGGGGCTTCTTGGAGATTCATATAGATCGTGTTGTCCCCGACAAAACCTAGGAGTTTCGTCGGATTCGGAGCCGTTTCGTTTTGATGGCTTTTGAGATTTTCATCTCAAATTGAGGTAGGAGGTGTCTTAGGATTATATTTGTGTTGTATTGATGATTATATATGCTTATACACTTGTATGCATGTTTTGTATAAATCTTAGAATTTAATTTTAATTAATTTCTTTGTAAAGGATTTAATGCTCAAGGATATGTATGACTTGGAATTGAATTGTAATATGCTAGGAAATTATGCTTGGATATGTTGGTTAACATATATTAAATTTGGCTCATTTGATTAAGAATTACAACTTTTATTTAATATTTATCTTTAGTGAAAGTTTAATTCACATGGTCATAACAAGCATAAAATCAAGTTGTAATGTGATATTTAGATAGGCCTTGGCATGTTCTCTAACATATCTTAAATTGAGAGCATTTGGAATTGTTTAAAAATCTAGAGGAAATTAATTAATTAGCTTAATTAATTTTGTTTTAAGTGTTTTAATCACTTAATTAGTCGTTTGGAGTTATATATGTGATGACCATGACATGTCCTTCAACATATATTAATTTGGGGTTATTTGGAATTAATTTAGAATCTAGAGAATTTGATTATTTTTGCTTAATTAAATTCTATATATTTGCTCCATGGATTTTATTACGTTTTGGAAGTTGTTTCTATGTTTAAATCATAGACTTGGACTTGTTGTATGTTCACTTGGTTATATTTTGAGAATTGGATAACATAGTTGTTATATTAATATTCATGAGAATGTGTTTTCCTTAATGAATATGTTGTTGCCTTATGTAAGAAATTGCACTCTTTGTATTGGACATTTTTCATGCCATAGTAGTTGTGGACTTTGTGCATGTATTGTATATGTTTCTAAATTTGGTTGTGCTTGGTAGATAGTTGATATCTTGTATATACATGTTGATATATACGTTGTTGCACAACTTGTTGATTTTGGAAACTTGGGGATGTCGTTGTTTGGCTACGGCTAGGACTTAGTTTTAGTACGGGGGATTGTCCCTCTATATAGTCTAGTGTGCACATAGGGAGGTTACCCGTGGGCTAGTAACCCTAAAGTAACTATGGTATTGGTCTGATCCAGCGTGACGTCCAAGTATCCACTTTGGTTGATTTCGCATTTCGTTTGAAGTTGATAACTATATGATGTTATAACTTATTGTTTCTTATTTGATTCTCCACTTTTTGTTGCAGGATGTTAACTTTGTGAAATCATGCTTTATGCGTTGTATTGGAAATTCCAATGTTGGTTAAAGTGTATTGATATCATGATTTGTGTTTTGATGTTCAAATATGGCTTAGGAATGATCCTATAAATTCATTTGGACCATAGATGTTAGGTGGCATGACCCATTTTGGTAATTCTTGTGTTTTAGATTTCGAGTTCATAACTTTGAAAATCTATGTTTTGTTGCTTTGTATAACATGCTTCCATGTTGTTTGAATTGCATGAATGATGTGTTTCATGCTAGAAATGATCTTAGGTAGTTTAGGATGCTCCCCGAGTCACACATTGACGTAGACGTTAGGTGGCATGAGCCCTTCAACATGTTTCACCATAAGGTGATAATTTGTAAAACGCTAGGTCGATGCATGCTCACTTCCTACGAGTAACTTTATGTTACTCACCCACGTAGTGGGGACATTTTTCAGGTATGAAGACTTGGTTCATGGTGCTCATTGCTCCTTGGATGGCTTATAGTTTTTAAGTTTCCATTTTATGCAAGTGTTAGCATAAAATGCCTCTTTGTAACCTTATGTATCAAAATATGTATTATTTGATTCTATATATGTAGTGTGTACATGAGTTCACTCTTTACAATGTATTTAACATGTATATGATGAGGCCGGAGGCCAATGACATGTATCTTGTTTTCTATGCATTTTAGTTTTCGAGGTTTGTTATGGAAATGTTGAAAAATGCTAAGATATTTCTTCATTGCTTTTGCATCGGGTGTGGGAATTCCATTTTTATTCTTTCATAGGGTCTCATTAATCATGTTTGAAGTGTGGCCAAGGGCCAAACGGTAATTTGAAACCATTTGTCAATTTTGGTTTTCCTTTTTCTCATTTCAAGTTTATTTTTGCCTTTTTGCCAGTTAGGGGGTCAGATTTTGCATCGGTGGTATTTTTGAGCCATGGACCATTGTAGCACATCTTATTAGGTAAGTTACATTTGCGTGCATGGTCGTTTACGGGTAAAGCTTCTTCTTTGGTGAAATGAGCCTTCTACGGACTCATTTTACACTTTTGTTGCATATTCTGACCTAAGGGTATTTTGAAAATTTTCTTTGGGAAATAAATTCCGTTCTTCATATAGTTGAATAGAAAATGTGATTTTAGGGGGGGTTTCTTCTTTGTATTTTTCCGGGAAATGTCGTCTTGGTATCGGAAATCGATCCCGAAGTTCAGCTCTCAGTTTTTAAATTTAGCAGCTTTTTGGACCCTCTAGACCAGTTTTCTTGGAAGGGCAATTTGGGCATTTTAAAGTGAGTATTTTTTTATTTTCCTCTTAAGTCATATAGAAAACTCAATTTTGAGGGGGGTTTCTTCTTTGTGTTTTTTCAGAAAATGTCATCTAGGCCCTCAAATTTCTATTTTTTCCGGAAAAACCCCTGATGCCAGGTTTTTGGGTCGCACCCTTACTGCCCCTTCACATCTAAACGTTTAGATGGAGTCTCGTAACCTATTACATGAGTGTGGGCAGCGTTTTTGTCACTGTTTTTGGCCTTCTAACCAGTTAGATAGGCCATCTAACCGGTTAGATGTTCTTGGGTTTGCTATTTTTGACCGTTTTGCCCCTTCTTCTTCCGTAAGCCATATCTTCTTCATCCGGACTCCGAATCAAGCGATTTTTGAGTCTAAGTTCATTGATTTTTCGTTGTCTTTCCAATGGTGTACTCGGTGGTACCCACTTTTAAGCTGGAAATGACAATTTTTCCCCTAGGTTCAATCTTGTTCATTTTTGAAACATTGCTTCCCCATTTGATTCCTTTGGGTTCCGTGACCTCGTTGAGGGTCATAATGGTGTCTTAGAGCCATGTTGTATCTCTAGAGACCGTTGTTTTGTCTTTTGCTTCAGCATTTCGGATCCATTATCGGGTTATCTTTCGGTTCATCACTGACGCACCGGGTTGAAAAACTTGGGCCGTCACAATCACTCTCTTCTCTTCTTTACTTCTCCATGGATGCTCTTGGGGGACTTCAACATTATCCTTCACCCTAGTGAGAAAATAGGGGTAATGGGATCAGAATTGGATTGTTGCCATACCAGAATTAAGAGATTGTCTTCATGAGGCGGAACTAGAGGATCTCAAATTTTCTAGAGCCTATTTTACCTAGTCCAACAAGGGGTTTAAGTCTTGCATTGTTAGAAAGCTGGATAGGGCACTCATCAACATAGAATGTAACCCCATTTAGATTAAGCTTAGTGACCACAATCCCCCCAAAAAGCTTCCATTTAGATTCTTCAACTAATGGTGCTCTCATCCCTTTTTTTTCCCCACTGTTGCCAAAGTTTGGAGTTCTTACATAAGAGACGTTACTATGTACCAAGAAGCTAAAGTTGTTGAAATGTGCCCTTAAAGAAGAGTGCAAAGTCAGCATCATTGAGATTGGCTTCCATAATTCAAAATATTAAGGATTATCTCAAGGCACGTCAAGTTGCCCTTATTTGCTATCCACTTTACTAACATCTCAGATCCCATAAGAAAGCTCTTATTTCCACATTGTTCTCTAAGATAGAGGAGGAAGAGAACATGATCAAATATAAGTCAAGGGTCTCATGGCTGCATAAGGAAGATAACAATACCTCCTATTTTTTCAAGGCCTTCAGTTACAAAGTTAACACGAAGAATATCTTTTCATTGTATATCTCTAATGGGGATCATGTGTAGGGATCTCGGGCCATCAAGACTGGGATTTTGAACCCCTATCAGGATCTTTTAGGCAATGACCCTTTCCATTACCCTGGTATTTGATGAGCGCTGAATATTGAATATTTGAACCCTTAAAGATGCATGAGTCAAGACCTTAAGTAGTACTTCTATCCAGTTTTAGATTGATTTTAGTTTACTTTGCTTTTGTAGATACTTTCCTAAAGAAATGGATAAAACCTACATTTTAAGATGAAAAGACTGATATTGAAGCTTACATACTTGTCACCGATCATCTGAAGCAAGCTTGGAGTCAAAATGGTGATTTTGGAGAAGTTCAAGTGCCAAAGCTCGAGCACAAGTTCCTTAGCTCGAGCACAGAGTCAACTGAAGCAAGAAAAATAACCAAGGCCAAAAGGCTCGAGCATAGATCTTTCTGCTTGAGCAGAGATTCAAGGTACTCAATTCTTTGCAAAAAGGCTCGAGTACAAACTCTCTCGGAATATGAAAAGACGCTTTGGAAGATCTATGTTACCAGACCTCTAGCAGAGACCAAAAGGCTCGAGCATCATTCATAAAGCTAGAGCAGAAGTCCCAAGGCTTGAGCACCATGAAGAAAATATCCTAAAATATTCTAAGTGTTAATGAAAAATGGTGTGGGACGGGACCAAAGTGTGATAAAATGTGGCTAAGTTTAAATTTGTAAAATGCCACTACCACTTCCAACTAAAAATAAAGTTAGCGTGAGTAGGGATCGTCCCAAGGGATCGGAGGTGTATTTATGACAGAAATTAACGTCGGATTAGTAGGTCGAGTGATCAAAGCTGATTGGTGGTTGTTTAGTTAAACTACAATGCAATTAAAGATTAATACAAGTAACAAGCAATCTAGAAAGTAGGGAAAAGATATAAGAAGAGGTCTTGGGGCATAGAGACACTACTAAGCTTCATTTCATCAAACACTTGCAATTATACATTAATGGGAAAATTTAAATTGTAACTTAGGTGTATGTGACATCAATTGAAACTAAGCATAGAAGGCAAATAAGTATAGTTCGTCTAGTCAATTAAATGAATAGTACAACCTATCAAATGAGACCAAAATTCATTCAATTAAACCATAATTAATTCACACATAAATATCTAGAGAAATACACTTTTTGCATTCACAAGTATGAAACACCAAGAAACAAGCATGGATTGTTCACCTACCTAAGAATTTAAAGCAATTACACTACACTAGACAAGGGACATGAAATTAAACTAATTAAACTAGAAATGTGATACAATCCATCAAGAAACAAGTGTGAACCATCAAATAAATCTCAAGAGTGTTCAATTAAGCATTATGCCTTGACCATCATTAGATTAACATCATCAACATATATAGACATGCATCAATTCCATTAAATCTAGATAAAAAACACATGAATATCAATTCTAGCATACATAGACATATGACGAGAGCCAAATGATCAATTGAAAACATTAAATCATACAAATCAAGTATAGATTACAAGATCTATATCTATCAAAATTTACCATGAATCATAAAGCTCGGATGTACTTAACAACATCAAAATCGCCAATAACCAAAACCACAAGTTACAATTAAACATGATTGTCAACTTGGAATTGAATGCGAAATCAAATAGTGGAAGAAGACTTAGACATCTAAGCTCGGAATTCTGCCGAGACCTCAACGGTTATTCCGGGCATTAACCCGCAGGGAAGACTACCCTAAATGCGCACTATCTCAATAGGGGAGAACTCATACCTCCAGCACTAGAGCCAAACTCTAGCCATGTCACTTTCAACAACGATGTCCCAAGACTCTAAAATAAACCAAATAAGTTCACAACTTATACATAATTTATATAATGCATGAAAACACCTTCCATGCGCAAGTGGGTTGAAACCACACAATCCATACCTTAGAGTTTCAATTCTAAAATGGCATACATAATGTCAATTACAAAGTGTGCAATTCATCACACAAGGCAACAATATATTCCATAAAGAAAAAATATTCTCATGAATACAAATATAACAACAATGTTATCAATTACTCAAAACATAACCAAGTGAGCACACAACAAGTCCAAGTCCATAATTTGAATATAGAAACAACTTCTAAAATACAAATAGATCCATGGAGCCACTAGATATAATGTAATTAAACAAAATAATTAAATTCTCTAAATTTCAAATCAAATTCAAATAACCTCTAATTAATATACGTTAAACAACATATCATGCTCATTACAAATATCAAATCAAAAGTGCAAAATGAGCAAGAAGATGTCATCAAATAGAATTTAATTAATTTAAATCAATTAAATCTCTAAATTTCAAAAGTTGTTCAAATGATCTCAAAGTAATATACATCAAGCACTAAGTCATGGTCATACCATATATCAAGTCAAAAATGAAAAACAAGCAAAACACAATTAACTAGAATTTAAATCAAATTAAATTCATTTAATCTCTAGATTTGAAACTCATTTAAATCATCCTAATTTAATATAGAACAAAGATCATGTCATGGTCATGCCATATACCAAGTTTAAAATGAGTTACATACAAGGTATGATAAATCATTAATTTCTCAAATCAACAAAAGACATGCATCCAACTTATATATCACTACAAAAGCAAAGAATACCCTTAGGTAATAAATTATAACACCCCCTACCTCACAAGAGGATTGTTCCTCTTGAATCCAAGGCAAATCAACACAAAATGACAAACCCTTCAAGGGTTATAAAGAGGAGGATGAGGGGAACAAAAAGTATTCCCAAGGTTAAGCTTGGAAATCAATGGAAGGCTCTCAAAAATCAAAGTCAAGCTTAAGGCTTTAAGCTTCATCCATGGAAGCTAGGGTTTTTGGTGAAGAAGATAATGAGATAATGTGAAAAAAGTATGAGTGGATGAAATAGAAATCCTCCACTCACTATGTGATCCTACACCATGGTCAACATACACAAGTTTAGTCAATTGCACAAAAACCCTCCTTTAAAACCATAATCCCAAAGTGACCCAAAAATAATTGCAAGACTTAATTGTGAACCTACACTTGTCACAAATCCAAAGTTTCTTCCTAGACTTAATCTCAAGCCTACACTTGTCAACCATCTAAGCCAACAAGTGCACCAATCCTAGGCCAACAAGTGGGTGAATCTCCACCCTCCAAATGTCACAAAATGATGCATCCAAGTCACTCCACCTCAATGCCAACAAGTGGCACCATGAGAATGTAATACTTGTCACATTTTTCAAAAATTACAAAAAAGTCATTTTCCAAAATATATTTCAAATTAAATTATGGTCCCTAAGACGAAAAATAATTACTTTGTTTAATTACATTAAAACCCCATAAGTTAAGAATAATTACAATAAAGTATATATCCATCCCCTTTATAAGAAAAGTAAACACTTAACATGCTTTTCTAAGAAAGTAAAAATACACATGGCATGGAATTTAAATATCATGAATGCACGAAAAACCGGAATCAAATCTGAATACGAAAAGTAAGGTTGTGTAAGGAAAAATGATAAACGAGAAAAAGATGAAAAATGAATAGTGTCCGGAAAAAATAAAAAATATGGAAATGACACAATCCTCAAAGGAAGTTGTCAATCTAAGAAAAAGAGTCTCGAAAATCATTCCAGAACACTCGTGATGACATCAAGTGACGAAAAACTGAACACAGAAAAGACAACGGAAAAAAAATATCCGTAAAAATCTGAGAAAAGGGAAAGGAAGAAAAAGACCGAGTCATTACAAACTATGCAAAATAGATTTCAAGCCCAATTGAAGGTGTGCTCGTGGTGCAATCATTTGGAGGTCCTAATACATGAGGTCTGACCATTTGGGGGTGACATTTGAGTAGGATTCTTCCAACTTCTAGGGTTTCCATCAAGAACACCAAGGGGAGGAAGATGAATCCAACCATGAAGAGAGCCCTTGAGGGTTGGATAACAATAACCCTGAGTGGCTAGATCATTCTCTTGGGGTTAGAGATAGTCCTAAGCATGTTTCTTAAACTTTAATACTTTGTAATTAGTGGGAATTTGTGTTGTAAATATTGTATTGACCACATAGTAATATAAATCTTGTTTCTACATGATTTGAATAGTTTAATACTTCCATTTAATCTTTTAATTCTATTCATATGTCTTTGTGTGATGGAATGGATGATTATATACTCACACTTGATTCTTTACATTTGATGCATGTCTATGTGTATTAAAATAATGGATCTAGTGTTGGTCAATGCATGGTGCTTAATTGATTACTGTAACGACCCGAGTTATATTCAACCCGGTGCATTAGCGGTGATCCGAACGTAAATCCAACAATGAATCGAAATGCGAATGTAAAAGGTAAAACAATGGTTTTTAGGGATACTACATCTATAAGACACCAAGGTGACCTTTAATGAGGTCACGGAACCCATAGAAACAAGTGCAGAAGCGCCGTTTAAAAAATGGACAAGAACAAACCTAGGGATAAAATGGTCATTTCATAGAGAAATGGATGCTACCAAGCATACCATTGGAAGGACAATGAAAAATTAATGAATTTAGACTCAAGAATCACCTAATTCGGAGTTCGGGTGGCAAAGACATCAAGTCCCGAAGTCGAAGAAAGGGAAACCTTATCCCGGTTTGGACCAAATTCTGACACTACTTCACTAAAATATGAATAACTTGAGCTACAAATAGAATCTGAAGCTCTAATTGGTACCATTGGAAATCTCATTTCGACGCGGTCAGTTTAGACTCAAGAACGGACCAATTCGGAGTTAAAACAAGTGAGATATGACCTGTTGAAGAAGAGTGTCCAGTGTAGGAACAGTACTCGCGGGCGCCCGCCCAAAACCCGCGGGCGCCTGCCCAAATGGGCAGAACCGTGGGAAGAGGTGTGGGGCAGCCCTGAAACTTGGCGGGAGCCCACCCAGGATCCTCGGGCGCCAGCCCAAATGGGCAGAAACAACCCTAAGTAGCAGAAACAGTGTTTTAGCAGAAAATTGAGTTTGCAATGCGGTTTTCGAGGTCAAAACGACATTTTTTGGAAAAACACGAAAAAGAAACACCCCCTAAAATCACATTTTCCATGTGATGGGATTGAGAATGAAATGTATTTGTCAAGGTAAAATCCACAAAATGCCTTTCCATCAGATTTGTAATTAAAATGTCAAAAAGTGTCCAAAGGAAGTTCATTTCATGAAATGGTGCGTATTTTGCCCAAGTGAGCATGCACGCAAATGTATTATGATGAAATAGACGTGCTACAATGGCCTACGGCCTCATGGGACGTTATATGCAAAATATGACCCTTCAATGGATGAAATCCCTTAAGTTCCACATACAAACTATAAAGATAAAGTAGCATACATGGCATATATGTGTCCTTGGCCATTGGCCTCATTATATACATATTCTAAGAGTGTCAAAAGGTGCACTTAAGTGCACATTATGTAACTTAGACAATAAGTACAAGTTTTATCAAAGTAAGCAAAGTAGGACAAGATATGCTAACATATGCATATTATATGTCATCAAAAATACTTTAAGAACTCTAGTAAGTCTAAGAATGCGGTGCGTCCCACACTAAGGCTTCTTTACCTGCAAAACACCCATTAGCTCAGGGGTGAGTAGACAAGTTTACTCGTAGGGAATGCATGGGTTTATCTTTGTACCAAGTTACAATCCAATGCCATTTAATTCATGCTATCAAGTGACAATAAAACTTTTAACATAACACAATGAGATGTAATTTCACAAAGTGAACAACTTGGAATTTAAATGCGAAATCAAACCAAAGTGGATACTTAGACGTCACGCCGGATCAAACCGACAATGTGATTACTTTAGGGTTACTAGCCCATGGGTAACCTCCCTATGTGCGCACTAGACTTGTAGAGAGATTTTCCCCCGTACTAGAACCATGCCCTAGCTGTAGTCATAACAACGACATCCCCAAGTTTCCAAAATTAACATTTTGTGCACATTACATATATATATCAACATAACATATATATATATACAATGTAAAGCCATCAACATGCACAAATCAATTTTGGAAACACAATACATGCCTTAAGTTCTCAACTAAAATGGCATGAAGAATATTGAATAATTATTATGCAATTTGCCACTAATTACAACATTATCATTCAACAACAAGAACATAGCCTCCTAAGTATGATATAAGTTTAAAATTATAATTTAAACAATTAAATAAAACAACTAAATTCCTTAGATTTCACTTCTCATCCAAACATGCTCAATTTAATATATGTTGTAGTACATGTCATGGTTATTATATAAATCACTTCAAAACTTGATTTAAGTCATAGGAGCATATAAATAAAAATTAATTAAATTAATTTATTAATCCCTCTAGATTTTAAAACAACTCTAAATGACCTCAAATTAACATAAGTTAAGAATCAAGCTATGGTCATGTTATTTATCAAGTCTAAAGTGGATTTCATTCAAGTTACAATTAATCATTTATTTCTCATTTTAATACAAGACAAACATATAACTTAGATATCATTATAGGAACAAATAAAATCACTTGGAAGATAAATGATAACACCCCTACCTCACAAGAGGATTGTTCCTCTTGAATCCAAGGCAACCGAGCTTAAAAATAAAAAACTAAACAAGGGTTTTGTAGAGGGGAGTGGAAGGAACCTAAAGTATTCCAAGTTCAAAGTTCTAAGGTGAGTGAAAGGGCACCAAAAATTAAGTCAAAGCTACTAGTCAAGCTTTTCTCCAATGGTGGCTTCCTTAGGGTTCTTGAGAGGAAAATAATGAATGAATTAAAATATGTAAACCCTAAGCTAATTTGGTGGGGTTCTCCACTCACTAGGTGCTCTTGCACTACCTCACACACGCACACTAATGCAAGACTAAAGGTGAGTCCTACACTTGTCATGAATCCAAGTAAGCTTCCAAGATTAAATATTAACCCTACACTTATCAATCATCCATGCCAACAAGTGCACCAATCTTAGGACAACAAGTGGGTGAATCTCCACCCTCCACGTGTCATGAGATTAAGCCTCCAAGTGGTTTCACTACAAAATCAACAAGTGGCACCATAGAAATGTGACACTTGTCACATTTTTCAGAAATTGCAAAAAGGTCCTTTTTGAAAATATCTTCCAAATTAATTTGCAAAATGGTCCCTAAGACGAAAAATAATTACTTTATTTAATTACCCAAAAACCCCTCAAGTTATGGATAATTACAAAAAGTCTTGTTTTCTTGGCTTTTACAAAGAAAGTAAGCATTTAATATGCATTTCTTTAAAAGTAAAAATGTAGATGTCATAGAATTTAAATATCATGGACGTATGCAAAACCAGAATCAAATCCGAGCACAAAAAATGAGGTTATGCAAGTAAAAGTGAAAAACGAGAAGAGGACGAAATAAGGAAAAGACGAAAAAAGATAATTTCTGAAAAAAGAAAGGACGTAAAATGACCGGGTCATTACAATTACTCTTGTATTTTATTTGATGGATTATGTTTATTTCTTGATGGATTGTACTACCTCATTAGTTTAATTAGCTTAATTTTCTTGTCATTAGTGTAATTGTAGGGTAGTTGCTTTAAATTCCTAGATAGGTAGACAATCCATTCTTATTGTTTGATGATCCATACTTATAAGTGCAAGTAGTACATTTCTCTAGATTTTTGTGTGTGTATTAATTATGGGTTTATTGAATGGTTAATGGTTTAATTTGATAGGTTGTGCTACTCATTAGATTAATTAGGCAATGTATGCTTATTTGGCCATCCATGCTTAGTATTTCAATTAATGGCACACACACTTGAATTACAGCATTTAATCCCCCTAAATTGACAAGTATTAGATGTTTAGTGAGGTAAAGCCTAATGAGCGCTGAATATTGCATATTCGAGCTCCTAAATACATGTATGTTAAGAGCTGAAGTGATACTTCTATCCATTGTAAGACTAATTTATGTTTAATGTGTGTTTATAGGTACTTTCCCAGAGAAATGGTTAAAACTGGGACTTTATGATGATATTGAAGCTTACAGAGTCGTTGCCGGTCATTCAGAGCAAGTCGATAGCTCAAATGGTGAAGTTTGGAAGAATTCAGGATCCAAAGCTCGAGCCCAAGTCTTGAGGCTCAAGCCTTACAAAGCAAAAGAAGAAAAGTCAACAAGGCATTAAAGCTCGAGCCTTGTACCTCAATGCTCAAGCCCTAACTAAGGGTGTTCGAGCTTAACCAAAGGTGCTCGAGCCTTGACCCTTAAGCTCGAGCACAAGGCGTCAGAATTTGAAGAGTTGATTTAAACGGAAGAACCAAGCTCCCAGACCTCGTGCCAGACCTTAAGGATCGAGCAACATCACCCAAAGCTTGAGCCTTGAGTACTTAAAGCTCGAGCTTGGTACCTAGTGCTCGAGTTCGTGAAGCTTGGATCGAGCAATGTTAAAAGAGATGAAGTCCAAGAATATTCTAAGTGTTAAAGAAAAAGACGCTTAGGAAAATAGTGGAAGAAATTTGGCTAAGTGTTAAAGTGAAAATCGAGCACCATTCCTTGAAGCTTGAGCACTAATCCAAAGAAGCTCGAACCTTGTTCCCAAAGCTCAAGCCCGAACCTCAAAGCTCGAGCTCTTGTACCTAAAGCTCGAGCCTTCCATGACATGTCAAATTTAAGTTACGGGATTCTTCTCTTTACAAGTCGTATCTCATTCTAGATAAGCCAGAAGACCTAAAAGCCCACTAAGCCTTTATTTTCTTCTATAAAAGAAGGTATAAGCCTTGATAGAAGAGGTCCCTTTTTCTCGTATTATTCAGAAAGCTGATACTGTGGTGGTGGCTTTTAGGGTTTCCATAACCTTAGAAAGTGAAGATCCTGAGAAGAAAAGTGTCGTCTTTGACGATGGAGATGACTACAACATAAATGATATTCGGCATCGTCATTAGTAGCTAATTCCTCTCTTAGGGCACTGATGTAACCCAATATAGTACTATGGTTTGATTGTTCTTACCTCTGGATATTTTAATGTATATTATGTTTTTGATTATATGACTATGAGCGATTGAGACAACTTAATTGGATTTAATGCTTTAAATAGATTTCAAATTGTTATTATCTTGTCTTAGATATAATTGTTTGTTTTTTATTCTCAACCTATTGTTGTTGGACGGTATCTAGTGGGGCCTTGCCGGAAATGAGAATAGAGGTTATATAATGGTGTTCAAACATTTTTTATAAAAGAATATTTTCATAGTTTATGCTTAGGAAAGATGGATTATTTGCAAAATAGTTAAAGTAGTTAGAGTAGGTAGGTGGATAGTCTATGCTAACCGCAAATAGGTTATAGTTAACTGAATTTCATAAACAATCTTTCTTTAAAACCCGAATTGAACGAATGTTATTGAGTTCAATTCATTTAAAACATAACTTGTTAAATCCCCAGAGTTGAAACAATTAACTATAGTATGAAGGTTGTGGTGAAGTCAAAGCCATAAGATTTTTCTGTCTCTGATAACTTAGTTTAATTTCAGTTTTTGATCGTGACAATCAATTAAGTAATTTCACCAGTTACCTGTAAACCATAGAGATTAATTAAAGACCAAATATAAATACTCATCTCCCTATGGGTTCGACCCTCTCTATATAGTGCTATCCTATAAGGATTCGTCCTATTGTAAGTGGTTATTTTAATAAATTGATAACACGACAGACAACACATCAATTTTTGTTACCGTTGCCAGGGAGATTTGTTATTTAGTTTAGTTTTTAATTAGTTTATTTTTGGTTTACCAGTTTTTGGACTTTCTGATATCTCACCTTAATTCTTTTTCTTTTCAGGTACAGGAAATTAGTAGTGGGGACAAAGACGCTTAAGGGATAAAAAGCTTTGGTTTATTAAACCTTCTGTGAGTTTTTGTTGTTTTCTTTTACTTGAGAAAATTGTATTTTTGTCACTTTTAGGATTAGTGGAATTAATGCATGTTAACTTGCCAAACTTGGTCAAAACCTTTAGTACATGATCCTTAAATAGAGAGAACTCTTAGTCAATTAAGAAAACTTAAAAAACATTTGAATACTATAGGAAGTTCCTCTGATAACATGGCTGATAATCGTGATGCACCGGGTAATGGCAATAGTAATGGAGGATGGGTTCCACCTATTCCTCCACAACCACAATTGAGGGATCATTTCATTCCTACCACATACACTTCTTCTTCGTGCTTTGTATTTCCAAATGCTGATGCAACCCATTTTGAGATCAAGCCTGCTATGATCCAAATGCTTCCTACCTTCCATTAGTTTGCAACAGAGGATCCTTATACATACTTGGTTGTATTGTTGGAATTGTGCTCAACTACTAAGTTAACCACTCTTACCAATGATTCATTCAGGATGCGACTTTTCCAATTTTCTCTCAAGGACAAAGCGAGAACTTGGTTGTATTCCCTTCCACCATTTTCTATATCTACATTGGAGATGTTGCAATAGGAGTTCTTAAAAAAGTACTACACAGTGGGTAAAACCTATCAAATGAGAAGAGAAATCATTGCATTTTTCCAAATCCACGGGAGAACAGTTCCACGATGCATGGGAAAAATATAATAATCTTCTAAGAAAGTGTCTACACCATGATATTGCTCAATGGCACTTGATACATATTTTTTATAATAGTCTTTTTGATTCTTATAGAAACATGGTTGATGTATCTAGTAATGGAGTTTTTCTGCGTAAGAGTCCGATTGACGCTTGGGAACTGTTTGAGGCCTTAAGTGAAAATTTAACGCAACATGCGTCTTCCTCTAGGTCTAGGGTCTTCACCTGGAATGCATAAAGTTGAAAAACTCTATGAGGTAGACAAATCTAGTAAGTTAGTCGCTTAAATAGAAGCCTTGAATCGTAGCTTTAATCAAATTCTATCATCTGGCTTTGCTCTTGTTGCTAATCCACAAACTGCCTTGCCAAAGGAAGTTTGTTCAATCTGTTCTAATCCTTCCCATTTTGCTGACACTTACGCTATGATGGGACAATCATCTGAGATCCCACAGGAGTAAGTAAATGATACATTCTCTAAACCAGCTTACAATCCATATGCGTCTACATATAATTCTGGCTGGAGAGATCATTCGAATCTATCATGGTGTAATCAAAGCCAATGAACCACTATTCCTTAATCACAGGGAAAGTACCAAAATTTATCCAATCCTATGCCACAAAATAACTCTTTTAATCAATCGGGTATTTATCATCCACCTCAGTTCACGAATCAACCCACTCAAACTCCTAATCCTCCTAGAAATTCTGCTTTTGAGGATCAAGTACTCAATGCTCTTGTTGATCTTAAAGCTAATACCCAACTTCTTAGCTCTCATTCATAAGTTATAGCAAAGCTAGAGGCACAAGTTGGGTAAATAATGAGTACTCTATCTCGAAGAGAGGATGGAAAGCTGCCTAGTCAGCCAGTTGCCAACCCAAAAGGGTAAACTTACATGATTGATGAAACTAATTCCTCAGGTATTCATTATGAGTAAGTTTAGGCTATTACTACAGTGAGGAGTGGTAGAGTGGTTGATAATCAAGTTGAAAAAGGACAGGATGAAAAAGAGTGGCTTAGGGTTCCTATTGTTCCTATCATCCATAATCCACATCCCAAGAATGTTTCTTCAAGTTATATTCCATAATCCACCACAGGAGTTGAAGGTGGAGTCACTTTTTTATCTGCTCCTAATCCTGAGATAGCTTATGAGTCAAGAGCGCCTTATCCTGAATGTCTCAAGGAACCCTCCCACTTTGGTAAACAAGAGGAGAAAATTCAAGATATGATGGTGGTCTTTAAATAGGTCAAAATCAATCTTCCTCTGCTTGATGCTATAAAGCAAATTGCAGCCTACTCCAATTTTTTAAAGGACTTGTACACTCTCAAGAGAAAATCTAAAATCCAAGTTTCAAAGAAAATTTGTCTCACCGAGTAAGTCAATGTTATTCTTAAGTATAACACTCCTCTAAAGGTTAAAGATCCTGGTGCTCCTACAATTTCTTGCATCATTGGAAACAATATGATAGAGTGAGCACTTCATGATCTTGGAGCAAGTGTTAATCTTATTTCTTATTCGGTGTATGAGAAGCTAGGTCTGGGAGAGTTAAAACATACGTCGGTTGTTCTACGTCTTGCAGACCGTTCTATCAAATAACCACGAGGTATTGTTGAAGATGTACTCATAAAAATGGACAAGTTCTTTTTTTCGGTCGATTTCCTAGTTCTTGATATAGAACCAGTTCACAATTTGAAAAAGTATATTCCAATCATTCTTGGGCGTCGTTTTCAAGCCACAACGAATGCTTGCATTAACTGTAGGATTGGAGCCATGGATTTATCTTTTGGAAATATGAAAGTCAAGCTAAACATCTTCAATGCTATTCATCATCCCTAGGTTGATAGTGAATGCTTCTTCCTTGATATTATTGATGAGTTGGTTGAGAAATCACTCCCGACTATTTTATTCAAGGATCCTTTAGAAGCTTGTCTGAATCACTTTAATTATGAAGATCTCGATATTGAATCTTCAATAACTGAAGTGAATTCTTTGCTCAATTCCACTCCTATCATAGATTTTCCACCATGAAAATCTAGCCTTGAGCCCCTTCCTCCACTTTCTAGTACTTCACCTATTCCTTCTTTAGAGTCTCTACCTAAGCTTGAGCTTAAGCCATTTCCAGACAAGCTCAAGTACGCTTTCTTGGGTTTAAATGACACCCTCCCGGTGATTATTGCTTCCAATCTTACAAGTTCCCAAGAAAGTAGTCTCTTAAAAGTTCTTGAGCAAAATAAAGAGGTTATTGGGTGGAGTGTGGCTAAATTAAAAGGAATTAGTCCCACAATTTGCATGCATTAGATTCATTTAGAGAAGGATTCCTGAATATCTTGAAAACTCTAAAGAAGATTGAATCCTAATATGAAGGAGGTAATTTTGAAGGAAGTTGTAGAGTTGTTAGATGAGGGAATAATCTACCCCATCTTAGATAGCAAGTGGGTGAGTCCTACTCAAGTAGTACCTAAAAAGACAGGTATTACAGTAGTTGAGAATTCCGAGAGAGAGTTAGTTCCATAACACACCACCACTGGATGGCGTGTGTGTATTGACTACATGAAACCCAACTCCATTACTAGAAAAGATCATTTTCCATTACCATTTATTGATCAGATTCTAGAACGATTGGCTGGTTAGAGCTATTATTGCTTTTTAGACGGATATTCTGGCTATAATCAGGTAGCCATTGATCCTAAAGATTAAGAGAAAACTACTTTCACTTGTCCATTTGGTACATTTGCGTATAGACAGATGCCTTTTGGATTTTGTAATGCGTCAGCAACATTCCAGAGGTGTACGATGTCTATCTTTTCGGACATGGTTAAAAAATTTCTCAAAGTCTTTATAGATGACTTCTCTGTTTTTGGATCTACATTAAAAAACTGTCTCCAAAATTCTGTCCCTAGTGCTTTAGCATTATAGGGAAACCAATCTTATTCTTAGTTGGGAGAAGAGCCATTTTATGGTTTAAGAGGGGATCATTTTAGGACATATCATTTCAGAGAGAGGTATTGAAGTTGATAGAGCCAAAGTAGATTTGATCTCTAAATTGCCTCCTCCTACCTCCGTAAGGGGAGTACAATCATTTCTTGGGCACGCCAGGTTCTATCGACGTTTCATTAAATATTTTAGCAAAATTTCTCGTCCTTTGTGTAATCTACTTTCAAAGGGCGCTCATTTTGTCTTTGATAAATCATGCTTAGAAGCATTCCATAAGGTTTGCTCTCTTCTTTCTTTAGCTCCTATCATGAATCCTCTAAATTAGGCTCTCCCATTTGAGATCATATGTGATGCATCTGATTATACTATGGGTGTTGTCTTAGGAGAATGAGTAGATAAACTTCCTTATGTTATCTACTGTGCGAGCAAAACTCTTTTAGAAGCACAATTGAATTATACCACTATTGAAAAAGAGTTGCTTGCAATTGTCTTTGCTTTGGACAAATTCAGATCTTATCTGTTGGGTTCCAAAGTAGTGGTTTATTCTGATCATTCTGCTTTGAGACATCTTTTCTCCAAAAAGGAATCCAAACCCCGACTGATTCGAAGGATCCTCTTGCTTCAAGAGTTTGATTATGAGATCCGGGATAAGAAAGGGTCAAATAATGTGGTAGCTGACCATCTTTCTAGAATTCTGATTGTGGATACCTCAACTTCACTTCTAATTTATGATTCCTTTCTTGATGAACAGTTATTTGGGGTTTCCCATATGGATTTGTCTTGGTTTGCTAATATTGGGAATTACCTTGTAATAGGAAAAATTCCTTTGTCTTGGTCAAAGCAGGAAAAAGATCGATTCTTCTCTCAGATTAAGATGTATTATTGGGAAGATCCTCAACTCTTCAAATATTGTGCTGATCAAATCATTCGTAGATGTGTTCCTGGGAGTGAGTTTCATAGAATTCTGACCTTTTGTCACAGTTTAGCTTATGGAGGTCATTTCAGTGCAAAGAAAACTGCAGCTAAAATTCTTCAATGTGGTTTTTTTTTGGCTTGCACTCTTTTGGGATGCATACTTGTTCTGTAGGTTGTGCCTTCGATGTCAGCAATTAGGATCAATTTCTAGAAGAAACATGATGCCCTTAAAACCGATCTTAGTTATTGAGGTTTATGATGTATGGGGTATTTATTTCATGGGTCCTTTTGTTCAGTCAAATGATAATGAATACATTCTTATGGTTGTTGATTATATGCCTAAATGGGTTAAAGTAGTGGCTACTAAAACAGCCGATCACACAGTCGTGGTTGAGTTTATTCAAACGAACATTTTTAGTCGGTTTGGTATGCCACAAGCTATTATTAGTTATGTAGGTGCTCATTTCTATCACTCATAAAGTTGTTACTCTTTATCATCCCCAAACAAGTGGCCAAGTTGAATTATCCAATCATGAAATTAAGAGAATTCTTGAAAAAATGGTTAAGCTAAATCGTAAAGATTGGTTATGAAGACTAAATGATACTTTGTGGGCTTACCGAATAGCTTTTAAAACTCTAATTGGTATGTCACCTTACCATCTCATTTATGGTAAAAGGTGTCATCTTCCTGTAGAATTAGAACACAGAGCTTTCTGGGCCATAAAAAAGCTCAATTTTGATATGAGCTCTGCTGGATCTAATAGGAAGCTTCAACTAACAGAGCTCAAAGAATTGCGTATTGATGCTTATGAAAGTGCTAAGGTTTGTAAATCAAAGACTGAGGCATTTCATGTCAAACATATCTTACGTAAGACTTTTGAGCCTAGGAAGAAGGTTTGGTTGTTTAACACACGATTGAAACTTTTTCTTGGAAAGCTAAAGTCACGTTGGAAAGGTCCATACATGGTTATTTCTGTTACACCTTATGGTGCAATTGAGATACAAGATTGTAAGAGTGGACAACTGTCTAAAGTCAATGGACAGAGACTTAAGCCCTACATAGAGGGTAATGTGCAGAGAGGCACAGTAGAGGTAGTTGAACTTCATGATCCTATTTACTTGGACTAGAGAGGTCGTTTTTCGTCGAGCTATTGACGTTAAACTTAGCATGTTGTTGAGCTATCGACGTTAAACTTAGCATTTGTATGTTGTACCATAGCTTTGTTTTTATTCTTATTTTTATTTTTAGTTTTATTATTGATTGTGTTTTAATTATTTATTTTTAGGTTTTAATTAATTTTTATGGTTATTTTAGTCTTAGTTGGGCTTAGGTTTAGGTTAAATAAGAAAAAGAAAATAAAAATAGAAAAAAATAGAAATATCCAAAAATTTGTCTCAATGCTCGAGCCTGAACTTTGAAGCTCAAGCATCAGCTACCAAAAGCTCGAGCTTGCACACACTAAGCTCGAGCCTTCTATCATCTTTAACTTTAGGGTTTGTAGTGGTAGGCTCTAGCCCGTATCCTTTAAGCTCAAGCCTTAGGTTCTAAAAGTTTTTTTTTTAAAAAAACCCAGAACCTAAGTTCTCCATCTCCTATTACATATCGGACATCCTTCTCCTACAAAGTCTCTCCCCAAGTTTTCTCTACATATTAATTCCACATGAATCTTGACATTCTCCTTCCAGATTTGCAGGTCATATTCAAGTAAAAAATTTTTTCATCCTCTTTCCATTGTTTCCTCCTTAGATAATTAAATTTCTATATCTAGAATAGGAGAGCTTGGGTTTCCTTTTGGATGAATGATTCTTTAGATTTATATACATCATCTACATATATTAGTTGTTTAGATTGATTCTTGGTTGATTTACACATGGAATTCTGAGATCTGTTTTGGTGAAGTCCAGGTAGAGCTCGAGCTCTACAACTTTAGGCTTGAGCATTGGTTGAAGCTCGAGCCCGGAAGGTCAAGCTTGAGCCTTAATTTCTAGATTGCAGGATTTGGGGAATTTTGGGTGATTTCAGGAATTTCATTGAAGGATACTATTAATTAAAACTAGAGATGGTTCGTCTTGCTCCTTCTAAGCATGCTAGGGTGACTAAAGATGTTTTGCCAAGTGCTTGGAAAGAAATTCCAATTTCTTATGAGACTAATTTTGATTATTAGGCGTTCATCTGTAATCCTCGCACTAGATGGGCTATAAAGTCTTTCAGTTACATGCATCTTCTTCATCTCATGGTCCCTGTTACTCAGATTGCTTATCCTTATCTTGTTCAATTGTTTTATCTTAATCTTGTTAAAAGTGAGGATGACCCTTAGGAGCTTAGGATTATGATTAATGGGCATAAATTAATTGTTAATCCGTGTGCTATTGCTGTAGCTCTAGAATGTTATCATGCATTTCCTGAAGTGGTAGATGAGAGGCGTAGTTATCCCACTTTCACACCCTTCCCTAGAGTACCAATTGCAGAGAACTTAATTCAAAAGCTGTGTGATGGTCGATTTGCTAGGAGAAAGCATAGTAGTACTACCAAAGTTAAGATTCCAAAGAGGTTGTGGATTCTAGATTCTATTTTCTCTACTAATGTTCATCCTCTTGGGCATAAGAATATTAGGAATACTAATTTTTTCCAAGCGCTGTATGCTATTCAGTTTGAACATTGGTATTCGTTTCCTAGGATGATTTTCTGTCAGCTATTGGAGTTTTGGTCAGAGATTGGACCATATAAAACTGTACCTACTCCTATGCTACCTTTTTCCATATATGATTACTAGGCTATTAGAGCTACAGGGTTTTGTAGTAGGACAAAAAGAGGAATCATGTGATGAATCTCTAAAGTTTGGAATGAAGGAGTGGAATAAGGTGTGGACACATATGTCGGCACATCGTCGCAATGCAATAGAGCTTAGTGATGAGGGATATATAGCAGTTGCTACTAGGAGGGCAGATGATGATGAGGCTATGGAGGATGAGATGGATCTCTCCGATAGCCAAGCCCACTGAGGAGGAGGCCCATTCCTGTAGCAGAGTTCTTCTTAGGCTGAGAATAGAGAGCTTCAGGCCAGGGTAGCCAAGTTGCAGGACGGACAAGCAGTACTGCGGCAGATGCTAACTGCACAGCAGAGCATTCTGGAGGAGTTATTGCACCACACTCCATCCGCTCCATCTACTTCTACAGATACTCCTCCACCTTAGATAGATTAGCTGACTAGGGCTTTTCTATAGTTTTTTGTTGTTGTTGACTAGGGCAGTCTTTTGGATGTATTTATTTCTTTATGTTGTATATCTGCCCTAAGTCTATTATTTTAAAAAGCATTGTACTGATCTTTATCATTTATATAGATATTTTTTGCCTATACTATCCTTATGTTATTTTTTGTACCTCATGTGATATTTCTCTATTCTTACTCCATATACTTGATACTCTGATGTGTGTTGGAGTTTGTTGATTTTTCCAGATACTGTAGATTAAGTTTGGGGGTAATTTCTCTATTTACCCTTCTGTGATTCATGCTGGTTTATCTTTGTTGGTATGCTTGTATGGTAATATCTTTCTCACTTTCTCTTGTTCTCCCATTGAGGACAATATGCACAATAAGTTTGAGGGTAAGGTACAATTAGGAGGAAATTTACATTTTTGCTAACACAAAGACATGATTTGATAGTTGATGTTATTAGCCTGACTTTGAGTCTTTTTATTATCATATACTCTATTTGCAATCTGATATTGGTTAGAAATGGTTTGTATGCTAAAATATTGTGAAAGGGATTCTTGAATTTTTTTTAAATCAGTTGGTGGCCTATGGTCCACTCTGTTAGAATGATCATTGTTTAATGAAATAAATGTCTGCAATGTTACACTTTGCACATACTCACACTTGTATGAATTCTGTGGGTAAAAACCAGAAGTCTCATTTTGTTTTAAGTTAGACTGAGATAAGCAGATAGATTTGATAATTTTAATAACCAAGGCATAAAAAAATTAAGAGAAAAGAGAAAAAATAAAAAGGATTGGTATGTATGCAATACAATAAAAGAAAAAAAATTCTTCATCATTGTGAATGAAAGAAAATTAAAAAAAATAAAATAAAAAAGTGAAGAAAAGAAGTAGAAAATGAATAAGTTTAGGTCTGTACCTAGATTGCTTGAGCAATTAAGTCCATAGGTGTGATACCCCCCAATCTTAGAGCCATGGGTGATCAAGTCCGAGCACAAATCCGAGGGGTACCAGACAATTAATATATAAACAAGCAAGAATACAAAAAGACTTAAGAAACAAAAAGGCTGAAAAGAATTCTAAAAATTTAATCCTTTAAAGTTAAAATATAATCCAAACTTTCTAAAACCTTCAACACGTACAACTCGGGAATCCATCTAGTGGACCCCTAATAAAATCCCAAAATAAAGCAAAGTCCGGAAATAAAATCCAACACTAAAACATGAAAGGAAATCCTACGTAGTTGGAGGAGTGAGTGACTATCTCTGCCCAGCACGATCAAGCTCTAAGCCTAGAACTGACGAACACCTGAAAAATATAAAAGTGGGTCGGGCCCACTAGCAAGTTATACTCCACTACAATCCATGCAGAGACCCGATACGCAGATACATCCTAGATATCCCAGCAATAACTAAAATAGTCCATATATGTATAAATACACATTATAAGATGCTCACTAGCCTATAGTTCTGTCTCAGCCTGAATAGAAGGTAACATGCAAATTGCACATCACGTGGGCATGTATACCTAGACCTACCAGGGAACAACAACTATGTCTAGTTATCCATCCTAGGCGATATATGTACCCTAACCATGATCCTGAGACTCAAGCTCATATCACGGCACCATAATCATATATATATAATCCATCTAAAACCAGGTATGTCATTCACTGTTTATTGACCTGACATATATCTAAGTAGGACTTAACTTTTATAGTTAGTCCATTTCTTAGTTCAGAATATGTAGGACTTAGTATTTTGAACTAATCCATCCCTAATATGTCACCGTCCCATATCGGTGCATACAATTCACAAATCAACTAATTGATGCAGTAAATGATAAATTTAATCATCAATTTAAGTAGGACTTAACTTTTATAGTTAATCCATTTATTATTTCAGAATAGGTAGGACTTAGTATTTTGAACTAATCCGTCCTTAGTATGTCACTGTCCCATACCGGTGCATACAGTTCCAAATCAAATGATTTATGCAGTAAATGATAAATTTAATAATCAACCATACTCCAAACTAAACATTTATAAAGTCTAGTATGTATAAAACCATATTATGCATCCATTACAAGATTTAAAAATCATGTTCCAGTCCTTTAAATTGTTAGAATAAGACTAAGTATTTAAATCCTCCAAACAGTCTAAAAATTGATGCACTTTATAACAAATTTAAACCTCAATTAATCCAATCCATGCATAGTTATTTTTAGATAATCAACTACACCTATAACACTGTTGAAACATAATTAAACGTTATTGAATCATGTACAGAAGAATTGCTAAATTTCAGTAAGCAAATAAATCAACAAATCGATATTCAACATGTAGGCTTTCTATTTACCTTCATGTTGCTCCATTCCTTTATACATTAATGTAATAATGCTTCCAAGTATTTTTATATGTCCGAACAGTTATTCAGACCATTAGTCGTGATTTAAACAACTTCAGAATACCCCAAACGGCCAAACAGAACCTTAAAAACCCTATTTGCACGTTCTAGAGCAAAAGCAGGCCAGCTCTTTACTTATGGGAGCCAGCTCCCCACATGTGGGAGCTGGCTTTAGAAGGCTAGGAGCCTGCTCCCTCCATGTGGGAGCCGGCTCTGTCTTTGAGGGAGCCGGCTCTCTCTCCTTAAGAGCCGTATACTTCTTCTTGTTCATCTTCTTCGCCTCCGGTGATAATCAGAGCCCTCTGTATTGATTTTATTAAGATTTTTAGGGTTCAATCTAAGTCCCAAAGGTTCCAAAAACTCCTTGAATTCCAGTATGAATTGCTAACAAGAATTTAAAACACGATCGATACCAGTTTATGCAATAAAACAATTTCAGTTAAACAAAACATAAAGTAGTTTACCGTTTAAATTAACATGCATAAATTATCTGTTTTAAATTCTGATTAAGTCTTGGAGACCATCTAGGCATGCACTGAACACAGGTCCAAGAGAAGGAGTTAGAATAAAACTTGCCTTCGGTTTCAGTTTTGAAACCTTAAACCACCGTTTCTGAGTTTTCTGACAGATTCCTAGACTGCTGTTCAACACCTCCGTTGCTCTTGGTTCAATCCAGAAGCAATCCCCTCCTTCCTCCTTGAGCCTCCCTGGTTTTCTCTCAAGTCTCTCTCTGTTCTTTCTCTCTGCCTCCTTAATTAGTTACGGGAAAAAGGTTTCTAAAACCCTTGCAGACACACACACACACATATATATATATATATATATATATATATATATATAAGTTTCTCTAAAACCTAATTCTAATTCAAATCCACGAATAAGTCGGCTAACTACCATAACGTGATAACCTAAAAGAAAATCAAACCCTATACCAATAACTATACCTATAAAAACCAATGACACGAATTTAAAACATTTAATTCTAAGTTACAATTACATGAATTTCCACATAAGCATAAAATAATAAAACAATTAAAGCAATTAAATAATAAAACAAAATAATTACACAAATAAACACATAAATAAATTAAACAATTAAACAAATAAAACAAATACGCAAATAATTCAATTAATCAAATAAAAATGTAATAAACCATTAATTAAAATGCCGAGACTATCCTTTTAAAATTAGAGATATTACATTAGGGGTGTATTCTGACACCTAATGCCCTAAGACCATCTGATTTGGGAGTTATTGGCTGAAAATTTGTTACATAAGGGGTTTAGGTTGCCTAGATTACTTGAACAATTAGGTCTGGAGGGGTGCTTTATCACTTAATGCTCTAAAATCGTATGGTCTGGGAGTCATTAATTGAAAGTTCGTTACATGGGTGATCTATAAAGCTTAATAGACCTGAACAATGCATAGTATCCTTTTTAAAAAAAATACATACCTTGAAAAAAGTATAAATGCCTTAAGAGTTGGAATTTGAAAAGTTTGCCTATGAATTTAGGAATAGCAAGGAATGAATGCAAGTATGGACGGTGATGAGCGCTGAAAAGTGCGCTTTTAAACCCCTTAAGCTTGAGTGTTCTAGAACCTTTATCTATCTTATTTTTCCGTTTTAGACTAATTTCGTGTTATTTCCTTTTTTAGATCAATAAAGTTAAAACGAGCTAAAAATGGCTTCTTAAGGCCTTTTGTGAGTCAAACTAAGTCTTGGTGAGTGTGATACCCCTAGATTCTAGAGCCACGGGTGATCAAGTTCGAGCACAGATCCGAGGGATATCAAACAATTAATATGTAAACAAGCAGGAATAAAAATTGAATTAAGAATAAAATAACAACACGCTGAAAGAATTCTAAAATAAAAATCCTCAACTTAAAATAAATTAATTAATATAATTTAAATCCTTCAAATTCGTACAACTCGGGAATCTAACTAGTGGACCCCTAATAATCCCAAACGATAAATAAATTTACAGAATTAAAATTCAAAGCTAAACTAAGAAAGAAAATCCTAAATAATCGGAAGAGTGAGTGTCTGTATCTATATTCACACGATCAAGCCCTAAGCCTGGTACTGACGAACACCTGAAAAATAAGAGTGAGTCAGGCCCACATACAAGTTCCATCCTACTACAATCCGTACATAAACTCGATACGCAGATACATCCTAGATAACTCAACAATATCTAAAATAGTCCATATATATATATACACACACTATAGGATGCTCACTAGCCTATAACATAGTTCAACCTGGGTAGAAAGTGACATATAAAACACGCTTTCCAGCGGCCAAGTACCTAAACCTACCAGGGAACATCAGTTATATCTAGCTACTCAACCTTTGTGATATACGCACCCTAACCGTGATCAGGAGACTCAAGCTCGTACCACGGTACCATAAGTATATATATAAATTCCTTCCTAATACTGAAAAGTAAAACACGCATCCGTTATGTCGTTCAACCGTTTTAGTTAACATGACATGCATCCATGTAGGATTTAACTGTTTTAGTTAATCCATTCCGTATGTATGAAGAGGTAGGACTTAGTTTTTTGATCTAATCCATCTCTAATATGCCACCGTCCTATACCGGTGCATACAATGCATATGATCCATAAATGATGCACACTCAAATGAACATCAAATATATCCAGAATCAACATAATAGAAATTAGATATTATTAAGATTCTATCATGCATCCAGTATATGATTATAATCATAAACTTCCGTTTAAATTGCTAAGTAATAATAACCAATTCAAACTATCCATATCCGCATAATTGACCGAACAGAAATTAGAACAGTCCATCAATTAACCTCCCTAGCATGGTATAATGATATTCAGGATTATAAACTAAGCACATTATACCAGAATTCCCGAACAAAACTTTCATACTAGTCCATTTAAATTACTAAAACAAAACTAGTATTTAAATCCTCCATCGTCCCCAATAGCATGCCACTTAATATGTAATTTCATGGCATCCAATCCTACTCCACAATTAGCATATCCACATCTAACATGTGTATGACCAATTTATGCATCTAATAAGATTTAGAAATCATGATCCAGTCCTTTGAACTGCTAGAAAAAAACTACGCATTTAAATCCTCCAATCCATCCATAATTTGATATAATTTCCTGCAAATTAATTATCACTTTACCTCACATAAAGCATAGTTAAATTTCTAGATGATCCACCATACTTAAAAATACTGTGAACAGATGATTAGATATAGTTAAATCAATTATCAGAGTTTTGCTAAGTTCCGGTAATGAAATTAATTAGCAAAACAGTATGCAACGTATAGGTTTTTCCTTAACTTTATGTTGCTCCATTCCTTAATACCATACTGTACTAAAGCTTGCTAATAATTTTAGAAGTCCTTAGCAGTTAATTACATCAACCAATATTATTTAAACCACTTCAGAAAACTCTACACAGCCCAAACAGTCCCTAAACAACTAAACTGTACATTTCCGGGTGAGAGCAGGCTCTCACAAATTGAGAGCCTGCTCCAAAAACGTCAAGAGCCGCCTCCCACATGGGAGAGTAGGCTCTTTGGAGTGGGGAGCCGGCTCCACACTCCTTGGAGCTGGCTCTAACTAAAAGGGAGCTGGCTCCCTCATTCTGTGAGCCTTCTCTCTTTCCCTCTAAAGCCTTCTCCGTTTCTGCTTCATCTTCTTCGCTACCGGCAAACTTCCATCTCTGATTCTGAATTTTTTTAAAGTTTTTAGGGTTCAATCAGAGTTTATACAACCCTAGAAACCCTTCACACTCCTATGTAAACCACTTGACAAAAACCTAAACCGAAAACAACACAGTTTATGCAAGAGATAAATTTCAGTTCTTTAGACCAGAAACAAATTTACAGTCTGATAATCGTGTATTAAATTTTCATTTTTAAGTTTTCAGTGTTAAATTATAGTCCAAATCATCCTAGAAACTCCTTGGATTCCCTTACGAATTAATTTGCAGAAGTTAAATCCATATTCAACATAGTTTTATGCAAGAACCAATTTTAGCCTTTTAAACGAAAACAAATTACAGTCTGGTATAATATGCATCATCCACCATGTTTTAAAGTTTAAATTAATCACTAGAGACTAAAAAGAATGCACAGAACACAAGTTTACAGGAAATGAATAGAATGAAACTTGCCTTTAGGTTTCAGTTTGAAACCTTACAACGCCGTCTATGGAGTTTCTGACGAACGGACGACCACCGACAACCTTCCTACTACTCAGTTCTATCTCACAGTACACCTTACCTTCCTCCTTGACATGAGCTTCAATCCATGGCTGGAAGCCTCCCCCAGTTTTCCTTCATATTTTTCCCCTCACCTCTCTGTTTCTCTGTTTTCTAATACGTAAATAAGGTGTCTCACCAAAAACCCTTGCAGACATATAAGAATATATATACAGGCTTTATTAAAACCCTAATCCTAATTCCACAACTCATTATATGTCGGCTATAACTTATATATAAATTAAACCCTAAACTTAAATACCACACAAACATGGTATTAAACCAAAAACGTCCACTACAATAAAAATAAAAATTAAATAATAACATTTAAAACAAATAAAAAAAGAAAAACAAGTAAATAAATATACTCAACTACATCATTCAAAACACATAACAATTTCAAGTCAAATCAATAATTAAATACATACCCAGATATTCATATTTAAATGCACACAAATCAATTAATCAATTAAAATGCACATAAAATACACAAATAAATTCCAGTTATATCCTTTTGAGAATTAGGGATATTACAATGAGAATCTGGAGTAAAAAGAAGGCTGATCTGGAGCAAAAAGGAGGCTGATGTTGAAAACTGCCAAGTGAGATCTATCGCAGAAAAGTGAGATCGATCGAAGAAAAGTCTGATCGATCGAACCAACTCTGATCGATCGAAGAAAAGTCTGATCGATTGAAAATGTGCTGGCAGTAAGCTATCTCATTCCTGAGCGCGCCGATTTCTACTTATTAAAAAGTTGCGGGATTAGATATTTTTGGGCTATATTTCTGACTTAGTGGCTAAGAAAAGGACCTTGCATTTGAAGGGAATTGAACCATTTTTGTAAAGGAGCTTTTTCATCATTTTACTTTTACATTGTAATTTTAATTTCTCTCTCTAGAAAAGTTAGAGATTAGGGTTCGAAGAAAAGAGAAGAGTGGAGGCTCTAAGATCACATCTCTAGTTCTACACACACTCTCTCTAGAATTCATCAAAGAAGAAGAGGAAGAAGATGTAGCCATGTTTGGGGATTGCCCTTGAGGGTTCCAAGATCACACCCACCTTCTCCATGATTGGCTAGACTTCTCCTTGGGGCTTGGATGAGCCCCAAGTTTGTAATCTAAACCTCTATCTTTTTCATACTTTTTGGGGAATAATATCTTGTGATTAGTGTTCTAGCCTTGTGAATTAAATGAATCTTGGTATATTTCTATGATTTCTATGATTTAATTCTTCCTATTAATTTTCTAGTTTATTTACATGTCTATGTGTGATTAAATTGGGAATTATGTCTCACATGATTCATATGGTTTAATTGTTTCTATTGATTCTCTATATGATTACATGTTGTCTTATGTGTGGATATATGGAAATTGATCTTTACACTAGTTTTTCTATATTAATTGCATGTCTATGTGTGGTTGATTGAGAATCTAGTGATGGCTAGACATGATTTTTATTAGATGGGTTTGTCAATTAATTTGATGGATTATTCTTATGCTTGATGGGTTGTTCTAAAATTTAATTCATACTTACAGGTAGGTAGACAATCTTTACTTGCTTTGATATTCCATGGCTTATTATTGCAAATTCCATGATTCTCTAGATTGATGTGTGCTACAATTATGACTAGTTTGATGGGTTATGCTTAGAATTGATGGGTTATGCTACACTTAGTTTATTTGTCGGTTAGGTAGACAATTTATTCTTTAATATGATGGTTCATGCTTAATATTGCAATTGGTAGTCGCATTTTGTTTACAAGATTGTTTTCCCCAAATTAGTTGAAAGTGTGTGGTTTGGTGAACGAACTTGGTGGCGATTCCAATAGACCCCAAGACCTCTCTTCATATCTCTTAAATCCCTATCTCTCACTAGTTTACTTTAATTGCATTTTAATTTAATTGTTTTCTAGATTAATTAAACAACCAACCTTCCTTTGCAATCTTTTGATACGCTAGAGTTGAAGTTAAATTCCAACACGTATAATCTCTGTGGACGATCCCTACTCGTTATACTTCATTAGTTGTAGTAATGGTTTTATAAATGTAAATTTGACTTTTTAAGCTTCCGAAACCACATTTATATTTTGACCTTGCAAAGCAACCTCTCGCATTAAAAAGTCTCATTTTCTAAACGCATTGGAAAGGGGCTCGTCAGACGGTAAGCCATATGTTTAAGTGTAGGATCACTTTAAAAAAAGTGTTTTGGAGATTGAGATTGTTAAATGAATGATTACACTAACATGTGGGCACCATGGTTGCTAAATTAAAATTAGAAGTTGAAAGTTTTTTTGATGACATGATTGGCTATATTTGCTGTATTTGACTGATTAATGAGCTGCAGGAATAGTATGATTTGAAAACAGGTTTGAATGAGCTTATTGTGCAATTAAGGCATTGTTTCAAGAAGTTTGTAGGTATCATCACTAGAAACCCTCACGAGACTATAACTCCTCCACTAGGGGTAACCTAGGGGTTTAAAGGCTTGTTGCATAAGCTAAATGCAACCGTGATTCCCAACGAAAGTGGCTTTTTAGTTCTATATTGCTAAGGGACTAGCAATGTGTAATTTTAGGGGTGTGATGAACGCTGAATATTACATATTTGAGCCCCTAAATACATGTATGTGAAGCCCTAAAGTGATACTTCTGTCCATTGTTAGACTGATTTATGTTTAATGTGTGTTTATAGGTACTTTCCCAGAGAAATGGTAAAAACGGGACTTTATGATGATATCAAAGCTTACAAAGTTGTTGCTTGTTATTCAGAGCAAGCCGAGAGCTTAAATGGTGAAGTTTGGAAGAATTCAGGATCCAAAGCTCGAGCCCAAGTCTTGAGGCTCGAGCCTTACAAAACAAAAGAAGAAAAGTCAACAAGGCATTAAAGCTCGAGCCTTGTACTTTAATGCTCGAGCCCTAACTAAGGGTGCTCGAGCCTAACTAAGGGTGCTCGAACCTTGACCCTCAAGCTCGAGCACAAGGCATCGGAATTTGAAGAGTTGATTTAAATGAAAGAACCAAGCACCCAAACCTCATGCCAGACCTTAAGGATCGAGCAACATCACCAAAGCTCAAGCCTTGAGTACTTAAAGCTCGAGCCTGGTACCTAGTGCTCTAGCCCAACAAACTTGGATCGAGCAATGTTAAAAGAGATGAAGTCCAAGAATATTCTAAGTGTTGAAGAAAAAGACACTTCGGAAAATAGTGGAAGAAATTTGGCTAAGTGTCAAAGTGAAGATCGAGCACCGTTCCTTGAAGCTCGAGCACCAATCCAAAGAAGCTCGAGCCTTGTTCCCACAGCTCGAGCTCTTGTACCTAAAGCTCGAGCCTTCCATGACATGTCAAATTTAAGTTACGGGATTACTCTTTTTACAAGTCGTATCTCATTCCAGATGGGCCAGAAGACCTAAAGGCCCACCATGCCTTTATTTTCTTCTATAATAGAAGGCATAAGCCTTAATAAAAGAGGTCCCTTCTTCTCATATTATTCAGAAGGCTGATATTGTGGTGGTGGCTTTTAGGGTTTCCATAACCTTAGAAAGTGAAGATCCTGAGAAGAGAAATGCCGTCCGTGACGATGGAGACGACGACAACACAGATGATATTCGGCATCATTATGAGTAGCTAATTCCTCTCTTAGGGCACTGATGTAACCCAATCTAGTACTATGGTTTGACTGTTCTTAAGTTTGGGATATTTTAATGTATATTATGTTTTTGATTATATAACTATGAGCAATTGAGACAACTCAATTGGATTTAATGCTTTAAATAGATTTGAAATTGTTATTACCTTGTCTTAGATATAACTATTTGTTTTCTATTCTCAACCTATTGTTGTTGGACGGTATCTAGCGGAGCCCTGCTGGACATGAGAATAAAGGTCATATAATGGTGTTCAAACGTTTTTTTATAAAAGAATGTTTTCATAGTCTATGCTTAGGAAAGATGGATTATTTGCAAAATAGTTAAAGTAATTAGAGTAAGTAGGTGGATAGTCCATGCTAACCGCAGAAAGGTTATAGTTAACTAATTTTCATAAAACATCTTTCTTTAAAACCCAAATTAAACAAATGTTATTGAGTTCAATTCATTTAAAACATAACTTGTTAAATCCCTAGAGTTGAAACAATTAACCATAGTATGAAAATTGTGGTGAAGTCAAAGCCCTAAGATCTTTCTCTCTCTGATAACTTAGTTTAATTTCAGTTTTTGATCGTGACAATCAATCAAACAATTTCACCAGTTACCTATAAACCATAAAGATTAATTAAAGACCAAATATAGATACTCATCTCCCTGTGGGTTCGACCCTCTCTATATAGTGTTATCCTACAACGACTCGTCCTATTGCGAATGATTATTTTAATATATTGATAACACGACAGACCACACATCAAAGCCTAGTGGTAAACTCTCTGTCCCAAGACCTCTCTCTCATTCTCTACACCTTATTTACTTTAGTTTTTTTTTTTTTTTTTTTTTTTTTTTTTTTTTCCAGTGTATTGCTTTTAATTAGATCATAACTTAATTCAACTAACAAATTACTCTCTTTGATCATTCGGCCTACTAATCCAAAATTTGATTCCGTAGTACCTTGCAAATCCCTTGGGACAATCCCTATTCACTCTCGCTACATTAGTAGTAGTAGTAGTAGTGGTTTTTATAAATTTAAATTTAACCAAAAAGGTTTTTCTTGAACCACACTCACACAATTTTGGCATATGCAAGCGACCTTGTCATAATTTTGGCGCCATTGCCAGGGATTAGCTACGCCATTTAGGAATTGAATAGGAATTAGTACTCTTTTGATCCTTGTTTTATTTTATTTTATTTTGTTCTCATTTTGTTACTTTTAATTAACTAGGTACTTGGGGCAAAGAGAAGCAAGCAAGGGAGCCTCAAAGCAAGTAAAGCACAAAAAGCATAAAAATAAAATATAAAGAAAATTTGCAAAAGCAAAGCAAAAAGCTTTAAAATTCTTGAAGTTGCTTAAGGACCTTTGTGAGCGTTTCTAAACTCTTCTTGCTTGTTGATCATCGGCTCGTGCAGAGGCAACTTAATTTCTTGCATTGTTGAAAAGCAAGGGAATATGGGATCAATGTATTTGGAGGCTTTTTGTTAATTGATTTGTGTTGTGGGGGAGAAGTGTATTTGATATTTGTTGTGTTTGTTATTTATGTTGTCTTATATTGTGCATGCATGATCGTAGGTCTTTAAACCACCCTCTTGTTCCTCTAAATCTTAATCTCGAGTTAATTGTGTGCAATCCAAGGGGTAGGGGTAATTCGAGTGAATCCATTGTATCAATGGACTATCATATTGAAGACCTTGGTTATGTAGACCAATAATGTATACTTCATCCCAATGTGCAACAACATGATAATATGCACGTTCCTTTAGGTATGCCTAGACCTTTTGCTCCTCAACCATAAGGCTAAGTTCCACTTGGAATGCTAAGGCCATACTTTGTACCACCACCACCACCACCACCCATTGCTCAAGATAATAATGGAGCTCATGTAGAGCCACCATTTGCAAATCCTCCCATTGCTTTAAAGGATCACTATGTGCCTAATGAATATAATGCACCCACATGCATTCGTTTTCATCCATTTAGAGCAAATCATTATGAAATTAAGCCACAAACCATCCAAATGCTCCTGAACTATTTTTGGGCTAACCAATGAAGAACCATACAAGCATTTGGATGAGTTTCTTGAAGTTTGTTCCACCATTCGTTATACGGACATGCCAGAAGAGGTATTAAGGCTTAAACTCTTTCCATTTATCTTAAAAGACAAAGCAAAGTATTGGTTTAATAATTTGAGACCTCTTTTCATAACTTCTTGGGCGGAAATGTAACAAGGGTTTTTAAGGAAGTACTATCCCGTTTCCAAAACCAATGTTATGCGCACTTCAATTTGTGAGTTTTCACAAGGGGACGGGGAGATGTTACATGAGGCATGAGAACGATTGAATGATTTGCTTAGGAAGTGTCCTTACCACGACATTCCTAAGTGGCAAATTGTCCAACATTTCTATGAAAGTTTGTCATATACTCATAAAGGTATAGTTGATGCTTCAATGGGAGGGTTTTATTTGGATAAGCACGAGGATGATATGTGGAGATTGTATGAAAGCATGAGTGAAAACTCAATGTATCGATCATTATCCTCTAGAAATGGTAGGAATGCAAATGTAGGAGGGAAGAAGAATTCAAGCTTATACCAAGTAGAATCTAATGACATAGTTGCTGAGGTAAAGTCTTTAACTCAAAGGTTTGATCAATCAAAATTCAGCTCATCAAGTGTTTTTTTCCCCTCATCATCATCATTTTAACGAGTCTTGTATGACATGTCCAAGTGTGTTACATACTACTTCAAATTGTCCCCATGGACATATGTATAATAAGCATCGTGAACAAGTTAATGCCGTATTTGTGAATCTAAGGAATAACGCTAATGGCAATCATTACAATCTCGGGTGGAGAAATCACCCATATTTCTCTTGGAAAAGCTAAGGGGAAGGTTCAAATCCTCCCTAATGTGGTTTTCAAGGGAAGTATGTGCCACCCCACTTGCAATCCCAAAATTTTCAAGGTTATCGTTCACCTTATTAAGCTACCAATGTGAATCAATTTTCAAATTCTCAAGGTCCCAATCAACCATCTTATTCTCAAAGTCATCCTAGAAGTCCCGCTTTTGAGGAAAAAGTTCTATCAGCTTTAGATACTTTGGAGGCTAACACTCAGTTGCTTCATTCTCACTCACAATCAATTGCCAAGCTAGAAACCCAAGTAGGGCAAATAGCTAGCACATAAAATGCAAAAGAAAAGGGAAAAATGCCTCTTAATCCCGCACTTAAGCAATAATTCGCAGTGGAGACAATTTTCCCAATGGAAGGTCCTCCACTTGAGCAAGTTAATGTGGTGACCACTGATGTGTGTTTTTATTTATCAATAATAAAATACCACTCGCAATAAAACGAATCCTTGTATGATAGGGCTATGTTGAGGGTGTCGAACCTCAAGGACTGTGGTGATTTATCAAGTCCTCAATTAATACTATTTTAATTTAGAAAGAGGATTTGATTTTGTGTGTTGTGCTACAATAATATAAATAATAAATAAATAAAGTAAAAGAAAAGATCAAGGGTAGAGATACTTAGGGATTGACTTCACCACGATCCTTCTACTATGGTCAACTGTTCAACCTTGGGATTTCAACAATTTATATACTATATGAATTAAACTCAATAACATTTATTTAATTCGATTTTAAAGAAAGATGTTTCATGAATTTCAATTAACTATAACCTATTTGCGATTAGCATGGACTATCCACCTACCTACTTCTAACTAATTTTGTAGTATAATCCATCTTTCGTAAGCATAGCCTATTAAAATATTCATTCACAAAAAATGTTTGAACACCATTACATGATCTCCATTCTTATGTCCAGTAGGGCTTCGCCAGATATCGTCCAATAAGAATGGGTTGAGAACAGTTTATAAACAATTATATCTAAGACAAGGTAATAACTATTCAGAAACTATTAATTCATTAAAACACCAATTGAGTTGGCTCAATTGCTCAAAATCATATAATCAAAGTATATAAATTATTAAATTCCCAAAGTATAAACAATTAACCATAGTAATTGGATCGGGTTACATTAATGCCCTAAGAGAAGAATTAGCCACTCATAACGACGCTAGATATCATCTGTATTGGTGTAGTCTTCATCGTCAAGGTCTACACTTCTCTCTTAGGGACTCCCCTTTAAAACCCTAAAAGCCACCATGAGAGAAAGGAATGAAAGGTGGATAAGAGATCCCTTAATGTGTCTTCTCCTCTTCTTTTATAGTGGAGAATAAGTCCCAACCCCCTTTAGATTGGTTTTCTAGCTTTTGGTAATAATTGGACCTTTAAGGAAATAAAAAGAGGTGAAAATATATAATTCCCGCATGTACTTTTAACTTCCAGGATGTCAAGGCTCGAGCTCTGGAGTCCCAGACTCGAGCTTCACCTGCTAACAACTTGTTCTAACTTTGTAATGCAATTTTGACATGTTTAGAGCATGAATCTTGAGATGGCTATTAGAGACAAATATATTGGGCTTCGAGTCTTCTTTCCAGAACCGCTGAATTTGCTCAATTTAGAGTTCCGAGTCAAAAGTTAAGCTCAAAATACTGAAGTGGCTTCAGAGCTTTCAGCAATGCTCGAGTTCGGAATGGTTGTGCTCGAGCTCGAGCTCTAAGAACAAAATTGTTCCAAAATGTCTTTTTATTGATGGACCTCGATCCCTCCTTTATGGTGCTCGATTCCAAGGTGTTGGGCTTGAGCTCTGGGGCTGTGGGCTCGAGCTCTAGGTGTTAAGCTCGATGCCTGAGACATAGCACGAGGTCCTGGGAGTTTGGATCAACTTTTCACATTCCGACATATCATGTGCTCGAGCTTTTAGGCAAAGGCTTGAGCACTCTTAAGTTAGGCTCGAGCTCTGAGTTCAAAGCTCGAGCTTTCTTTTCTTGGTGGAATTTCTAATTTTGTGCTCAAGCCATAGAACTGAGGCTCGAGCTTCTGAACTTAAACTCTTCCAAAATTCATCATTTTGACTCTCGGCTTGCTTCGGATGACCGGCAACGATGCGGTAAACTCCATTATCAATCTTTTCATCATAAAAGCTCGGTTTTAACTGAATCTTTGGAAAATCACCTAAAAACATGAAATAAACATAAATCGGTATAACATATGATAGATATATCACTTTAGATCTTAACATATGCGTATTTAGGGGCTCGAATATGCAATATCCATGCTCATCAACCACTTTGAGAAGTGGAAGGGTAATTCATAATCAAGTTGATGTTTCTAATGAAGAGAGTGAATTGGTGCAACCTAGTGTTGACACCCGTCCCGTTTCACATCATATTCCTCATTCACTTAGTAAAAAAGACCATATTGTTGGGAATTCATCACCAAATGTTCTTAAGAAATCTTTTGAGCCAAAGGCTCCATTTCTGAATGCTTTAAAAGCGTCCATATCTTTTGAAAAATAACAAGGCAAAGTGAATGAAATAATTAAAGTGTTTCAGCAAGTTAAAATAAATCTTCCTCTCTTATTTGCCATTAGACAAATTCTGGCTTATGCAAAAATTTTAAAAGATTTGTACACACTAAAGAGAAAGAACAAGAGCCAATCACCAAGGATAGTTGTCCTTACTGAGCAAGTGAGCTCTATTTTGCGACACAACACTCTACCCAAGTTCAAAGATCCCGGTTCACCTATTACATCTTACACTATAGGTGACCATGTCATTAATTGGGCTCTTTTGGATTTAAGGGCGAGCGTGAATCTTCTTCTATACTCGGTGTATGTCCAATTGGGTTTAGGCGACTTAAAGCCAACGTCGGTAGTTTTACAACTTGCCGACCAATCTATCAAAAAGCTCTGGGATATAATTGAGGATGTTTTGATAAAAATTGATAAATTCTTCTTCCCGGCTAATTTCGTGATCATTGGCACGGAGCCGGTTGCCAATTCGAAAAGCCAAATCCCCGTTATCCTTGGCCGTCCTTTTTTGGCTACCACCAATGCCAACATAAACTGTAGGATGGGGATAATGAAGATTTCTTTTGGCCATATAAAAGTGAAGTTGAACATATTCAATCCAACCCCTAATTCAGTGGACAAGCATGAAGAAGCTTATGTTGTGGAAAATGTTGAAAAACTTGGATAACTGCATGGATGACCCAAAATGAAAATATCTTCCAAAAGAAACTTTCTTAAAAACTCCTGAAATAAAATATCTTTAAAAGATATTTATGAAAAACACCCTAAGAAAAGAAAATATTTTCGAAAAAACTATGCATCTACGCCCCTACGGGAAAAGTAAACAACTAACATGATTTTTTATTAAGGCAAGACTACGCATTTCATAGAAATAAAATAATGAAGATGCACGTGAAGTCGGAAGTCAAATCTGAACTTAAAACCCTAAGGTCACAAGAAAAGAATAAATCAAATAATTAATTAATTATTGATGGAAAATCGAAAAAGGAAGAAAAGACAGGGTCATTACAACATATTTAGGGATTTTTGTTGTAAATAATGTATTGACCTTGTGATTAAATAAATCTTGTGTTTGTATGAATTAATTCTTCCAATTAATTTTCCAATTTATTTACATGTCTATGTGTGATGAAATGGATGGTTATGTCTCTACATTAGATTCCATAAATTTGATGCATGTCTATGTGTGGTTGAATTGTGAATCTAGTGATGGTCATGTATAGTGCTTATTGGTTACACTTGTGACTGATTTGATGGATTATACTCATGCTTAATGGATTATTCTACACCCTGTGGAGGGAAAAATTCCCACCAACCACAAGATACCACATGGGAGTAAAGTGTAATCCATTACAAACTAAAACCACCCAGAAACCCACAATCAATTAGGAGCCCAATAACGAAAACCACATATCAAGTTGGCCCAATTAGCAAAGGAAGCCCCACTTGATATAAAAATGGTCAACCCAATCACGGGGAACCCATAACTCCATAACGCTCACCATAAAAGAAATAAGCACCCGATCAGTATGCATAAATACCCACGTCTAGAAAAAAATGCCAGAAAATTGCTCCATGTAATTCTTTAAAAAAAGCTTAGAAATAGAGCATGAATGCGAATGGAAAGACAACGAATCCCTATTATTGTTCCTCTCTTCAAAATTATCTATTGTCTCCTCTATATTTTGCATATTTCTTTTTGATTTATTTCTTTAAGTGCTCGGGTGTGAGAAATTACACCTACACACCCCTAGTTAATTAGCTTAATTTTCTTATCATTAGTGTAATTGTAGTGTAATTGCATTTAAATTCCTAGATAGGTAAACAATCAATGCTTGTATTTGATGATCCATGCTTTTTGTTACAAGATGTACATTTCTCTATATTGTTGTGTGCTACAATTGTGGGAATATTGAATGGTTAATGTCTTAACTTGATGAGTTGTGCTACACCCTAGCTGTAATGACCCTGTCATTTTTCGTCCTTTTTTTTTTCTCAAATTTTACGGATAAATTTTTTTGTTTAATTTTCTTTTTCGAGTTCTATTTCTCGTCATTGGGTGTTGTCTCGAGTGCTTGGTGTTGGTCATTTTTATTGTAGGTCGCGGTGACCACAAGCTTGGAGAAGTATGCAATTTAGGCGAGGGCCAAGTTTTACATTTGTAAAAGCCACTACTACCTTTCACTATAAATATAGCTAGGGCGAGTAGGGATCTTCCCAAGGGATTAGAGTCGAAGTTGATTATGGAATCGCTATTAGGGTCAGTAGGTCGAGTGATCAAACAATTGGTTGGTAGGTTGATTAAAGAGTAACAAAATTAAACTAAGTAATTGAATGCAATGGAGATTAAGTAAGAGAGACAAAAGAGTCTTGGGGTTTAGAGATCACCACCAAGCAATGCATTTCTATATTATTGACAAGTGATTAATGAGAGCAATTAGGGTGTTGCAATATTGGTGTGTGTGTATTTGGTTGATTCAACAAGTAAGGATGACTAATTAAGTATACATTGTCTAACCAACATGTGAAAAGCACAATATATCTAGCAATTAAGTATATATTGTCTAAATAGCATGTGAAAAGCACAACATATCTAGCAAATCAATGGTCCTTTTCATTAGGTTCATAATCTGAATACAACACAAGATTAGAGACATATGCTACTTGCATTCGAAACTATGGAGCATCAAACAACTAGCATGGATTGTCTTCCCATCTATTATTATACTATCACTAAACTACAATTAAGCCATTGAAATTAAACTAATTTAGCTAAGAAGGAGACATAATCCATCAAGATATGAGCATGAACCATCTAGAGAATCACAAGAGCATTCCTTTAAGCACTATGTTTTGACAACCTTTAAATTTATGGCATCAATACACATAGACATGCATCAACAACACAAAATCTAGAAATAAGCACATGAACATCTATTCTAACATACATAGACATATGGATAGAATGAAATGATCAATTAAAAGTATTAAACCACATAAATCATTAATTAAACAAAATCTATATATATCAAAGTGTCAAAACATTAATTACAACACCAATCCCTCAATAATACACAAGATTAAGATATAGAAAACATGCTTGGGGCTAACTCTAGCCCCAAGAGGATGTCTAGCCACTCATGTTGAGGATGCTCCAACCCTAAAGGGCTAACTCCATGGAAGAGTTTTGCTCCTTGTTGATGAAGATCTCTAATGGTGTCTCTAGCCTTCTTCTTCCTCTAAACTTCCTATCCAAGAGATGATATCAAAAATAATGTTGGCTCCCCCTTCAAAAAGCAATCCTTATCCTTATATAAGTAGGTCAAAATGACACCCTAAATGAGCTAGGGTCGTGCACACAATATTCCCTAATGATTGGATCAAGGACAACTTTCAATGAGATGGAATTTAACTTTTTCACACTGGAGGAAGTTCGATCGATCGAAAGTAAGGGAGATCGATCGAAAGTAAGTGAGATCGATCGAACTTAGGCTGGATCGATCCAACTGGCTGAGCTTTTTGGAAAAAGACAAATCCTAGATATTTATGGGAGATATTTATGGGAAAAGGACAAAAGTGCTTGGTGGGTGGTACAGCCGTGGATAGGATCAATCATTTGGATAAGGACAAAGGTGTTCGATCGATCGAAGAATGATGTTGGATCGATTGAACTTTTGGACTTAAGTGCTTTGGGTCAAGGCTTGGATCTATCTTGAAGTACTGAGATCGATCAATTTTCAATCGATTGAACCTTAGACTTGGATCGATCGAACTTGCTGTTTTGTTTCATTTTGCTTCTTTCTTTCTCTACTTTGCTCATTTCTTTGTTTAATCTCAGAATTGCTTCAATTAAGCTCTTATTTGGCTGAGTTAGCTTATTTTCAGGATAAGTGCCTGAAAATAGAAATAATACGAAATCAATCTAAAACGGTAAAGTAAGATAAATAAAGGTACTAGAATGCCTAAGCTTAACGGGTTTAAATACGCACTTTTCAGTGCTCATCACACCCCCAAACTTAAATATTGCTAGTCCCTAGCAATGAACTAGAAAGTAAAGGAATAAAATGAACAACTATAAACTAGAAAACAATAAATGGATAACGCTACTTTCGTAGGGAACACGATTGCATTTAGCATATACAACAAGCCTTTTAAACCCCTAGGTTACCCCTAGTGGACAAGTGAAGTCTCGTAAGGGTTTCCAGAAATGGTACCCACAAACATTAAGCTCATTTTTTCAAAAAAGGTACCAATATTGCAAACAAACATTGGGAGAAAATTACCTCAATATTGATGTAATTTTTCAACATCAAGCAAGCAAGTATGGTCCTCCATACATCAAGAAAATGATCATGGAAATCAAAATAACTCTATAATTCTTTTAAGTGGACCAGCATCAATGTGTTGCCATCTTAGCCAACTAAAGAATTAATCACATCCTTACCTTCAAACTAGCACACAAATCTAGTCCCGATCATCAAGACAAAAAGTGGACCTTTTATTAAAGCTTTATTATTCTAGGTGCGCTTATTCTTTTCACTCATTTTTTATTTTATTTTTATAGGATCAAAGATGGAAGCATAGTGCAATGTATTGATCTATTAAGCTTTCTAGCGATTCATGAGATCGAGTGTTGGGTCAATGACTCCCAAACCAGACGGCTTTAGGGCATTAAGCATTCAAATACCCCTACAGACTTACAAGCTCAAATCAACTAGGCTACAAATCAAGACAACCTCCGTCTAATCATTTCCCACTTCTCACCTTTTGGGAGAAGTCTTCACTTTTATTGCTTTTGCAACTTCTTTTCTTTCTTTTTTTCTTTTTTATTTATTTTTTTATTTTTTTATTTTTATTTTTAAACAAGTTCAATTATTACCTAGAGTTTGGGCCCTCCACCTTTTGGCGCGAGAAGTTCAATGCTTGATGAAGCTAGAATCCCGGCTACTTACTGAAAAGGGGTTGTTATCCACATTTATCAAGAATGAAAGCTTTCAATGCACTACTAGCTCAATTGGGATATAACCAATTCAATAATTAACAAAGCATGTACCCCACAAATGAATGCTAGTGTGCGCCTGTGCTAGTGTAGAAGACTAGAATGAATCTCAAAACAATCACAAAATCAAGATGATGTGGACCACAAGTGTAAGCAAGATATCAATCTTTCGAAAAATTTACTCCTAAATGGCATTCATAAGGCATACAAGGAGTATTGGACTCTCAAGTCAAGCAATTTTTAAATTTTAAGCAATATAGTCCTCAAAAGATCAAAATCATAGCTAGGTATGGACCAATCATAGAAATATCCCTCAAATACACGAGTCATGCTAAAAGTTTGAATTTAAAACTATCACTGTAGAGCACCATTCCCCCTAAACTTAAATTGCACAATGTCCTCAATGTGCAAAGAAAACAAAGGAAAGAGTATACCAGTACAACTGAGCAAGAATGATCGGGACTAAAGTATCCGAAGTGGGTGGCATAGCCCCCCCAAACTTGGAATGAACTGTGGTCCTGAAAATTGGCACTTCGATAAACTTATCAGATAACAAAATGGGATAATCAGTGCACAGTGAACATGCAAGTGTAAATGGGATAAACAAATAACGAAATGAGAGAGGTATAAAGGTGGTCCTGGAAATTAGATAGCATTCTCTCACTGAAGTCACTGTAATGCACCTGATGGAGTTAAAAGGGCAGATGTATTGATAAAAGCATAGAACATCCATCATAGATAAAGACAACAATAGAGTGTAATACAGCGAGTGTCAAAGCCGACAGACCCGGCTGCAAAAATAATAGTATCACAAGTGTAGTAGACACAGAACATATATAGAGAGCATAAAGAGATAAAGAGACTGGAAGTCTCAAGCAGAGGGAGCTCCCCGGATCTCCCTGGCTAAGTCATCAATGGTAGTCAAGATCTCCGTACGGAGGCGAGAAATGTTAGCTCGAATGGTAGCCATCATATTTAGATGAAGGGTAGCAAGGTCGGCTCTAAGGGCAACCAGCATATCCTCCAAACTTGGAAGGTGCTCTTCTAAGCGACATGTCTGACCATGATCCTCTGGTGTGGCTGAAGTGGAAGAGCTGTCATTCTTAGTCATAATCTGCAAAAGGAAATCTTATAATGGGAGTGAGTACTAGAATAAATAATTGAAATCACAATAGAAACATGTATGTCAAATAAGATAGACAAAATAAAGATAACATGAATCCATGCAGGTGATGGGATGTGAAGCATGCTAAGCAATATAAATATGAATTGCTTCCAATGTGGAATATCACAGGCATTGATATGATAGCATGTAGTGAATACCAGATGAATGAAATGTGTATGTGAAATTCGATCGATCAGAAAAGAAGTGAGATCTATCTCATAGATTCGATCGATCTAAAACATAAGTTCGATCGATCGAATCGTGTTCTGTGAAAAATAAGGAGTCACAGATCTATGATTGTGGAAGCAAGGGACCCATATGAACATGTTCGAAGGCCCAAGTACATAACAAACATCAATTCCAAGCATCTGGAATGGTTCACACTCCCAAAAATCAGAAAAACTCATGACAATGGACCTGGCATAAAGATGGATATAGACTTATGTACACGAAAGACTTAAAGCTTCATCCATGGCCACTAATCTTCATGAAAATTTGAACAAATCAGACACGGAAAGCATATTCTTAACAAAGCAAGGTGTGAAGACAGCTCTAGGGTCTTGGATCTTACCTTGAATCGAAGAGAGGAGGGATGGACTGTGAAAAGGAGGAAGATCCAAGAAGAGGAGGATAGATCTGTTTTTATAAACATTTCCCGACTAGTTCGATCGATCGATAAGATAAGTTGTGATCGATCGAACTTTGATGAACTCCATTCAAAGTATTTTTGGATTTTTGGTTTTTTTTTTTTTTTTAATCAAAAACTAAATAAATTAAAAAATTTTTGAATTTTTGAAAATTTGTTGAAAATTGAAACAAAATAAAATGAGAGTGAAAATAGAATAAAATAAAAATATTTTTGGATTTTTGAAAAGTTGAAAAGTCAAACTAAAGTTAAAATAATGAAATGAAGATTTGTGATCGATCGAAACAAGAGTTCGATCGATCAGACAGAGAGCAAAAATATGCAGGTTTTTGGTTCAAAATTTTGGCTAAGTGTTGGAACATGAGATCGATCGAACTGGAAAGTTGGATTGATCGAAGAACTTCTTGATCGATCTTGGAATGTTTCGTACAATCAGACAGAGAGCTGAAATATGCAGGTTTATGCAGGCTTAAAAATTTTCTAAGTGTTGAGTCCTGAGATCGATCGAACTTGGAAGTTGGATCAATCGAAGGTCTCTTGATCGATCTAAGAATGAGTTCGAAAGATGGGATAGAGAGGTGATTTGGATGCAGGTTTCTGTAGGTCGAAAATTTTTTTAAGTGTTGAGTGCAATCCACAATTCGATCCATCGAACTCCAATGTGAGATCGATTGAACTTTGCCAAATGCTCAATTATGACATAAAAGCTTATGAAATCCTCACCAAAGTTCCTTGCAATGCATGTGAGAACCAAAAACAGGTATCTAGACTTCACAAGGAATAGAATGAAAGATAGAAATAGGGGAAGAATAGGGTTTTGACACCCTACGAATGTCTTTGCTAGTCTTTAACGTCTCCAGCAAGACATTGGGCTCTTTTAGCCCAGATCAAAGATCTTATAATGCATCCCCTCCTTGTTCGGGTGATGAGTGCTTTGAACTTTTCCCAACAAACGGTTCTTTGAAGAACTCATTGGATTAAGCTCAAAATAAGTCCTTGGTTCTTTGTCAATGCAATGTTCTATATGCTCATACACCGGGTCAACTAAATGTGCAGCTTCAAAATGTCTTTGAAAGTCTTGACCCTCGGTGTAAGGTTTCAACCTCTGCCCATTAACCTTAAAAATGTTTCCCTTTTTCAAATTTTTGATTTCAACCGCCCCATGAGGTGCAACAAAGATAATTGCATAAGGACCTTCCCATTTAGTTCTCAATTTCCCCGGAAAGAGTTGAAGTCTAGAGTTGAAAAGCCAAGCTTTTTGACCGGGTTCCAAAGTCTTTTTCACAATATGCTTGTCATGAAAAGTTTTGGTTCTCTCTTTGTAGAGTTTGGCATTGTCATAGGCATTGTGTCTCAATTCTTCTAACTCACTCAATTGAAGAAGCCTATTCTCTCCGGCTTTATCAAGGTCAAAATTGAGCTTTTTAACCGCCCAAAAGGCTTTGTGTTCTAACTCAACCGGGAGATGACAAGGCTTTCCATATACAAGCCTATAAGGAGACATGCCAATGGGGGTCTTATATTCCGTCCGATAAGCCCACAAAGCATCATTTAACTTCCTTGACCAATCCTTTCGGGTAGTGTTAACCGTTTTCTCAAGAATATGCTTAATTTCTCGGTTAGACACTTCAACTTGCCCACTTATTTGAGGATGGCAGGGAGTGGCTACCTTATGAGTGACGGAGTACGTAAGAAATAAGTGCCTCAAGAATTGATTGCAAAAATGTTTTCCCCCATCACTTATTATAGCCCTTGGCATACCAAAACGAGCAAAGATATTGGATTTGATGAATTGAATGACCATGGAGTAGTCATTTGTTTTGGTAGCACATGCTTCTACCCATTTGGAAACATAATCAATGGCAAGAAGAATGTATTGAAAACCATAGGACATAGGAAATGAACCCATAAAATCAATGCCCCATATATCAAAAATCTCAACAACAAGTATATTGGTCAAAGGCATCATATCTCTTCTAGACATTATTCCCATCTTTTGACATCTCTCACAAGATTTGCAAAAATTGTAGGCATCTCTATGAATAGTGGGCCAAAAGAGCCCACTTTGAAGAACCTTCAAGGCGGTCTTCTTTGCACTAAAATGCCCACCACATGCAAGAGTGTGACAAAACACTAGGACACTTGGAATCTCACTCTCTGGAATGGATCTTCTAACAATTTGATCTGGACAATATCGGTATAGGATAGGGTCCTCCCAATAGTAATTCCGGATATTGGCGAAGAAACGATTCTTTTCGTTCTTCGACCAAGAAGTTGGTAGCTTGCCTACTGCCAAATAATTCACAATGTCGGCAAACCAAGGCATTTTCCCATTAGAAATTTGAAAGAGTTGTTCATCCGGAAATGAGTCACAAATTGGTAGACTAGGGAAAGGCTCTATCGATAACCTAAAAAGATGATCGGCAACCACATTCTCGGTGCTTTTCTTGTCCTTGATTTCAAAGTCAAATTCCTGAAGAAGCAAAATCCATCTAATTAGCCTAGGTTTTGTTTCCTTTTTTGTCAAAAGATGCCTCAAAGCAGCATGATCAAAATAAACAACAACTTTTGACCCTAAGAGGTAGGAACGAAATTTATCAAGAGCATATACTACGGCAAGTAATTCCTTCTCGGTAGTAGAGTAATTCAATTGAGCTCCCGAGAAAGTTTTACTTACATAGTATATGGCACAAGGAAGCTTACCCACTCTTTGTCCCAAAACTACCCCCATGGCATAATCAGAAGCATCACACATGATTTCAAATGGCAATGACCAATTGGGGGGTTGCATGATAGGAACAGATGATAATAATTCACGCAATTTATGAAAAGCGTCTAGGCATGCTTGATCAAAGACGAAAGGAGTTTCCTTGGTAAGAAGATTGCACAAGGGTTGAACAATTTTGCTAAAATCCTTGATGAAACGGCGATAGAAGCCGTCATGACCTAGAAAGGAGCAAACTTCTCTCATCATTAAAGGTGGATGTAATTCAGAAATGAGCTCAACTTTCGCCTTGTTTACCTCAATCCCCCTCTCAGAGATGACATGACCTAAAACAATGCCTTCTTGAACCATGAAATGGCTCTTTTCCCAACTAAAAACAAGGTTTGTCTCTCGACATCTTTTAAGCACCAATTTTAGATTTTTAAGGCATGCATCAAATGAGGACCCAAAAACAGAAAAATCATCCATGAAGACCTCTAGATACTCTTCCACCATGTCCAAGAAAATTGACATCATACACCTTTGGAATGTGGCAGGTGCATTGTACAAACCAAAAGGCATCCGTCTATAAGCAAATGTGCCGAATGGACATGTAAATGTGGTTTTCTCTTGGTCTAATGGGTCAAGGGCTACTTGATTGTACCCCGAATAGCCATCAACGAAGCAATAATATTGTTGCCCGGCCAATCTTTCTAGAATTTGATTATTGAATGGCAAAGGAAAGTGATCCTTTCTAGTGGCGACATTCAATTTATGGTAATCAATACATACACGACATGAATTGGTGGTACGCTTAGAGATTTCCTCACCTTTTGCATTCTCAACTACCATAATCCTTGATTTTTTGGGAACTACTTGAGTTGGACTCACGCACTTGCTATCGAAAGTTGGATAAATGATTCTGGCATCTAAGAGTTTGACTACTTCCTTCTTAACTACCTCCTTCATGTTTGGATTAAGTCTCTTTTGGGCATCCCTAAAGGGTTTTGTCTCATCCTCCATATGTATCCGATGCATACAAATAGAAGGGTCAATTCCCTTAAGATCCGCCACACTTCATCCTATGGCTTCCTTATTTTCTTTAAGCACACTTAAGAGTGCCTCTTCATGATCTTTTTCAAGACTTGAAGAAATGATAACCAGAAGAGTCTCTTTTGGACCTAAGAATGCATACTTGAGATTGGAAGGTAGAGTTTTAAGCTCAAGAGTTGGTGGAGAGATTAAAGATGAGATCGGTGGAGTGCTAGAGAGTGGAGGAAGGGGTTCTATTGGAGTTCTCCAAGATGGACAATCTAAGCTTGCAACCGATTCCATGAGATTGCTTACTTCATTCATTAATTTTTCATCATCAAATCCATAATTTCCATACATTTCAAGAAGACAAGAAGTAAGAGGATCATCGGATAAAAGAGATGAAAGACTATCCTCAATTGGTTGCTTCATAATCATTGTTGGAATTGACTCCGTAATAACCTCATCTAACACATCAACAAGACAACATTCTTCTTCATCCGTGGGATGTCGACTTGTATGGAAAACATTGAGTTTGACCATCATATTGCTAAAAGAAAGATCCATGATCCCGGATCTACAATTAATTGTTGCATTTGTAGTGGCAAGGAATAGTCTTCCCAAGATGATTGGGATGTGGGTGTAAGGATTGGCAACCAGCTCGGTATCAAGAACTACAAAATCAACCGAAAAGTAGAATTTATCCACTTTTACAAGGATGTCCTCCACCATGCCCCTAGGTGTTTTGACAGATCTATCGGCCATTTGAAGTACCACCGAGGTTGGCTTCAAGTCATTCAACCCTAATTGGACATATACGGAGTAAGGAATCAAGTTGACACTTGCACCTAAGTTAAGAAGAGCTCTACGAATTTCATGTGTTCCGATTACACAAGAAATAGTCGGAGCACCGGGATCTTTGATCTTAAGTGGAGTGTTTTGTTAAAGAATGGAGCTCACTTGCTCCGTGAGGAACACTTTTTTAGGGCTTGGACCCCTGCTCTTCCTCTTTTGTGTGCAAAGATCCTTCAAGAATTTTGCATAAGGTGGGATTTGCTTAATGGCATCCAAAAGAGGAAGATTGATGTTGACTTGCTTAAAAACTTCCATCATGTCATGTGTTTTCCCTTCTTGCCTCCCTAAAGGTGAAGTTTCTTTTAAAGCATAAGGGAATGGAGCTTTTGGCTCACAAGACTTTGTAATTTGAGAGGATGATGGAGAAGATTGAGAATTCCGGTTAGGAACAGTTTCATTTAAGGAAGTAGGAGTGAGATTGGGAATTGGATGGGTGACAACTTTAGGTTGCACCGATTCACTATCTTCCTTTGGTAATTTAACCCTATTATTCACTTGCTTGCCACTTCTCAAAGTAGTGATGGCTTGCGCTTGAGCTTGGGAAGAACACCCCAATGTAGGGTTTGCTTCCACACAAAATTGGGCCTTTGGATTCCTCTCGGGTTGACTAGGTAATTTCCCAACCTCTCTTGCATTCAATGCATTAGCTATGGTCCCGATTTGGGATTCAAGCTTTGAAATTGATTGAGAATAGGAATGCAACAAGTTGGTATTCATTTCTAAGCTATCCAAAGCTACCAAAACCTTATCTTCAAATGTTGAATTGCTAGAGAATGCATGAGGATAATGAGTGTCAATTTGGGAGTCATACATTTGAGGATGTGAAGAGTGGTTCATTCTTTGGTGATGAGAAGAAGAAACAATTCCTTGGGAGCCTCCATTCCTCTTATGAGGTGGAATGTATTTGCTTTGAAAATTTTTGATTGGGTAAGGACTAGGACTGGGACTCTCATTCCACTTTGGAACATATGCACTTGAATAAGGTCGAGCAAATGTAGCATTGACTTGTTCAAAATGTTCATTAAACACATGTCTATGGGGACAATTGGAAGTAGTATGTAGAACACTTGAACATGTCATGCAAGGCTCATAAGATTGAGAAAAATGATGAAGAGGGAATGAATTGGTAGCCGGTCTTTGACTTAGCAAGAATTGATCAAGTTTTTGAGAAAGAGTTTTAACTTCGATTACAATTTCCCTTGAACTTTCAATTTGGCAAACTTTTTCACTTTCCTCCTTAGAATGATAATCGAACCGAGAAATGTAATGTTTGTGCAAAGAATTCTCACTCATTTTCTCAAAGAGGTGCCAAATGTCATCTTCATGTATCCCAAAATATGAGCCTCCACATAAGGTATCAACAATATTCTTTTGCATATCGGATAGGCTTTCATAGAAGTATTGGACCACTTGCCATTTTGGAATGCTATGATGTGGACACTTTCTTAGCAAATCATTCAATCTCTCCCAAGCCTCATGCAACAACTCTCCTTCCCTTTGAGAAAATTCTCTAATTGAAGCACACATTACATTGGTCAAACTTTCAGGGTAAATTTTTTTAAAAAACTCATTTTGCATTTGCGCCCAAGATGTGATTGAATTTACCCTTAAAGTATTGAACCAATGCTTTGCTTTGTTTTGAAGTGTGAAAGGGAAGAGGAGTAGTTTAAGAACTTCCTCCGGGACATTCATGTACCTCACGGTGGAACATAGTTCAAGAAATTCATTAAGATGCCTATATGGTTCCTCTTCATCTAAGCCATAAAAGAGTGGACACATTTGAATGGTCTCGGGCTTGATTTCATATTGATTAGCCTCAAAATTAGGCAACACGATGCAAGTAGGTGTATGATATGCATGAAGATTATAATGATCACAAAGGATCATTGAAGGAATTGGAGCTTGGACTCCGGGGCCATGTTGATTAAGTGGTGGGTTTTGTATGAAACATGGGTCTAAGTAGCCACGATTACCCTCTAGATTTTCCATGTGAATGCCTAGCATGAATGGTATGGCGAGGTTTATACAAGACTACAAATGACACACAAATCAACACAAAACAAGCAAGCACTCCCCCTTTGCAACAAATCAACCATCAACAAACTTCCTCCACATACATTGTACCAACACTCTCATGCTTGAACAACATGCAAAGAAAAGTAAATTGCCTCCACGCGGGCTCACGATCTATCTAAGAATTTAAAAACTTGCCTCCACGCGGGCCGACGATTTAACTAAGGGATTGAGTAAAGAAAGTCTTACAAAGGTCCTTTAGCACTTCAACTCCAAATTTAAAGCTTAGCTTAGCAATTTTTAAATTTTTAGCATTTGTCCTTTCTTTGCTTAGCTTCTTTGCTTGAATGTTCCTTTGTTTGCCTTCTTGCTCAATGCTCCTTGTCAAATATGAACAAATATAATAAGTAACCAAAAGAAAAATGAAACAAGTAAAGACACGATCAAAAGAGTACTAATTCCTAATTGATTCCACAACTACGACATTGCCTAATCCGCGGCAACGACGCCAAAAACTTGTTGGTCCTTTATATTGTAGGTCGCGGTGACCACAAGCTTGGAGAAGCATGCAATTTAGGCGAGGGCCAAGTTTTACATTTGTAAAAGCTACTACTACCTTTCACTATAAATATAGTTAGGGTGAGTAGGGATCATCCTAAGGGATTAGAGTCGAAGTTGATTGTGGAATCGCTATTAGGGTTAGTAGGTTGAGTGATCAAATAATTGGTTGGTAGGTTGATTAAAGAGTAACAAAATTAAACTAAGTAATTGAATGTAATGGAGATTAAGTAAGAGAGAGAAAAGAGTCTTGGGGTTTAGAGATCACCACCAAGTAATGCATTTCTATATTATTGACAAGTGGATTAATGAGAGCAATTAGGGTGTTGCAATATTGGTATGTGTGTATTTGGTTGATTCAACAAGCAAGGATGACTAATTAAGTATACATTGTCTAACTAACATGTGAAAAGCAAAATATATCTAGCAATTAAGTATATATTGTCTAAATAGCATGTGAAAAGCACAACATATCTAGCAAATCATTGGTCCTTTTTCATTAGGCTCACAATCTAAATACAACACAAGATTAGAGACATATGCTACTTGCATTCAAAACTATGGAGCATCAAACAACTAGCATGGATTGTCTTCCCATCTAATATTATACTATCACTAAACTATAATTAAGCCATTGAAATTAAACTAATTTAGCTAAGAAGGAGACACAATCCATCAAGATATGAGCATGAACCATCTAGAGAATCACAAGAACATTCCTTTAAGCACTATGTTTTGACAACCTCTAAATTTATGGCATCAATACACATAAACATGCATCAACAACACAAAATCTTGAAATAAGCACATGAACATTTATTCTAACATACATAGACATATGAATAGAATGAAATGATCAATTGGAAGCATTAAACCACATAAATCATTGATTAAACAAGATTTATATATATCAAAGTGTCAAAACATTAATTACAACACTAATCCCTCAATAATACACAAGATTAAGATATAGAAAGCATGCTTAGGGCTAACTCTAGCCCCAAGGGGATGTCTAGCCACTCATGGTGAGGATGCTCTAACCCCCAAGGACTAACTCCATAGAAGAGGTTTGCTCATTGTTGATGAAGATCTCTAATGGTGTCTCTAGCCTTCTTCTTCCTCTAAATTTCCTTTCCAAGAGATGATATCAAAAATAATGTTGGCTCCCCCTTCAAAAAGCAATCCTTATCCTTATATAGGTAGGTCAAAATGACACCCTAAATGAGCTAGGGTCGTGCACACAATATTCCCCAATGATTGGATCAAAGACAACTTTCAATGAGATGGAATTTAACTTTTTCACACTAGAGGAAGTTCGATCGATCGAAAGTAAGGGAGATCGATCGAAAGTAAGTGAGATCGATCGAACTTAGGCTGGATCGATCCAACTGGCTGAGCTTTTTGGAAAAAGACAAATCCGAGATATTTATGGGAAAAGGACAAAAGTGGTTGGTGGGTGGTACAACCGTGGATAGGATCAATCATTTGGATAAGGACAAAGGTGTTCGATCAATCGAAGAATGATGTTGGATCAATAGAACTTTTGAACTTAAGTGTTTTGGGTCAAGACTTGAATCTATCTTGAAGTGCTGAGATCGATCAATTTTCGATCGATCGAACCTTGGACTTGGATCGATCGAACTTGTTGCTTTGCTTCATTTTGCTTCTTTCTTTTTCCACTTTGCTCATTTCTTTGTTTAATCTCAGAATTGCTTCAATTAAGCTCTTATTTGGCTGAGTTAGCTTATTTTCGAGATAAGTGCCTGAAAATGGAAATAATACGAAATCAATCTAAAACGATAAAGTAAGATAGATAAAGGTACTAGAATGCCTAAGCTTAAGGGGTTTAAATACGCACTTTTCAGTGCTCATCACTTGGAAATGGTTTCTGGGGCTCTTTCATTCGGATTGATAACTTCCTTTAAGGACCGAGTCATTTCTACATTTTCACTTTTTCGACACTATTCACTTTTCATCCTTTTCCCTATTTTGTTTCTTTTCTTGGGGTGTTTTTCATAAATATCTTTTGAAGATATTTTATTTCAGGGGTTTTTAAGAAAATAGTTTTAGAATATATTTTTATTCTGGGTCATTAGTGCAGTTAATCCTTTTTGGAGAGGCCATTATGCAATTAATGAAAGTTATTGCAAAAATACCTTATTTTGAACCTTGGATCCTCGTACGAGATTTATTTTCACATTTTGTTGAGTCGTGTACTCTTAGAATTTTCTACTGGTCGTTTTCCCCAGTTTTAGGGATTTTTGACCCCGGTTGCTGTCGAACTAGTTCGGGGCATATCTCTCTGCTCGGGACTCGGTTTTCGACGCCGTTTCTTTCGTTATTCATATTTTCTCATTTTGATTCTTTTTTGTTCATAATTTTTTGTCATTTGCGCGTGTCTACTCAAATTTCACTTTTCCGGACCGGGCGGGGTACTTTTAGGGTTTTTCTATAAATAGGGGACATAAAGTCAAAAAGTCAGATGTTGTCATCTTCCTCCCCTCTCTTGGCTGGCCATCCTTGGTAGCCATGGCTGCCATCTTCTTTTCTTCTTTTCCACCTTCTTCCCTCATGTAAAAAGTTGTAGTGCCTTTGTGTTTAATGCTTGTCTTGACGACACGCATCTTTCTCCCTTATTAGAATTCGTTTTTGGCCATTTTTTGGGTTCGGGTTTAAGGCCAAGTTAGGATTTTGGTATGTACTCTTTAGAGTTTAATGATCCACATGTTGTCCCCGATATAATCCCGCGGTATCGTCGTATTCAGAACACTTTTATTTTGGTGGGGAATTGAGATTTTCATCTCAAATTGAGGTAGGAGGTGTTATAGTTTATATTCTTGATGTATTGCATGCTATTGATGCTTACACAACTCATTTACATGTCTTTGAATTAAATCTAGAGATTTTATTATTTATTTTTCTTGTGTGAGATTTGATTTTTCCGATTAGTTATAGCTTGGTTTAAATATGTGGCATGATATTATATTACTCCATGATATGGTCATTGACATATATTAAATTGAGAGTATTTGGACAAGTATTGAAGTTTTTATTTAATATTTTTCTTGCATGAAAATTTAATTCATGTGGCCTTAACTAGCTTGAAATCAAAATGTGATGCCATATTATATTAGGCCCTAGCATACTCTTCAACATAGGTGAATTTGAGAGTAATCGGAGGTGTTTTAAAATCTAGAGATAATTAATTTATTTGATTAATTAATTTATTCCAAGTGTACTATTCACTCCATTGGATTTCCGACTTAATATTATTGATGTGCATGCCATATACTTTCACATATATTAAATTGGGAATATTTGATTAGGTTTTGAAACCTTTCATTTATTATTTTTCTTGTATGAAGGTTTAATTATCATGATTGTAGCTTGCATGGAAATCACTTGTATTAGGTTATTAAATCAAGTCTTGACATGTTTTATAACATACTTTAATTTGAGAGCATTTGGATGAGTTTTAAAATCTAGAGATTTTAATTAAAAAAAATTAATTAAAATTTATTTAATGGTTCCATTGCCTTGATTAAGTTTTAAACTTGATATCTGTAATGACTAGGACTTGTTTACTAGCATGTCTTAATTTTGGACCATTTGAAGTTGCTTTAGAATCTTAAGATTTAATTAGCATGATTTAATTAAATTCTATTTTATTGTTCCAATAACCTAATTAAGTTTTTGAATAGATATAAGTGATGACCATACAATGTTTTTTAACATGTATTGATTTGAGGTTATTTGGAATTGATTTGGAATTTAGAGAATTTAATCATTTTTATTTAATTAAATTTTATCTAATTGCTCCATGGATTTAATTGTGTTTTGGAAGTTGTTTCTATGTTTAAATCATGGACTTGGACTTATTGTACATTCACTTGGTTACATTTTGAGCATTGGATAACATTGTTGTTATATTTAGATTCATGAGTTTATGTTTTCAATATTGAGTAACATTGTTATAGCGTGTAACGAATCGCGCACTGAAGATTAGACATTTGTCATGCCATAGTAGTTGTGGATTTAGAGCATGTATTGTATGTGTTTCTAAATTTAGTTGTGCGTGATAGATAGTTGATTATCTTGTATATACATGTTGATATATACGTTGTTGCACAACTTGTTGATTTTGAAAACTTGGGGATGTCATTATATGACTACGGCTAGGACATGGTTTTAGTACGGGGGATTGTCCCTCTACAAGTCTAGTGCGCATATAGAGAGGTTACCCGTGGGCTAGTAACCCTAAAGTAACTATGGTGTCGGGCTAATCCGGCGTGATGTCCGAGTATCGACCTTGTTTGATTTCGTATTTCATTTCAAGTTGATAACTAGATGATGCTGTAACTTGTTGCTCCTTATTTGATTTCCTATTTTAAGTTTCAAGATGTTGACTTTGAGAAATCATGCTTTATGCGTTGTATTGGAAGTTCCAATGTTGGTTAAATAGCATCGATATCATGATTTGTGTCTTAATATTCAAATATAACTTAGGAATGATCCTATAGATTCATTTAGAACATAGACGTTAGGTGGCATGATTCACTCTTGTTGTTTTTGTGTTTTAGATTTCAAGTTGATGGCTTTGAGAATCTATATTATGTTGTTTCATATAACATGCTTCTATGTAGCCTGAATTGTATGATTGATGTGATTTATGCTAGGAATGATCTAAGGTAGTTTAGGATGCTCTCCGAGTCTCACTTTGACATAGACGTTAGGTGGCATGATCCTTTTGAATTGTTTCATGTTAATGTAAAAATCTGTAAAAAGTTGAGTCTATGCATGCTGATTCCCTACAAGTAACTTGTTTACTCACCCCAAAGTTATCGGGTGATTTGTCAGATACGGATGCCTTGGCTTGGGATGCACAATATCCCTAGATCGTTTCAGTGAATTAAAGTTCTTTTAAGTGTATTCTTGTTCATGATTTATGCAAATGTTAGCATGAAATATTATTTGTAACTCATATGTCAAAACTTGTATATTCGATTCCATATATGTAATATGTACATAAGTACACCTTTCGTAATATATTTGACTTGTATGAGATGAGGCCAGAGGCCAATGACATTTATATGGCATTTTATGAAATTCTTGACTTCATGAAATATAACGAAAATATTGAAAAATCGCAAGTCATTGCTCCACCATGTTTGCATCGGGCGTGGGAATTCCATTCTTTTTCTTCCATAAGGTCTCATTAATCATGTATGAAGTGTGACCAAGGGTTAAACGGTAATTTGACTCCATTTTATATTTTTAGTTTTCAAAATTTCGATTCTAAGTTCATTTTTATCATTTTTGTACGTCAGGGGGTCGGATTTTGAGTCGAGGCTTCTCGGGAGCTGCAGACCATTCCCGCACACTTAGAATCATTTATTACACTTGTGTGCACATTCTTTTCAACCTAGAAATGCATTTAGGGTCAAATGCATACTTCGTGCAAAGTTGCATTTTTTGAGTTTTTAAGCCTCTACCGATCTAGGGGCATTTTGGCCATTTCACAGCATATTTTTTTTTTTTTAATTTTCTCTCTCATGGTCGGGTATAAATTTTGATTTCGGGAGGGGTTTCTTCTTCATGTTTTTCCAGAAAAATTCGTTTGATAACTTATTTTTGCTCTCAAATGTGGACAGTTACTATAGCAGCTTTTTGCCCTCTTGACCTCTTCTAATCTAGGGGCATTTTGGAAATTTTGTAGTGAGTTTTTTTTATTTCCTTCTGCGCAATTGAGTAGAAAACTCAATTTTAGGGGGGGTTTCTTCTTTGTGTTTTTCCAGAAAAAGTCGTTTCGGACCTCAGTTCTGGGTGAGCCTTTTTTCTTCCCCTAGCATGTCAGGATGCTCGTGGGGTGCTCATCTCAACGTCGTGACATCAATTCTTGTTTTCGCTCGTTCTCCTTCATCCGGACTCCAAATTAAGTGAACTGTTTTTTGAACTTGACTAATTTTTCACTGTCTTTCCAACGGTGTACTCGGTTGCACCCAGATCTTTCTGAAAAATTATTAGTTTACCCTTTCAACTGTAAGTACTCATTTTTCTTCGGCATGTCGTTTCTCCTTCGTCCGAACTCCAAATCATGTGATTCTTGAGTCCATCTTGATTAGTTTTTTTGTTGTCTTTCCAGCGGTGTACTCGGTGGCACCCGAATTCATATTTTCAAAAATGACTATTTTGCCCCTGGGGGCTTAATTGTTATTTTTTTGATCTTTTGCTTCCGCGTCAGTTCTCATTGAGTTCCACGATCTCATGGAGGGTCATCAAAGTATCTTAGAGGTGTGTTGTGCCTTGGGAGACCGTTGTCTTGTTTCTTGCTTCCGCATTCTGGATTCATTATCGGATCTACGTTCAGTTCATCACAGGACGCGCTGGCCTAAAAAAATCAGGGCCGTCACACTAGCTTAGGTAGAAAATTCAAACTTGTTTGGTTGTTTAGAGGAAGAGCTTAGTGGTGATTCTTATGCCTTAAAACCTCTCTCCTATTCTCTCACCTTAATCATCTTTAGCTTGCTTTTTTTGCATGTTTCTTAGTACAATTGTGGTATAAACAAAACCAAACCCCTTTTTTGATCATTCTACCTACTAATATGAATTTAATTCCAAAATATGCTTGCAGTCTCTTGGGACGATCCCTTCTCATTTCATGCTACATAGTATAAGTGTTAAGTGGTTTTTATAATTTTTAAATGTGGTGGCCACTTCACTAATCACTTTTTGAGCACTCGACTTCGGTCCACACCATTTATTATCAGGTTTGGATGCCTCCTAATTTTTATGTATAAATCTAGCCAGCATATATATGAAAATTAGGAGGTGTCACATAAATGGTGATATATAAAATTCAAGTGTGATTCTTAGTACCTTTGGTGCTCAAACTTGAGAAAATTATATCTTTACCCTTTGAAGTTGATCTTTGGACTATTATGCTCCTCGTAGTAGAAGAACTATGGACTATTTTTCCCTTGTAATGGTTCTTGAACTATTTTGCCCTTTAAAGTAGAACTCTGAATTGAATTGTCCTTTGTAGTAATTCTTTGACCTATTTGCCCTTTGTTAAAGATCTTGGACCTTATTGCCCTTTTGTTGTAATTTTCTTCAAGGAACTTTCAGACTCAAATCATCTAACCTATTCTATTTTTGTCTCACTCATTAAGCATTTAAACATTAAATTACAAGAGTAAGTTTTGTACTAAGAAATTTGCCAATTACAATATTAAAATTGCTAAATTCCTAACAGACGATCTCCTACTATTCTCATATGGGACCTTACATTTGTTTCTACCTTTAAAAGAGATTTGGATCATTTCAATGACCTTTCTGGACTGCGCATCAACAGCTATAAAAGCTTATTTTTTACATTGGGGGTTAATAGTAACCTTCTGAATAACATCAAGCTCTTACTTGGTTTTGATTGTACTCTTCCTCTTAAATACTTAGTAGTACCTTTAGTATCCCCCAGAGTCACAATCTTTGATAGCAGATGAGTCGTGGAAAAGATTACCCGAAGGATTGGGAACTGGTCTTCAAATTTCCTATCCTATGCATAAAGAATCCAACTTATTCATTCTATTCTTTATAGTATGATAAACTACTGGTCTAGCCTGTTCATTCAGCGAGGTCTATGATGAGAAGAAATGTGGGTGATGGGGCACAAACCTACTTTTGGAAGGATAACTGGCTTCAGGGTGGAGGACCACTTACCTTTCAAACCACATAAGAGAGTATTAGGGACTCCTGCACCTATCTAGAGTATATGTTATCTTCATTAATTCAGAACAATCAATGAAGCATTCTTACAAATATTGCTCAAACGTTCCCTGAGCTCGCATAGATTAACCCTCCAATCTCCTCTACTAACACATCATTCTGGTTGCTTTCACCCCTTCTGAATTTTTTTCTTCTTTTGGACACACTATGACATAGTTATCACATTTACTACAGATGTTACCATGGTACCACCTCATCTGGACCTCTCACTCGGTGCCAAGATGTAGATTCATACTCTGGTTAGCTATGTAGAGCCTTACCCACCAATGATCGAAGTTGTATACAAACCATCTCTGCTTCAAAGTTTTGTCATTTTTGCCAATTAGTTGATGAATCACATATCCATGTATTCTTAGATTACTCATTTACACGGCCAATTTGGATTTTCCTTCAAGACTAGTGTCATTTTCACCCACCGACGACACTATGGAATGATCTTGTTGAATGGGCCTCGAAGCGGTGGCCAAGTCAGAATCTACATATTTTGGTTAATAAGCTTATGCTTTCCACTATTGTTAACATAATATAGATAGAGAGAAACAACAGGGCCATGGTGCAACAAAGATTATTTACAAAAGTTGTTTATGACTCAAAGACTTTAAGATGCATCATGTTTAACTAGGATCTCCCCGAGTAATTTATACGACCGCGGAAGGAGCCACCAGATCGATCGATCGATCGAGGCCACGACCTCTGTTGCGTGCCACCGGATCATTAGATGCTGAATAAATCACTAGACTACAAATGTCTTTGTGCCTCATTTTTAGGCTCATGGGCTTGTGTTGTCCTATTAGGCTTGTTGGTGTGGGATTGTTTTTTTGGGCTGTATGTTTTTGGTTCAGGCTTGCCTTTCTTATGAGCTTGCTTTTGTGTAGATTCCTTCTTTTCTATACAATACATTTACCTTCCGAAAAAAGAGAAAAGAATTACCATATAATTACACCATTTGATTAACTTAAGTGAATTAGTAAATCCTTTAATCCATTTTATCCTTGATGAGCGCTGAATATTGCATATTCGAGCCCCTAAATATACGTATGTTAAGACCTTAAGTAGTACTTCTATCCAGTTTTAGACTGATTTATGTTTATTTTATGTTTTTAGGTACTTTTCCAAAGAAATGGTTAAAACTGAGCTTTTATGATGAAAAGACTGACATTGAAGCTTATAGAGTCATTGACTGGTCATTTGAAGCAAGCCGAGAGTCAAAAGGGGTGATTTCGAAAAAGTTCAAATATCAAGGCTCAAGCCCTGTTCCTAAGGCTCGAGCCTAAAACCAACTAAAACAAGAATTCCAACTAAGGTAAACAAGGCTTGAGCTTAGTTCTTAAGGCTCGAGCCCAAACTCAAGGTACTCAAGCCCTTGCAAGAGTGCTCGAACCCAAATTACATCGAAATATCAAAAGTCACTTTAAAGAACTCCAAATTGCTAGAGCTTAAGCCTTTGTCCATAAGGCTCGAGCCCAACTTCTCGAGCCCCAAAGCATGGTGACCGAGCATGGTTAAAGATTCATCCCAAAAATATTCTAAGTGTTGTAGAAAAAGATGCTTCGAAAATTATTTGAAGAAAAATGGCTAAGTGTTGAAGTTATGCTCGAGCCTTATCCTAAGAGACTCGAGCCCAAGCCTGTAATACCCCTAATTTTAAAAGGATAGTCTCGGCATTTTAATAATTATTTTCTTGCATTTTTATTTGTTTATTTGTTTATGTGCCTGTTTATTTTAATTAATTGATTAATTGTTATTTAATTAAATTATATAATTAAATTGGTTGATTTGTTGTAGTTTTATTTTCTTTAATTGGATTGCATTAGTGTTATTAATTGTAATATTAAGTTAGGGTTTTATTTTTGAAGTCATGTATTGGGTAGCCGACATAGATTATAAATTAAATTGTTTTGTGCTCCTTCTCGGTTCATAATTAGAATTAGGGTTATATACACCTAAGCTTATAAATACAACAGTACGTGTATCTAGGGTTGGACAAACCCTATTCACGTACCAAAGAGTGTGAGAGAAACTGAGAGAGATTTTGAGAAAAATAGAGCAAGTTCGGTGAGAGTTTCGGCTGTGGCTTAAAAGTCGGACCTAGGAAGAGGGAAGGCTGAGCAATAGAAGGTTGAGTTGACAGTAACCGGATGTCATCAGAAAGCTTAGGAAGACGACGACAAGGTTTTGATTCCAAAACCACACAGGCAAGTTTTATTCTTTCTCTCTTCCCTTAGCTTGTATTTTATGCATACCTAGATGTCTCTAGGGTTTTAATTGAACGTTAACTTAATCTTGCATGCCTAGTTTATGTTAAATTAATCGAATGTATGTGTTTTAAGTTAATATGTAACTATTCTTGCAAGTTGGAGTTCGTTGTCTGATTTTAAGTATATTGAATCGGTGGTTGTTCTAATCGTTGTTATTAATTCTTACTGTTGTAAACAAATCATTGGGATGCTACTGGGTATAAATTAGACTCTTAGGTTCAGTATTAAAGAGGAACAAAAGAGTTGGAAGTGGCCGGAGACGAAGCAGAAGGCCAAAAAAGAGTTCAGCGCTCTCAGAGAGTTCAGAGCCGGCTCTAGGTGGTTGGGAGCCGGCTCCCCTCTTCATAGAGCCGGCTCCATGAGCTACTGAGCAGGCTCCTTTGTTTTGACGCATTCTGGAATGGTTTTGGGCACTGTTTGGAATATTAATGAGGGTTCTATATATTGAATCAAAGTGTATTAAAACCTAGGAGGCATAATTTATCTCTATATGCTAATGGATTTCACAGTGTGGAAGTTTAAGCAATATTGCACACTGTTAACGGATATAAAGTATTTAGTTGCTTAAACTTATTTTAGTAACTTAGATGACTGGAGTATGGTTTTTAAAGTTGTTATGGATACATAATAGGGTCTTATACATATTAGATTTTGTTATGTTTCTCCTGAATTTTAATTGAGGAATTATTAACTTACATTCTGTCAATTACATGGAATTAGGTATTGGATTTTAATTGCTGAATTATTATATTATATTATGTCAATTAAATGGAAGTTAACCTGGATTTTAATTGAGGAATTATTAAATTATATTATGTCAATTACATGGAATTATGTGTTGGATTTTAATTGCTAAATTATTATATTAAATCCTGTCAATTATATGGATGTTATGGATTATATGCACCGGTATGAGACGATAGCTCAAAACGCTAAGACCTACTATATTGGAATAAAGGAATGGATTGTAAAATATTGAATCCTAATTATATTTAAGTCAGATCAATTGAGTAAGTTGAGTGACTACCTGGACTAATTGTTATCTGTGGTTAAGTCAGATCAACTGAATAAGTTGAGTGACTAATTGGATTATAAATCTTATGTTAGATCAACAAAGAATTGAATGACATACTCTGGTTTTGGACGGACTTTAAATATATGAATATGGTACAACAATATGATCTTGAGTCTCAGGGTCGATGGTTAGGGCGCGTATATGCAGTGGATGCGTAGTTGGCTATGATAGGTTGAGGTATACCCTGCTAGGTCTAAGTACTCATGCCCACCTTCGGATGCGTTTTTGTATGTTGCCTTCTATTCAGGTTGAGACTCCCTTTGTAGTCCAGTGAATGTCCCTTAGTGTGGATATATATATATAGTTATGGACTAGATAGATATTGTGAGATATCTAGGATATATCTGCGCATCGGGTCACTATATAGATTGCAGTTAGATTAGAACTTATTTGTGGGCCTGACCCATTCTTATATTTTTTCTGGTATTGGATGGTTCTAGTCTTAGGGCTTGTTCGGGCTGAGCAGAGATGGTCATTCACTCTACCGACGAAGTAAGATTTCATTCCATGTTTTAGATTTGGTTTTTATCTTCAATTGTTTACTTTTCAGTTGGGATTTCGTTTAGGGGTCCACTAGATGGATTCCCGAGTTGTACTCTTGGAGGTTTTGGGAGAGTTGGATTTATTTTAATATTTAACTTTGGAGGATTTTATATTTAATAATTCTTTCAACTCTATTATTTATTTCTTAAATATTTTTGTATTATGCGTTCGTTTATATATTAATTGTTTGATATTCCCTCAGGTTTGGGCTTAGGCCTGATCAACCCATGTCTCGGAGTTGAGGGATATCACAAAGCCCTAAGGCTCGAGCCCAGAGTCAAAAGACTCGAGCCCTTACTATTTAGTCAGACTTAATTGATGCAGGATTTGTCTTATTGAAGTCCTTTTTCATCCAAGATGGGCCCAAACTACCTTAGAAAACCTAAAAGCCCGTCCAACCCTTATTAGAAGTTAATTTTTCTATAAAAGGAGGCACAATGCCACAGATTAAAAAATCTTTGCTCTTAGTTATTTTCTCTCAATTAGTGGCGGCTTTTAGGGTTCCGAAGGTGGAGATCCCAAGAAAAGAATTGTGGTCCATACTGATGAAGACCACAACAACACAGATGATATCTGATGTAGTCATGAGTAGCTAATTCCTCTCTTAGGGCATTAATGTAACTCGAATTTGAGTATTATGGTTTGATCATTCTTAACTTTGGGGATTTATAAGTTCATGTATCTTGATTGCATAATTATGAGCAATTGATTATGGATCAGTTGGTGTTTTAACGAAATAATAGTTTTTAAAAAATTATTACGATATAATTGTTCTTAAAATGTTTTCAACTTATTCTTACTGGATGGAATGGTAGAGACCTATCGGACATAAGAATGGAGATTATGCAATGGTGTTTAAATTTTTTTCATGAATGAATGTCTTCATAATATATGCCTAAGGAAGACGAGTTATACTGCAACATTAGATTAGAAGTAGGTAGGTAGATAATTCGTGCCAACCAAAGATCAATTATAGTTAGTTGAAGGTCATGGAACATCTTTCTCTAAAACCTGAATTAAACAAATGTTATTGAGTTTAATTGATTTGATACATAAACTATGAAGTCCCAAGGTTGAATGGTTGACCATAATACGAGATTTGTGGTGAAGTCAATCCTTAAGACTTTCTCCCTTTTCATCTCATCTTTATCTTTAATTTAGTTTTTATTTAATTTTATGTTCGTGAAAAACAATCAAATTAATCAAATTTTCTCCTTGAATCAAAATTATATTAATTGGATGCTTAAATAAACTACGACAGTCTCTGTGGTTTGACACCCTTAATATAGCCTTATGCTGTAAAGATTCGTGCTATTGTGAATGGTATAATTTAACACACATCAATTTTTGGCGCCGTTACTGGGGACTGTGTAACGGTTTATTGAGTTGAAAATTAGTTTTATTTTGATTCTTAGTTTTAGGACTTTCTTATATCTCACCTTATTTCTTTTTTCTTTTCAAGTGCAGGAATCTAGCAGCGAGGGCAAAGACGCTTAAGGAATAGAAGCTTCGGTTTTTGGACCTTTTGTGAGTTCTTGTTGGTTTCTTTAACTTAGAATTTTTCTTTTGGTTACTACTTGTGCAAGTTGACTTAGTGCATGTTAGGTCGCCATTCTTTATCAGAACCAATAATATTATATGACCCTGAAATAGAGAAAACTCTTAGTCAAATTAGAAAACTTAAAAAGGATTCGAATTTGTTAGGAAATTTCTCTAAAGATAATATGGAACTTAAAAAGGATTCGAATTTGTTAGGAAATTTCTCTAAAGATAATATGGTTGATAATACTAATGCACCACCAAATGGAGAACAAGTGCCACAAGCACCTGTTCCTCCACCACCACTACAAATGAGGGATCACTTCATTCCCACTCCATATACATCCCCCTTGTGCTTTGTATTCCTGAATACTAATGCAACCCATTTTGAGATTAAGCCTGCTATGATCCAAATACTTCATACAGTCCATGGGTTTGCAACAGAGGATCCTTATAAGCACTTGGATGTGTTTTTGGAATTGGGTTCAACTACTAAGTTAACTATTCTTTTCGATGACACATTTAAGATGCGACTTTTTCAATTCTCTTTCAAGGACAAAGTAAGAACCTGGTTGCATTCCCTTCCACCTAATTCTACATCTACTTGGGATATGATGCAATAGGAGTTCTTGAAAAAGTATTACACTATGGGTAAAACCACACAAATAAGAAAAAAGATCATGACGTTCTCCCAAATCCCGGGTGAATGACTCCATGATTCATGGGAAAAAGGTATAATGATCTTCTGAGAAAGTGTTCACACTATGATATTGCTAAATGGCATTTAGTACAGATTTTCTATGATGGTCTTTCTGACTCACATAGAAACATAGTTGATGACTCTAGTAATGCAACTTTTCTACATAAGAGTGCAACTAACGCTTGAGAACAGTTTGAGACCCTAAGTGAAAACTCCATGCAGCATGCTTTTTCCTTTAGGACTACATCTACCCCTGGAATCCATAAGGTTGAAAAAGTTTTTGAGGTTGAAAAATCAAGCGAGTTAGCTACTCAAATAAAAGCGTTGAATCGTAAGTTTGACCAAGTCTTATCATCTGGCTATGTTCTTGTTGCTAATCCATCTGCTTCATTGCCAAAGGAAGTATGTTCGATTTGTGTTATTCCATCTTATCTTACTAATAATTGTCTTCTCATGAGGCAATCTTTTGAAATTCCCAAAGAGCAAGCCAATGATGCATTCTCCGGTCAGAGTTATAATCCGTAAGCGAATACTTATAACCCTGGTTGAAGAGATCAACCTAATCTAGCATGGCAAAATGAAAGCCAAAGGTCTACTGTTCCACAATCTCAGGGACAACATCAAAATCCATTCAGTCCTCAGCTTCCCGATAATTCTTTCAATCAATCATTTGTGTACCTTCTACCTCAGTTTTGAAATCCAGCTCATTTTCCATCTCCTCCTAAGTACTCGTTTGCATTTGAGGAGAAGGTATTGTCTGTACTTGGTAACCTTGAGTCTAACAATGAATTGTTGCATTCCCATTCTCATTCTATAGCCAAGCTAGAAACTCAAGTTAGGCAAATAGAAACTCAAGTTAGACAAATAGTTAAAGTGTTGACTCAAAGAGAGGAAGGAAAGTTGCCTAGTCAGCCACTGGCCAATCCAAAAGGGTAAACTTACATGATTGATGACACTAATCTTTCAAGTAGTCGTCATGAGCAAGTTAATGCCATCACCACTTTGAGGAGTGGAAAAATCATTGATAATCAAGTTGAGAAACAAGGGGAAGAAATAAAGAGGTATAAGATTCCCATTCATCTAATCATTCATAATCCACATCCCACAGATGTACCCTCACATCCTACTCCATTAAGCTCTAAAGGAGTTGAAGGTGAAGTCACTTCTTCATCTGCTCCAAACCGTGAGATAACTTATGAGCCAAAATCACCTTTTCCTCAACGTCTCATAGAACCCTCCTATTTTGGTAAGCAAGGAGAGAAAATCCAAGAAATGATGAATGTCTTCAAACAGATAAAAGTCAATATTCCTCTCTTAGATGCTATCAAATAGATCCCTGCCTATGCTAAATTTCTGAAAGACTTGTGCACTCGAAAGAGAAAATCAAAAGGCCAAGTTTCTAAGAATATCTTTCTCACCGAGCAAGTTAGTGCACTTATTCAGCACAACACTGCTCATAAGTTCAAAGATCCTGGTACTCTTACTGTGTCTTGCATCAGTGGAAACAATGTGATAGACCGTGTACTTTTTGATCTTGGAGCAAGTGTTAATATTCTTCCATACTCGGTGTATGAGAAATTAGGCTTGGGAGAGCTTAAACCCACGTCGGTTGTATTACAACTTGTTGATCGATCTATTAAGTAACCACGTGGGATTATTGAAGATGTTCTTATCAAAGTGGATAAGTTCTATTTTCCAGTCGATTTCCTTGTCCTGGAAACTGAACTTGTCCATGATTCTAATAAATGTACTCCGATAATCCTCGGTCGTCCATTTGTGGCTACAGCGAATGCTAACATTAACTATAAAACTGAGGCTATGGATATTTCTTTTGGGAACATGAAGCTCAAATTAAACATCTTCAATGTCGCTCCATATGCCTTAGACAAATAGGAGTGTTTTCTTCTTGATGTCGTTGACAGAGATTCAATCACAGTCTTTCTAGCAAGAGAACTTCCTCCTTAGCTTCTGATATCTCCTCGTGATCCTTCTTTCTTCCCTCATTCTCCTTCTTATGAATCTTCTCACAAACTTGAGCCTAAGCCACCACCGAATAAACTTAAGTACTCTTTCTTGGGCCTTGATGGAACCACACTTGTTCCTCCCGTTTTGAATTTCATAATCACCCATAGGACTGGTTTTGGGATGAGGAGGGAAGTCGAGTTGTTGGATACAGGCTAGGGAGTTGTGTATTATCGAGCTAGCGACATTAAACTTAGCACTTTTAGGTTTGTACTTTAGTTTATTTTATTTTATTTTATTTTTCTTCCTTATATTTTTATTTTTAGGTGAGTTTATTTGTGTATTTTTCTTTTATTTTTAAATTAGGTTAATTTCACTTTGTTTTATTGAAAAGAAAATAGTTTTGCTTGTGCTTATTGATTTATATCTGTTTTATTCCATATACTTGATACTTTGATGTATTTTGTCGAGTATGATTGTTTTACCAGGTACAAAGGACTAAGTTTGGGGGTGAGACATCTAGTTTGTGCCCTCTATGCAATAATTAATGATCTTTGCTGGTTCTGCAACTTTAGTAATATCTTTCTATTTCTACATCTGTTTTCACACATTGAGGACAATGTGACCACTAAGTTTGGGGGTAAGGAAGATAACTTCAAATTTTTGCTAATTATATGTTATGCACAATGGAATAAAATTTAACTGTTTAAGCATGATTTTGAGTCTGTTGATTGTTGTGATGTCCATATGTAATCTGACATTGGTTAAAGATGGTTTGTATGCCGAATTCATACTAAATAGGGATTTTTGAAAAAAAATTATATCAGTTGGTAACCTGTGGTCCACTTTGTCAGGATAATTATAATTTGATAATTTTAATTCCTAGAATACTGTACTTTGCACATGTTCACACTTACATGCATTCTGTGGGGTATAAATTTGAAATCTTATTCTAATTTGTGTTAAACTGAGATGGGCAGGTGAATTTGATAATTTTAAGAACTGAGGTAATTAAAAAAGAGAGATAGAGAGAGAGAGAGAGAAAAAAAATGGTATGTATGCAATTAAAAGAAAAAAAGAAAAAAGAGAGGAGTTTTTCACCAAGAAGTGAAAGAGAAAAAAAGAGAAACAAAGGGTCAAGTTTGGGTCTGTACCTAGATTGCTTGAGCAATTAAGTCCTTAGGGATGTTTCAACACCTAATGCCCTAAAACCATCTGGTCTGGGAGTCATTGGCTGAAAACTCGTTACATGAGAAGTTTAGGTTGCTTAGATTACTTGAGTAATTAGGTCTTTAGGGGTGCTTCAATACCTAATACCCTAAAACCAACTGGTTTGGGTGTCATTGGCTGAAAACTCGTTGCATGAGTAGTTTAGAAAGCTTAATAGACATGCGCATTGCACAATACCCTTCTTGAAATAAATGAGTGAAGAATGAAAAAAAAAATACATACATGTAACAAATAAAAAAATATACCTTGGGGATTGGAATTTGAAAAATTTTCCTGTGAATTGATGAATAACATGAGTTAAATATGAGTATAGATAGTAAATCACATGTTTAATATTGTACGTTCACTTTAAAAAGGATTTTGGGGATCGGGATTGTTAAAACATGTGATTAAACAAACATATGGGGACCATAGCTATTGATATGATATTGAGAGTTTGAGATTTTTCCTATTTAATATAGCTCGCTATACTTGTCATAGTTAATTGATTAATGCATTGCTAGAACATTGTGATATGAAAACATGTTTGAATGAGCTTATCGTGCAATTAAGGCACTGATTTGAAAAGTTTGTGGGTATCTTCACTGGAAACCCTCACGAGACTACAACTCATCCACTAAGGGTAACCTAAGGGTTTAAAGGCTTGTTGCATAAGCTAAATGCAATCGTGCATGATTCTCATGAAAGCGGTTTTTTAGTTTATATTGCTAAGGAACTAGCAATATGTAAGTTTGGGTTGTGATGAGCACTATATATTGCATATTCGAGCCCCTGAATATACGTATTTTAAGACCTCAAGTAGTACTTCTATCCAATTGTAGACTGATTTATGTTAATTTCGTGTTTTTAGGTACTTTTTCCAAAGAAATGGTTAAAACCAAGCTTTTGTGATTAAAAGACTGACATTGAAGCTTACAGAGTCATTGACCAGTCATTTGAAGCAAGCCGAGAGTCAAAAGGGGTGATTTTGGAGAAGTTCAAGTGTTAAGGCTCGAGCCCTTGTTCCTAAGGCTCAAGCCCAAAACCAACTAAAGCAAGAATTCCAACTAAGGTAAACAAAGCTCAAGCCTAGTTCTTAAGGCTCGAGCCCAAACTTAAGGTACTCGAGGCCTTGTAAGAGTGCTTGAACCCAAATTACGTAGGAATATCAAAAGTCACTTTAAAAACTCCAGATTGCCAGAGCTCGAGCCTTTATCGATAAGGCTCGAGCCCCAAAGCATGGTAATCGAGTACTGTTAAAGATTCATCCCAAAAATATTATAAGTATTGAAGAAAAAGATGCTTCGAAAATTATTTGAAGAAAAATAGCTAAGTGTTGACGTTATGCTCGATCCCTATCCTAAGAGGCTCGAGCCCAAACCCTAAGGCTCGAGCCCAGAGTCAAAAGGCTCGAGCCATTGCTATTTAGTCAGACTTCATTGATGCGGGATTTGTCTTATTGAAGTCCTTTTTCATCCAAGATGGGCCCAGACTACCCTAGAAGACCTAAAAGCCCGTCCAACCCTTATTAGAAGTTAATTCTTCTATAAAAGGAGGCACAAGGCCACAGATTAGAAAATCCTTCCTTTTAGTTATTTTATCTCAATTAGTGGCGGTTGTTAGGGTTTCGAATGTGGAGATCCCAAAAAGAGAATTGCGGTCCATGGCGATGAAGACCACAACAACACAGATGATATCTGACGTCATCATGAGTAGCTAATTCATTTCTCATGGCATTTATGTAGCCCAAATTCGAGTATTATGGTTTGATCATTCTTAACTTTAGGGATTTATAAGTTCATGTATCTTGATTGCATAATTATGAGCAACTGATTACGGATCAGTTGGTGTTTTAATGAAATAATATTTTTGAATAATTATTACATTGTTTTAGATATAATTGTTTTAAAATTGTTTTCAACCTATTCTTACTGGACAGTATGGTGGAAGCCTACCGGACATAAGAATGGAGATTATGTAATGATGTTCAAACGTTTTTCATGAATGAATGTTTTCCTAATCTATGCTTAGGGAAGACGAGTTATATTGCAACATTAGATTAAAAGTAGGTAGGTAGATAATTCGTGCCAATCGAAGATAGGTTATAGTTAGTTGAAGTTCATGGAACATCTTTCTTTAAAACCCGAATTAAACGAATGTTATTGAGTTTAATTCATTTGATACATAAATTGTGAAATCTCAAGGTTGAATGGTTCATCATAATACAGGATTCGTGGTGAAGTCAATCCCTAAGACTTTCACTTTTTTGTATCTCATCTTTATCTTTAATTTAGTTTTTATTTAATTTTATGTCCGTGACAAACAACCAAATCAATCAACTTTTCTCCTTGAATCAAAATCATATTAATTGGATGCTTAAATAAACTATGACAGTCTCTGTGGTTCGATTCCCTTAATATAACCCTATTCTGCAAAGATTCGTGCTATTGCGGATGGTATAATTTGACACACATCAATCCTCTCAACTTATTGTTTAAAATTTTGAATTTGATTAAGGGTTTTGTAGTCTAGTGATATGTTTTTTTAAGGTGAAAGGCGTGTGTTTAGGTCTCCATAGGGACACGAGTTTGTTAGCTTCTTGTGAAAAAAATAAAAAAATCTGAACTTCAATTGAAAATTTTGGATAAAAAAATTAGATATATATAAAGAATGAAAATTGTGGACAAGAATCCTCTCCAGTGGAACAGTAAGAGATGTTTTGTCTGGTTCGGGATGCAACTTACAAAAAAAAAAGTTGGGATGTTTATGAAATATCCCAATCTTTTGGGTGCATCTAGAACCGGACGGAATATAATGCAGTGTTCACATAAGCAGATTTTCTTCCTAAGGCCATCTCCAATGAGCTAGTTAAAGCCTATTTCCAGCGAGCTAATGCACTATAGGCCACGCAGCGGCCTAGCTAAAACTAATGGGGCCCATTAGCGATCACGGGCCGGCTCGCAGTATTCAGCGAGCGGGCCCGCAATCGTTGGCCTTTTTTTTTTTTTGACGGCGCCATTTTGGGCTACTATTTTGTCTTATCTGTCTAGTGGAACAATGTCCAAACAGTGCCTTGGCAAAATTATTTAAAAAAAAAAAAAAAAAACTAAAAATAGGTTATTTTGAGCTTTTTTTAGAAAAAAAAAATTAAAATAAAATTCATGAAATAAAAAATATATTGTTTAGGCACAGTTTATCGAAAAAAAATTATTTGGGCCAAAAATAAATTAAAAAAGCTTTTTTTTTTTCCCTTAAAATTTGTTTTTTTATTTTTTATTTTTTACTTTAAATTTTAAATGTATACCACAAACAATGCATTTTGCCATTAAGGCACTGTTTGGCCGACACAAATAGTGCCTTGACGGCCATAATTTTTAAATATATATATATAATTTTTTTTTTTTTTAACTTTTGTAAAAAAAAAAATTTTAAATTACAAATTCATTTACTTATTCCCATAGGATTTTGTAATCCTTATTTTCTTATTCCAATTCATTATTTTTAATCCTTATTTTGTAAACCTTATTTGGTTATCCTTATTTATTCGGGCCAAAAATAAATAAAAAAAGCTTTTTTAAAAAAATTTTTGTAAAAAAATAATTAAAATTACAAATTTATCTACTTATTCCTCCTACAGGATTTTGTAATACTTATTTTCTTATTCCAATTCATTATTTTTAATTTTAAAAAACCCCATTATATAATAGAAATTCTAATACACGAAATGTCATAATATCTTAAAAGCAAACAAAATGCAACATAAATTAAACATATTCATCAGCATAGCGGTTCCATAAAATATAACTGTTACGAATATAGCCGTTTAGAAAAAGTTAAATTAAAAAAATATATTTTTAATTTTTTATTATTATTTTTTGGAGAGCCAAAATTCGGATAGCCTGGATGGAGTGCATATTTCTGGAAAGCGAAAACTGCTGACGTAGCTCTTGGAATTGCTGACGTGACTCTTAGAAAAGCTAATGTAGCATTTTTAAAGAGCCAAAATTCGGAGAGAAAGGTGCAAATGGCCTAAGCATTGCATAAATAAATTATATATATATATATATATATATATATATATATATATATATATATATATATCATCTTTTGTGAATAGTATGTTCTATTCGAAGACGATTCAGGTATATATATCCGGTTAGGATTAAGACTAAATTTGGGGGTGTAAATCCTCTGCTGTGCAGTTTCCATGCTGTCTCCTGCAGTGAGCGTTAAGTGGTCTTAGTTTGGCCACGTTTTACTCGACTCAATAGACACTAAGACTGTGTTTGGCAATTACACTACTATTTATAAGTAACATTTCACCACCATTTACGAGTAACATCACAGAAGTCTAAAAATAATATCACATGAGTCTAAAAAGTAATATCACCATTTGTAATTACACCACTATTTATAAGTAACATTTCACCACCATTTATAAGTAATATCACAGAAGTCTAAAAGTAATATCACAGAAGTCTAAAAAGTAACATCACCATTTGTAATTACACCACTAGACAACATCTTGCGGATTTATTCCTGTAATCACTTCCGAAAGGTGTAACCCTTTTTCTTCTCAATTGGGTTTCTGTTTATTCTCACTCCTCTTCAGATATACTCTGTCTATCTCCATATGCTTTTCTTTTTCACAGGTTCAATAAATCTGCAAAAGATACAAACTTTAGAACCAAACCTTCTCAAAGTGGTACTTCTGATTTCATACTTTGTTTCAGTTTCATAAATTTGGGTGAAAAATATAATGTGGGTTTGGGTATATCTGTGTTGATAGCAATGAAAGCATCTGCCCTGTTCTTGTTTTTTGCCTACCTTTCAAGCATTGGCTTCTTGTTTTCGTCAATACCCTTTTTATATGCATCTTTGGTGTCGTGTCAATTGCTTCTCACCCATCTTTTAATTCAAGTTTTTTTAATTTTGGTTTAAATTATTTAAATTAACATGTTAAAGTGTTTTTAAAATACTTTAATTTCAAATTATAATATAAATAATATGTTGAATTGAGTTACGTTTGAATGTGACATTACTTAATCTGCATTATGTGCATACCTTATTTTTAGAGTGAAAATACTTATAAATAGTAGTGAAATATTACTTATAAATGCTGGTGAATTGAGCTACGTTTGTATGTGACATTACTTAGTCTGTATTGTATAAATATCTTATTTTGAGGGTAAAGATACTTATAAATGGTGCTGAAATGTTACTAATAAATGATTCTGTATTTGGTAAATACAGTCTTAGTGTATATTAAGTGGAATAAAACTGACCAAATCAAGAACACTTAACGCTAACTGCAAGAGATAGCATGGAAACCGCGGAGCAATGATTTACGCCCCTAAATTTGGATTGTGTCTCCATCTCAACCAAGGTTAATCTCAATTATGTTCGTTGGAATTTTTTAATCAAAAGTTTCAAGCCCATAAAATTGTGCTAAGACCGCTACGATACCCAAGCCCAACACCGCCTTGTAAAGCATTTTTCAAAATAAAATGCTAGGGTTTTAGATTTGGTAGTGATGAATCACTTCATTGCTTCTATCTAGGTCACGAACAGAGTGTTATCGGAGAGAGAGAGATGGCTAATTGGAGGAGTTTTGGCGATCGGATGATGCATTGCCACCTGTCGATGCTAAAAATATGGTGCAATTGTTCCAATCCGGCGAGATTTCACACCTCCGGTGCCGGTGGTGGTGGTGGTGGTGGTGGTGGTTTGCTCCTTGGAGGTGGATGCTTCAAAAATGCTGCGGCATATTTGCCAATCCGACGTTCTTCTTCTTCTCCATCTGTAAGTACTCGATCACTGACTTCACCGTTGCTCATGTTACCTCCCAAAACTGTTGTTTGCGATCACAACAATTCCTCAGAAAAGTACGACGGCGACGGCCACTATTGTTTTCATTTCTTCAACCTTTGTGAGCAGAGTCAATTTAGGGTTCGGAAGAATCTTAGTGTACCATGGCAGAGGGACGTCCTCATGCCAGACGACGCACGATGTGTGGGCTCTTCCCATGGCTGGCTTGCCTTTAACCACCCTCGCAATTGCCACTCTTATCTATACAACCCCTTAATAGACTCTCCTCATTTCCCCTACATTGCCCTCCCTTCCGTCGAAACCATCCACTCCGTTCGCGCCGTTCGTAACCTCAAAGCCGATCAGCTCTCCCCTTCCCCTACTCCCATCACACAGTTTCTGATCTTGATCCACGAAAACTACGATTTCAATGCCGACAGGTATGAGGTGCAGTTGTCCTCCAAAGGCGCCTGTAATTATTTCGTACGAAGGGTTGTTATGTCATCAGCCCCGTCAGTCCCCTGTTATTCTTCCTCGCTATCAACACCACAACTCGACGGCGGCAACAGTGGCGACAACTGCACTATAATGGCCCTCCACAGCGCAAGTGATGACATTGCCTTCTGCAAACCTGGAGATGACAGGTGGACTGTCTTGGACGTTTCGCTCCGGGCTTATTCGGACATAACATATTTCAGCAAGGATCAGCGATTTTATGCCATGAGAGGAGACTACAGCATGGAAGCTTGGGACCTCAGAGAACCCTCTTGCCCCAAACAGCAAGTGTTTAATAGACCTGACTTTTGTCATGGGAAGGTACAGAATAAAATTAGGGAATCTTATAATTGGGCTCAGAGGGATTATTTGGTTGAATCCTCCGGGGATCTTTTGCTGGTTTGCAGGTTTTTAGCTCGAAATATTGATGAAGATGATGTTGTGCATCCTCGGAGGTTGGAAGAGAGAGCAGTGAAGGATAACATTAATGATGAGGAATGGGAAAATAATTTCATTCACGATGATGATGCTTATTGGACTCTGGGATTTGATGTTCATAAGTTTGATTCCGATCACAAGAAGTGGGAACCTGTGGAATGCTTAGGAGATAGAGCACTCTTTGTGGGTTCTAATCATTCCTTTTCTCTCTCCGCCCGCGATTATCCAGAGCTGGCGGGGAATTCTATCTATGTTGCTGATGATTACTTTCGAGGATTTAACGACACATATCGTGGTCATGATAATGGTGTCTTTCACATTGAAAATAACTGCATGAAACCTTATTATCCAAACAGGTTGAAGATCATTGACCCAATACCAGTTTGGGTTGCCCCCAACACAATGTAGATTCTTCGCACAGCTATCTTTTGGCTTACTAAGCAGGTTTCCCTTGCCTCCTTTCATCTAGGTAAGGTTGTGATGTTAATTACACTTATTATATATACAATTGCCTAATAGGGTAGATGTTGGTGTTAATTGATTTATGATTGAAAATGTGTTTTCGCATAAAATTCTCATTGGCTGGTGCTTATTAGTGTATGCTTGGTCACCATTAATGTGTGCGTATAATTAAAATTCGTGCATGGTTGCTAAGGATATGATTCAATGAGCATTGTCCTATTGATTGTTACCGTCTTGTTTTGATTTTTACTGTCTTTGTTTGGATGTATAGAAGATGAAACTTGATAACCTGCTATACATTGGGCATCTTGCTTGTTTCATTTAATATGCATTACAGTTTAATCTATGCTTAATTTTTGAAGTATCCAGTTATTTCTTTTCTAAGATGGGCAATACCAAGGAGTAGTTTCGTAATTTTCATTTGTAGAATTATCTGAAAGATTAAAATCTTAAAAGAAGTCAGGATGCAGTTGATAGATCCTTTTTGAGTATTTTAAACATTGTGAAGTTAGTTCTTTTTCTGAAGGTTCTTTTCTGCTAGATCAGGCTTACTAACATTACACAAATTCAATATGCTTTTTTTTTTTTTCTCGGTGTGTATGCGAGCTAAAAGCAGGAATGGCTAGTCAATCTTAATTTGAGGTTTAGTATCTTGATTCCACTGAAGTATTTGATCTAATCCAATACTGTAACAATAATGTCTGAAGAGTGTAATGCTACAAACAATGATTGGTTTTTGTTGCAACTCCAATACAGAACCAATAAGAATAGACTCTCTCTCCTCCTGGGTAAGTTTTGTTGTAACTGAGGTGTACTTGAAATGTGATTTTCCTGCAAATCAGGAATTTCTAAGGATGACAACATAAGTTTTTCTCACAAACAAGGATCTGTCATGAAGACAACGATCAAGAAGATTTCTATCATGTTAATATCTTGCCATCGAATGTTTGCATTTAGCATGTTTAATTTGCCATGACAATCGTTAAGAAATTCTCCACACATCTTCAAGTTGGTCAATTCACCTTTCAGGTGTCAACATAAACCCTCTCCAATTCTTTTTAAGCATCTTCAAGTTGGTATCAATGATTAAAAAAATGTTATGTCATCATTTTTATTAGGATTAAGTTGTGAATTAATCGTAGAGCAACGATAGGGTGTTCAAATTCAGACGTTGTATATCTTTATTTTTAAATTTAACATAATAAGTAACAAATATTTTATTATTATTATTTAAGAGTAATGATACTCTCTTATTTAATTATTGAATTGAAAGGATTATTAAATGACTCAAGTCTAGTGGCATTTCCTTGCCTCCTAAAGTAGGGGTCATGTGTTTTAAGTGGGGACAAGTGTGTTGCTCTTTCCTAGCTTAAATAATAATAATAATAATAATAATAATTATGACTCAGTTCACTTTGGATACATATGAAGAACTCTAGAAAAAAATGGAAAATTTAAAACATGTTAAGGGTCTGTTTGGTTACATGGAAATGAAGAGTGGAATGTTTGAGTAAAAGAAAGTGAAGTGAAGAAAATGAAAATTAAGTTTCCTACATGCATTTGGTTAGCATGAATATTTTCTTAAGAAAATTGTGAGAAAATATAATTTTGTTAGTTTGGATATCATAAAAATGAAAACAAAAGATTGTACATATCAAAACTAAATATTAGAAAATTTTAATGAATTTGAGTTAGATCAATCCACTTTAAATACCCAATTGTTTATATTCAATTTTAGCAAAAGTAAGATTGATTATTATATATTATAGGATAAAGTGCAAAAAACCCCCCTGAACTTTGCTCTCTCTCCCAAGAAACCCCCTTGAACTTTTTTTTTTTTACAAAAAACCCCCTAAACTATTCTCATTTTTGCAAAAAAACTCAGGTGACACTGCTCCGGTCATTTTTTGGCTGTGCCTATATGCTGTAAATTATAAATGGCAATCCTACCCTTATATACAGTACATATATGTTGTAGTGTGTGTGTATATATATAACACAGTACATATATATATACACGTATATATCTTCCGGTAACCACATTCAAAACCCAAAACCCTTGCTAATTTGGGACCCGATTTGGCAAATCAAACCAAACTAATCACAAAATCAACCTTAATAAAATCATTGCTTTGGATTTTGCTTTTGTCATTGCTGCTTTTCCTCTCCTGGCAGCCATGGCTACCGGAATCCGACGCCGCCATGATTGAGTTGTCCACAATTATTGGGTTTGAAGATTTGGACAAAAAGTATTTATTTGGATAATTGGAGGTGATGATGGGTTGGTGTGGGCTGGGAAAAAAGCAATAAAGTTTTGTTTTTCAATTAAAACCCTAAACCAAGACCACCAAATTCAACCACAAATATGTCACCTAAGCTTTCATTCTTTGACAAATTGTCATCTCTCTTTGTGAATCTTCACCGATCTGATAACTCAACAATCACAAATCGATGTTGTTGTTAGAAAGAGAGACTTTTCACCGGACTGAAGCTCGCCGAAACTGTTGCTGCAATTGGGTCTCAGCGTCTCGCTGATTTGTCACTTGCAGTTGGCCTTCGAGAGCTCAAGCTCCTCATCAGTGTTGTTGCTAGAAAGAGAAATTTTCATCGTTCTGCAATTCTCGCTTGAGTTCCGTCTCTGCAACTTCGCTGGAGTTGGTGGGTCTATGAAGGTGAAACTGGCCGGACTTGTTCACGTTGATGAAGGAAGCTGTAGCTCTCACTGATATTCACAATGAACATGCCTCATCGTCTTACCAGTAGGTCTCGTCGATTTTTGCTGGTCTAATCGGCTGTTCTTTAATGGAAAGATGGGTTCTAACTAAGCCGGTTCAATGTTGGAACTCCGGCCACTGATGGGTCTTCAATGTTGTACCGGCCATGGTAGTCATCATCCTCATCGCCGCTGATGCTATGTGACTGTTACTTGGCATCAATGGTGGAGTAATTAACGAACAAACCAATTGATGGTTTTTGTCGCGCGACACTGGTTTGGTGCTAAAACGATGCGAGGGAGATGATGAGGTTGGAACCTAGATGTTGGTTGTGATAAGGCAGTGAGCTATGCAATTTCTATTGGCTTTTGAGATTTTTTTAACAAATCAGCAATAGAAATTAATAAAGAATTAAAACAGGGCTCTTCAATTAAAGGGTAAAATAGTAATTTTCTTTTTCCGGTAAGGCCAACTTAACCTAATGTCCTTAAATGCAACTTTTTAATAGTTCAGGGAGGCACTTGTTAAATGAGGGGGGTTTTGTGCAATTCGCTTATAGTTCAGGGGGGTTATATGCAATTTACCCTATATTATAATATAGGTTCTGTTTGGTAACCCTTTATGTTTATTGTTTTTTTAAAACACTATTGGAGAAAAAATTTGTTTGTTAACATTTGTTTTGATTTTAAATAAAGCTAAACACACTTAAACGATGGTTGTAGTTCAATGCCAATTTCTAAACACCAAAAAGGCGTTTATAATCTCCACCAGCGATCTGGTGGATCTGCCGAGCTGCTCCACCAGCGAGAACAACCTGTTCTTTCTCATTCCCTAAAGCCGATCTCCTCCACCGCCCTCATCCGCCAGCAAGAAGAACCTGCTCATCATTTTTTTTGTCTCACCACCAGGTACTCATCTTTATCATTTTTTAGCTAGGGTTTGTTACCAATTTCTGTTCAAGGTCAAATCGTTTCAATTTTAGTTGAATCTTGAGGGTTTAACTTTTAGGTCAAATCTTTTACTTTACAGAAGAACTTGATTGTTTTGCTGATAATTCTTTGATTTGTTTATTCCATTCTTCAATTGTTTTGCTTGTTCTACAATTTTTGTACTAGTTTCTTCTTGAGGGTTGAATTTTTTAAAGCAGAACACTTTAGGTGGCCCAAATTGGGTATCCATTGTATCATATTTTTTTATTGTTTTCCTTCATTTCTACATAATCATTCGGAGGGAAATTATATTATCTATCATATACAAGCAATGATAGTTGAATTTGGGATCAAGAAGGAAATTTTGTAAGATGAAGTCTAAGTGATCATATATAACACACACACAGAGATATATAGATATGAATTCATAACTTTTAATGCATATATAATACCATATGGAGGCTTTACAGGGGTGGGGGATTAGTGATTACTGAATTTTCTTATCATGTGGGTCTTCAGCTGAATGTTCATCATGATGTGAAAGTATTGCTATACTGTTATGGGGGTGGAGGATTAGTGATTGCTAGGATAGTTCATATTCGTGTACGGTGTGGTGGGGTGGGGTGGGTAAAGAGTGGTGGTTTATAAAAACCAGTTGTTGGCTTTGATGTGGAAGAATAATGTGATAATATAGAGTTGATTGAAAGTATTGAATGTGGAATATAGAAATATGAATATGTTCACTGATTTAAATTGAAAATTTTCAGCTGAATGTTTTTGTGGAGTACAATGTGATATAGGCTAAAGCACTTGTTGACCATGCAATTGTTTTAGTTCAAAATATACATGTGTGTGTGTGTGTGTGTGTGTGTGTGTATTGTCACAGTACTAGGTGATGATCCTTGCATGTTGCCCTTACTTGGCATGACCTGATCGCTGGATTAGTTATTTTATTGTCTATTGAGTCATAAATAGTTGAATCACTACGGTAAATTCCTATTGCCATCAACTATGATTTGTGATCAAGCTGAGTTGTAGATCATCTACAATTCTTGAATTTAATATCGTGGAGTTCATTAAAGGTAGTGTATCATTAATCTTATGAAAGGCAGATACTATTCATGAATTTATTATCATCAATTGGATTGTAGATACTTGCTTGTCATTCTATAACTATGCAAATTGTTGGGGATTTTTGCATAGGTTCAGCAGTATAGTTGGGGTATTTCATTATAATGCATAGAACAGTCCCATGAAGCGTGAAGTCTTTTTGATAGGTCATATATATATACACAATGACTGATGATCTCGTATAGAAGGAACTGTCCCACACTGTTTAAGCCTAGCAAGGACTTGCTCGCTAGGAAAGTGGTCATTTGGTCACTAGCTGTTTTTTTTTTTTTTTGTCACATGAGTGTCTCTCACTTGTCTGATGCCTCTGGTGGATCTTGGTCACGATTATGACCATTTGGAAGAAAAGATTACGTACCCAACAAACTAACGACGATAAAGCAAACAAACCTACCACGTGGATGGTAAAGATGAATTATAACATGATTATAATACAAAGGGGCAGGCTATTATTAGGAGGAACTCCCATTCCAATTGTAGAAATGGAACTCCCATTCCATTTGTAAAAAGTGTGTGTGTCGCATATTCTGTAGAATAATTTTGATTTGTTAAGTTGGATTATGCAAATCTGCCTGCAATAGCTAGCTATTCTATGTCATGTTAAATATTTGTCATTAATTGCTAAATATCTATATGCAGGATTCCAATTCATGCATGGCTCGAAATCAAGTTGAGCCTAACCACGACAGTTCAAGCTCTCAGTGGGCTTTGTAATTCTTTTTTGTCTAGATCATGCAAGCAATAGATGTTAGTCTTGCTCTTGGTCTTGTGTCATTCTTTGTCTGGATCAAGTAATTCTTTTTTGTCATAATTTTTTTTTTCTTTTGCTTCATTGGGACTGTGGTCAATTGGCTATAAGCATGTATTGAACGAACAGAGTATCGAATGTAACTACAATTCTACATATCTTCGACATTAAAACAGCAATGTTTATAGACATGGCAATGAGATTGCTAAGCTTTCGAGGCAGCATCTGGCTTGTGACGTCGCTTTTTAAAATTTGCCCTTACTTCTCTTGATCCCATTGCGTGATTGATACAAATCTCATCGCATGTAATATTTCACCATTCCACATGCTGCGGCGGCGGTTGTTGGATCACCATCAGTCGGAGTCTTCAAAAAAGGTACTACATTTTCGTCAATCCAACGTTTTTTTCCTTCTTCTGGTGAAGAAGCAACAGTAGTAGCAGATGTAGTAGTAGTTGATGCAGAGGAAGCACGAGGTCGTGTCATTGATCAATTCCGTAGTTCTCTTACTCCTAACATTGTGCAATGCTTGATTTGTGGACAAGATTGGTTGCGTGCATCACGACCTTCACCACTCCCAATTCAAGTTGAAGCACAATTGGAAGAAATTGAAGCTCTTGAATCAAGTAAGTTTAATTTTAATTTTATCATATATTTTTATTACAAGTATTTGTTAATTGTTAATTTGAATAAAATAATTTATTTTTGCAGCCATAACTATTGCTTAACGACTTTTGAGATGGAGTTCGGGTAGAAAAATATTGCATTTAATGTTAAATTATTTTATTGTTGATATATGTTTAGTAATTTCTAAGTATCATTTCTTAATAAGTAGTACCATAATGATTAACTAATTTTTTTTTACTTTTCAGTGAAATTTTGTTCTTTGGATTGAGGAAATGTCATCATTATGCAATGCAAAGTTGCTGGAGGCTTGGAGCTTGGGCATTTACTTTTCTTCTTCTAAGATTTTTAGTTGTTAAACAATTTGTTTTTGGAACAGTTTACTGAATTATCTCTTTTGATTGTTGTTGACATGTTAGCTCTTTTGATTGTTGCTTAACTTAGTCTACAAGATTTACTAAATCTGTTTGTTGTTTTACAAGTTAAGTCCATATTGTTTTGGTTCCTCTTGATGTATTATATACTGGGAAAAATAATAATTTTTTTTTAAAAAAAAAATAAAATAAAAAAGAAAATCAACTACAACTGTCAAACCGAATTGAACCAAACTGGTTTTTTGCGGTTTGGTTGTTTTAAAAATAGTAAATTTGTTATAAATGGTTTGGCCTCAAAAATCTCCCAATCCGGTCCAAACCGGACCGTATGTACCCCTAAGAAGTTATGCTATATTGAGCAAGGTGTCAACTCAAAATAGTTTAAATAGGATTTATGTTTTTCATATAAGGAGAATTAATCAACTGGTGTTGACACCTTTTTTGGCATGCCACGTGGCGACCACCTAGTGGAGAATAACTATGGGATAAACAAGAAAGCCCGTAAGCAGGTAGTAGGCTTGATCAAGACTCTTACATAAAAAAGAAATGTACATGTCATTTATGTTTATCATATTTATGCCTAGCAAGACCTTGAGGAAGAGTATCATAAGAATTTGGGAAGGGAATGAACCCTTCCCGGTGAGACCACATAACTAAAAGTCTATATTTAGATGATATATCTTATTATATCTCCTAATTTGATAACTGGATACGTTTGATAAAGGGGCGGTGAAAATTTAATTACTCATTTTTTTTAATTAATAGTGACGTTTTTATAGCCACTTATTTGACACCCAATAAAACCGGTCACTATGAAATTTCACAGGAGGGGATTTTGCACCCCATCCACCCTCTTAATACGCAATGCAAGAACTGCATGACACACTTTAGTTCAAGGAGACATTAGAAAAAACTCTAATTTTTAACAAAATTTGAAATAAGAAAGAAAAATCGTAATAAAAATTTAATATAGTGTATGTTATTTATTTATTATTGTTTTTGGACCAGGAAATTTTTTTATTGAAAAGCTGAGTTGTAGATCATCTACAATTCATGAAATTAATATCATGGAGTTCATTAAAGGTTTTTTTTTTTTTGTCACACAAACGTCTCTCACTTGTCTGATGCCTCTGGTGGATTTTGGTCACGACTATGACCATTTGGAAGAAAAGATTACGCACCCAACAAACTAAGGACAATAAAGCAAACAAACCTACCCACATGGATGTTAAAGATGAATTATAACATGATTATAATGCAAAGTTTAGGCTATTAGGAGGAACTCCCATTCCAGTTGTAGAAATGGAACTCCCATTCCATTTCTAAAAAGTCTGGTGTGGTCGCATATTCTGTAGAATAATTTTGATCTGTACATTTGTTAAGTTGGATTCTGCAAATCTGCATATATAGATTTGTTCTCTCCCTGCAATAACTAGCTACTCAATGTCATTAATTGCTAAATATATATGCAGGATTCCTATTAATGTATTAGATGTGGTAATAGGAGTCTTTGTTTTAAATTATTTGTGGTCGTGCTATGCAGGATTCCCATTAATGTTTTAGCTTTGGATGCAAATGAACCATGTTGGTGCCAAGGATTAGCTTGTTGAGCTCTGTCAGTTGAAACTGAAGGTGTTCTTTCATGTATGGCTCGAAATCAAGTTGAGCCTAACCACGACAGTTAAAGCTCTCAGCGGGCTTTGTAATTGTTTTTTGTGTAGATCATGTAAGCAATAGATGTTAGTCTTGCTCTTGGTCTTGTGTCATTCTTTGTCTGGATCAAGTAATTCTTTTTTGTCATAAATTTTCTTTCTTTTTTTGTTTTGCTTCATTGGGACTGTGGTCAATTGGCTATAAGCATGTATTAGTACCATAATGTCTGATTGGCCTCCTCGGGTACACCCCACAATGGATGAACAACAAGGCCGTCTGAGACGTGATGGACTTCCCGATCGTTATCTAGTGCAGTCTTCGGGGGAGTTGTTGATGGTTGTTAGGTACCATGCTAATCACGTGTATTGAGACCATTGCATTTGAACACATTCTAGAACAATTCAGTGGAAACACTACCGTCGACTACACCTCCAATGGTCGTTGTGGTTTCAATATCCTTAGCAAGGAGAAAATCGAGCGTTGGAAACAGCAAAACCCTCTAGCACGATATATCCATATCAGTCTTGTTCAAATTAAAATTACATCGCTCTTTCGACGCGGTACAGATCAACCCGTCATAGCTATTGTCATGGACAACCGTTTCCATAAGCCAGTAGATGCACTTATCGGTGGCGTCCAATCCAACTTGGTTAACAATCTAATGTGGTTTAAAATTAAACCTAATTATTTTGTTTCACTTTCGGATCCAAACATTGAGAAAGTACTTCAAGTCAGACTCCAGTTATCAAAACTACAAATGGATTATGACTCTTTCAGTCTCGGGATCCAGTGGAAAGTTCTATACGAACTTACTCGCGAACCTGAAACGGCTACTATCCCTACAATTGACTCCAAATTAGTCACTTTGTTTGAACCACGACCTTTCGATACCATTATTGAGCCCAAATTACTCAATTGGACTGATCTCGAAATTCCTCGAAATTGGTTATTTAATAACATCAATGCCGAACCAAAATTGCGTATTACAGAACCTACTGTAGCAACAATTCATGCCTCAGGCTCAAATCTCTATATTACCAATAAAGAGAAACCTTCTCAAATACAACGTTCTTTATTAGCGAGAACGACTGGATGGGAAAAAATCCTCCCCCCTCGTTCCTCTGTCGATGCACCTCCCAGGCGCAGATTTACATGGACTGAAAAAGGAAAAGCTCCCGTCGACCTAAACGGAAATGCTTCCGTTTTACCTGGTTCAAATCATTCCATGAACTCAGCAAAATTCTTTCATTTTCGCACCGGAAAAGATGAATTTCTAATTGCTCCCTCACAGGGCAAAAAGCGTAAATATACTTATGTCAATGGTATATTTAACTTTAAAGGTTATAAACCCTATAGCATTTGCGTTCTTATAGATACAGGCGCAACCACCAGCTGTTGTCGCTATAATGCTATTCCATCCGAAAAATGGCAGCAGATGAAACATCCCATTGGTGTTCAAGGAATCGATGCAGAAGCACCTATGAATGTGATTCAATTCAAAGCAAAAGATGTTGCGATTTGGCTTAATGATAAAAAATTTATTATTCCAAAAATCCTTTGCTTTCCATACATGCATGGTGACTTCATTCTAGGATGTAATTTCATATATAGTTATCTTCCTTTACAGTTAAAAGAAAAAACCATTTCTTTAACTTTAAAAGATCAAACAGTTGTTGAAATTCAAATTCAAGAAAATTTAGCTTCTGTTTGTAATGAAAAATTCTTTCCCCCAAAAAGAGATACTAATGATTTACTTGTCTTAACCGATACCCACTGGTTATATGACTCTCTAAGACAGAATTTCTCTGATAATCCACTTAACTTGTGGAAAAGAAGTCCTCGTTTTTGCAGCTTAAAACTCAAAGACGATAATGTCATCATACGGGTCAAACCAATGATCTATCTTCGCCAAGATATTGATGAATTTGACGCTCAACTTTAAGACCTGCTTGAGAAAAAACTCATCGAGCGCACACGCAGTCCACATAGCAGCCCTGCTTTTATGGTTAGAAACCATAGTGAGGTAAAACGTGGTAAAGCCCGAATGGTAATCAACTATAAACGGCTTAATGAACATTTAGTCTTTGACGGATATTTTATTCCTCGAAAAGATGTTCTTATTAATCAAACTCGTGGAGCAAAAATCTTCAGTAAGTTTGATTTCAAAGCTGGTTTTTAGCAGATTAAGTTACGAAAAAAATCTAAGCCATTAACTGCTTTTAGCACCCCACGCGGACATTATCAATGGACCGTTATGCCCTTTGGTCTCAATACGGCACCTCAAATCTATCAACGATGGATGGATTCAATCTTTAATGATCTTAAAGATTTTGTTATTGTTTATATTGATGATATTTTGGTTTTCTCTAACAACAGAGAAGAACACAAACAACACCTCCAATGTCTTTCAGAAAAACTGAAACAACATGGAATCATCTTATCTCCAACTAAGATAGATGTTGAAAAAGAATCTATTGATTTTTTTGGTTTAGTTTTAACCCGTACTGGTATAAAGCTACAAGATCACATCATTATTAAAATCCATGATTTTCCTGACATTATTCAAGATAAAAAGCAGCTACAAAGTTTCTTAGGCATCTTGAATTATGGTCGCACATTTATTAAAGGCTTATCTCAAAAGGAACTTCCTTTAATAAAGAAGCTACAGAAAAATGTTGCTTTTGAATGTACTGATAGTGACACCCTCATTATCAAACAAATCAAAGCCGATTTAGTCCATATTCCTGAAGTATATTTTCCTCAAAATGGAGATAAACTCATTCTTGAAACAGATGCCTCAGACTTCTATTGGGGATATGTGTTAAAAGCCATTCCTAAAGAAAAATGGACGGATGATACCCCTTCCATTCCCATGATCCGAGCTCGTAAAGCTCCTATCACAAAGAAGCTTCAACAAGAAGAATTAATTTGTGGATATAATTCTGGGAAATTCAAACCCAATGAACAGAATTATATTATCTATGAAAAAGAACTTCTGGCTATCAAATTAGCAATAAAAAGATTTCACATTTATTTAGCCCCAGAAGATTTTATCATTCGCACTGATAATCAAGCAGTGAAAGACTTCCTTAAAAAGAATTGTTTAGATGGACGTCGTTTAAAATGGTATAATGTTATTGCTCAATATTCTTTTGCTATTGAACATATCAAAGGAACTAACAATTTTCTTGCAGATTTCTTAAGCAGACCAACGGAAGTATCTAACCCTGATATTTCTCTCTCCATACCTACAGATGGATGAACACAACTATCCACCCAAAGATAAAGATGGTTGGATCACTGTTGCTAAAAAAGCAACAAACAAACCAACTCCATCACAGCCAAACAAATGGTTCGTGGTTTTTGCTGGTCACCATCCCGGTATTTATGCAGATTGGAATGACTGTCACAAACAGCTCCGTTCCTTTAATGGTTCTTGCTTCAAAGCCTATGACACACTTATAGAAGCCCAAACAGTTTTCTATAATGTGGGCCAAGCTTCACAAAAAATGTTTTCTCAAACTCCAGATGCTGCAGAAATTAACAATTTCTACAACCCTGGTCCAAACAATCTTTATGAAGAAATTAACAATGTTTGGAAAACACATAAACTTGGTGCACATGAGAAATTCAGATAACATCTGAGTGCTCTTACAGCCCTCATCGCTGAACAAGCAGTCATGACTGCTGAGCTTAAACAGCTTTGCACCCAGATCTGTCTTACTATTGACTGGGAAAAATATTTCTCTTTATCTCAAATTAATTGTTTTCTTAAACTTGCCCAGTTAGTAGGAGAACAAGATTTTCCACAAAATACGTTTGCAAAAATCAATCGTATATGTCTTCTTGAAAAAACAAGAAATGATTTTCCTCATGATCTCTTTCGAATCATCTATAAAAAAATAGAAGATCATTATGATGTTATCCGATATTATTATCGTGAGTTACAGGAAGATATCAATACCTTTGATATGCTTTATAATGGCAAAAGAGTCCCAAAATTTGACTTTTTTTATCATTCCTGGTATTGAATGGTCAATGGAACCAATTGATTGGGGATTTGTGAACAAACTCACCTTCACATCTACAGATTCATACGACCCATTTCCTGCCATGATCAAATCAATGGTTTACAAAGTAAGTCGGCGTTGGAACTATAGCCGTTACCTTACTTTTTGGATTTCCAGTACCATTGGCAGTCGAGAAAAAACTCGATTTTTCCAACCTTATCAAATATGGTATCTCAAGCTCACAGCACAAGATGAGTACGAGCATAATCAACTGCTAAACTCAGAAGAAATTGGTAACAGTATTGTTCCCTACTACTTCGAAATTCACAGTTTCTTACATCTACAAGATACTGCTAGACATCTCCTTGATGGAACCTGTCATAATCAGGATCCAGTGTTATACTGTTGTGACGGAAGAAGACTCTTTGTCACGACACTTAATATCTATTATGATGACGACAATGGAGAACACCATATCCAGACTGCTAAAGCATTTTTAAAAGAAATCGTTAGCATGACAACGCTTGATATCCCCTCTCGGGTCAAAGATGGAGCCGAACGACTCAATCTCAAATGGGATATTGCTGATGCACAATCACCAGCCAGCACTCCTCCACTTGATGAATATGAACTCCATAACATCATCAACGCTATGGAAGGATGAACCGACACCCTTTTCCAATCGACTGCAATCTATCCAGTACACGACAAAAAGAGCTGTCCTGTCTACTTTTTTCAAAAGCAAAAGTAACCGAAAGCTGCCGACAAACTATTCATCAATAGTGAAAGTTGCTGATAACCACTTTTTCAAACAGTAAAAGAAAGGATTCGTTCTTATCCTCTCAAGAACTGTTTACCTTTTGTAAGCTTATTTAAACCGCTTCCTCACAATGGATTCGACATTAGGTTTTAGTATCAGTTCTGTCTATCTTTGTTGTCTCTGTAAATCTTTCAGTTCCACTTTGTGTTTCTATTTCCGCATTGTATTGTAACTGGTATCAGAGTCGTACTTCGAATCTGGACCACCATTGTAAGTTTTATTACGTTTTAAGTTTCCAGTATCTACTTTGTGCCTTATTACTGTTATAAATCTCATATGTTTGATTACTGTTTTAAGCCCATAATATCCTGTGCTTGCTTATTTGTCTGTGTCTATACGACTTTTACGACATTTCTTAAGCTACCAACAGGAACTCTTGGTTTTAGGCACCATAAGAGAAATCAAAAGGTTTTCAGAACCAATAACTATTTGTATGGCACAACCTAGCTCTGTAAACTGTATCCGTAATATTACCGGTCAAGATCCCAATGGCTATCGGCACATTTCTCATTTTCTACACACGGAACCACTTACTTTCAGTCAAATCGGTACAAGAATAAACTTCCTAATTGACATGGTTACAGATTGGAAAATCGACTTCCAACATAACCTCGAGGCTACCAATACCCATATGGATTCCTCCTTTGAATATGTCCAACAAGGAATGATCTCCTTGAATGACAAACTTGAAACTCTTACCCAGATTTTCACTCTTTCAAATCCACAGGACACATCTGTCCTACAGGAACAGATTCATCAGATGACTATTGATCTCGCCAATCTCAAAAAAGCTAAAATGTCAGATCTATATCCACTTGAACCAGATCCACCCGATCTTTCTAAACAGGAACCTCTACCTTCAGACACATTTACCCCGGAAAAACCACTTTCCGAAGAAAGCCAACCCCTTTTTCGTTATAAGGTTAAACCCCTTTTTTATGGCCATGAAGATATAAAAATGTTCACCGAAACAACTTCTTCATCTAAATATCGCCGTGATGACTATGATAATATCATAGATCAACTCCATTGCTTACAAGCTTTATATGTAAATCCATAGCTTACCTTCGATGAAAGCACACATATCATCAATCACATAAGACAGATCCCTTTACAAAACAAAGATCTTCTTTCTCACTTTGGTTATACACCACCAGAAAGCGACAGCGATTCCGAAACCGAAGATGAACAGGTCTATGTCTTTTCAGACAAATTCGATTCCTTTTCTTCTGAATCTCTCGATAAAACTATAGAAGCCGATCCTATCCCATCGTCTTCTGACGAATCGCTTCCAAAAAAGCAGTTCAAATATAAATCTAAATCAAAGAAACGACAGTCAGACACTGTTCTTGATGAAACCTTTTACGGAGACTTTCCTACTGAAGACCTTCTCCCAGTAGAAGAAGTTCTTTCTTCCAGTCAACAGACCGACGGAGAAAATGGTGAAAAAGGAGAACCCAAAAAGTCCTCTGTTTATACTTCCTCCTATAAATATGATTTTTCTACAGTCCCTACCTGGACCAGAAAAGATGACCTTAATAAGTTTCCTATTTCACAACATGGAACTTATCTTGATCTTTTAAATGTCCCTTATAAAGATTATTTGAAAACCATTGATGAATGGGCACAGTCTTTGGCCATTCTCGTCAACAACTATAAAGGTACTTGGCAACGCGATCGTTTCCTGGACTACATCTCAGCAACCCTACAAGGTGATGCTCTTGATTGGCTTCGACAATGGGATCAAACTACTCAAGGCCAACGACAGAAAGACGAACTCTTTAAACAACTTCGATAAGATCGATGACGTCCTAAGAGGATTCGTTAAGATTCTTAAAGAAGAATTAGTCGGTCACACAAGAGAACAACTCCTCACCGATGATGCAACTTGTGCACTTTCAAAAATTGAATTATGCGATATTTGTAGCTTTCCAGCCTACGTCAAAATTTTTAGCAAATATTTTCGTAGACTCCCACCTAATGCTATTGAACATTGGTTACCCCAATTTTTTCATAAGCTTCCAAATCCTTGGGATGAACTTGCAACAAAAGGTTATCCTGATTTTCTAGTTCGCATTTAGAAACCCGATAACATTGGTTTTCGAACTAATTTTGTTTATCGTCTCATTAACGAAAAATGTCTTGAGACTAAAGCTAAAAAGCAAGTCAAAAACCAGATTAGCAATACTGTTGAAGGTCAACATTGTTGCGACAAGATTCTACAAGAAACTTGGAAGATTGGATGTGCACCTTATAAAGCTGCTACTCGTTCTCAACCTCCTGCGAAACGGAAAAATTTTCGCTGGAAAACATGGAAACCTGGCAAGCGCCCAGTTTGCGCCTCAAAGAAGTATGTTACACCACATACTTCTTCTCCTTCCAAACCCAAGAAAGGGAAAAGGACAAAAGGTACCAAAAAAGCCTCCAAAGCATCCAAATCTTTAGAAACCAAAAAAGATCGTAAATGTTACATTTGCAACGAGACTGGTCATTATACAACAAACTCGATTGGCAGTCGAGAAAAAACTCAAATTTTTAAACCTTATCAAATATGGTATCTCAAGCTCACAGCACAAGATGCCCAGTCAATAGTAAGACAGATCTGGATGCAAAGCTGTTTAAGCTCAGCAGTCATGGCTGCTTGAGGGAGCAATTAGAAATTCATCTTTTCCGGTGCGAAAATGAAAGAATTTTGTTGAGTTTATGGAATGATTTGAACCAGGTAAAAAGGGAGATAACATTGGGTTTCGGATTAATTTTGTTTATCGTCTCATCAACAAAAAATATCTTGAGACTAAAGCTAAATAGCAAGTCAAAAACGATAAAATCTTCTAGGGCTAAATAAATGTGAAATCTTTTTATCGCTAATTTGATAGCCAGAAGTTCTTTTTCATAGATAATATAATTCTATTCATTGGGTTTCGCTCAATAATGGTATCGAAAGGTCGTGGTTCAAACAAAGTGACTAATTTGGAGTCAATTGTAGGGATAGTAGCCGTTTCAGGTTTGCGAGTAAGTTCGTATAGAACTTTCCGCTGGATCCCGAGACTGGGAGAGTCATAATCCATTTGAAGTACTGTAACTGGTATCAGAGCCATACTTCGAATCTGGACCACTATTGTAAGTTTTATTTCGTTTAAGTTTCCAGTATCTACTTTGTGCCTTATTACTGTTATAAATCTCATATGTTTGATTACTGTTTTAAGCCCATATTATCCTGTGCTTGCTTATTTGTCTGTGTCTGTACGACTTTTACGACATTTCTTAAGCTACCAACAGGAACTCTTGGTTTTAGGCATCATAACAGAAATCAAAAGGTCTTAAGAACCAATAACTGTTTGTATGGCACAACCTAGCTCTGTAAACTGTATCCGTAATATTACCGGTCAAGATCCCAATGGCTATTAGCACATTTCTCATTTTCTACACATAGAACCACTTGCTTTTAGTCAAATTGGTGCAGGACTAAACTTCCTAATCGACATGGTTATAGATTGGAAAATCGACTTCCAACAAAACCTCGAGGCTACCAATACCCATATGGATTCCTCCTTTGAAGATGTCCAACAAGGAATGATCTCCTTGAATGACAAACTTGAAACTCTTACCCAGATTTTCACTCTTTCAAATACACAGGACACATCTGTCCTACAGGAACAGATTCATCAGATGACTATTGATCTCGCCAAGCTAAAAAAAGCTAAAATGTCAGATATATCCACCTGAACCAGATCCACCCTATCTTTCTAAACAGGAACCTCTACCTTCAGACACATTTACCCCGGAAAAACCACTTTCCGAAGAAAGCCAACCCCTTCTTCGTTATAAGGTTAAACCCCTTTTTTATGGCCATGAAGATATAAAAGTGTTCACCGAAACAACTTCTTCATCTAAATATCGCCGTGATGACTATGATAACATCATAGATCAACTCCATTGCTTACAAGCTTTATATGTAAATCCACAGCTTACCTTTGATGAAAGCACACATATCATCAATCGCATAAAACAGATCTCTTTACAAAACGAAGATCTTCTTTCTCACTTTGGTTATACACCACCAGAAAGCGACAGCGATTCCGAAACCGAAGATGAACAGGTCTATGTCTTTTCAGACAAATCCGATTCCTCTTCTTCTGAATCTCTCGATGAAACTATAGAAGCCGATCCTATCCCATCGTCTTCTGACGAATCGCTTCCAAAAAAGCAGTTCAAATCTAAATCTAAATCAAAGAAACGACAGTCAGACACTGTTCTTGATGAAACCTTTTACGGAGACTTTCCTACTGAAGACCTTCTCCCAGCAGAAGAAGTTCCTTCTTCCAGTCAACAGACCGACGGAGAAAAAGGAGAACCCAAAAAGTCCTCTGTTTATACTTCCTCCTATAAATGTGATTTTTCTACAGTCCCTACCTAGACCAGAAAAGATAACCTTAATAAGTTTCCTATTTCACAACATGGAACTTATCTTGATCTTTCAAATGTCCCTTATAAAGATTATTTGAAAACCATTGATGAATGGGCACAGTCTTTGGCCATTCTCGTCAACAACTATAAAGGTACTTGGCAACGCGATCGTTTCCTTGACTACATCTTAGCAACCCTATAAGGTGATGCCCTTGATTGGCTTCGACAATGGAATCAAACTACTCAAGGCCAACGACAGAAAGATGAACTCTTAAACAACTTCGATAAGATTGATGGCGTCCTAAGAGGATTCGTTAAGATTCTTAAAGAAGAATTAGTCGGTCACACAGGAGAACAACTCCTCACTGATGATGTAACTTGCGTACTTTTAAAAATTGAATTATGCGATATTTGCAGCTTTCCAGCCTACGTTAAAATTTTTAGCAAATATTTTCGAAGACTCCCACCTAATGCTATTGAAAATTGGTTAACCCAATTTTTTCATAAGCTTCTAAATCCTTGGGATGAACTTGCAACAAAAGGTTATCCTGATTTTCTAGTTCGCATTCAGAAACCCGATAACATTGGTTTTCGAACAAATTTTGTTTATCGTCTCATCAACGAAAAATGTCTTGAGACTAAAGCTAAAAAGCAAGTCAAAAACCAGATCAGCAATACTGCTGAAGGTCAACGTTGTTGCGACAAGATTCTACAAGAAACTTGGAAGATTGGATGTGCACCTTATAAAGCTGCTACTCGTTCTCAACCTCCTGCGAAACGAAAAAATTTTCGCTGGAAAACATGGAAACCTGGCAAGCGCCCAGTTCGCGCTGCAAAGAAGTATGTTACACCATCTACTTCTTCTCCTCCCAAACTCAAGAAAGGGAAATAGAAAAAAGGTACCAAAAAAGCCTCCAAACCATCCAAATCTTTAGAAACCAAAAAAGATTGTAAATGTTACATTTGCAACGAGACTGGTCATTATGCAACAAACTGTCCTCAAAAAGGCAACAGTGCATCCAAAATGATTAAGCACTTACAAACAGATAATCTCCGTGTTGTCTATGGTCACAAAATTTCATACCCTAATACAATTTTGTATGAACTTTCTAGTGACAACTCCAGTACATCCACCAGTGATACTGAAAGTTATATTACAGATATCGAAACTATCTGTATGATGAATATTACTCTTTCAAAACCTGATGAAAACACTAATATTAAACTTAGTGACATCATTGGTGAAGAAGTTCAGTTTACAAACAAACAACTCATTCAGTTTGATAAACTTCAACGAATCAAGAAAGAAGAAGTATACAAGACTTCTCGATTTGCTATCTTTTCCAAACGCATTCTAGAACAATTCAGTGGAAACACTACCATCGACTACACCTCCAATGGTCGTTGTGGTTTCAATATCCTTAGCAAGGGGAAAATCGAGTGTTGGAAACAGCAAAACCCTCTAGCATGATATATCCATATCGGTCTTGTTCAAATTAAAATTACATCGCTCTTTCGATGCGGTACAGATCAACCCGTCATAGCTATTGTCATGGACGACCGTTTTCATAAGCCAGTAGATGCACGTATCGGTGGCGTCCAATCCAACCTGGTTAACAGTCTAATGTGGTTTAAAATTAAACCTAATTATTTTGTTTCACTTTCCGATCCAAACATTGAGAAAGTACTTCAAGTCAGACTCCAGTTATCAAAACTACAAATGGATTATGACTCTCCCAGTCTTGGGATCCAGTGGAAAGTTCTATACGAACATACTCGCGAACCTGAAACGGCTACTATCCCTACAATTGACTCCAAATTAGTCACTTTGTTTGAACCACGACCTTTCGATACCATTATTAAGCCCAAATTACTTAATTGGATTGATCTCGAAATTCCTCAAAATTGGTTATTTGATAACATCAATGCCGAACCAAAATTGCGTATTACAGAACCTACTGTAGCAACAATTCATGTCTCAGGCTCAAATCTTTATATATCCAATAAAGAGAAACCTTCTCAAATACAACGTTCTTTATCAGCGAGAACGACTGGATGGGAAAAAATCCTCCCACCTCGTTCCTCTGTCGATGCACCTCCTAGGCGCAGATTTACATGGACTGAAAAAGGAAAAGCTCCCGTCGACCCAAACGGAAATGCTCCCGTTTTACCTGGTTCAAATCATTCCATGAACTCAGCAAAATTCTTTCATTTTCGCATTGGAAAAGATGAATTTCTAATTGCTCCCTCACAGGGCAAAAAGCGTAAATATACTTATGTCAATGGTATATTTAACTTTAAAGGTTATAAACCCTATAGCCTTTGCATTCTTATAGATACAGGCGCAACCACCAGCTGTTGTCGCTATAATGCTAATCCATCCGAAAAATGGCAGCAGATGAAACATCCCATTGGTGTTCAAGGAATCGATGCAGAAGCACCTATGAATGTGATTCAATTCAAAGCAAAAGATGTTGCGATTTGGCTTAATGATAAAAAATTTATTATTCCAAAAATCCTTTGCTTTCCATACATGCATGGTGACTTCATTCTAGGATGTAAAACCCATACTGGTATAAAGGTACAAGATCAGATCATTATTAAAATCCGTGATTTTCCTGACATTATTCAAGATAAAAGGCAGCTACAATGTTTTTTAGGCATCTTGAATTATGGTCGCACATTTATTAAAGGCTTATTTCAAAAGGAACTTCCTTTAATAAAGAAGCTACAGAAAAATGTTGCTTTTGAATGGACTGATAGTGACACCCTCATTATCAAACAAATCAAAGCCCTGAAGTATATTTTCCTCAAAATGGAGATAAACTCATTCTGGTGCCGTATTGAGACCAAAGGGCATAACGGTCCATTGATAAAGTCCGCGTAGGGTGCTAAAAGCAGTTAATGGCTTAGATTTTTTTCGTAACTTAATCTGCCAGAAACCAGCTTTGACTGGGAAAGAGATTTCTCTTTAATTCAAATTAATTGTTTTCTTAAACTTGCCCAGTTAGTAGGAGAACAAGATTTTCCACAAAATACGTTTGCAAAAATCAATCGTATATGTCTTCTTGAAAAAGCAAGAAATGATTTTCCTCCTGATCTCTTTCAAATCATCTATAAAAAAATAGAAGATCAATATGATGTTATCCGATATTATTATCGTGAGTTGCATGAAGATATCAATACCTTTGATATGCTTTATAATGGCAAAAGAGTCCCAAAATTTGACTTTTTTTATCATTCCTGGTATTAAATGGTCAATGGAACCAATTGATTGGGGATTTGTGAACAAACTCACCTTTACCTCTACAGATTCATACCACCTTTTTCCTGCCATGATTAAATCAATGGTTTACAAAGTAAGTAGGTGTTGGAACTATAGCTGTCACCTTACTTTTTGGATTTCCAGTACCATTGGCAGTCGAGAAAAAACTCGATTTTTGCAACCTTATCAAATATGGTATCTCAAGCTCACAGCATAAGATGAGTACGAGCATAATCAACTGCTAAACTCAGAAGAAATTGGTAACAACATTGTTCCCTACTACTTCGAAATTCACAGTTTCTTACATCTACAAGATACTGCTAGACGTTTCCTTGATGGAACCTATCACAATCAGGATCCAGTGTTATACTGTTGTGACGGAAGAAGACTCTTTGTCACGACACTTAATATCTATTATGATGACGACAATGGAGAACACCATATCCAGACTGCTAAAGCATTTCTAAAAGAAATCGTTAGCATGACAACGCTTGATATCCCCTCTCTGGTCAAAGATGGAGCCGAACGACTCAATCTCGAATGGGATATTGCTGATGCACAATCACCAGCCAGCACTCCTCCACTTGATGAATATGAACTCCATAACATCATCAACGCTATGGAAGGATGAACCGACACTCTTTTCCAATCGACTGCAATCTATCCAGCACACGACAAGAAGAGCTGTCCTGTCTACTTTTTCCAAAAGCAAAAGTAACCGAAAGCTGCCGACAAACTATTCATCAACAGTGAAAGTTGCAGATAACCACTTTTTTAAACAGTAAAAGAAAGGATTCGTTCTTATCCTCTCAAGAACTGTTTACCTTTTGTAAGCTTATTTAAACCGCTTCCTCACAATGGATTCGGCATTAGTTTTTAGTATCAGTTCTGTCTATCTTTGTTGTCTCTGTAAATCTTTTAGTTCCGCTTTGTGTTTCTATTTCCGCATTGTACTGTAACTGGTATCAGAGCCGTACTTCGAACCTAGACCACTATTGTAAGTTTTATTACGTTTTAAGTTTCCAGTATCTACTTTGTGCCTTATTACTGTTATAAATCTCATATGTTTGATTACTGTTTTAAGCCCATATTATCCTATGCTTGCTTATTTGTCTGTGTCTGTACGACTTTTACGACATTTCTTAAGCTACCAACAGGAACTCTTGGTTTTAGGCACCATAACAGAAATCAAAAGGTCTTAAGAACCAATAACTGTTTGTATTGCACAACCTAGCTCTGTAAACTGTATCCGTAATATTACCGGTCAAGATCCCAATGGCTATCGGCACATTTCTCATTTTCTACACACGGAACCACTTACTTTTAGTCAAATCGGTGCAGGACTAAACTTCCTAATCGACATGGTTACAGATTGGAAAATCGACTTCCAACATAACCTCGAGGTTACCAATACCCATATGGATTCCTCCTGTGAAGATGTCCAACAAGGAATGATCTCCTTGAATGACAAACTTGAAACTCTTACCCAGATTTTCACTCTTTCAAATCCACAGGACACATCTGTCCTATAGGAACAGATTCATCAGATGACTATTGATCTCGCCAAGCTCAAAAAAGCTAAAATGTCAGATCTATATCCACTTGAACCAGATCCACCCGATCTTTCTAAACGGGAACCTCTACCTTCAGACACACTTACCCCGGAAAAACCACTTTCTGAAGAAAGCCAACCCTTTCTTCGTTATAAGGTTAAACCCCTTTTTTATGGCCATGAAGATATAAAAGTGTTCACCGAAACAACTTCTTCATATAAATATCGCCGTGATGACTATGATAACATCATAGATCAACTCCATTGCTTACAAGCTTTATATGTAAATCCACAGCTTACGTTTGATGAAAGCACACATATCATCAATCGCATAAAACAGTTCTCTTTACAAAACGAAGATCTTCTTTCTCACTTTGGTTATACACCACCAGAAAGCGACAGCGATTCCGAAACCGAAGATGAACAGGTCTATGTCTTTTCAGACAAATCCGATTCCTCTTCTTCTGAATCTCTCAATGAAATATAAAAGCCAATCTTATCCCATCGTCTTCTGACGAATCGCTTCCAATAAAGCAGTTCAAATCTAAATCTAAATCAAAGAAACGACAGTCAGACATTGTTCTTTGTGAAACCTTTTACGGAGACTTTCCTACTGAAGACCTTCTCCCAGCAGAAGAAGTTCCTTCTTCCAGTCAACAGACCGACGGAGAAAAAGGTGAAAAAGGAGAACCCAAAAAGTCCTCTGTTTATACTTCCTCCTATAAATATGTTTTTTCTACAGTCCCTACCTGGACCAGAAAAGTTGACCTTAATAAGTTTCCTATTTCACAACATGGAACTTATCTTGATCTTTCAAATGTCCCTTACAAAGATCATTTGAAAACCATTGATGAATGGGCAGAGTCTTTGGCCATTCTCGTCAACAACTATAAAGGTACTGAAATAGATGCCTCAGACCTCTGTTGGGGATGTGTGTTAAAAGCCATTCCTAAAGAAAAATGGACGGATGATACCCCTTCCATTCCCATGATCCGAGCTCGTAAAGCTCTTATCACAAAGAAGCTTCAACAAGAAGAATTAATTTGTGGATATAATTCTAGGAAATTCAAACCCAATGAACAAAATTATATTATCTATGAAAAAGAACATCTGGCTATCAAATTAGGAATAAAAAGATTTCACATTTATTTAGCCCCAGAAGATTTTATCATTTGCACTGATAATAAAGCAGTGAAAGACTTCCTTAAAAAGAATTGTTTAGATGGACGTCGTTTAAAATGGTATAATGTTATTGCTCAATATTCTTTTGCTATTGAACATATCAAAGGAACTAACAATTTTCTTGCAGATTTCTTAAGCAGACCAACGGAAGTATCTAACCCTAATATTTCTCTCTCCATACTTACAGATGGATGAACACAACTATCCACCCAAAGATAAAGATGGTTGGATCACTGTAGCTAAAAAGGTAACAAACAAACCAACTCCATCACAGCCAAACAAATGGTTCGTGGTTTTTGCTGGTCACCATCCCGGTATTTATGCAGACTGGAATGACTGTCACAAACAGCTCCATTCCTTTAATGGTTCTTGCTTCAAAGCCTATGACACACTTATAGAAGCCCAAACAGTTTTCTATAATGTGGGCTAAGTTTCACAAAAAATGTTTTCTCAAACTCCAGATGCTGCAGAAATTAACAATTTCTACACCCTTGGTCTTCCAAACGATCTTTATGAAGAAATTAACAATGTTTGGAAAGCACATAAACTTGGTGCACATAAGAAATTCAGACAACATCTGAGTGCTCTTACAGCCCTCATCGCTGAACAAACAGCCATGACTGCTGAGCTTAAACATATTTGGCTTTTAGATCTGTCTTACTATTGACTGAGAAAAAGATTTCTCTTTATCTCAAATTAATTGTTTTCTTAAACTTACCCAGTTAGTAGGAGAATAAGATTTTCCACAAAATACGTTTGCAAAAATCAATCATATATGTCTTCTTGAAAAAGCAAGAAATGATTTTCCTCCTGATCTCTTTCGAATCGTCTATAAAAAAATAGAAGATCATTATGATGTTATCCGATATTATTATCATGAGTTACATGAAGATATCAATACCTTTGATATGCTTTATAATGGCAAAAGAGTCCCAAAATTTGACTTTTTTTATCATTCCTGGTATTGAATGGTCAATGGAACCAATTAATTGGGGATTTGTGAACAAACTCACCTTCACCTCTACAGATTCATACCACCCTTTTCCTGCCATGATTAAATCAATGGTTTACAAAGTAAGTAGGCGTTGGAACTATAGCCGTCACCTTACTTTTTGGATTTCTAGTACCATTGGCAGTCGAGAAAAAACTCGATTTTTCCAACCCTATCAAATATGGTATCTCAAGCTCACAGCACAAGATGAGTACGAGCATAATCAACTGCTAAACTCAGAAGAAATTGGTAACAGCATTGTTCCCTACTACTTCGAAATTCACAGTTTCTTACATCTACAAGATACTGCTAGACGTCTCCTTGATGGAACCTATCACAATCAGGATCCAGTGTCGTACTGTTGTGACGGAAGAAGACTCTTTGTCACAACACTCAATATCTATTATGATGACGACAATGGAGAACACCATATCCAGACTGCTAAAGCATTTCTAAAAGAAATCGTTAGCATGACAACGCTTGATATCCCCTCTCGGGTCAAAGATGGAGCCGAACGACTCAATCTCGAATGGGATATTGCTGATGCACAATCACCAGCCAGCACTCCTCCACTTGATGAATATGAACTCCATAACATCATCAACGCTATGGAAGGATGAACCGACACTCTTTTCCAATCGACTGCAATCTATCCAGCACACGACAAGAAGAGCTGTCCTGTCTACTTTTTCCAAAAGCTAAAGTAACCGAAAGCTGCCGACAAACTATTCATCAACAGTGAAAGTTGCCGACAACCACTTTTTCAAACAGTAAAAGAAAGGATTCGTTCTTATCCACTCAAGAACTGTTTACCTTTTGTAAGCTTATTTAAACCGCTTCCTCACAATGGATTCGGCATTAGGTTTTAGTATCAGTTCTGTCTATCTTTGTTATCTCTGTAAATCTTTCAGTTCCGCTTTGTGTTTCTATTTCCGCATTGTTCAGTAACTGGTATCAGAGCCGTACTTCGAATCTGGACCACGATTGTAAGTTTTATTACGTTTTAAGTTTCAAGTATCTACTTTATGCCTTATTGCTGTTATAAATCTCATATGTTTGATTACTGTTTTAAGCCCATATTATCCTGTGCTTGCTTATTTGTCTGTGTCTGTATGACTTTTACGACATTTCTTAAGCTACTAACAGGAACTCTTGGTTTTAGGCACCATAACAGAAATCAAAAGGTCTTAAGAACCAATAACTGTTTATATTGCACAACTTAGCTCTGTAAACTGTATCCGTAATATTACCGGTCAAGATCCTAATGGCTATCGGCACATTTCTCATTTTCTACACACGGAACCACTTACTTTTAGTCAAATCGGTGCAGGACTAAACTTCCTAATCGACATGGTTACAGATTGGAAAATCGACTTCCAACATAACCTCGAGGCTACCAATACCCATATGGATTCCTCCTTTGAATATGTCCAACAAGGAATGATCTCCTTGAATGACAAACTTGAAACTCTTACCCAGATTTTCACTCTTTCAAATCCACAGGACACATCTGTCCTACAGGGACAGATTCATCAGATGACTATTGATCTCGCCAAGCTCAAAAAAGCTAAAATGTCAGATCTATATCCACCTGAACCAGATCCACCCGATCTTTCTAAACGGGAACCTCTACCTTCAGACACACTTACCCCGGAAAAACCACTTTCTGAAGAAAGCCAACCCCTTCTTCGTTATAAGGTTAAACCCCTTTTTTATGGCCATGAAGATATAAAAGTGTTCACCGAAACAACTTCTTCATCTAAATATCGCCGTGATGACTATGATAACATCATAGATCAACTCCATTGCTTACAAGCTTTATATGTAAATCCACAGCTTACCTTTGATGAAAGCACACATATCATCAATCGCATAAAACAGATCTCTTTACAAAACGAAGATCTTCTTTCTCACTTTGGTTATACACCACCAGAAAGCGACAGCGATTCCGAAACCGATGATGAACAGGTCTATGTCTTTTCAGACAAATCCGATACTTCTTCTTCTGAATCTCTCGATGAAACTATAGAAGCCGATCCTATCCCATCGTCGTCTGACGAATCGTTTCCAAAAAAGCAGTTCAAATCTAAATCTAAATCAAAGAAGCGACAATCAGATACTGTTCTTGATGAAACCTTTTACGGAGACTTTCCTACTGAAGACCTTCTCCTAGCAGAAGAAGTTCCTTCTTCCAGTCAACAGACCGACGGAGAAAAAGGTGAAAAAGGAGAACCCAAAAAGTCCTCTGTTTATACTTCCTCCTATAAATATGATTTTTCTACAGTCCCTACCTGGACCAGAAAAGATGACCTTAATAAGTTTCCTATTTCACAACATGGAACTTATCTTGATCTTTCAAATGTCCCTTATAAAGATCATTTGAAAACCATTGATGAATGGGCACAGTCTTTGGCCATTCTCGTCAACAACTATAAAGGTACTTGGCAACGCGATCGTTTTCTTGACTACATCTCAGCAACCCTACAAGGTGATGCTTTTGATTGGCTTCGACAATGGGACAAACTCCTCAAGGCCAACGACAGAAGGACGAACTGTTAAACAACTTCGATAAGATCAATGGCGTCCTAAGAGGATTCGTTAAGATTCTTAAAGAAGAATTAGTCGGTCACACAGGAGAACAACTCCTCACTGATGATGCAACTTGCGCACTTTCAAAAATTGAATTATGCGATATTTGCAGCTTTCCAGCCTACGTCAAAATTTTTAGCAAATATTTTCGTAGACTCCCACCTAATGCTATTGAACATTGGTTACCCCAATTTTTTCATAAGCTTCCAAATCCTTGGGATGAACTTGCAACAAAAGGTTATCCTGATTTTCTAGTTCGCATTCAGAAACCTGATAACATTAGTTTTCAAACTAATTTTGTTTATCGTCTCATCAACGAAAAATGTCTTGAGACTAAAGCTAAAAAGCAAGTCAAAAACCAGATCAGCAATACTGCTGAAGGTCAACGTTGTTGTGACAAGATTCTACAAGAAACTTGGAAGATTGGATGTGCACCTTATAAAGCTGCTACTCGTTCTCAACCTCCTGCGAAACGAAAAAATTTTCGCTGGAAAACATGGAAACCTGGCAAGCGCCCAGTTCGCGCCTCAAAGAAGTATGTTACACCATCTACTTCTTCTCCTCCCAAACTCAAGAAAGGGAAAAAGAAAAAAGGTACCAAAAAAGCCTTCAAACCATCCAAATCTTTAGAAACTAAAAAAGATTGTAAATGTTACATTTGTAACGAGACTGGTCATTATGCAACAGACTATCCTCAAAAAGGCAAGAGTGCATCCAAAATGATTAAGCACTTACAAACAGATAATCTCTGTGTTGTCTATGGTCACGAAATTTCAGATCCTAATACAAATTTGTATGAACTTTCTAGTGACTACTCCAGTACATCCACCAGTGATACTGAAAGTGATATTACAGATATCGAAACTATCTATATGATGAATATTACTCCTTCAAAACCTGATGAAAACACTAATATTAAACTTAGTGACATCATTGGTGAAGAAGTTCAGTTTACAAACGAACAACTCATTCAGTTTGATAAACTTCAACGAATCAAGAAAGAAGAAGTATACAAGACTTCTCGATTTGCTATCTTTTCCAAACGCATTCTAGAACAATTCATTAGAAACACTACCATCGACTACACCTCCAATGGTCGTTGTGGTTTTAATATCCTTAGCAAGGAGAAAATCGAGCGTTGGAAACAGCAAAACCCTCTAGCACGATATCTCCATATCGGTTTTGTTCAAATTAAAATTACATCGCTCTTTCGACGCGGTACAGATCAACCCGTCATAGCTATTGTCATGGACAACCGTTTCCATAAGCCAGTAGATGCACTTATCGGTGGCGTCCAATCCAACCTGGTTAACAATCTAATATGGTTTAAAATTAAACCTAATTATTTTGTTTCACTTTCCGATCCAAACATTGAGAAAGTACTTCAAGTCAGACTCCAGTTATCAAAACTACAAATGGATTATGACTCTCCCAGTCTCGGGATCCAGTGGAAAGTTCTATACGAACTTACTCGCGAACCTGAAACGGCTACTATCCCTACAATTGACTCCAAATTAGTCACTTTGTTTGAACCACGACCTTTCGATACCATTATTGAGCCCAAATTACTCAATTGGACTGATCTCGAAATTCCTCGAAATTGGTTATTTGATAACATCAATACCGAACCAAAATTGCGTATTACAGAACCTACTGTAGCAACAATTCATGCCTCAGGCTCAAATCTCTATATTACCAATAAAGAGAAACCTTCTCAAATACAACGTTCTTTATCAGCGAGAACGACTGGATGGGAAAAAAATCCTTCCTCCTCGTTCCTCTGTCCATGCACCTCCCAGGCGTAGATTTACATGGACTGAAAAAGGAAAAGCTCCCGTCGACCCAAGCGGAAATGCTCCCTTTTTACCTGGTTCAAATCATTCGATGAACTCAGCAAAATTCTTTCATTTTCGCACCGGAAAAGATGAATTTCTAATTGCTCCCTCACAGGGCAAAAAGCGTAAATATACTTATGTCAATGGTATATTTAACTTTAGAGGTTATAAACCCTATAGCCTTTGCGTTCTTATAGATACAGGCGCAACCACCAGCTGTTGTCGCTATAATGCTATTCCATCCGAAAAATGGCAGCAGATGAAACATCCCATTGGTGTTCAAGGAATCGATGCAGAAGCACCTATGAATGTGATTCAATTCAAAGCAAAAGATGTTGTGATTTGGCTTAATGATAAAAAAATTTATTATTCCAAAAATCCTTTGCTTTCCATACATGCATGGTGACTTCATTCTGATGTGTATAAGCTAGACTTTGTTAGCAAGGAGTGGCTACTCTTGCCAAGCTTAGGCGACAGGGCGTTATTCATCGGTATAAATGACTCTGTCTTCGTCTCTGTCTGTGATTTCCCTGGGTTGGCCGAGAATAGTATTTACTTCACCAGTTCGGATGCTCATTTTCCCCGAGGCTGTCATGATTTGGTGTCTTCAACTTGGAAGATAACAGTATCACTCCTATTTATGACTATGACTTGAAGATTGAACTGCCTTCTCCCTGGATTGTCCAGGATCAGCAATGAAGAAATATGAAGCAAGCAAGCCCTTGTTTGGTTTATGCTAACTTATACTGCACATCAATGGTATGGTTGTCCAGAAATTTATCTGCATCAACTGCTTAATTTTTTTTTTTTTTTTAACTTAAATTATATACTATGTATTTCGGTTCTTGGTATTAATGTTTACCGTATCTAATATTTTTGTATATTGGTTTTTATTTTTTTGTAATTTTATAGTTGATGTATATTATTCTTAATTTATTCATTTTTTTTATTCCTATACATTGTTGATGTCAAAGTTAATTATGGAATTGTGAGAATTTCGTTGTATAATCACTTCATACAAGTTTTATTTTGCAGAATTTCGGTTTGATAAATTAGTCCAACCGCGTGAAGTGTGAACCAACAAATTTATTTATTCTTTTAATATATAGATATATATGTGTGCTCAATTTGTTTTTCATTTTCTTATAATTTTGCGTTTGTTTATCTTCTCTAATTCTTGACAATATGGTTCATTATCTTTAATTTTCTTTTTTTTCTGCCGAGTTCATTTTGCTTAGCTCATCTCTATATCTAGATTGTTATCTCATAGATATATTCTAACTGCTCTTTGCTCATCTATTGGCGCTTAATTTATTCATTTTTTTATTCTTATATGCTGTTGCTGTCAAAGTTAAGTATGGAACTGTAAGAATTTCGTTGTATAATCACTTCATACAAGCTTTATCTTGAAGGATTTCGTTTTAGTCCAACCAACATAATTATTTGTTCTTTTAATATATAGATATATGTGTTCAATTTGGGGGATTTTTTTTTTTTTTTTTTTTTTTTTTTTTTTTGGCGTTTGTAAATCTAGTCTAATTCTTGACAATATTGTTCATTATCATTAATTTTCTTTTTTCTTCCGAGTACTCCACACTGAGTATTCAAGCCACCTTGTTTATTGTAGACAAAAACCATAGTAGTATCTAGTTATTTCTTTTCCTTCCATTGAATCAGAAAGGAAAAATAGAGACATTTCCTTCCCTTGGGTCATGTCTCACTCATCCCGAACTCTTAACTCTTTCATCCATCTTTCTAGTCATCCTACCAAACAAGTTAAGAGTTCGGGACGAGTGAGACATGACCCGTTCTAGTCATCCTACCAAACAAGTGAAGAGTTCGGGACGAGTGAGACATGACCCGAGGGAAGGAAATGTCTCTGTTTTTCCTTTTTGATTCATACAAGTAGATTCAGTTTGGTTACTCTTAGCCTACTTATATGAATCTGCCTAACACAGTCTTATGCTCTGTTTGGTTGGAGTGATGAAAAATTGGATGGAAAGGAGAGGGGAGGGATGGATGGAGGCCTAAGGCATCCTTAGAGAAGGGAAGGTTTCTCTCTCACATTTTTGTATGGATGGTAGAAAGAATGAATAGGGTACCATTTTTTTTTTTTTTTTTTGGGTTGGAAGGAATGGAAAGAGAGTTTTTATATTCTTTTTACTAATATATCATTATTATATATAATTATAAAAATTAGATATTCATTTCAAATTTTTAGAAAGGTTAAAAATGTAAATTATTTAATAATTGTTAGTTATCTTTTTTCTCTCTTCTTTCCCCAATTTTAGGTGGATAGAAAATTATAAAATGAAACGATGATGCTTCATCACTCCTTGATTCCTATCGAAAACATTCTTCCATCTTTCATCTCATTCATCCCTCCTTAATCCTTCCCTCTAACCAAACATAGCATTAATGTCATTTACAATTCTTTCTATTTCAATTCCTATAAATTCTAATACAAGTTTATTTCAATTCCTTTTAGGTTATATTTGGCAAACATAAAATTGAAATTGAAAAAAAATAACTTAAAAAATTAAATCAAAATTTTCTTCAATTTCAAGACTTCAATTCCAATTACAACACTCGAATTCCATACCGCAAAACAAAATCTTATTTTACTTGCCCTTATTCCTTTTCTTCAACAACCTTGGATATCTCTTTGAGTCTTCCGAAGACTCCGGTATGCTTGCATTCTTTCTACAAATCTTTTGTAGAAAAGTAAGGCAACTTGCACGTGATTGATTTTCTAATTTCCACGCTCTTTTTTTGTGTGTTTTTTTTTTTTTTTTTTTTTTGATGACACAGGAACTCCCCCACGCAGGGCCCCTTAGGGACCCACCGTGGGGTACAAACCTGGGGGGTGGAGCCCTGCCCAAGGACACCTCTGGGTACGCAGAGGCTAGGAGTCGAATTAGGGCCTCGGATGTGGAAGTCCATGCTCTAACCATCACTACTATGCCCCCGGGGGCTTTCCATGCTTTTTTTTCCTTTAACACAATTTCCTCGAAATTCTTGAGGGGACCATTGTGATGATTATTATTAGTAGGTTTGGTGTTGACAATTAAATAGATTGACGGAAGTAAGCTATTTTTATATTTTGATACCAGTTTTGTTTATGGCATTTTATTTTAGTAAAAAATAAAATAAATATTTTAATAATAATAAAAATATGTTTGGTAACGTTCATTTATTTTAAATATTTTGAGAGCAAATATATGAAAACATATTTGATAAAAAAAAAAAATGTGTTACAAGTTTAAAATATATAATGGTTAGTTTAAAATGTCATTTAATTTTTTTTTAATTTTTTTTTTATACTATTAATCAAGTTTTAACAAATAATATAGTGTGAAAACATATAAAAACACCATATCAATGTTTTAATTTGTGACAATTATTCACGAAACATTTTGGCACTGTGCAAAACAAAACAACTTTATTATCATTTTTATTGAATTTATTTAGGGTCTGTTTGATAGGAGTTTTGTTTTAACCGGAAACCAAATAAATATTTTGAATAATAACTGAAAGTATGTTTGGTATCGTCCACTTGTTCCAAAATATTTGAAAATAAAAACATGAAAACATATTTAATCAAAAAGTATTACAAGTTTAAAAAATACAATGGTTAGTTTTAAAATGTCATTTTAATTTTTTTTTTTTTTACTATTCATCAAGTTTTATCTAACGCTATCGTATGAAAACATATAAAAACACCATATTAATGTTTCGATTTTTGCCAACTATTCACCAAACATTTCAACACTATACAAAACAAAACAATTTTCACTTAATTTTTTTTTACTATTCACTGCTACAATAAAAAAACAAGTTAACAATTTAGCACTATACAGAATAAAACAATGTTTCGAGTTTTGTTTTAATCGGAAACAAAATAACATTTTTTAAAAAAAAAAAAAAAAAAAAACATTTCAACCACTTTTTCGAATTATTATTATTGTTTTTGAACAAGGAATTTTTTTATTGAACAAGAACGAGAGGATAACATCAATCCAAAAAGGGGATTCGAAAAGCTCCTTCATATTATTCTATCATGAAACATAGTACCAGATTTATTTTAGTCCAATTTAATTCTACTAAATATATCAGTCTCTCTCTTGGCCATTTTTATATTATAATTGATTTATCTTTTGTTTTCCCACATAGCTGGCCATATCATAATAAAATAGGGGTACGTGCAAAAAAATACTTTGAATTATACTTTTTATAATATTTTTACCCCATAATTAAAAAAGTGTACAAAAAATACTCTTATTCTTTTTAATTTGTGCAAAAATATTCCTTAATTAATATAATGCCCATTTTACCTTTTTACTCCTTCAAAAATACCCCTACCAAACCTTATTTTCCACCCCCGAAACCGCAACCACCAGGCAAGCACTCATACCCGCAAGACCCAACAAACCACATGAAACTGGGTTTTGATGCACCGGTGATGAATTGGGTCTCTTGAAGCTCAATGAAACTGTTCCAAGACTGAAGCAATATGAACTGAAATGCAGCGAAAGCTGGGTTTTGATGCACCGGTGATGAACTGGGTCTCTTGAAGCTCAATGAAACTGTTCCAAGACTGAAGCAATATGAACTGAAATGCAGCGAAAGCTTTAAACCCCATGAAATTGGGACTCGGCATAGCCATTCACGAACACGCAGTGAAAGCTTCTCTGCTCTCAAACCCATTTGTCGCGGACACGCAGTGAAAGCTTCTCTCCTCTCAAACCCATTTGTCGCCTGCGTTCTTGTGGATATGTATGGTAAATGCGACTCCCTTTGCAGTTGTTTGAATGTATCAATGTTACACCAAACGCATCGACATTTAAATCAATTATAGGCTGTTTACCAGAAATGGAAGATGAGTCGTTTAAGGCTATTATGTTCCATAGACGAATACAAGATATGGGGTTGAAGTCGAATTTGATTACAGTTCTTGCTTTGCTATCCTCATGTGTAGGCATAACAGCTTTGAATTTGATTAAAGAAATTCATGGTTACTCCTTTAGGAACGACATTGATCCTCACCCCCTTAAGTTCTAGACCCACTTATCTCTATTCTACCCCACGCCTCCCAAATATGGTTCATCTTCTCTCTCCTCTGTCTTTCTTTCTCTAACTGTGCCCTCAAGAAACTGGGTTTGGTAAGCAAAGTACTATGTTTGGTAAAAATACAATCCTGTAAGAACTAAAGAATTTACTCTGTTTGGTTAGCAAGAAAAAAGGTAATTCAGGTTGTTTTCACAGCTCCGTCATTGAAGCTCACTCCGTCAATGTTCGGGTTTGTGTGAAAGTTGCGAAGTGGACGTTTGGGGTTACGAATTGATGGATTGGTTGATCAATTTGTTGATGAATTTTCTGGGTTCTTGATTGCAGTAGGCCAAATTGGTGAATTGGGTTGTCATCTTCTGTTCCTCCGGCGAACTGGGCATGGTTTCTTTCTAATTTTCAGTCCTTTCCAGCCACGATTTAATTTGGTCTTGCTTGTGGGTTGTTTGTATCGGGTTGGTGTTGGCATTGTGGGTATTTTGTAGCTATCCTTTTCAGTCATTTCACAAAATATTAATTTTTTTTTATATATTTTTAGATGTGTAGTTAAGGGCATTTTAGTTATAAATGTTAGTAGGACTTATTTGCATAAATGGTATAGTTTGAGGTGTTTTTTGCACACAAGGGATGTAATATACAATATAAGCATATTATAGGAGTGTTTTCTGCATTTGACTCTAATAAAATAATATTATAAGTAATACTCTCGAAAATAAAAAAGAAAAACAATTGGATTCTCGTAGGAAGAAGAAAAAGTCAGTTTCCTACCCACTTTCTCTCACTTCAGCTCTATTCCCTTAAAAAATAAAAATAAAAGTGAGAGCTGGTTTATGGATCTTTTGTTTTTTTTTGGAAGTTAAGGATGATTTTATAAATAAAAATATGCAATATTTACTTAAGTACAGCTATAAGAGTGTCTGGCCCACAAACCGTGAACAGCCCACTCGCAAAAGCATTTTACAACCCAAAAAGTATCAAGTCCAATAATAAGATCCCATATAGCAACAAAGACAATATTAGTCTAGAATGATGAAGACTGTGCTTGTCTAAGGCATACCCACAACCGGTGTAAAGCAAAAGGGTACGAAACCTTAATTCGAGCGATCAGGGGGCTCCGGTGGCAGTTTGATGAACGTCGGCAAATCCCATTCAAGCTTCAACCTTCTTGCACATGGTGAGTCTTTAACCGAAAGTAGTTAGTAGTTTTTGCCTAACAAGATTAGTGATCTGTTTGAAGATTGTGACTTGATTGTTTTTTTGATTTTTGAAGATTCGGTCATTGCGCTCTTGCCAAATCCTGTTGATTACAGTAGATAGCACAAGCTTGTTGACTGAATTCTTTAAGTTATTACTTGACCAGCGAATCAACACTTGATTAACCAAATTGCTTTACCGAGAAGGGGAAAAATGAAATTTACATTTGTTTTGGAGGGCGATCCAAATTGGTTGAGTAAAAGAGCAGGCGAAGAACAAGTGATCGTGGGTTTCATCAACAAGACTGCAAAGATGACACACTCTGGAGCCCGTGTAATGACTCATACTTGCTCCATCAAGGGTGGAAAGCCTTCTTTGTACTACAAGCCACAAGGTAAATTTGCATCTTGGGATGGAGAGGTTGTTCCAAATCAGGTGTTGCCAAGGTTTTGGGTGGCTGTGTGCCTCAAGCCATGCAATTGTGTAACTCAGTGAGTATTCCCCTGTAGGTGATGGAATCCAAATGAAAAAGTCGACATTGGAGATCGGAGGAGGAAAATTACTAATCTCAAGGAAACGTTGAATGAGGAAGTCTGGGAAAATCCATTCTCCACCAAATTCTTTTGGTTGACAGCAGGCAATCCAAGTCACCTTAGCTCCAGTGTGCTTAAATTCCGAGCCAGACCAAAGGAAATTTCTCATAAGGTTGGTGACCTCAGCTAATACTGATTTAAGTAAGAGAATAGGCTGGACCAATAGTTTATCATACTGTAGAGGACTGATTGGATCCGTTGGATTTTGCCTGCATAGGAAAGAAACTTAGATGACCAATGGTTAATCCTTTTAGTGATCCTCTCTACTAGACCTCAACAATCATCTGCTTTTAGCCTAGTGGAGAGCAGAGGGACACCCAAGTATTTTATAGGTAGTGAACCACAATTAAACCCTGGTAGATCCTTGATGCTATTATTGAGAGCTGAGCCCATTCTAGAGACAAAGAAGGAATTTTTTGAGTTGTTGGTTTTCATTCCCGAGAGGACAGAAAAATGGTCTAGGGCATGCTTAAATGTGGATAAAGAGGCGAGGTCTCCATGGTTGAAGAGAAGTAGGTCATCAGCAAAAATAAGATGTGAGATAACCAAATTTCTACATCTTGAGTGGAATTTGAAGTGATGAGCGCTGAAAAGTGCGCATTTAAACCCCTTAAGCTTTGGTATTTTAGAACCTTTATCTATCTTACTTTTCTGTTTTAGACTAATTTTGTGTTGTTGTCCTTTTTAGGTGCTTATCCCCAAAATAAGCTAATTCTGCCAAATAAGAGCTTAAAAGAAGCTAACTCAAGCTGGATGGAAGAAAGGAGCAAAGTGGAAGCGGAATGAAACAAAGTGTGAAAATCAGCATGTTCGATCGATCTCAAGAATACTCTGATCGATCGAAAGTTCATCGATCTAGACTCTCCAAGATGGATCCAAGCTCTTTTGTCCTTATCCAAAGATCCCACAAAGTTTGATCGATCCAACAATTCTCAGATCGATCGAGAAGATTCCATTTTATCCTGTTGTACCACCCTACCTACCACTTTTGTCTCTTTCCCCAAAATATCTCAGATCTGTCCTTATCCAAAAAGGCGCCGCTATGGGAGGATCGATCCAGCCAATGTTTGATAAATCTCAGCTAAGTTCGATCGATCTCAGCATAAGTTCGATCGATCGAACCCTCTCAAGTGCGAATTAAATTAATTTCCAACTCATTAAGAGTTGTCTCATTGTGCAATCATTGGAGGAGCCCCTGTGTACAAGCCTAGACCATTGGGTGTGACATTTGAGCTACCTATATAAGGATTATGAGCCACTTTTACATATATGCTTTTTAGGAGTTGATAGATATAATTTTTTATTATTCTTAGAGAGGAAGAAAAGATAAGAGGAGGCTAGAGACACATTCTTGGGAGGTCTTCCATCTACTTCAAGAAGAAGAGTATTTCTACCATGGAGATAGCCCTTGAGGGTTGGAGGACACCATTCATGAGTGGCTAGACATCCTCTTGGGGCTAGAGTTAGCCCCAAGCATGCTTTCTTTACCTTGATTTATGTATTTTTGAGGGGATTTGTGTAGTAATACATGTTTTGACATCTTTATATACATAGATCTTGTTTATTCAATGATTTGTGTGGTTTAATTCTTCCAATTGATCATTTCATTCTATCCATATGTCTATGTATGCTAGAATAGATGTTCAAGTGTTGATCTCTATCTCTTGTGTTGTTGATGCATGTCTATGTATGTTGATACTATAGATCAAGAGATTGTCAAGACATAATACTTAATAGAATGCTCTTGTGGTTTATTTGATGGTTCATACTCATTTCTTGATGGATTGTGCCTCTCCCTTAGTTTAATTAGTTTTATTTTCATGTCATTAACTTAGATGTAGTATAGTTACCTTAGTTGTTAAATGGGAGGATAATCCATGCTTGTTGTTTGATATTCCATACTTATGAATGCAAGTAGTATATTTCTCTAATTATGTGATGTGTTTGGATTGTGAGCTTAAAGGAAGGATTAATGACTTAGTTTGATATATTGTGCTATTCATTGTGTTATTTAGACAATATACACTTAATTGGTCATCCATGCTTGTTGAAACAACCACACACACTTACTATTGTTGCAACATACGTTTTTCCCCTCATTAATTATGAATTAAGTGTATAGAAAAGTGATGCTTAGTGGTGATCTCTAAGTCCCAAGACCCCTTTCTCTTGTTTTCTCTATCCTTTAATTACTTGTTTTATATTGAACTTGCTTAATCTTAATTGTAGTATAATCAACCAAACAACCTACCTTTAATCACTCGACCTACTAACCCTATGCATTGTTTCCATTACTAGTAGCCCTCCAATCCCTTGGGACAATCCTTACTCACCCTTGCTACGTTAGTAGTAGTAGTAGTAGTGGTTTATATAAATTTATACTTGACCCAAAAGGCTTTTCTTGAACTGTGCATTCACTACATTATTTTGGCGTATAGGACGGCTACCGCCAAATTTTGGTGCCTTTGTCGGGGATTGAATTGGCAACGCCGTGTTTTGGAAACATTTTGGAATTAGTACTCTTTTGATCGTGTCTTTACTTTATTTTTATTTTTGGCTACTTAGTGTGTTTGTTCTTATTTGGCTAAGTGAAATTGAGCAAGGAGGTTAAGCAAAGGAGAATTGAGAAGCCAAGAGGAGCTAAGCTAAACACAAAAAGGACTAAAAATCTAAAAAAATGCAAAGCAAAGCAAAGCTTGGAAGTTGAAAATGAATTGAAGTTGCTTAAGGACCCTTTGTAAGATCTTTCTAACTCAAGCTCTAGTTAAATCGTCGGCCCGCGTGGAGGCTTGTTTTTCGTTTCTTAGATAAATCGTGAGCCCGCGTGGAGGCTATTTACTTTTCTTTGCATATTGTTCAAGCATGGGAGCATTGTATGTGGAGATTTGTCGATTGATTTGTTGTGGGGGCGAAGTGTTTGTTACTTGCTTATTTGCTTGGTATTTATCTTTGCTAATGCATGCATGGTCGTAGGTCATTAAATCCTACTCTTATCCCTCTTAATTTTCATCTTGAATCGGTTATTCGTAATCCTAGGGGAAAAGATAGTTCTCATCACTTCATTTCACCAATAGAGAATTTGAATGACGACCATGTGGAGGACCTTGGTCACATAGAGCAACAAGGCATCCTCCACCCTAATGTGTATCATGAAATTGTCCAAGTACCATTAGGCATGCCTAGACCATTCATCCCACCATAACAAGAGGGCCAAATTCCATTGGTAACGCCTCAACCAATCTTTGCTCCACAACCTCCCATGGTTCAAGCTAATCAAGGTGCTCGTGTAGCACCACCAATTCCATTGCATTAAGAGACCATTATGTGCCTAATGAATATAATGCACCCACTTGCATTCAATTGCCCCCATTTAGAGCACATCACTATGAAATCAAACCACAAACCATTCAAATGCTTCCTAACTATCATGGACTTCCTAGTGAAGAACCTTATAAGCATTTGGATGAGTTTCTTGAAGTGTGTTCCACCGTGAAATACATGGACATGCCGAAAGAAGTTTTAAGACTTAAACTCTTTCCTTTCACCCTTAAAGACAAGGAAAAATATTGGTTCAATAATCTTAGGCCTTTTTCGATAACTGCTTGAACGGAAATGCAACAAGAGTTCTTGAAAAAGTACTATCCGGTTTCTAAGCCTAATGCCATGAGGACTTCAATTAGAGAATTTTCTCAAGGGGATAGGGAAATGTTTCATGAGGCATGGGAAAGGTTTAATGATTTGCTTAGAAAGTGCCTTCATCATGACATACCTAAGTGGCAACTAGTTTAATATTTCTTTGAAAGTTTACCGGATAATCATAAGGGTATGGTGGATACATCTATGGGTGGTTCTTATCTTGATAAGCATGAAAATGATGTGTGGCAATTGTATGGAAATATGAGTGAAAATTCCATGCATAGGTCCTTATCTTCTAAAAATGGTAGAAACCTAGGTGGAAGGAAGAATGTCGGCTTATATCAAGTTGACAACTCCAATGACATAGCTGCCGAAATGAAATCCTTATCTTAAAGGTTTGATCAATTTTTGATCAACCAAAATTCGGCGAATCAAGTATCTTCCTCCCCTACTCATATTCATCATCGTGCATCTAATGAATCTTGTATGACTTGTTCAAGTGTCTTGCATTCTACTTCCAATTGTCCCCATGGACATATGCAAAGTGAGCCCCATGAGCAAGTCAATGCTACATTTGTTAATCAAGGGAATAATCCCTATGGCACTCATTATAATTCAAGTTGGACGAACCATCCGAAATTTCTTGGAAAAGCCAAGGGGAAGGCTCAAACCCTCCCCAGGGTGGTTTTCAAGGGAAGTATGTTCCACCACCAATGCAAAGCCAAGGTTCCCAAGGTTTTAAATCATCATCATTTCAATTTACATGGCAATCAATTTTCTAATTCTCATTTCCCTAATCAACCATCATATTCTCAAAGAAATTCTAGAGAAATTTTTAACCGCTCTAGGCACTTTAGAGGCGAACACTCAATTACTTCATTCTCATTCTCAATCCATTACTAAGCTAGAAACCCAAGTAGGGCAAATAACTAGTACCTTAAATGCTAGAGAGAAGGGAAAAATGCCTTTAAATGTCCCACCAAAGCAACAATGTGTTATGGAGACTCATTCCTCATCAAAAGGTCCCACAATTAAGCATGTCAATGCGGTGACAACCTTAAGAAGTGGGAAGATTGTGGACAACCAAGTAGGTGTGTCCAATGAAGAGAGTGAACCGGTGCAACCAAAAGTTGACACCCGTCCCGTTTCACATCATATTCCTACTTCATTGTATATGTATAATCATTCAAATGAGAAAGTGTTAGAAAATGATTTGAAAAGTGAGTCCAAAATTGATTTAAATGATGAATTGAACAAAACTTTGAAAACGGATTTTAAAAATTCTTGTGTTGATGATGTTTCAAACAAAATTTTTGAAAAAACTTTTGAACCAAGAGCTCTATTTCCGGATGCCTTGAAATGATCCATTTATCTTGATAAACAAAAGACCAAGACCAATGAAATCATTGAAATGTTTAGGCAAGTGAAGATTAATCTTCCACTTTTGGATGCATTTAAGCAAATTCCGGCTTATGCCAAGTTCTTGAAAGATCTTTACACCCAAAAGAGGAAGAACAAGAGCCAAGCACCTAGGAAAGTGGTCTTGACCTAGCAAGTGAGCTCTATTTTGTAATATAACACCCTCCTAAAGTTCAAGGACCCCGGTTCACCTACTACTTCTTGCATCATTGTTGACCATGTCATTAATTGGGCTTTTCTAGACTTAGGAGCAAGTGTTAATCTTCTTCTATACTCGGTATATGTCAAATTAGGCTTAGGAGACTTGAAACCGACATCGGTAGTTTTACAACTTGCAGACCGATCCATCAAAAAGCCTCGGGGTATCCTTGAGGATGTCTTGATTAAAATTGATAAATTCTTCTTCCCGGTCGATTTCGTTGTCATTGACATAGACCCGATTCTAAATCCCAAGAGCCAAATTTCTGTTATCCTTGGTTGTCCTTTCTTGGCAACCGCAAATGCCAACATTAATTATAGGACAGGGGTAATGAAAATCTCATTTGGGCATATGAAAGTGAAGTTGAATATCTTCAATCCGATCCCAAATTCATTTGACAAGTATAAAGAAGTAAATGTTGTAAAAAAATGTCTAGACAATGAATGTGAAAGAATGGAGTCTTTGCTTGAAACCAAAACTTCAAAAAGTTCATCTTCAACCTTAAATCCAAAGAATGATGTTTCAAAATCTTGCTTTGAGAGGGCATGGAAGCCCAAAGATCACATTGACAAAGGACCAACAATTTCCTTTGAACCTAATCCAACAAGTTCTTTAGGGAACCATTTGTTGGGTGGAATTCAAAGTACCTATCACCCCATTAAGAAGGGGATGCATGACAAGATGTTTGATCCGGGCTAAAAGAGCCCAACGTCTTGCTAGAGATATTAAAGACTAGTAAATGCTTCGTAAAGTTTACAACCCTATTCCTCCCTCATTTCTATTTTATCTTTCATTTCTTGCGTCGTCTAGATATGTTTTGGAATTCATACACATGGCTAGGGTTTTGATTGAGTATGCATGCACTTTCATTATGAAAATAGGCATTTTGTCCCTATTCGATCGATCTCAAAAGAAGTTTGATCGATCGAACACCCATCCCTGCATCCAATCATTGCTCTGTTCCATCGATCTAAAATTTCCTACATAAATCAGGCCTCTGTGTATCGTTCAAAAATTTCTTCGGATCGATCTAAAAGTTCCTAGATCGATCCAACTTTTTCTTGGATCGATCTTCATTCCACACTTAGAAAAAAATTTGAGATCCATAAAAAAGGCTTATCTGTGCATCGTTCGAACTTCTATGCAGGTTTTCACCTGTTCGATTGATCGAAGTAACTTTCGATCGATCTCAGCTTGATCGATCTATGCCCCTTTGTTGACTTTTGTTTTGACTGCATGTCAAATTCAAATTAAAAAAAAAAAGAAAAAAAGAAAAAAAGAAGAGAGTTTTCAAATTTTTCAAAAATACAAAAAATATTTTTGGTTTATTTTATTTTATCTTCAAAAACTCCAAAAAGATTTTCATTTTATTTTTCACTTTTATTTTCAATTACTTGTTTTATTTTCATTTTAAAATTTTCAAAAATCCCAAAAACAATTTTCTTTTGTTTTATTTCCAAAAAGAAAAAAATAATAAATACTTTTAATTTTAATTTTAATTTTTAATTTCCAAAAAATCAAAATATTTCAAAAATAAATATATAAAATTTTGTCGTTTAGTGAGGGGAGATCGATCTCAACATTTTCAGATTGATTTATCTTCGATCGATCGAAAATTTTTCTTGATCGATCGAACTTGTCAGGACCAGTTTTTAAAAATAAAACCCTAGGGTCAGTAGATTAATTTCAACATCGATCTAAGCCCTCATATCCCTCGCTGCTGCAAACCCTATCTCTCCTATCTCCAGCGAGACCTCCGGCGGCATTCCCGAACCTCAAATCTTTCTCCCTTATCTTAGATCTATTCGTCTCTTTCTTGACCACCACTTCTCTCGTCCATTTTGGTAAGTTGAGTTATAATTTTGGGTTTTGAGTTTCAATCTACATATTTTTGATGTTTCCTTGCTAGATCTGAGTTGCCATGTTGAATTTTTTGCCATATTTGAAGTTTTCAAGCTTTTGTATATATATGTATATATATATATATATGTATGTATAAGTTTTTGTATATTTCGTTTTTGACTTGATTTTGGGGGTCACGGTCCAAACAAGTGACCAATCTTGTTGTGTTGTTGTGTGAGAGGGCCCTATAAGCTTGCTTGGGTGCCCCGTGCCATCCACGTCACAGATCTGTGACTTTTTGAATTTCCCGTCCTAGTTCGATCGATCGAAGATCGATCATTCAAAAATCGATCGAACTTATCTCAGATCGATCTTATAGAGATCGATCTCACATTTTTGTGATCGATCGAACTTCACAGATTTGCATCCTACATTTCACACACTCTCTTTTGTGATTCCATGCTATCTCATACATGCCCAATGCCTGTGTTTTTCACATTGGATACATTCCATACTTATATTGTTTAGCATGCTTCACTTAATGTCACTGTTTATTTAGCTCCATCATCACTTGCATAGATTTATATTCTTTGTTATCTATCTTATTTAACATACATGTTTCTATATACTGTGTTTCACTTCTTTATGCCGGTACTAAGTTATATTGCAAGTGTTTTTCTTTCTGTTTTGCAACCCATGGCTAGGGTAAAGACTGTTGCCCATAGGCATCATCCACGCCGAGTTAGGCCCAGGACAGAGGGGCAAGGCGAGCCCTCCCATGTTCAGGAGCAGCCCGAGCATCAGGCAGAGCCCTCTTATATACATAATCAGCCAGAGCAGTTAGAGGTTTATATCGAGGCAGATCTAGCTCAGTCCCCCTCAGCTGACTCTAGACTACAGTCTTCAGCCTCTGCATCTTCATTATCCCATGATGAGGCTGAGCATACATCATCGTCTTCTCATCTCTGCCTCATGCACAGCCAGGCCAGACCTTAGACATACCTCTGCTGAGATACTCACACCTCACAGTGGCACATGAGTCAGTTTTTGACATTTCTTTCTTCTCCCAGTACATTCTGACCCGGGCAGCCTACGAGAATATAGACCGGAGGGCCATTTCAGCCATTCTAGCCCCTGTTACATACCCAGTTTACCCGAGGCTTGTTCGGATGTTCTTCCAGAACCTTCGACCTGCCCCGAGTAATCTGGCGGAGCTGCGCACTACAGTCAATGGCTATCCTATCCACACTACAGTGGAGACTCTGGCCAGGTCTTGCCGATGCCCACATGTTTGCCCTCCTGATCTTGAGCTCGATTATCCCATTCTGGAGAGGAGGCCTTCTTATGCAGACATGGCTATGGCATTTATAGGCCATTACAGTGAGGGCGAGACATTTGCTACTCGGACCTATTTGCCCGATGATCTGTGGTTCTTCGATTCGGTCTTGTACCGAAATGTGTTTATGGCCGACCACAAGATTCAAAAGCGAGGCCATTATTTGATTGTGCTGTATGCTTTTTACACAAGGTACTGGATTTCAATTTTGGCCTTATATTGGAGCGTCATGATGAAGCTATATGCTGACTACATCAGCAAGGCCAAGCCCAAGCGGGCTAAGTACCTTCCTTTTGGCCACCTTATCACTCAGATCTTGCGAGATCAGCGCTATCCATTCCATCCAGATGAGCGCCCAGAGATAGGAGCTTGCCACTTTGGCAAGCAAGATTGGAATAAGAGCTACAATGCTCTTATCAAGAGTTTTCTGGAGGATGCTGTGATAGCAGTTGAGGAGGCTGAGGAGGAAGAGATAGCAGCAATAGCCATAGCAGCAGCAGACGATCCAGCAGTCGCACAGGCGACTGTCGTACATATGGATATAGACTTGGAGTAGGAGCCTCCAGCAGAGAATCTATAACATCATTCTCCAGCGGGGTCACCATTACATTTCCTGAAGCAGGCTCAGGATGCACATTATTTTCCTGATCCAGTGGTACCTGAGGCTCCAGCACAGACACCCAGTTTTGGAGAGCGTATCCAGGCTTTGGAGGATGTCATAGTCTCCATCCGAGCAAACACTGTCTTTAGCAGAGCTGACATTTCATCTCTGCGTACAAATGTCATGACTGCCCTGCGAGATATCTACGGAGCGCGCCCTGCCTGTCTTACCTCCTCAGTATGATATTCCTGATCTCTCTATCTTTATACCTTCATTTCATATATCTGTGATACATTATTACTCTTTTGATACTGTTATATTATTTTTACGGCCAGTTTGTTGGCCCAGACATTGCGATGTACATTATTTTTATTTTTCTATATTTACTATATTTTGGACGTCATATCTTTGAATTGATATATCTGTCTGTGATTGACTCCATCAGGTGTATCCCAGTGACTTCAGTGAGAGAAAATGCTGCCCCAATTTTCAAGATCACCCTTTTTCCTCTCTCTTTACTTCAACTCTTGTCCCATTTACACTTGCATGTTTACTACGCACTATTATTATCCCTTTTGTTATCTAATGAGTTTTATCTAAGTGCCATCTTTTCAGGACTATAGTTAATCCCAAGTTTGGGGGGATTATACCACCTACTGGATACTTATGTCCCGGCCATTCTTTACCGTAGCTACACTAGTATATTATTTCCTTTGTTTTCTTTGCACATTGAGGACATTGTGCCATTTAAATTTGGGGATAATGGTGTTAATTGCAGTATTTGCTTTCAATTCAAATTTTAAGCATGACTTGTGTATTTGAGGGATTATCTATAATTGGTCCATAACTAGTTATGATTTTGATCTTTTGAGGACTATATTGCTTAAAATTTAAAAATTGCTTGACTTGAGAGTCCAATACTCCTTGTATGTTTTTTGGATGCCATTTAGAAGTAAATTTTTCGAAAGATTGATATCATGCTTACATTTGTGGTCCACATCATCTTGATTTTGTGATTGTTTTGAGATTCACTCTAGGATTCTACTCTAGCACAGGCACACACTAGCATTCATTTGTGGGGTATATGCTTTGTTGATTATTGAATTGGTTATATCCTAATTGGGCTAGTAGTGCATTGAAAGCTTTCATTTTGACAAAAATGGATAACAAACCCTTTTCATTGAGTAGCCAGGATTTTAGCCTCATCAAGCATTGAACTTCTCGCGCCGAAAGGTGGAGGGCCCAAACTCTAGGTTAAAAATTGAAAAAAAAAAAAAAAGAAAAAAAAAAGAAAAAGAAAAGAAAGTGAGGACTTCTTCCAAAAGGTGAAAAGTGGAAATGATTAGATGAAGGTTGTTTTGATTTATAACCTAGTTGATTTGAGCTTATAAGTCCTTAGGGGTCTTTCAACACCTAGTGCCCTAAAGTCGTCCGGTTTGGGAGTCATTGACCTAACGCTTGACCTCATGGATCACTAAAAAGCTTAATAGATCAACACATTGTACCATACTTCCTTAGGAATAGAAAATAAAATAAAATAAATAAATAAATAAAAAATTTAGAGTGAAAAGAATAAGCGCACCTAGTCTAATAAAGCTTTAATAAAAGGTTCACTCTTTGTTTTGATGATCGGAACTAGATTTGTGTGCTAGTTTGAGGGTAAGGATGTGATCATTTCTTTAGTTGGCTTAGATAGCAACACATTTGATGCCGGTCCACTCAAAAAGGATTCTAGTGTTGTTTTGATTTGCATGATTATTTTCTTGATGTGTGGAGGGCCATACTTGTTTGCTTGATGTTGAGATTTTGGGAGATTTCTTGGAAAGAGTTGAAAAATTGCATACTTGAGGTAGTTTTCTTCCAATACTTGTTTGCAATATTGGTACCTCTTTGGTGAGAATGAGCTTAATGTTTGTGGGTATCATTTCGTCCACTAGGGGTAACCTAGGGGTTTAAAAGGCTTGTTGCATGTGCTAAATGCAATCGTGTTCCCTACGAAAGTGGTGTTATCTATTTATTGCTTTCTAGATTCATAGTTGTATAGTTGTTCATTTCATTCCTTTACTTTGTAGTTCATTGCTAGGGACTAGCAATATTTAAGTTTGGGGGTGTGATGAGCGCTGAAAAGTGCACATTTAAACTCCTTAAGCTTAGGTATTTTAGGACCTTTATCTATCTTACTTTCCCATTTTAGACTAATTTCGTGTTATTATCCTTTTTAGGTGCTTATCCCCAAAATAAGCTAATTCTACCAAATAAGAGCTTAAAAGAAGCTAACTCAAGCTAGATAGAAGAAATGAGCAAAGTGGAAGCAGAATGAAGCAAAGTGTGGAAATTAACATGTTCGATCGATCTCAAGAATACTCCGATCGATCGAAAGTTCATCGATCTAGACTCTCCAAGACGGATCCAAGCTCTTTTATCCTTATCCAAAGATCCCACAAAGTTCGATCAATCCAACAATTCTCAGATCGATCAAAAAGATTCCATCTTATCCTGTTGTACCACCTTACCTACCACTTTTGTCTCTTTCCCCAAAATATCTCAGATCTGTCCTTATCCAAAAAGGCGCAGCCATGGGAGGATTGATCCAGCCAAAGTTTGATAGACCTCAGCCAAGTTCGATCGATCTCAGCATAGGTTCGATCAATCGAACCCTCTCAAGTGTGAATTAAATTAATTTCCAGCTCATTAAGAGTTGTCTCATTGTGCAATCATTGGAGGAGCCCTTGTGTACGAGCCTAGACCATTGGGTGTGACATTTGAGCTACCTATATAAGGATTATGAGGCACTTTTATATATATATATTTTTAGGAGTTGATAGATACAATTTTTTATTATTCTTAGAGAGGAAGAAAAAAGAAGAGGAGGCTAGAGACACATTCTTGGGAGGTCTTCCATCTACTTCAAGAAAAAGAGCATTTATACCATAGAGATATCCCTTGAGGGTTAGAGGACACCATTCATGAGTGGCTAGACATCCTCTTGGGGCTAGAGTTAGCCCTAAACATGCTTTATTTACCGTGATTTATGTATTTTTGAGGGGATTTGTGTTGTAATACATGTTTTGACATTTTTATATACATAGATCTTGTTTATTCAATGATTTGTGTGGTTTAATTCTTCCAATTGATCATTTCATTCTATCCATATGTCTATGTATGTTAAAATAGATGTTCAAGTGTTTATCTCTATCTCTTGTGTTGTTGATGTATGTCTATGTGTGTTGATGCTATAGATCTAGAGATTGTCAAGACATAGTGCTTAATAGAACGCTCTTGTGGTTTATTTGATGGTTCATACTCATTTCTTGATGGATTGTGCCTCTCCCTTAGTTTAATTAGTTTTATTTTCATGTCATTAGCTTAGATGTAGTATAGTTACCTTAGTTGTTAAACGTGAGGACAATCCATGCTTGTTGTTTGATGTTCCATACTTATGAATGCAAGTAGTATATTTCTCTAATTATGTGATGTGTTTGGATTGTGAGCTTAAAGGAAGGATTAATGACTTAGTTTGATATATTGTGCTATTCATTATGTTGTTTAGAAAATATACACTTAATTGGTCATCCATGCTTGTTGAAAAAACCACACACACTTACTATTATTGCAACATACGTTTTTCCCCTCATTAATTATGACTTAAGTGTATAGAAAAGTGATGCTTAGTGGTGATCTCTAAGTCCCAAGACCTCTCTATCTTGTTTTCTCTATTCTTTAATTACTTATTTTATATTGATCTTGTTGAATCTTAATTGTAGTATAATCAACCAAACAACCTACCTTTGATCACTCGACCTACTAACCCTAAACATTGTTTTCATTACTAGTAGCCCTCCAATCCCTTGGGACGATCCCTACTCACCCTTGCTACGTTAGTAGTAGTGGTAGTAGTGGTTTTTATAAATTTAAACTTAACCCAAAAGGCTTTTCTTGAACCGTGCATTCACTATATTATTTTGGCGTATACGAATGGCTACCGCCATGAAGATTGTGGAATCAGAAGTAAACTTCTTTATAATGGCTGAGAAGATTTCCATTGCTATTACAAAAAGTAGAGGTGATATAGGTTGCCTTGCCTTAGTCCTTTTACCCCTCTAAAGTGCCCATGGAAATCGCCATTAAGGGAGACAATGAATGATGGTGAAGTAATACAAGCTTTGATGCAACTAATAAATGAAAGAGGGAATCCAAAGAGATCAAGAGTATCCAATAAAAATTCCCAACCCACTGAGTCAAAAGCTTTCATGAGGTCCACCTTCATAGCATACTTAGGTGGTGAAAGATGTCTATGATAGCCTTGGAGAAGCTCCTGTACCAATAAAACACTATCTCCAATACGCCTACCCTTACTAAATGCATTTTGGCAGGGATTAATGATGGATGGAAGGGTTTTCTTGAGTTTACTGGCCAAAAGCTTGGTGATACATTTATATATAGTGTTATAACATGAAATTGGTCGAAAATGATTAAGGTATGAAGGATTTTGGGACTTTGGTACTAAAACAATATAGGCATTATTGACCTCTCTTAGTAACTCGCTAGTGACAAATAAGTCTCTAATGGCTTTGGTCACATCAGTGCCAATCACAAGCCACACCATGTGGAAGAAGTGGGCATTAAAACCATCTAGCCCAGAGGCTTTTTCCTTGCTGAGTGAGAACAAACATGACTGGATCTCTAAGTCAAAAGGGATATCACAAAGTGCAGGGATTAGGGTGGTTGGAATTGTTTTGGTAATAAAAAGCTGAAATGCTTCTCTTCCAAGGTATTGAGGTGGTGAGCTCTTAAGTAGGTTATGGTAATGAGCAACAACCTCATCCCTTACAAGGTCCTCAGTATCAATCGAGTCTCCATTTACTGATGTAAGACAAGTAATCTTCTTCTTGTTGAGCCTTAAGTTGTAGAGTTGGAAGAAAAAAGAAGTGTTGTTATCTCATTCTTTTAGCCATTTCACCTTAGCCTTCTGCTTAAGGAAGTGCTCTTCAGCTAGAGCAAATTTTAAAAACTGTTACATAAGTTCCTTTTCTTGTAATCTCAACTGAATATCTCTAGGATTAGAGTAAAGCAAGGTCTGACATGAAGCCAAAGATTGTTTTGCCTGAGTGACTAATGTTGAAACTTGAGAGATTTCCATCATGCAATTAAGCTTAAGAGCTCTTTTGAGTAATTTTAACTTCTGGGTGAGCTGAAACATAGATGTTCTTGAAATGGGGGTAGCCCAGACCTGTTCTACTGTGGGAAGAAATAGAGGATTAGTAGCCCAAGCATTAAAGTACTTGAAAGGAAGTTTCTTGGGACTAGTAGGAGCACCCATTTTGATTAGGAGGGAGTTATGGTCTAAGAGGCCTGGGGTGAGAAAGGTGCAGTTAGATATATGATAAGTGAGAGTCCACTGCTCATTAATTACAGCCTTGTCCGGCCTTTTAGCTATGTTAGCATGACCTACACTCATATTGTTCCAAGAGAATTGAATCCCTGTAGACCTTAACTCCTCCAGTTGTGATTGATTAAGGCAGTCCCAAAACTCCATAATAGCAGCTATCCATCTTTGTGATGCACCAAAGTTTTCAAGGGGAGAGTAAATAGTGTTAAAATCACCAAGCACAATCCATGGAGAATTGGCTAAATTACTTGATTGCTCATTAATACTTTCCCATAGACCCCTCCTATCCATATGTTCATTAGCCACATAGACAAAAAGAAATATATAATTGAGAGTTGCCAGGTAAGTAGGTCACTAAGCAATGCATAATCTATCTAGTAGCTTTAATCAGCTCAACCTTGAGCACATCAGGGTTCTAGATGACCCATATTCTCCCCAAAATAGAGAAATCATAGTTGTGTAAAACTGACCATCTAAGGCAAATATATTTGTGTATATTTCCCAAATTTTCCTAAGCCACCTTAGTTTCCAATAGTGACACCATAACTAGCTTATTTGAAAGGATTAAATCTCGCAGTTGAAGTTGCATAAAGAGGCTATTAAAGCCTCTAGTATTCCATCCACAAAAACTGATCATCGAGAGGGAGTTTTGTGCTTACCTCCCAGCAACCCAAGCCTTTTGTGGGGAAAGATTGGCATATATAGGGTGCTACTACCCTTCTTCTTCTTCAGCATGGACCTTTTGTCCTTTAAAGTGGCTGAACTGGATTGACTTTATGAAGATAATAACATAAGGATAGAATGTTCAGTGCTAACATTGTCCTCAGCATTCTCATAGGTGAGATCCTCTTGGTTATGCACCTTATCTATGTAAGATGGAAGAATGTGTTCAGCATAGGATATAAAACAAGCTTCATGATCTGTAGTGTTATACTGAGTTAGGGATTGTTCTGGCTAAGTGCTTGGTTTACAGGAGTGATAGCCTTTTTGAATGTGAGTTTGAGATATTAGAAGGGTTACTGAAAACTGTTTTTGGGGAGGAAGGGAGGGTAGGTGGGTTGGTAATGGTTTGTTTATCAGGTGATAGAGGGGAGATATGTGAAGGGATTAAAGTTTGACTGTGAGTGGGAGGGGATGTATGTGGGACCATCTGGTGCTGTGGGGAGAGGCTAATTGGTTGGGGATAGTTAAAGGTGATTGAGGTATAGTTAAGGGTGATTGAGGTGAGCAAGCTGTGGGAATGGTATGAGGTTCCTCCCTCATACCTTTAGCAGATCTTATGCTTCGGGATGGAACCATTTGCCATTTGGACTGAGATGTAGAGGCATCAGGGCAATGGGAAGAGTTGTGTCCAGCCTTCTTACATGCTATACAGTAGTATGGCAGCCTTTGGTACTCCACAATAATGTCAACCATTTTCCATTCACTCTTCCTCAGTGGGAAAGAGTAGACCAGAGGTGCATTGAGATCAATTTCGATGTAAATCCTTGCATATCTCAGTTTGTGTCTCCCCTGTGTAGCTTGATCAGCATGCAATGGCCTGCCCAAGGTACTTGCAACATGCTAAGTCCCTTTGCTGTCCAGAATTGAATTAGTATGTTGAAAATCTTAACCTACACATGAACCAACTGACCATTATCAATTCTTTATGGTAGGTTTGGATTCCATTTCTATAGCAGAAGGGTCCTCCTAGCAAAGTGGTTGGGACCAAATGCAAGAATGGTGTTGGCAGAGCACTCATTATCAAATTTGAAGTAGAAATTACCTCTTTCATCAGCAAAAACATGCTGCAGACCTTTGTTCGACCAAAGTTTGGAGGCTATCTTCTGAACAAAGCTAAATGAAGGTTTCTTAAGGGCAAATCTCCCAGCTAACAGCCCTTCCATGCTGAATGTCCTTCCTCTTCAACTTCTTTTGGTGGGTCAACTATGGAACCCATTTCTGTTGTTGTGGGCTCAATAAATTCCAATACCATACCAGTGGAAGTGTGACGGCCCAAGTTTTGTAAACCCGGTGCGTCAGTGATGCCCAAAAGATGACTCGATAACGGATCCGAAATGCGGAAGCGAAAGGTGAAACAACGGTCTTTAGAGATACAATGCCTATCTAAGACACCAATGTGACCCTCAATGAGGTCATGGAACCCAAAGGAAAACAAATGCGGAAGTGTCGTTTAAAAAACGGACAAAAAGGAACCTAGGGGCAAAATAATAATTTTGCAAAAAGTGGATTCAAGTGCTATCAAGCACACCACTGGGAAGACAATGAAAAACTAATCATGATGGACTCAATAATTTTATTATTCGGATTCCAGACGAAGGAGAAACGACAAAACAAAGAAAAACAAGCAATAAAGCTAAAAGGGGTAAACTGGTAATTATCCAGAAATATTTGAGTGCAACTAAGCACACTGTTGGATAGACAATGAAAAATTAATCAATTTTAAAAAAAAAATTCACTTGATTTGGAGTCCGGATGAGGGAGAAAGGTCAAAAACAAAATCGACGTCGCGGCGGCCCGACGAAGGCCGTGACAGCTACAGTGCCGTCAACCCACTACTGCTGCAACTGAGAGAAAAAACGGGTATCTAAACGGACTTTTCTGGAAAAACTTAAAGAAGAAACCCCCCCTAAAATCAAGTTTCCTACCCCGATCATGGAGGGAAACAAAAAAAATACATTGTAAAATTCCCAGAATGCCCCCAAGAAAATCTGGTTAAGGGGGTAAAAATTTCTCCGAGCTACTGCCCAAAGAAAGGAAATAGGGCTTCGGGAGGTTTTTAAATTGCCTAAATTGAAAATGTAATCTTAAAATACACTTACAAGACCCCCGGAAGTTTCGGATCGGTCGTCACACTTTTCAAAAAAAAATCGATGAATAGTACCAAGTACATTTGCACTAAAAATCTGCAAAACCTGGCAGCAAGGATTTTTCGGAAAAATATAGATTTTTGAGGGCCAAGATGGCATTTTCTGGGAAAATAAAAAGAAGAAACCCCCCTCAAAATTGAGTTTTCTACATGACAAACGAGGAAAAATGAAAAAAATGCATTGTGAAATACCTGAAATGCCCTTGGAACAGATTAGGGTAAAACTCCCTAAAAATGCTACTTAGAGTTTTTGTTTCATCAAGGATGGTGTTGTTTGCCAAAGTGAGTATGCAAGTGCATGCAATATGATAAAATAGATGTATCAACATGGCCTAAAGCCTCTTTACATTCCATTAACAAGTTTTAGCATACAAAGCCTCCATAGTTGATAAAAACACATTTTCAAGTAAAATATGGCACCAATTGAATACAAGTGCAAATATAAACTTACTTGGCCCTTGGTCTCATGTCCTACATGTCAAATGCATTAAAAGGAGTGTACTTATGTACACTTTACATACGTAGAATCAAAGAATACAAGTTTGATACATAAAGCTACCAAACGATCCAAGGCAATGAAATCTTCAAGTCTTGAGTCCTGTACCTGAAATATACCTAGTAACGTAGGGGTGAGTAACATAAAGCTACTCGTAGGAGATGAGCATGCATCAACCTAGCGTTTTACAGTTTTATCACCTTAGGGTGAAACATGTTAAAGGGGCTCATGCCACCTAACGTCTATGTCAAGTGAGACTCAGGGATCATCCTAAGCTACCTATATCATTTCTAGCATAGTCACACTGTTCATGCAATTCAAACAACATGGAAACATGTTATACAAAGCAACTAGATATAGATTGTCAAAGTCTTCAACTTGAAATCCAAAATATGAAAACAACAAGGGTGGGTCATGCCACCTAACGTCTATGTTCAAAATGAATCTATAGGATTATTCCTAAACTACATTTGAACATCAAAATACAATTTATGATATCAATTAAATTTAACCAACAATGGAACTTCCAATACAACGCACAAAGCATGCTTTCACAAAGTTACATCTTAAGCTCAAAATAGGAAATCAAATAAGGAACCATAAGTTACGATATCATCTAGTTATCAACTTGAAATGAAATACAAAATCAAACAAAGTGGATACTCGGACGTCACGCCGGATCAGACCGACAACATAGTTACTTTAGGGTTACTAGTCCATGGGTAACTTCCCAATGTGCGCACTAGACTATATAGAGGGACAATCCCCCGTACTAGAACCAAGTCCTAGCCGTAGCCAAACAACGACATCCCCAAGTTTCCAAAATCAACAAATTGTACAACAACGTATATATATATCAACATGTATGTACAAGATATCAACTATTTACCAAGCACAATCCAATTTTGGAAACTTATACAATACATGCTCAAAGCCTACAACTATTATGGCATGAAAGATGTCAAATACAAAGTGTGCAATTCCTTACACATAGCAACAATATATTCAATAAGGAAAACATGAATATAAAAGTAACAACTATGTTATCCAATACTCAAAAGTAATCAAGTGAACATACACCAAATCCAAATCCATGATTTAAATATAAAAACAACTTCCAAAATGCAATTAAATCCATGGAGTAATAAAATAGAATTTAATTAGACATAAATAGTTAAATTCTCTAAATTCCAAGTTAATCCCAAATAACCTCAATTTAATCTATATTGAAGGACATGTCATGGTCATCACATATATAACATCAAATGACAATTTAAGTGATTAAAGCACTTAAAAACAAAATTAATCAAGCTAATTAATTAATTTCCTCTAGATTTTTAAACAATTCCAAATGCCCTCAATTTAATCTATGTTAGAGAACATGCCAAGGCCTATCCAAATGTCCGTTGGTTAAAATTTATGCTTCATGTGACATTTAAGATATAACAAACCTTATACTAGTATGTCATGAGATAATTAACAATATGCTAAGAAATCATTAATTAAATATGCAACTCTAAATTTAATTAAATATGCAAGATAAATTAATAAAATAATAATAATAAATAAAGAACCTAGACCGAGGTTAGTATTGGATACTATGTCCTTAAGACAGATTCGCCCCGCTATGGTGCTAACGGACTCAGTGACGTCTATCTCCCAGGATACAACAGTCTACATCCACCAGTAGCAGCACTACAAACTCGTGGATACGGTGAACCTCCTCCGTGTAATACTCTCTCTGACTAAAAATGCATCTATACTATATAAATACTGAATTTGGTGCAATCCGAACCAAATGGTTCGGACTAATCTTAATATGGTTCGATAAAATTGGATTAGGGTCTAAGTGGTTCGGACCACTTAACCTATGGTTTGAACCCACTTGGGTTGGGTTTAAGTCTAGAGAGGGAGAAAGAAGAAAATGAAAATGAACCACTTGCAAATGATCCAAAAGGGGGTATTTATAGAAACAGAAATGCCTTTTCGGATTGGGTGTATCTCTTCATTATTGGACACAACCATTGCAATAGGTTAGTTCACATGGTGTCTATTCACCACTAGACACATCTATTCCAATAGGTTGCAATGGTTCACATGGTGTCTGTTCACCAATAGACACATCCATTCCAATAGGTTGCAATGTGCCTTTTCGAGTGGGTGCAACCATAGGTTATGATGGTTCGAAAAAAGGTGTAACCCTTTAAAAAAAAAACTAAAAAGAGGTTTTTTTAATTTAAAAGGTATAACCCTTTAGAAAAACTAAAATATGGTTTTTTAATTTAAAAGGTGTAACCTTTTAGAAAAACTAAAAAGTAGTTTTTTTTAATTCAAAAAACCAACCACCCAAAAAACCCACCCATTTGTGAAACCCATTAAAATAAGCCCAGCCTAAAATTAGGCCCAATCCAAAATTCCAAAAAAGAATAATTTGGACTTTACAATTAGGCCCAAGCCTAAGCCTAAGCCCAAGCCCAAGTCTAAGCCCAAATTTGGCTCATTTAAATTTCAATTGGTTTTAACATTTTTTCCATGTGGGACAAACACTTCCCAAATTTTGCATACCCATTTAGGCTTATCAAAACACCATACTTTGGAGCTAATTTCTCATTCACCCGGAAACGGATTTAAGAAAGTAAATATACCACGTTCATCTCCTTGTGGAGAGAAACACACTCGTCTAGAGATCCGCAAAAAATTCTTAGCGGAATCTATTCCAAATCTCATCCAAAATTTATGTTTTTAATGCCCCCGTTTCCAACAATATCACATTACATCATGATTTCATGTTTGCTATCACCATGTGAATTAAACTTTCACAAAAGATAAATATTAAATAAATTTTGTAATTCTTATCCAAATGCCCCAAATTTAATGTATATTAATCAATATACTAAAACTTAATTTCCTAGCAAGCCACAATTTAATTCCATGTTATACACAAAGCCATATGAATTAAATCTCAAATATAGAAATGAATTAAATTAAATTCTAAATCTTAAACAAAACATGCTCACAAATTGTATATGTTCATATAACAATCAATATAACATAAATATAATCCTAAGACACCCCCTACCTCAATTTGAGATGAAAATCTCAAAAGCCATCAAAACGAAACGGCTTCGAATCCGACGAAACTCCTAGGTTTTGTCGGGGACTGTAACGACCCGGTCATTTGCCTTCTTTTCCTTTTTCCTGAAATTTTACGAATGAATTTTTTTCGTTTAATTTTCCTTTCTGAGCTCTGTTTCATGTCACTTAGTGTCATCTCAAGTGCTCGAAATTAGTTTCTGAGACTCTTTCATGTGAATTGACAACTTCCTTTGAAGACTGAGTTATGTTCGCATTTTTCATTTTTGGACACTATGCGCTATTTCGTCTTTTTCCTATTCTGTCATTTTCCCTATTTCGTCTTATCTCCGTTTGTCAGTTTTTGGCACAACCTCACTTCTCATGCTCGGAGTTGGTTTTTGACTTCACGTGCCTTCATCTTGAGTGGTTTCCACGAAATACGTATCTTTACTTTTGCAAAAAAGTACTCTGGTTGCTCCCGGTGTCCATAGGGGCATGGATGCAAAGTTGTTTGAAATTATTTTCTTTTCTTGGGGTATTTTTTGTAAATATCGTTTGAAGATATTTTATTTTAGGGGTTTTAAGAAAATATTTTTGGAAGATATTTTCATTCTGGGCCATAAGTGCTCATTTTTCTTCGTCATGCCGTTTCTCCTTCGTTCAGATTCCGAATCATACGATTCTTGAGTCTATCTTGATTAGTTTTTCGTTGTCCTTCCAGCGGTGTGCTCGGTGGCACCTGAATCTATAGTTTTCAGAAATGACTATTTTGCCCCTAGGGGCTTATTTGTCATATTTTCGATCTTTTGCTTCCGCATCAGTTCTTGTTGAGTTCCACGACCTCATGGAAGATCACTTTGACTTCTTAGAGTCTTGTTATCTGTTTTCGCTTCCGCATTCGGATCCGTTATCGGATCATCCTTACGGTTCATCACAGGACACGCTGGCCTAAAAACCAGGGTCGTCACAGGTGGTATCAGAGCGTCTGGGTTCGAATACCTTGGACGACGGGTTTTGGGTGCATATAATGCTCACGTTGTTTTGCTTTGATGTGTCATTTATATCTTGATAACATGCAATGTTTGATAACATGTCTTGTATGATAACATGTTCACAGGCTTAGGTGATTTGAGACATCTATTATTTGTTAAGCATACTTTATATGTATATATGCTTCCTGATAACATGTTCTGTGTCACTATCATGTTCTGGTGTGATAACATGTCTACGTGCTTCTTGATAACATGTTTGATTTGATAACATGCCTATTTGCTTATGTGGCAACTTATTTACTACTTGTGTGAGTATATAGTTATACTATGTTACATGCTACTTGTTTACTTTATGTCAGGTTTTTGCATTGTCTCTTAGGATCTGTCGTATCCCTTGGATGCGTTCTTGTTTCACGAGTTTCTTCCTTGGATAGGAGAAATTCATTCTGTGAGGACCCATGTAGGGAACCTTCTCGTCTGTTCTACTGGTTGATGTGAGTGAGGCTCATGTGAGCGTAGATGACTGTGATTCATTTCCTTTTCCTTGTTTGGTAGAGTGAGACGTGGGCCAGGGAGGCACCGTTCCATTTCCTTTTCCTTCGTGGCTTCTAGATCTAAGGCCTTAAGCGTAATGGTGCCAGTGTCATTGTTGTCAGAGTTTTGGGATTAGCTACCCCAACTCTCGCAGATGCCTGGTTTCCGTAGTGCCTTTGGTAATGATCATTTTCGACATTGATGTCATTGGTATCGAAAAGTTCCCTTCTGGGGCATGTTACGAACTAGTGCCTTATACTGTCATGCTACCTTGCTGACGAGTAAATGTGGGCGGGTTCTGGTCACTGTTCGTACTGCCTTGTCACTCTCTTCTTCTATCATGTTTCAACGTTTCATTGTCTTGGGATTCTCTCGGTAGTTGACGTTGAGTTAACGTGCCGATTCGTATGAGGTGTTGCCTCAGTTCTTGGTTTTGCGTTCCTTCAGTTGATCTTTAGACTTCAGGATTTGTCTTTCAGTGCGTTGTGAGCTGTCCTTTGATTTGACCTTTTGTTCGGTCATTATTCTGTTCTCTCTGGTGTGTTCCTAATTTCGGGGACGAAATTCCTTTAAGGAGGGTAGGTTGTAACGACCCGGTCATTTGCCTTCCTTTCCTTTTTCCTGAAATTTTACGAATGAATTTTTTTCGTTTAATTTTCCTTTCTGAGCTCTGTTTCGTGTCGCTTAGTGTCATCTCGTGTGCTCGAAATTGGTTTTTGAGACTCTTTCATGTAAATTGACAACTTCCTTTGAGAACCGAGTCATTTTCGCATTTTTCGTTTTTGGACACTATGCGCTATTTCGTCTTTTCCCTATTCTGTCATTTTCCCTATCTCGTCTTATCTCCGTTTGTCAGTTTTTGGCACAACCTCACTTCTCATGCTCGGAGTTGGTTTTTGACTTCACGTGCCTTCATCTTGAGTGGTTTCCACGAAATACGTATCTTTACTTTTACAAGAAAGTACTCTGGTTGCTCCCGGTGTCCATAGGGGCATGGATGTAAAGTTGTTTGAAATTATTTTCTTTTCTTAGGCTGTTTTTCGTAAATATCTTTTGAAGATATTTTATTTTAGGAGTTTTAAGAAAATATTTTTGGAAGATATTTTCATTCTGGGCCATAAGTGCTCGTTTTTCTTCGTCATGCCGTTTCTCCTTCGTCCAGACTCCGAATCATGCGATTCTTGAGTCCATCTTGATTAGTTTTTTGTTGTCTTTCTAGTGGTATGCTCGGTGGCACCCGAATCTACAGTTTTCAGAAATGACTATTTTGCCCCTGGAGGCTTATTTGTCATATTTTCGATCTTTTACTTCCGCATCAGTTCTTGTTGAGTTCCACGACCTCATGGAAGGTCACTTTGACTTCTTAGAGTCTTGTTATCTGTTTTCGCTTCCGCATTCGGATCCGTTATCGGATCATCCTTACGGTTCATCACAGGACACGCTGGCCTAAAAACTAGGGTCGTCACAGGGACAACACGATCTATATGAATCTCCAAGAAGCCCCATGAAAATCCAAACTTGGCCTAAATCCCAAACTCAAAATTTGGTCAGAAATGATTTATAATAAGGGGTAATGGTAGAGCACGACGAGGCGAGTAACAAATGCAAAGGCCGAAGGATTTTCACTTAGGAAAAGTAGGTTAAAGGAGGAGAGAGAAGTTGGCAGCTCCATGGGTATCCATGGCTGCCTTTGGTTGTGTAAGGAGAGGAGGAGGAAGAAGAAGAAAATCTGATTTTTCTTCTTTAAGGCACCTAATTATAGTAAATCACAAAAAGTGCCCCGCTAGGTCCGGAAAAGTGGATTTTAAGCAAACGCACTCAAACGGAAAAACTCCGTGAACAAAAAAGATTGAAAATGAGAAAATATGAATAATGGAAGAAACGGCGTCGAAAACTGAGTCCCGAGCAGAAAGTTATGCCCCGAACAAGTTCGGTAGCAACTGGGTCTAGAAACTGGAGAAAAACGACCAGAACAAAATTCTATGAATTTACAAGCCAACAAAAAGTGAAAATGAATCCCGTACGAGGATCCAGGCTCCAGACGAGATATTTTGCAATAACTTTCGTTAATTGCACAATGGCTCCTACAAAAAGGGTTAACTGTGAAACTGCCCCAGAATTAGATGCCCCTGAAATAAAATATCTTCAAAAGATATTTATGAAAAACACCCAAGAAATGAAATTAATTCCAAAGATTTATGCATCCATGCCCCTATGGGCACCGGGAGCAACCAGAGTACTTTTTTGCAAAAGTAAAGATACGTATTTCGTAAAAACCACTCACGATAAGGATACATGAAGTCAAAAACCAACTCCGAGCACAAGAAGTGAAGTAGTGCCAAAAACTGACAAACGGAGATAAAACGAAATAGGGAAAATGACATAATAGGGAAAAGACGAAATAGCGCATAGTGTCCAAAAATAAAAAATGCGAAAATGACTCAGTCCTTAAAAGAAGTTGTCAATTCACATGAAAGAGTCTCAGAAACTAATTCTAAGTACTCGATATGACACTAAGCGACGAAAAACCATCCACGGAAAAGAAAAGACAACAGATAAAATTTATCCGCAAAATTTGAGAAAAAAGGGAAAAGGAAGAAAATAGCCGGGTCATTATAGGAAGAAGATGGAGGAAGGGGTTGCATAACCACTTCAGCCCATGATCTAGTGGCTGAATGCAGGGGTTGAGGCTGAGAGCATTGCCCAGCAGGTAATGTCTGGGGAGGGGGTTGGTCTAGTGGTGGATGGAGGGTGTAGGAGGGTTGTTGTGTTTGGGTCCTAGAGGCAGAGGATGATGAGTTGATTGGTCCAAAAGTTATAGCTTGTTGTTGGGTTGTGTCTGTGTGCATTGCCCGATGGGCAAAGATGTGTGCATTGACTAAAAGATGAAGCTGTGAGCTATTGGGGAAGGTGGTCAATAGGAAGGGGCTGTGTAGTGGGTCCATCCTTAATGTAAGGAAGAGAAGCATGCTACTTTTAACTTTCGTGCGAAGAGTCATAAGGAGCCAAATTGGTAGGTATGTCAGATAAAGCGCCTTTATCCCCATTCCTGTGTGACGTCCGTTGATTAGAGTTTGAATTTTGAATTTCCTGCAGTTGCCAAAGCTTAGGCCACCGGTAGCAGAGTAGGAGAGGAGGTCCTTAAAGAATTGTAGAAGTTCTGCATGATTCCGGGCTGCTCTGTCCATAGGGCTCACAAGCTTAGATTGAGCAATGGGGGTGTCAACCACAATTCCATTAGAAAAGCCTTCAGATGATTGGTTGACTATAAAGGAAGCGAGATCTCTATTCAGCAACGACACGCTTTTTCCAGAGTCTAATAACTTCCTCAATCAGGTCATCTTTAGAAGCATCCAAGATCACAACCTCCACACCATCAAGTAAGTAAGTGACCTTAGAGATGATCTTGTTGGCTGGATTAAGAATCCTACCATTTTGAAAAGCGCTCTTAATCTTGTCCATGGTTGAAGATATGACAAAAGGTGGTCTGGGGTGATAGTCTGGTGAATCATGTGTGAGGGTACGTGGATGATTTCCATGATCTCCATGATTAGGCTGAAGAGATGGTGGTTGAGTTCTGATGCTATGGTTATGAGAAGGAGTTTTTAAGGATGATAATGAACGGATGCTGGTGTTAAAAATGGGGGAACAATTACGGATTGGGTGGCGTAGTGGTTTACCAGTAGAAATGTTTGATTTAGGCCGAAAGAAAGTTACAGGGGAGCTAGCTGGTGCGATGGTTCTTGATGGATGGCAGAGGGGAGGGGGAGAACATATGGTTGGTGGGATTAGGTATAGTACTACGTGTGAACCTTCTCAATTTATGGTTGCAATATACAGCACATTAATTACACCATATTTTAGGAAGTAAACAAATGGTATCACTCAATCAAAACAAGGTATTATATTATCAGGCATCCAACGGTGGTAAAAAGAATATCAGGCTTGGTCTGTAAATAGAAAAACCATGTTTAAAAAAAAAAATGAAAAAAAAAAGGAAAGCAAAGAAAAATACATTCAAATGTTTGCACCGTACCCAGCCTGTCATCTACACCTCTCTGTGTACGTTCTCTATCCATTCTCTCTAACTTCAGTCCATCCAAATAGATTCAAACCCTAAAAGCCCTCAAATCTTCATCTCCATAAAGCTTTAGAAAAAATCCATCGACTCATTTATTTCCTAACTCCGCTATCTTTCATTTTTTCCAAAACCAAACTCTCATCGACTTATTTTCCTATTTTCAGTCCAAATCTACTCATCCACTACTCCTAATGAATGAACAACAAGTATTTGTTAGTGGTGATAGAATTTTACAATTCCATGATGCCGACATGTTTGGCAAAGCTACACAGTTTACTGGAAGCTCCTTCTACTACAAAAATGGGGTTGTGTATCAATTAATGGAGTAGAACTTGGCTGTTTCATGGTTTAAAGTAAACACCACGAGGCTATGGTAATGGATTGAAGCATAAGACAGTCTCTTACTGCCAAATCATCGATACAACAGTTATGATTTATTTATGTGCACACCGCGGGTAAGAGTGTGGATGGTATGAATGTGGGAACAGCTAAATATATAGAGCCCTTTTATAAATAAAAAGAGGGCAATGCCAGAATCTTAGCTCCCATATTTTGTTTTTGAACTGGTTTATAGATTTTTGGAGACTGGAGATAGAGCATTATATGATAATTGAAACTGTGTGTTTGGATTCAATGAATATAAAAAAAATTAAAAAAAATTGTAATTTTAAATTTTAATTAATTTTAAATCCAACTCTCTGTGTACGTTCTCTGTCCATTCTCTCTAACTTCAGCCCATCTAAGTAGATTCAAACCCTAAAAGCCCTCAAATCTTCATCTCCCAAAAGCTTTAAAAAAAATCCATCCCCTCATTTAAACTTCTGCTTTCTTTTGTTTTTCCCAAAACCAAACCCTCACCAACTTATATTCCCATTTTTAGTCCAAATCTACTCATCCACTACTCCCAATGAATGAACAATAAGTATTTGTTAGTGGTGATAAAATTTTACCCTTCCATGATACCGACAGTATGTGTATCAATTGATGGAGTGTAATTTGGCTGTTCCATGGTTTAAAGTAAACACCACGAGGCAATGGCAATGGATTAAAGCAAAAGATAGTCTCTTAAGGTAAAATCAATGATACGACGGCTATGATTTATTTATATGCACACCGCGGGTAAAAGAGTGGGGATGGTAAGAATGTGGGAATATTTAAATGCATATAGCCCATTGACAAATAAAAAGAGGGCAATGCCAGAATGTCAGCTCCCATATTTTGCTTTTGAACTATATTATGGATTTTTGGAGACTGGAGAGAGAGCATCATGTGATAATTGAACCTACATTTGGATTCAATGAATATATAAAAAAAATTAATCTAAAATTTTAATTAATTTTAAATCCAGCTCTCTGTATACGTTCTCTATCCATTCTCTCTAACTTTAGCCCATCCAAATAGATTCAAACCCTAAAAGCCCTCAAATCTTCATCTTTCTAAAGTTTTAGAAAAAATCCATCCCTTATTTATCTCCTAACTTCTGCTATCTTTCATTTTTTCCAAAACCAAACCCTCACCAACTTATTTTCCCATTTTTAGTCCAAATCTACTCATCCACTACTCCTAATGAATAAATAACAAGTATTTGTTAATGCTGATAAAATTTTACCCTTCCATGATGCTGACATGTTTGGCAGAGCTACACATCTTACTAGAAGCTCCTACTACAAAAATGGGGTTGTGTATCAATTGATGGAGTGGAACTTGCATGTTCCGCGGTTTAAAGTAAACACCACGAGGCTATGGCAATGGATTGAAGCAAAAGACAGTATCTTACTGCCAAATCATTGATACGACAACTATGATTTATTTATGTGCACACCGAGGCCAAAAGAGTGGGGATGGTAAGAATGTGGGAACATCTAAATGCATAGAGCCCTTTGACAAATAAAAAGAGGGCAATGCCTGAATCTCAGCTCTCGTATTTTCTTTTTGAACTGGTTTATGGATTTGTGGAGACTAGAGAGAGTGCATTAAGTGATAATTGAACCTTTCTATTTGGATTCAATGAATATATAATAAAAAAAATTAATTTAAATTTTTAATTAAATTTAAATCCATCTCTTTGTGTACGTTCTTTATCCAGTCTCTCTAACTTCAGCCCATCCAAGTAGATTCAAACCCTAAAAGCCATTAAATATTCATCTCCCTAAAGCTTTAGAAACCTTATTTATCTTCTAACTTCTGCTATCTTTCATTTTTTCCAAAACCAAACCCTCACCAACTTAGTTTCCCATTTTTAGTCCAAATCTACTCATCCACTACTCCTAATGAATGAACAACAAGTATTTGTTAGTGGTGATAGAATTTTACCCTTCCATGATGCCGACATATTTGGCAGAGCTGCACAATTTACTGAAAGCTCTTTCTAGTACAAAAATGGGGTTGTGTATCAATTAATGGAGTGTAACTTTGTTGTTCCACTGTTTAAAGTAAACACCACGAGGCTATGGCAATGGATTGAAGTAGAAGACAATCTCTTACGGCTAAATTATCGATATGACAGATATAATTTATTTATGTGCATTCTATGGGTAAAAGAGTGGGGATGGTAAGAATGTGGAAACATCTAAATGTATAGAGCTCTTTGATAAATAAAAAGAGGGCAATGCCAAAATCTAGCTCCCATATTTTGTTTTTGAACTAGTTTATGGATATGTGGAGACTGGAGATAGTGCATTATGTGATAATTAAACATGTGTGTTTGGATGCAATAAATATATAAAAAAAGTTTAATTTAAAATTTTTATTAATTTTAAATCCAACTCTCTGTGTACGTTCTCTGTCCATTCTCTCTAACTCATCCCATCCAAGTAGATTCAAACCCTAAAAGCCCTTAAATCATCATCTTCCAAAAGCTTTAAAAAAAGTCCATCCCTTCATTTATCTCCTAACTTCTGCTTTCTTTCATTTTTTCCAAAACCAAACCCTCACTAACTTATTTTTTGATTTTCAGTCCAAATCTACTCATCCACTACTCCTAATGTGAACAAGTATTTGTTAGTGGTGATAGAATTTTACCCTTCCATGATATTGACATGTTTGGCAGAGTTGTACAGTTTACTGCAAGCTCCTTCTACTATAAAAATTGGGCTGTGTATGAATTGATGGAATGTAACATGGCTGTTCCATGATTTAAAGTAAACACCACGAGGCTATGACAATGGATTGAAGAAGAAGACAGTCTCTTACTGCCAAATCATCGATATGACGGCTATGATATATTTATGGGCACACCGCGGGCAAAAGAATGGGGATGGTAAGAATTTGGGAACATCTAAATGTATAAGCCCTTTAACAAATAAAAAGAGAGCAATGCTAAAATCTCTGCTCCTGTATTTTGTTTTTAAACTAGTTTATAGATTTGTGTAGACTGGAGAGAGAGCATTATGTCATAATTGTACATGTGTGTTTGGTTTCAATGAATATATAAAAAAAATTAATTGAAAATTTTAATTAATTTTAAATCCAGTTCCCTATGTAGCTTCTCTGTCCATTTTCTCTAACTTCAACCCATCCAAGTAGTTTCAAACTCTAAAGTCCTCAAATGTTCATCACCCTAAAGCTTTTGAAAATATCCATCCCTTCATTTTTTTCTTAACTTCTGCTATCTTTCGGTTTTTTTCTAAAATCACACCCTCACCAACTTATTTTCCCATTTTCGGTCCAAATCTAATCATCCACTACTCCTAATAATTAAACAACAAGTATTTGTTAGTGATAATTAATAGAATTTTACCTTTCCATGATGCCGACATGTTTGGCAGAGTTATACAGTTTACTGGAAGCTCCTTCTACGACAAAAATAGGGATGTGTATCAATTGATGGAGTGGAACTTGGCTGTTCCACGGTTTAAAGTAAACACCAGGAGGCTATGGCATTGGATTGAAGTAGAAGACAGTCTCTTACTGCCAAATCATCGATATAACGACTATGATTTATTTACGTGCACACTGTGTGCAAAACAGTTGGGATGGTAAGAATGTGGGAGCATCTAAATACATAGAGCCCTTTAACAATAAAAAAAAAAAAGTCAATGCTAGAATCTCAGCTCCCATATTTTGTTTATGAACTAGTTTATAAATTTGTGAAGACTAGAGAGAGCATTATGTAATAATTGAACCTGTGTGTTTGGATTCAATGAATATATAAAAATATATATATATATATATATATATATATATTAATTTAAAATTTTTATTAATTTTAAATCCAGCTCTCTATGTACATTCTCTGTCCATTCTCTCTAACTTCAGCCCATCCAAAGATATTCAAACCCTAAAAGTTTTCAAATCTTCATCTCCCTAAACCTTTAGAAAAAATACAACCCCTCATTTATTTCCTAACTTCTGCTATCTTTCGTTTTTTTCCAAAACCAAACCCTAACTAACTTATTTTCCCATTTTCAGTCCAAATCTACTCATCCACTACTCCTAATGAATGAACAACAAGTATTTGTTAGTGGTGATAGAATTTACCCTTACATGATGCCTACATGTTTGGTAAAGCTATACAGTTTACTGGAAGCTCCTTCTACAATAAAAATGGGGCTGTGTATCAATTGATGATGTGCAACTTGGCTATGGTTTAAAGTAAACACCACAAGGCTATGGCAATGGATTGAAGTAGAAGATAGTTACTTATAGCCAAATCATCGATGCGACGTATGTGTACACCGCAGGTAAAAGAGTCAGGATGGTAAAAACGTGGGAACATCTAAATGCATAGAGCCCTTTAACAAATAAAAATAGGACAATGCTAGAATCTCAGCACCCATATTTTATTTTTGAACTTGTTTATGGATTTGTGGAAACTCAAGAGAGAGCATTATGTGATAATTGAACATGTGTGTTTGGATTCAATGAATATATAAAAAATAAAAAAATTAATTTAAAATTTTAATTTATTTGAAATCCGGCTCTTTGTGTACGTTCTCTATCCATTCTTTCTATCTTCAACCCATCCAAGTAGATTCAAACCCTTAAAGCCCTCAAATCTTCATCTCCCAAACCTTTAGAAAAAATCCATCCCTTCATTTATTTCCTAACTTCTACTATCCTTCGTTTTTTCCAAAACCAAACCTTCACCAACTTATTTTCCCATTTTCAGTACAAATTTACTCTTCCACTACTCCTAATGAATGAAGAACAAGTATTTGTTTGTGGTAATAAAATTTTTACCCTTCCATGATGCCGACATGTTTGGCAGAGCTACACAGTTTACTGGAAGATCCTTCTACTACAAAAATGGGGTTGTGTATCAATTGATGGAGTGGAACTTGGTTGTTATACGGTTTAAAGTAAACACCATAAGGCTATGGTAATGGATTAAAGTAGAAGACAGTCTTTTACTGCCAAATAATCGATATGACAGTTATGATTTATTTATGTGCCCACTGCGGGAAAAAGAGTGGGGATGGTAAGAATGTGGGAACATCTAAATGCATAAAACCCTTTGACAAATAAAAAGAGGGCATTGCTAGAATCTTAGATCTCGTATTTTGTTTTTGAAGTGGTTTATGGATTTGTGGAGACTGGAGAGAGAGCATTGTGTCGTAAATGAACCTGTGTGTTTGGATTCAATGAATATATATATATATATATATATATATATATATATATATATATATATAAACTAATTTAAAATTTTAATTAGTTTTAAATCCGGCTCTCAGTGTACGTTCTCTGTCCATTCTCTCTAACTTCAGCCCATCCAAGTAGATTCAAACCCTAAAAATCCTTAAATCTTTATCTCCCTAAGGCTTTAGAAAAAATCCATCCCTTCATTTATCTCCTAACTTCTGCTATCTTTCGTTTTTTCCAAAACCAAACACTCACCAACTTATTTTTCCATTTTCAGTCCAAATCTACTCATCCATTACTCCTAATGAATGAACAACAAGTAGTTGTTAGTGGTGATAGAATTCTACCCTCCCATGATGCTGACATATTTGGTAGAGCTACACAGTTTCCTGGAAGCTCCTTCTACTACAAAAATGGGGATGTGTATCTATTGATAGAGTGGAACTTGGTTGTTCCACGGTTTAAAGTAAACACCACGAGGCTATGGCAATGGATTAAATAAGAAGACAGTCTCTTGTTGCCAAATCATCGATATGACAACTATTATTTATTTATGTGCATACCGCGGGTAAAAGAGTAGAAATGGTAAGAATGTGGGAACATCTAAATGCATAGAGACCTTTGACAAATAAAAAGAGGGCAATACTAGAATCTCAGCTCCCATATTTTGTTTTCGAACTTGTTTATGGATTTGTGGAGACTAGATTGAGAGCATTATGTAATAATTGAACCTATGTGTTTGGATTCAATGAATTTATATAAAAAATTAATTTAAAATTTTAATTATTTTTAAATCCAGCTCTCTGTGTACGTTCTTTGTCCATTCTCTCTAACTTTAGCCCATCCAAGTAGATTCAAACCCTAAAAGCCCTCAAATCTTCATCTCCCTAAAGCTTTAGAAAAAAAATTCATTCCCTCATTTATTTCCTAGCTTCTGCTATCTTTCGTTTTTTCCAAAACCAAACCCTTACCGACTTATTTTCCCATTTTAATTCCAAATCTACTCATCCAATACTCCTAATGAATGAACAACAAGTGTTTGTTAGGGGTGATAGAATTTTACCCTTCCATGATTCCGACATGTTTGGCAGAGCTACATAGTTTACGGAAGATCATTCCACCACAAAAATGGGAATGTGTATCAATTGATGGAGTGGAACTTGACTGTTCTACAATTTAAAGTAAACATTACGAGGCTATGGCAATGGATTGAAGCAGAAGATTGTCTTTTACTACCAAATCATCAATACGATGGCTATGATTTATTTATGTGCACACCGCGGGCAAAAGAGTGGGGGTGGTAAGAATGTAGGAACATCTAAATGCATAGAGCCATTTGACAAATAAAAAGAGTGCATTGCTAGAATCTCAGCTCCCGCATTTTGTTTTTGAACTAGTTTATGGATTTTGTGGAGACAAGAGAGAGAGCATTATTTTATAATTGAACTTGTGTGTTTGGATTCAATAAATATATATATATATATATATATATATATAAATTTTAAATTTTAATTAATTTTAAATCTAGCTCTCTGTGCACGTTCTCTATCCATTCTCTCTAACTTCAACCCATCTAAGTAAATTCAAACCCTAAAATCCCTCAGATCTTCATCTCCATAAAACTTTAGAAAATATCCATCCCCTCATTTATCTCCTAACTTCTGTTATCTTTCGTTTTTTCCAAAACCAAACGCTCACCAACTTATTTTCACATTTTTAGTCCAAATCTACTCATCCACTACTCCTAATGAATGAACAACAAGTATTTGTTAGTGGTGCTAGAGTTTTACCCTTTCGTGATGCGGACATGTTTGGCAGAGTTACACAGTTTACCGGAAGCTCCTTTTACTACAAAATGGGGCTGTGTATCAATTGATGGAGTGGAACTTGGCTGTTCCACAGTTTAAAGGAAACACCATGAGGCTATGACAATGGATTGAAGCAGAAGACAGTCTCTTACTGCCAAATCATCGATACGATGGCTATAATTTATTTACGTGCACACCGTGGGCAAAAGAGTGGGGATGGTAAGAATGTAGGAACATCTAAATGTATAGAGCCCTTTGACAAATAAAAAGAGGGCAATGCTAGAATCTCAGCTCCCGTATTTTGTTTTTGAACTGGTTTTTGGATTTATGGAGACTAGAGAGAGCATTATGTGATAATTGACCTGTGTGTTTGGATTCAATGAATATATATAAAAAAAAATTAATTTTAAATCCAGCTCTTTATGTACGTTCTCTATCCATTCTCTCTAACTTCAGCCCATAAGAGTAGATTCAAACCTGTTGGCCTAAGGATTTTTTCTAAAGGTCAATCTTATATTTTGATGATTACAAACCATTAATGATGTTTAAGTACTAATATTTTCATTGAGTGATATTTAGTTGATCAATATTCAATCCTCAATATTGGGCTAGAAGATCCATTCCAAGCATTCCAAATACTCAAGCTATGGATTCAAGGACGCCTCAAAGTTGTAAGAAATTAAAGAAAAAAACTCAGACTTCAAAGATCATTTAAGCTTTTCTGCAAGTCTTTATCAAGCCTATATGATCATGGTCAAGAAATGAAGAAAAGGGTAGATAGGATGGTGAGAGCTTAAGATTTAATGTCAAAGTTTATTTGAAAATATTTTGAAGTTCAAAATTTTAGGATCATGCATACTCATTCTAAATTCAGTTTTAAAATGCCTAAAATTTACTCATAAACCTTATATATGCAATCTACATACAATAGGAAGTGCATAGGTCTTAGTTAAATTTATTATTAGTCATGCACAACAATGGAGCCACCTCCACTCAAAAAAAGGAGCCTGCTCCTTTCATTCCAATAACATTTCTTGGCTCGTAGAACAATCTTTCAGAAAAGAGCCTGCTCCATTTTTTTAATTGAGCCGCCTCCATTTTAGAAAAAGAGCCTGCTCCATTTTTTAATGAAGCCACCTCCATTTGAAAAAAAGTCGCCTCCACTTTTGCAAAGAGCCGTCTCCTTTGAGGGATTTGAATTATAACTGCAATTTTTCTGCATTTAATTCCTCCAACTACTTCGAACACCTATATTGAGGTGCGAATTAATATTTATACAGATGGGTTGTCTGCTAAATAATTACACCACTTGAAAGAATATTCAAGAAGAGCATTCAATAAGCCATAAATTCCTTCTCTGAGCTTTCATTTATTTATCACTGCATTCTCTCATTCTAGAACTTGAGCTTCATTAATATTCTTATCTACTCTAGTTGTGAGCTTACACTTGTACATTTATATTGAGAGAGAGATTCAATCTTGTATTTCAAATTAAAAACTTTGCTACGATCTTGTAAGGGTTGGTGTGACCCAAAACGAAGTCTAGGAGAAGGGTGTTCTCCTAGCAAGGAAGAGAAGCAAGTCTTGTTTCAAATTGAAGGTTTGCTCTCCACCATTAAGGAGAAGCTCTAGTGAATTTGGGAAGTCTCAAAGGAGGACCTTGAGCTGAGGAGTAGGAGTTTCCGAACCCCGCTAAATCACCGAGTCACTGTTTGCAATCTCTTATCTCTATCTCTCTTGTGCGATATATTGCTTGAATATTTCAATTGATTTGTGCTTAACAGTTTGTTAGATTTAATACTTTATAAATTGCAAAAATTGGCCCTTGACTCTATTCACCCCCCCTCTAGAGTCAATTAGTGACAAACAATTGGTATCAGAGCCTAATCTCTAGAAAAAGATTAATCATCTTAGAGAACGATCATGGCCAATACAAATTTTCATTAAGAAGGTCAATCTAACAATAGACCCCCTTGGTTTGATGGAAGTGACTACAACTATTGGAAAATCAAAATGAGAGCATTCTTAAGAGGTATTGATATAGATGTTTGGAAAGCCACAGAACAAGGAGACCATGTTCCAACCAAAATAGTAAATAATGAAAATGTTCCAACACCCGATATTGAATGGACCCTCAATGATCGTAGGCTTGTACAATGTAATGTCAAGGCTATCACTAATCTCTATTGTGCCTTAAGCAAAGACGAATTTAATAGAATTTTGGATTGCGAAACGGCCAAAGAAATTTGGGATAAACTTAAAGTTACCTATATAGGTACCAGTCATGTTAAGGAATCTAAAATGAATATGCTTGTCCATAAATATGAACTTTTCACCATAAACAACAAAGAAACTATTAGTGAAATGTGCTCTCGTTTTACTAACATTGTGAATCCTTTGAAGGCTCTTGGAAGATTATATACATCGTCCGACAATGTGAGAAAAATTCCTAAGTCTTTGCCAAAAAATTAGGAAGCCAAGAAGACCGCCATCCAAGAGGCCAAAGATCTCAATACACTTCCCATAGATGAACTTATTGGTTCATTAATGGCTTATGAGCTAGAGATGAATGATAGAGATGAAGACAAAGAAGCTCAGAAGAACGATATAACTCTTCAAGCTACTACCAAAGAAGTCGTGATTGATAAAGCTCCTAATGATGAAGAAGAAGAAGAAATTGCTCTCATTCCCAAGACCGTGAGAAGAGTTCTTCAAATGAAGAAGTACCAAAAGAGTAACAACTTCAAAACAAATGGTTCAGCAAGTGAGCAAGGAAAAAGAAAAACACCTACATGTTTTCATTGTGGAAAACCAGGGCATATCAAATCTGATTGCTATGCCTACAAAAATGAAAAGGAAAGGAAAAAGAAAGGGAAAGCCATGCGAGCTACATGGGAGGATGATGATTCAAATGGATCCGAAAGTGACGATGATCTCAATGAATTGGTCAATCTTTGTCTCATGGCCGATGAATATGAGGTAAATTCTAATCATGACTCATTTGATATAGAAACCTCTTATGATGAATTGGTTGATGCACATTACTATTTGCTAGATGCTTTTAAAGAATTACATGATGAATTAGGCAAAATGGTTCAAAAGTGTGCTAGCTTTAGAAGAGAAAAGCTTATCATCTCTCAAAACCTTGAAAAATCTCAACTTGAAAATGAAAATTTGAAAAAGGAAAAAGAATTAGCTAAAGAAGCAGCATCAATTGAGTTAATTTCTGAAAATGAATCATTGAAAGTCATTATTGAGGATCAAGTTGAAACCTTAGCCAAATTCACAAAATGTAGAGAGAACTTAGGCCTCATTCTTGGAAAGCAAAGAAATGCTTATGCTAAAGATGGGCTTGGATATGATCCTCATAACAAAGATTCTTGTTTATTGAAAAAGAGAAAATCTTTAAACAATTATTTTGTTAATATTTCCACTTCAAGTCCAAAATGCAATTATTGTAAAAAGCTAAGACATAAGATCAATCATTGTCCTATTAGGCCATGTATGACAAAAGAAATTTGGGTTATTAAAAGGACATATATGGCCCTTCCTAACTCCCATGGACCCAAGAAAGTGTGGGTACCAAAAGAAGATTACTCAAATTCTTTTTGTAGGTTTGCTTGAAGTCTCCATATTCATCCAAGGACAAATGGTTCCTTGATAGCAGATGCTCAAGACATATAACGGGAGATCAATCAAAATTTTGCTCCATCAAACCTTATAAAGGAGGAAGTGTTACATTCGGCGACAATTCAAAAGGCAAGGTCATTGGCATTGAAACTATTGGTATCTCCTCTTCCTTATATATTGATGACGTTTTAAGGCTTAAAACATAACTTGTTTAGTATTAGCCAACTATGTGATAAAGGATATGATGTTTTGTTTAAATCGGATAAATGCATTGTCTAAAAGGATAATAATAAAGTTTTTCATGCTCTAAGAAATGGTAATGTGTATACTTTGCTTTTGTGTGAATTACATGATCAAGATGTCAAGTGTCTTGTATCCTCAAATGAAAATAGTTGGTTGTGGCATAGAAGGTTAGGTTATGCTAGTATGGATTTAATTTCAAAACTATCTAAAAATGAATTAGTCAAAGGCCTCCCAAAGACTAATTTTTCTAAAGATAAAACTTGTAGCGCATGCCAAATAGGCAAGCAAATCAAGTCATCATTAAAGGATATAACGACTACAAGACCTCTTGAATTAATTCATATGGACTTATTCGGTCCGGAGAGAATTGCTAGTCTTGGTGGAAAACTCTATGCATTTGTCATTGTTGATGATCACTCTAGATTTACTTGGGTATTTTTTCTTACTCACAAAAATGAGGCTCATACAATCTTTGCTAAATTTTGTAAGAGAATCGAGAACGAAAAAGAGTGTAAGATTAAGACCATTAGAAGTGATAGAGGAAGAGAGTTTGATAACCAAGACGTAAAAAGATTTTGTGATGAAAATGGATACAATCATAATCTTTCGGCTCCTAGAACTCCTCAACAAAATGGAGTTGTTGAAAGAAAAAATAGGTCTCTCCAAGAAATGGCTAAGACTATGTTAAATGAACATAAATCTCCTAGAACTCTATGGGCCGAAGCCGTTAGTACCTCATGCTATGTCATAAATAGAGTCATCATTAGAAAACTTCTTAATAAGACTCCTTATGAACTTTGGAACAAAAGGAAGCCAAATATTGGATACTTTAAAGTTTTTGGGTGTAAATGTTTCGTGTTGAATGACAAAGATAATCTAGGAAAATTTGAACTTAAATCGGATGAAGGTATTTTCCTAGGATATTCATCTCGTAGCAAAGCATTTAGAGTGTTTAATAAAAGAACACTAGTGGTTGTGGAATCTATACGTGTTGTATTTGATAAATCACCATTACCCCCTCTTAGATGCTCATTGGATGATAATGAAGATGTGATTGAAATTGAAAAGAACATTGAAAATCTTGATTTAAATGGTCCGTCTCTTGAACATCGCTCTAAAGATGTTCCAAAAGATAGTCATTCTCATGTAGACACTCTTCCTAAGGCTTGAAAGCAAGTGCCTAATCATCCAATAAGTCAAATTATTGGCGATCCTTCTAAAGGAGTAAGCACTAGATTTCAAATAAGTAATGTTTGCAACTATGTGGCTTTTGTTTCCCAACTAGAACCAAAGAATATTCTTGAAGCCGAAAATGATGAATCTTGGGTCTTGGCCATGCAAGAAGAACTTAACCAATTTGAAAGAAATGAAGTTTGGCAATTGGTTCCAAGACCTAAAGATAAAACTATCATTGGCACAAAGTGGGTGTTTAGAAATAAAAAGGATGAATCGGGAACAATTGTGAGAAATAAGGCAAGGCTTGTTGCTCAAGGTTATAATCAAGAAGAAGGAATTGATTATGAGAAAACCTTTGCTCCCGTAGCTCGACTTGAAGCTATAAGAATGCTCCTTGCCTTTGCATCTCATAAAAACTTTAAGTTTTATCAAATGGATATAAAAAGTGCTTTCTTAAATGGCTTCATTGAAGAAGAAGTGTATGTTAAACAACCACCTAGCTTTAAAAGTTATAATTGTCCAAACCATGTTTTCAAATTGACAAAAGCATTGTATGGTTTGAAACAAGCTCTAAGAGCTTGGTATAAAAGACTAAGTGGTTTTTTACTTGCTAATGGGTTCATTAGAGGAAAAATTGACAATACTCTTTTCACTAAAACCATTGATTGCAACTTGTTAGTCATTTAAATTTACGTTGATGATATTATCTTCGGATCAACCAATATTGTGCTATGTGAAAAGTTTGCCTCTAGCATGCAAAATGAATTTGAAATGAGCATGATGGGTGAACTTACCTTCTTCTTAGGGTTGTAAATCAAACAAACACTTGATGGCATTTTTGTTTGCCAATCTAAGTATGTTAAAGATTTGCTAAAGAAATATGGCTTGGAGGAAGTCAAACATGCCAATACTCCAATGAGCTCATCCTTGAAACTTGACAAAGATGAAAAGGGCATTAATGTGGATATTAAAAAATATAGAGGTATGATTGGTAGTCTCTTATATTTAACTGCAAGTAGACCGGATATCATGTTTAATGTATACTTATGTGCCCCTTTTCAATCTTGTCCTAAAGAATCTCATCTATGTGCCGTTAAACGCATCTTTCATTATTTAAGCTACACAACATTCTTAGGGCTTTGGTATCTTAGGCATACATCATTTGACCTTGTTGGTTACTCTGACGCTGATTTTGGAGGATGCAAAGTTGATAGAAAAAATACTAGCGGAACTTGTCACTTCATTGAACAATCATTAGTATCTTGGTCTTGCAAGAAACAAAATTCGGTAGCTCTATCAACGGCGAAAGCTGAGTATATTGTGGCCGGTAGTTGTTGCGCTCAAACGCTTTACATTAAACAACAACTTGAGGATTTTGGACTCTATTTTGATCACATTCCTATTATGTGTGATAATACAAGTGCAATATGTATTTCTAAAAATCATATTCAGCATTCAAGAACAAAGCATATAGAAATTAGGTACCATTTTCTTAGGGATCATGTGTCTAAGGGTGACATTGAACTTATATTTATAAATACGGAAAAACAATTCGCTGATATCTTCACAAAACCACTCCAAGAGGATAGATTTTGTCTGCTTAGAAGGGAAATTGGAATGATCACAGAACAGAATGTCATGCAATGAAGTAGCAGCAGCAGAGCCGGCTCTATCAAAATAAGAGCCGCCTCTTTAAAGAATGAGAGCCTGCTCTACTCACATAAGAGCCAGCTCCCCATTCTGGATGCAAAATTCTTAATGTCTATGCCCTCGAGATCTCCTGCTGCAGACAATAGAGCCTGCTCAACAAAAAAGAAGAGCCGGCTCCATGAATTTCCTAAAAACTCTATGCTCTCGGCATCTTTAGAGTCGACTCAACAAAAAAAAAGAGCCGGCTCCATGGAAAATTCATAAAATGTGAGAGAGCATGCTCCAATTGATGTTAAGCCGCATCCAAAAATAAAGAAAGTGTGAATCATTTTTTTTGTTTTGTTACAGTGAATCATTATTTCTAACACCACTTGCTGCTAAAACACCTATGTTTCATGCCCATTGAGTTTCAATTTTTCTCACATATCTGTTTCAGGCACTATTGATTCTCGAAAGCTTTGTTTTCATTTTTTTTTTTTGGTTTATTTAGTGGAAGAAAATTGATAGAACAAGTGTTGTTGCTTACTATCGCAAGAAATTTTTAGTTCATTAAATTCCTGTTATTATCAAATTACTAATTGGATTAAAATTCAGTTTTACACAAGCATTGTAATGCTTCACTTTTAGGACTCTACTGTTGGTGTCTTCTCAGAGGGTGGCACAAAACAATGCACAAAACTTTGAGTTTGGAAATTATTGTCAAGTGGGCACCATAATTTAAATTTATAAACCACTTAACACCTATATGTAGTATGAGTGCGAAGGGATCGTCCCAAAGGATTGAGTTGTCGTACTAGCTTGAGGAATCAAAATTAAGGTTAGTAGGTCGAGTGATCAAAATAGTGGTTGGTTGGTTGAATTAAACTAGATGTAAATTAAACTAAAGTAAGCAATAATGCAATAGAGAGAATAAAAGATAGAGAGAGATCTTGGAGTTTAGAGATCACCACTAAGCATAGCTTTTCTACACCTTTAATGAATGATTAATGAGGGTAAGAACATGTATTGTAATATAGTGTGTTTGTGTGGTTGTTCCAATAAGCATGGATGACAAATTAAGCATATATTGTCTAAACAACATGGTGGATAGCGCAACATATCAAATTAAGCCATTAATCCTTCCTTTAAGCTCACAATCCAACACATCACAAGGTTAGAGATACATGTTACTTGCTTTTCATGATTATGGAACATTAACAATAAGCATGGATTGTCCTCCCATTTAACAACTACATTACAACTAAGCTAATAACATGAAATTAAACTAATTAAACTAAAAGAGTGGCACAATCCATCAAGCAATGAGTATGAACCATCAAATAAACCACAAGAACATGACATTAAGCACTATGCCTTGACAATCTCTAGATTTATATCATCAACACACATATACATGCATCAATAACACAAGAAATAGAGACAAACACATGAACATCTATTCTAGCATATATAGATATATGGATAAAATGAAATGATCAATTGGAAGCATTAAACCACATAAATCATTGAATAAACAAGATATATATATATATAAGTGTCAAGACATGAATTACAAATCCCCTCAAAAATACATAAATCAAGAAATAAAAAGCATGCTTAGGGCTAACTCTAGCCCCAAGAGGATGTCTAGCCATTCATAGATGATGTCCTCCAACCCTCAAGGGCAAGCTCCATGGAAGAAATTTGCTCTTTGGTTGATGAAGAGTCTCCAATGGTGTCTCTAGCCTCGTCCTCCTCTTTGCTTCCTCCCTAAGAGTTCTCTAAAGTATAGTATGATATGAGATAATACAATATGATCCTCTATGTTTTATGTTCTCCCCCTTACAAAAAGTAATCCTTATCCTTATATAGGTAGGTCAAATGACACCCAAAATGAGATGGGGTCGTACAACAAATATTCCCCAATGATTGGATAAATGATAACTTTTGTGAGCTGGAAATTAAACTTTTTTGCACTGGAGGAAGTTCGATCGATCGAACCTTGCACTTGGATTGATCGAACATGGCTGAGATCTATCAAATTGAAGTTAGATCGATCCTCAATGGCGGCGCATTTTTAGATAAAAACAAATTTGAGATATTTTGAAGATATTTTTGGGAAAAGGACAAAAGTGGTTGGTAGGGTGGTACAACTGGATAAGATCAATCATTTGGATGAGGACAAGAATGTTCGATCGATCAAAGAAGGAAGTTGGATTGATCAAACTTTTGAGATCTTTGAACAGGGACAAATAAGGCTCAGATCTATCTTGAAGTGCTGAGATCGATGAAAGTTGGATCGATCGAACTTTTTTGGAGATCAATCTTCCTTTTGCTCTACTTTGCTCCTTTCTTTGATTAATCCCAGAATTGCTTTAATTATGTTCTTATTTGGCTGAGTTAGCTTATTTTGGGAATAAGTACCTGAAAATGGAAATAACATGAAATCAATATAAAACGGTAAAATAAGATAGATAAAGGTTCTAGAATACCTAAGCTTAAGGGGTTTAAATACGCACTTTTCAGCACTCATCATACTCCCAAACTTAAATATTGCTAGTCCCTAGCAATTAACTACAAAGTAAAGGAATGAAATGAACAACTATACAACTATAAACTAGAAAACAATAAATGGATAACGCCACTTTCGTAGGGAACACGATTACATTTAGCATATGCAACAAGCTTTTTAAATCCCTAGGTTACCCCTAGTGGACGAGTGAAGTCTCGTGAGGGTTTTCAGAAATGATACCCACAAACATTAAGCTCATTCTCACAAAAGAGGCACCAATATTGCAAACAAGTATTGGGAGAAAACTACCTCAAGTATGCAATGTTTCAAACATTTCCAAGCAATCTCCCAAAATTTCAACATCAAGCAAGCAAATATGGTCCACACATTAAGAAAATGATCATGCAAATCAAAACAACTCTAGAATCCTTTTTGAGTGGACCGGCATCAAATGTATTGCTATCTAAGCCAACTAAAGAATTAATCACATCCTTACCCTCAAACTAGCACACAAATTTAGTACTGATCATCAAGACAAAACGTGAACCTTTTATTAAAGCTTTATTGTTCTAGGTGCGCTTATTCTTTTCAATCGATATTTATTTATTTATTTTTAATAGGATTAAAGATGGAAGCATGGTGCAATGTGTTGATCTATTAAGCTTTCTAGCAATTCATGAGGTCGAGCGTTAGTTCAATGACTCCCAAACCAGGCGGCTTTAGGGCATTAGGCGTTCAAACACCCTTACGGACTTACAAGCTCAAATCAACTAGGCTATAAATCAAGACAACCTCCATCTAATCATTTCCCACTTCTCACCTTTTGAGAGAAGTCCTCACTTTTTTTATTGCTTTTACAACCTTTTTTTTTTTTTTTTTTTTTTTTTTTTTTTTTTTTTTTTTTTTTGTTTCAAGTTCAATTATTAACCTAGAGTTTGGGCCCTCCACCTTTCGGCGTGAGAAGTTCAGTGCTTGATGAGGCTAGAATCCCGGCTACTTAGTGAAAAGGGGTTGTTATCCACCTTTATCAAGAATGAAAGCTTTCAATGCACTACTAGCCTAATTGGGATATAACTAATTCAACAATCAACAAAGCATGTACCCCACAAATGAATGCTAGTGTGTACCTATACTAGTGTAGAATCCTATAGTGAATCTCAAAACAATCACAAAATTAGGATAATGTGGACCACAAGTGTAAGCAAGATATCAATCTTTCGAAAAATTTACTCATAAATGGCATTCGCAAGGCATACAAGGAGTATTGGACTCTCAAGTCAAGCAATTTTTAAATTCTAAGCAATATAGTCCTCAAAAAATCAAAATCATAGCTAGATATGGACCAATCATGGAAAATCCTTCAAATACACAAGTCATGCTCAAAATTTTGAATTTAAAAGCAAACATTATAACATACACCATTACCCCCCAAATTTAAATGGCACAGTGTCCTCAATGTGCAAAGAGAACAAAGGGAAAGAGTATACCAGTGCAATTAAGGCAAAGAATGGCTGGGACTGAAGTATCTAAAGTGGGTGGTCCTGAAAAGATGGCACTTGGATAAACTCATCAGATAACAAAAGGGATAATAACAGTGTACAGTAGACATGAAAGTGTAAATGGGATAGTCAAATAAAGTAGTGAAAGAGGTATAAGGGTGGTCCTGAAAATTGGGCAGCACTCTCTCTCACTGAAGTCACTGCGATGCACCTGATGGAGTCAAACAGACAGATAGGAGAATATATAAATAAAAAAAATGACATCCATAAAGAAAGCATATATAAAGAAAATAGAGTACAGGGACATAAAAATGTCAAAGCTGATAGACCTAGCCGTAAAAATAATATACAGTGACAAAAATGAAGTATGAATGACAGAGATGTAGTATAAAAAGATAGAAGAAACTGGGAATCTCAGGTGGACGAGGCAAGACGGGCAGGGCGTGCTCCGCGAACATCCCTAGATAAATCTCAGAATATAGTCGTGATATTTGTGCGGAGTGCAGCAAAATCAGCTCTGTGGGCAATAATATCAGCTCTGAGGGCGGTAATATTAGCTCGCATAGCAACCACTGCATCCTCAAGAGCCTGAAGGCACTCTCCAAAGCGGGGGGTCTAACTGGGAGCCTCAGGTACATAAGAATTTGAAGAATGAGAATCTTAAGTCTGCTCCTCCTCGTGTACTGGCGACCTAGCTAGAGAGTGCTACTCTGCGTCATCTGTAGGTCACTCTAAATCAATGTCTATGCGCTCGGTAACTGGATCAACTGGTGCATCATCCGCTGCAGGGTCTGCTGTTGCTGCTGGGGCCTCGGCTTCTAAATCCTCTACCGCCTGTGTGGTGTCCTCCTGTAATTAGGCAATAATAGCATTATAGCTCTTGTCCCAATCCTTCTTCCAGAAGTTGCAAGTACCTTTTTCTGGGCGCTCCCGTGGTTGGAAATAATATCCCTGATCAACTAGGATCTGGGTGATGAGGTGGCCAAATGGAAGGAACTTGGCCCTTTTGGGCCGCTCCTTGCTAATGAAGGTATCATAGAGCTGCCTCATCACGCTCCAGATGAGCGCGGGGATGGACACCCAGTACCCTGTATAGAATACGTATAGGGCTGTCAGATAATCTCCTCGCCTCTAAATCTTGTGCCCAGCCATGTATATGTTGTGGAACAAGACAGAGTCAATGAACCACAGGTCATCTGGAAGATATGTGCGGGTGGCGAAGGTCTCCCCATCGGCATAATGACCTGTCAGAAATACTGCCATGTCTGTAAATGAAGGCCTGTGTAGCCTCGAATAAATCTCCTATAGCTCCGGAGGGCATCGATGTGGACAATGGCATGATCGGGATAGTGTGTCCACAGTAATAGAGATCTGGTGGCCATCAATGGTGGTAATCATCTCTGCTATGGTACGTGGGGATGGCCGGAGGTTCTGGAAGAACACCTGTACGAGCCTCGGATACACAGGGCTAGTAACTGGCATAAGAATAGTTACAAGGCCTCTCCAGATAATGTCATCATAAGCGGATCGGGTCAGCACCCATCTGGAGAAATATTGTATATCAAAAACTGACTCATGGGCCACTGACATGTGTGTATATTTGGATGCGGGCCTGTCAAGCTCCTGGGCTAACTGAGCTGGTGAAGGAGATGGAGATGGTGTAAACTCAGCTTAAGAAGGAGATGGAGAATGCTCAGCCTCAGCCTCATGAGAAGGTGACTGAGGTGGAGTAGGCTCTAATGGCTCCTCCTATGCATATGAGGGCTCTGTTGGCTCCTCCTATATAGGGTCTTATGCATGAGAAGGACCGGCCTTGTCATCGAAAGTGTGCCTGCCCCGGCTGTGATAGTGTCTGCGGGCTACAGTCTTGCGCTTAGTCATGGCTTGAAAAATAATTTAAAACTTGCAAGGGTAGTTAGTGCCAAAATAAAGAATTGAAAGCACAAAATAGAAACATGACAAAACATATATGACATGAATCTATACAAGTGATAGTATGTGAAACATGCTAAACAATATAAGTATGAAATGCATCCAATATGGAAAATCACAAGCATTAGGCATGAATGAGATAGCATGGACACAAGATATGATGCATGGAATATGTATTTGAAATCTGTGAAGTTCGATCGATCACAAAAATTGTGAGATCGATCTCACTCGATCGATTTGAGAAATTGAGAAACCAAGTTCGATCGAACTTACTAGATCGATTTGAGAAATATGTTCGATCGATTGAACTCTGCGAAGAACGTGAACAGTCACAGATCTGTGACGTGGATGACACGGGGCCTTCACGAACTCGGTCGTGGGCCCATCAACACACAAATCAACAATCCTATTCACCTATATGAGGCCTACACTCCCAAAATCAAATAAAAAATCAACCATATATACAATCAAATATACACATATATACATATATATACAAAAAGCTTCAACCCTCATCAATGGTGATTTTCAACATCAAAACATCTTAGATCTAGCATGTAAAGCATGAATACATAAAATAGAAGCTTAAATCACAAAGTGGAGATCTCGGTTCGTACCCAAATCGAAAGAAAGAAGTGAAATGCGAAGGGGTATGAAATTCGAGATGAGAGAGAGATCGATGCTTGGATATTGCCGAAGATTCACCGGAGATGGGGAAGATGGGTGGATGCAACGGCGATGAAAATAAGGGACAAAGTTTTGAGAATGAGAGAGGGTGAGATCGATCTAATGAATTGATCTTGAGAACCTCGGGTTCTATTTTTAAAAACTGTTCCCGTCCAGTTCGATCGATCGAGCTGAGATTTCAGATCGATCGAACTGTGATAATCTCTCTTCAAAGTATTTTTGGAATATTTGAAATTTTTGAAAAATTAAAAACTAAAATTAAAAAAATTGAAAACAAAAAATATTTTTGGATTTTTGAAAAATAAGAATAAAAATAAAATAAAATCTTTTTGGATTTTTTAAATAAATAAAGTAAAATCTCTTTTTTTTTTTTTTTTTTTTTCTAATTTGAAAAATTAAGTAAATAAAAGAAAATCTTTTTGGTATTTTTGGAAAATAAAATAAAAATATTTTTGAATTTTTTTAAAATTAAAAAGTCAAACAAAGTTAAAGATGGTGAGATGAAGAACAGAGATCAATCTGAACAAAATGTTCGATCGATCTGACAGAGAGCAAAAATATACAGGTTTTTGGGTTTAGAAATTTGTCTAAGTGTTGGAACTTAAGATCGATCGAACTTGAAGTTTGGATCGATCTAAGGACTTATGATCGATCTGAGAATAAGTTCGAACGATGGGACAGAGAGGTGATTTGGACGCAGGTTGGTGCAGGTTAAAAATTTTTCTAAGTGTTGGATGCAGGTAGAAGTTCGATTGATCAAACTCTCATTTAAGATCAATCGAACTTATGCAAAATGCTCAATTTGAACATAAAAGTGCATGCAATCCTAATCACAGTTCCTAGCAATGCATATGAACCAAAAACAAGTATCTAGACTTCGCAAGAAATGAAATTAAAGATAGAAATGAGGGAGGAATAGGGTTTTGACACCCTACGAAATGTCGTGCTAGTCTTTAACGTCTCTAGCAAGACGTTGGGCTCTTTTAGCCCAGATCAAACATCTTGTAGTGCATCCCCTCCTCAATGGGGTGATAAGTGCTTTGTGTTGGCCTAAGGATTTTATCTAAAGGTCAATCTTATGTTTTGATGATTACAATCCATTAATGATGTTTATGTACTAATATTTTCATTGAGTGAAGTATAGTTGTTCAATCATTCAATCCTTAATGATGAGCTAGGAGTTCCATTTCAAGCATTCCAAACACTCAAGCAATGATTTCAAAGAAGCATCAAAGTGCAAGAAAATAAAGAAGAACTCGGTCTTCAAAGATCATTCAAGCTTTTCAGCAAATCTTCATCAATCCTAGATGATCATGATCAAGAAATGAAGAAAAGGTTAGATAGGATGGTGAGATACTAAAGTTCAATGTCAAAGTTTAGTTGAATATATTTTGAAGCTTAAAATTACAATTCATGCATATCATTCTCATCTCATCTCTTAAAGAACATAAATTAGCTCATTAGGTTTTTAAACACATTTATATGAGCCTTACATCATACTGGAATTCATTTTAAGCCTCCTACTGAAAGTAGAGAAGGCTCTACAGAAAGTAGAGAAGGCTCTACGAAAGTAGAGAAGGCTCTAAAAATCTAGAGAAGGCTCCACTTTTCTATTGAGCCATCTCCTTTTCAGAAAAAGAGCCTGCTCCACTTTTTTAATAGAGTCGCCTCCATTTGAAATTGAGCCGCCTCCACTTTTGCAAAGAGCCGGCTCCTTCTAGGGTTTTGATCTACAACGGAAACTTTTTCATTTATTGTTATCCAACCACCTGCAACAGCTGTATCGACCATTGTTTATCTATAAATACAGAGGTTGGTCTGCATAAAAAATACACACAATTACAAAAAGCATTCTACCATTCCTAAAAAGCATTAAAGAAGCATTCGTTGAGCTTTCATTCCCTCTGCTTTCATTTCCTCTCTTACATTTCATTCTACTGTAATAATTCTGGGCTTCAGATATATAGTCATCTTTACTATAGTCGTGAGCAGAACTGTATACTTCTATCTTTGAGAGATTTATTGTACAATTCATTTCTTTTCAAGATTATTGTAAAAGGGTTGGTGTGACCCAAAAGGAAGTCTACGAGAAGGGTGTTCTCTTAGCAAGGAAGAGAAGCAAGGTCTTGCTTAAACTGAAGGTTTGCTCTCCACCATTAAGGAGAAGCTCTAGTGATTTTTGGGAAGTCTCAAGGGGGACCTTGAGCCGAGGAGTAAGAGTTTTCGAACCTCTCTAAATCGCCGAGTCATTGTTTGCAATCTCTCATCTCTATCTCTCTTATACTTGTGCCACACACTGCTTGAATATTTCAGTTTCTCTGTGATTAATAGTCTGTTAGATTTAATATTTTTAAAGTGCAAAAATTGGCCCTTGACTCTATTCACCCCCCCTCTAGAGTCAATTAGTGACTAACAATTGGTATCAGAGCCTAATCTCTAGAAAAAGATCTAACCATCTTAGAGAACGACCATGGCCAATACAAATTTTCATCAAGAAGGTCAATCTAACAATAGACCTCCTTGGTTTGACGGAAATGACTACAACTATTAGAAGATCAAAATGAGAGCATTTCTAAGAGGTGTTGATATAGATGTCTAGAATGCCACAGAAAAAGGCGACCACGTTCCAACCAAAATTGTAAATGGTGAAACTGTTCCAACACCTGATATTGAATGAACCCTAAATGATCCTAGGCTTGTACAATATAATGTCAAGGCTATCACCAATCTCTATTGTGCTTTAAGCAAAGACGAATTCAATTTAATTTCGGATTGCGAAACAGCCAAAGAAATTTGGGATAAACTTGAAGTTACCTATGTAGGGACCAGTCATGTAAAGGAATCCAAAATGAATATGCTTGTCCATATATATGAACTTTTTACTATGAACAACAGAGAAACTATTAGTGAAATGTATTCTCGTTTTACTAACATTGTGAATCCTTTGAAGGCTCTTGGAAGATCATATACATCATCCGACAATGTGAGAAAAATTCTTAGGTCTCTGCCTAAAAACTGGGAAGCCAAGAAGACCGCCATCCAAGAGGCCAAGGATCTCAATACACTCCCCATAGATGAACTTATTGGCTCATTAATGGCTTATGAGTTAGAGATGAATGATAGAGATGAAGACAAAGAAGCTCAAAAGAAGGATATAGCTCTTCAAGGCTCTGTGAAAGAAGTCACAATTGATAAAGCTCCTAATGATGAAGAAGAAGAAGAAGTTGCTTTCATTACCAAGACTGTGAGAAGAGTTTTTCAAATGAAAAAATTCCAAAAGAGTAACAACTTCAAAAGAAATGGTGCATCAAGTGAGCAAAGAAAAAGAGAAGCACCTACATGTTTTCATTGTGGAAAACCGGGACATTTCAAATCCGATTGCTTTGCCTACAAAAATGAAAAGGAAAGGAAAAAGAAAGGCAAAGCCATGCGAGCTACATGGGAAGATGATGATTCAAATGGATCCAAAAGTGACGATGAACTCAATGAATTGGTCAATCTTTGTCTCATGGCCGATGAAGATGAGGTAAATTCTAATCATGACTCATTTGATTTAGAAACTTTATATGATGAATTAGTTGACGCACACAATTATTTGCTAAATGCATTCAAAGAATGACATGATGAATTAGGCAAAATGGTTCCAAAGTGTGCTAGCCTTAGAAGAGAAAAGCTTATCATCTCTCAAAACCTTGAAAAATCTCAACTTGAAAATGAAACCTTGAAAAAGAAAAAAGAATTAGCTAAAAAAGGAGCCTCAATTGAGTTAATTTCTGAAAATGAATCATTGAAAGTCGTTATTGAGGATCAAGTTGAAACCTTAGCCAAATTCACAAAAGGCAGAGAGAATTTAAGCATCATTCTTGGAAAGCAACGAAATGCTTATGCTAAGGATGGGCTTGGATTTGATCCTCATAACAAAGATTCATGCTTATTAAAAAGGAAAAGGCCCTTGAACAATTACTTTGTTAAAAATTTCTCCTTTAGTCCAACATGCAATTATTGTAAAAAGATAGGACATAAGATCAATCATTGTCCTATTAGGCCATGTAGGACAAAAGAGGTTTGGGTTGTTAAAGGAACTTATATGCTTCTTCCTAACTCTCATGGACCCAAAAGAATGTGGATACCAAAAGAAGATTACTCAAATTCATTTTGTAGGTTTGCGTGAAGTCTTCATATTCATCCAAGGACAAATGGTTCCTTGATAGTGGATGCTCAAGACATATGACAGGAGATCAATCAAAATTTCGCTCTATCAAACCTCACAAAGGAGGAAATGTTACATTCGGCGACAACTCAAAAGGCAAGGTCATTGGCATTGGAACTATTGGTATCTCCTCTTCCTTATCTATTGATGACGTTTTACTTGTTAAAGGCTTAAAACACAACTTATTTAGTATTAGCCAACTATGTGATAAAGGATATGATGTTTTGTTTAAATCGGATAAATGCATTGTCAAAAAGGATAATAATGAAGTTTTTCATGCTCTAAGAAATGGTAATGTGTATACTTTGCTTTTATGTGAATTACATGATCAAGATGTCAAGTGCTTTGTATCCTCAAATGAAAATTATTGGTTGTGGTATAGAAGGTTAGGTCATGCTAGTATGGATTTGATTTCAAAGCTATCTAGAAATGAATTAGTCAAAGGCCTCCCAAAGACTAATTTTTCTAAAGATAAAACTTGTAGCGCATGCCAAATAGATAAGCAAATTAAGACATCGTTTAAAAGAAAAAAGGACATAACAACTACAAGGCCACTTGAATTAATTCATATGGACTTATTCAGTCCAGAGAGAACTGCTAGTCTTGGTGGAAAACTCTATGCCTTTGTCATCGTTGATGATTACTCTAGATTCTCTTGGGTATTTTTCCTTACACACAAAAATGAAGCTCATGCAATCTTTGCTAAATTTTGTAAGAGAGTCGAGAACGAGAAAGAGTGTAAGATTAAGTCCATTAGAAGTGATAGAGGAAGAGAGTTCGATAACCAAGATGTAGAAAGATTTTGTGATGAAAATGGATACAATCATTATCTTTCTGCTCCTAGAACTCCTCAACAAAATGGAGTAGTTGAAAGGAAAAATAGGTCTCTCCAAGAAATGGCTAGGACTATGTTAAATGAACATAAATCTCCTAGAACTCTATGGGCCGAAGCTGTTAGTACCTCATGCTATGTCATAAATAGAGTAATCATTAGAAAACTTCTTAATAAGACTCCTTATGAACTTTGGAACAAAAAGGAAGCCAAATATTGGATACTTTAAAGTTTTTGGGTGTAAATGCTTCGTGTTAAATGACAAAGATAGTCTAGGAAAATTTGATCCTAAATCGGATGAAGGTATTTTTCTAGGTTATTCAACTCGTAGCAAAGCATTTAGAGTGTTCAACAAAAGAACATTAGTGGTTGTGGAATCTATTCATGTCGTATTTGATGAATCACCATTACCCCCTCTTAGGTGCTCATTGGATGATAATGAAGATGTGATTGAGATTGAAAAGAACATTGAAAATCTTGATTTAAATGGTTCGTCTATTGAAGATCACTCCAAAGGTGTTCCAAAAGATTGTCACTCTCATGAAGATACTCTTCCTAAGGCTTGGAAGCAAGTGTCCAATCATCCAATAAATCAAATTATTGGCGATCCATCTAAAGGAGTAAGTACTAGGTCTCAAATAAGTAATGTTTGCAACTATGTAGCTTTTGTTTCCCAACTTGAACCAAAGAATATTCTTGAAGCCGAAAATGATGAATCTTGGCTCTTGGCCATTCAAGAAGAACTTAATCAATTTGAAAGAAATGATGTTTGGCATTTGGCTCCAAGATCTAAAGATAAAACTGTCATTGGCATAAAGTGGGTGTTTAGAAATAAAAAGGATGAATCGGGAACAATTGTGAGAAATAAGGCAAGGCTTGTTGCTCAAGGTTATAATCAAGAAGAAGGAATTGATTATGAGAAAACTTTTGCCCCCGTAGCTCGACTTGAAGCTATAAGAATGCTCCTTGCATTTGCATCTCATAAAAGCTTTAAGTTATATCAAATGGATGTAAAAAGCGCTTTCTTAAATGGCTTCATTGAAGAAGAAGTGTATGTTGAGCAACCTCCTGGTTTTGAAAGCTATAGTTGTCCAAACCATGTTTTCAAATTGACAAAAGCATTGTATGGTTTGAAACAAGCTCCAAGAGCTTGGTATGAAAGACTAAGTGGTTTTTTACTTGCTAATGGGTTCATTCGAGGTAAAATTGACAATACTCTTTTCACTAAAACCATTGACTGCAACTTGTTGGTCATTTAAATTTACATTGATGATATTATCTTTGGATCAACCAATAGTGTTTTATGTGAAATGTTTGCCTCTTGTATGCAAAATGAATTTGAAATGAGCATGATGGGTGAACTAACCTTCTTCTTGGGGTTGCAAATCAAACAAACACTTGATGGTATTTTTGTTTGCCAATCTAAGTATGTTAAGGATTTGCTAAAGAAATTTGGCTTGGAGGAAGTCAAACATGCCATTACTCCATTGAGCGCTTCTTTGAAACTTGACAAGGATGAAAAGAGAGTTAATGTGGATATTAAAAAATATAGAGGCATGATTGGCAGTCTCTTATATTTAACCGCTAGTAGACCGGACATCATGTTTAGTGTATGCTTATGTGCTCGTTTTCAATCTTGCCCTAAAGAATCTCATCTATGTGCTGTTAAACGCATCTTTCGCTATTTAAGTTATACTACATTTTTAGGTCTTTGGTATCCTAGACATACATCATTTGAACTTGTTGGTTACTCGGATGCTGACTTTGGAGGATGCAAAGTTGATAGAAAAAGCACTAGCGGGACTTGTCACTTCATTGGACAATCACTGGTTTCTTAGTCCTGTAAGAAACAAAACTCAGTCGCTCTATCAACGGCGGAAGCCAAGTATATTGCAGCCGGTAGTTGTTGTGCTCAAAAGCTTTACATTAAACAACAACTTGAGGACTTTGGATTTCATTTTGATCATGTTCCTATAATGTGTGATAATACAAGTGCAATTTGTATTTCAAAAAATCCGATTCAGCATTCTAGGACAAAGCATATAGAAAATAGGTACCACTTTCTTAGGGATCATGTCTCTAAGGGCGACATTGAACTTATGTTTGTCAATACGGAGAAACAATTAGCTGACATTTTTACAAAACCACTCCAAGAAGATGGGTTTTGCTTGCTTAGAAGGGAAATTGGAATGTGCTCAGAACAAGAAATACAGCAGTAAAGCAAAGCAGCAGCAGAGCCAGCTTCATTCAGAAAAAGAGTCGTCTCTTTGAAGAAAAAGAGCCGTCTCTACACAAGGCAGAGTAGTCTCCACAGATGATATCACATTGCTTGCTCTCGGGATCTCAATTTTTTTTTAAAAGAGCCTGCTCTATAAAAATAAGAGCCGGCTCCCCAACCTGCATACAAATTGGAATAGGAAGAGTCGTCTCTAGAAAAAGGTAGAGCCGGCTCCTTTAGTGCTATATTTTTTTTAACTCTTGGGATCTCCTTTGCAGACAATTGAGCCTGCTCTAAAAATTTATTGAGCCGTCTCCAAAAATTGTTTAGAGCCGTCTCCAATTTCTTCCTTGAGCCGGCTGTTATTTATTTATTTTTTTTCTCTCTTTCTTTTCTTTCTTTTTTATATTTTCTCTCTGAGCCGTCTCCATATCTTTGAAGAGCCGGCTCCAAGTAACCTTCAAGAGCCGGCTCAACATTTCCTAAGAGCCGGCTCCAAATCCTTTTACCGAGCCGGCTCCAAATTCTCCATAAGCCGGCTCTTCCATCAATTGCCTTAGTCTCGGCACTTCCTCATTTTGAGGTTATAACAGATCCCTTCCAGAAGCATTTGGCTCTTCCATCTTGCCTTGGGCGATTCTCTCCATTCTATATTGGATGCCTCACCTGATAAGAATACTCCATTAATCCCTATCATTACAATGTCTAGGACTGTCAAGCAATTGATCTGTAGGATGTTGTAAGCCTCGGCAGTATCACTATTGGGCATAAACACTTCATTCCACAGAGCTTTTCGGCTAGGGCACTTCTCCATTCTCTTTGGGCATTGTGTTCTATAAGTCTCTTCCTCTCAAATTCAATCATTATTGCAGATGATCTCACATTTAATTCATAATTTCAGCTGTCCAATTTTTTTTTTTTTTTTGGTTGATTTTCTTTAAGCTTTCCTTCATGAAACCCTCATATTCACTATTGTTATTTTTTTTAAGGGTCAATCATCCTAAGAAAATTGCTTACTATATGATCTGCTATTCAAATTTTATACTTAAACTATTAGTTTGACTCTATTTAATCTACTGCTTTATTATTGATCAAATCTTGAGATATTGCATAAATTTTATTATCAAAACCAATTTTTTTTTTGTTTTGAATTTTTTTTGGGATAAATTTGCATCATGTGATGTTTATGGTTCATTTGGGAAGTACATTTCATAACTTTGTTGAACTCCTACTCTTAAAATGAGTTTATCTTTATCTCAATCCCCTGAGCATGTTATATATATTTTTTTGGGGTTTATCAAGCACACATTTTAGGAATGTTCCATGCACTATCTTGTCAAAATTCCATATCCTTCCATTTAAATTTAAATTTGAATCCTCCATTATGATTCCAATTTGGCTCTTTATATCTAGATAAATATTTTTGTTTTATTATTTCCAATGTTAATCCTCTGTCTAAACTTATTTGTAATTTGAATTTTTCATTGCCTTTTAAATTGAATCTTTATTCAGAGAATTCCTCTGTTATTTCAGTTTAATTTCTAGAAATGTCCACGGCTTCATCCTCACGTAGAAAGAATCCCTCTCATGGACAAAAACAGTCTACTCAACGTAATGATGAATCAGGCCCTAATGAACCAAATCCTCCTCCACCTCAAATCTCTGCCACCATGCTATATAAAAACCCCACATACAAAAGCATATATGATAAATTCTTTCAGCATAGAAAAGTGGCCACAGCAATGGTGTTGTCTGACAATTTGCCATGATCTTCATCTCAACACCTATAGATTGTTTGATGCAATTGGCCTTGGATCATTTGTTGGAATGAATGAAGGTTACTATCCAAAATTAGTGAAGTTATTCTACACTCATCTTGAAGAAATGCCTGGAGAAGAAAAACTTAACTGCTATGTGGCTAGAATATATTTTCACCTTGATACAAACAGCATTGCTCGAATCCTTCATCTTCCATCTGTGGATGGAATTCAATTCTATTCTCATTTCAACTGGTTTAAAGGACAAGGTTTTGATAAACTAGCAGCTATTCGGCAAATGAGTTATGATTCAAATGTAACAAATACCAGAGAAGTCAACACCAAACAATTAACTATGGAAGCTCGGCTGATTCACAAGATCATCATGTACTCTATTCTTCCCAAATCTGGCAGTCGATCCAAAGTTTCCCACATGGACGTCTTTCTTATCTGGTGTGTCTTAAATGGCAAGCACTTTGATCTTGCATACATTATATTTCATCACCTTCTTACATGCAAAAGAAAGAAAAAGGTCTCTATATATTATCCCATGGTTCTCTCTCACATATTTATGGCTAAAAAGGTTCCGCTTGATAATCGTGAAGCAGTCAAACCAGGGCCAAGACACATTCTCACTGCCTCAAATCTTGCGTCAATGGGGCTAAAAAGGGATTACAATGGAGTGTGGTTTTATCCTAGGCAACGAAGGTTGGAAGAGGCTCGAGCTAGAGGAGAAGAGATTGAGGATGTTGATGATGGGGATGAAGACGACCATGAAAGTGATAACGATGATGAAAATGAGGAAGTTCTAGTTGAAAATCGTACCAATCATGCTCTCTTGTTGGAAATTCTCAAAGGGACTCGTCAGAACCAAGCCACTCTTGAAAAACAACAAACTCAACTTGACGAAATGCACATGGCAATCGTTCATCTTAATGAGGATTTTACAGAATTTCGACACCAATATGGACCCTCTTCTCCTTAGAACAGTTTTTCTCTTTTTCACACCCTCTTTTGTGTACACTTATTAGCTTTATTTGCTTTAGAGAAGTCTTTTTTCTGTGTTTTATAAACTATGCCTTTATCTGTCATATGGTACTTGTATTCACAGTCTTTTTCTGTTATCTATAAAATGTTATTTCTGCTTATCTTTTGCCCTTTAATTCATTATTCTCTAATATTTCCTGAAATGGCCAGTTATTTTCTTTATCTATTCATTTCACCTCCCTTTCTTTTTGAGATGACAAAGGGGGAGAAAGATGTGTTATCATGCTAATGTGCTATTATATTATTTTTTTAAGTATCTTAATAGATGCATATTGATAGAGGGAGTCTTATAAAAATGTCTGTGAAATTTATATGCTAAAATTATTGCTATTGAATCAAGTCTGATTTAATTTTCAAAATATGCTCCATGTTGACTATAAACACATCAATGTTTTGTCATCATCAAAAAGGGGGAGATTGTTGGCCTAAGGATTCTATCTAAAGGTTAATCTTATGTTTTGATGATTACAATCCATTAATGATGTTTATGTACTAATATTTTCATTGAGTGAAGTATAGTTGTTCAATCATTCAATCCTTAATGATGAGCTATGAGTTCCATTTCAAGCATTCCAAACACTCAAGCAATGATTTCAAAGAAGCATCAAAGTGCAAGAAAATAAAGAAGAACTCGGTCTTCAAAGATCATTCAAGCTTTTCAGCAAATCTTCATCAAGCCTAGACGATCATGATCAAGAAATGAAGAAAAGGTTAGATAGGATGGTGAGATACTAAGGTTCAATGTCAAAGTTTAGTTGAATATATTTTGAAGCTCAAAATTACAATTCATGCATATCATTCTCATCTCATCTCTCAAAGAACATAAAATTAGCTCATTAGGTTTTTAAACACATTTATATGAGCCTTACATCATACTGGAATTCATTTTAAGCCTCCTACTGAAAGTAGAGAAGGCTCTACAAAAAGTAGAGAAAGCTCTAAAAATCTAGAGAAGGCTCCACTTTTCTATTGAGCCATCTTCTTTTCAGAAAAAGAGCCTGCTCCACTTTTTTAATAGAGCTGCCTCCATTTGAAATTAAGCCGCCTCCACTTTTGCAAAGAGCCGGCTCCTTCTAGGGTTTTGATCTACAACGGAAACTTTTTCATTTATTGTTGTCCAACCACCTGCAACAGCTATATCGACCATTGTTTATCTATAAATACAGAGGTTGGTCTGCATAAAAAATACACACAATTACAGAGAGCATTCTACCATTCCTAAAAAGCATTAAAGAAGCATTCGTTGAGCTTTCATTCCCTCTGCTTTCATTTCCTCTCTTACATTTCATTCTATTGTAGTAATTCTGGGCTTCAGATATATATTCATCTTTACTATAGTCGTGAGCAGAACTGTGTACTTCTATCTTTGAGAGATTTATTGTACAATTCATTTCTTTTCAAGATTATTGTAAAAGGGTTGGTGTGACCCAAAAGGAAGTCTACGAGAAGGGTGTTCTCTTAGCAAGGAAGAGAAGCAAGGTCTTGCTTAAACTGAAGGTTTGCTCTCCACCATTAAGGAGAAGCTCTAGTGATTTTTGGGAAGTCTCAAGGGGGACCTTGAGCCGAGGAGTAGGAGTTTCCGAACCTTTCTAAATCGCCGAGTCATTGTTTGCAATCTCTCATCTCTATCTCTCTTATACTTGTGCCACACACTGCTTGAATATTTCAGTTTCTCTGTGATTAATAGTCTGTTAGATTTAATATTTTTAAAGTGCAAAAATTAGCCCTTGACTCTATTCACCCCCCCTCTAGAGTCAATTAGTGACTAACATTTTGAGCTCCACCCATGTAACGACTTGGTCATTTGCCTTCCTTTCCTTTTTCCTAAAATTTTACGAATGAATTTTTTTCGTTTAATTTTCTTTTCTGAGCTCTGTTTCGTGTCGCTTAGTGTCATCTCGAGTGCTCGAAATTGGTTCCTGAGACTCTTTTCCGTGGATTAACAACTTCCTTTGAGGACCGAGTCATTTTCACATTTTTCGTTTTTTGATACTATGCACTATTTTGTCCTTTTCCCTATTCTGTCGTATCTCCGTTTGTCAGTTTTTGGCACAACCTCACTTCTCATGCTCGGAGTTGGTTTTTGACTTCACGTGCCATCATCTTGAGTGGTTTCCATGAAATACGTATCTTTACTTTTGCAAGAAAGTACTCTGGTTGCTCCCAGTGTCCATAGGGGCATGGATGCAAAGTTCTTTGAAATTATTTTCTTTTCTTGGGGTGTTTTTCGTTAATATCTTTTGAAGATATTTTATTTCAGGGGTTTTTAAGAAAATATTTTTGGAAGTTATTTTCATTCTGGACCATAAGTACAGCTTTCACTTTTTGGAGGGGCCATTGTGCAATTAATGAAAGTTATTGCAAAATGTCTTGTTTTGAGCCTGGATTCTCGTACGAGATTCATTTTCACATTTCGTCGAGTTGTGTACTCTTGGAATTTCCTTCTGGTCGATGTTTTCCAATTTCAGGGTTTCTGGCCCCGGTTTTCACCAAACTTGTTTTGGGCATAACTTTCTGCTCAGGATTCAGTTTTTGATGTCGTTTCTTCTCTTGTTCATATTTTATCATTTTGAATCTTTTTTGTTCATAAAGTTTTGCCATTTGAGCGCGTCTGCTCAAATTTTACTTTTTCGGACCCGGCGAGGCCCGTTCGGGGCACTTTTTGAGATTTTTGTAAAAGGGGGGTGAGATATTTCATTTTTCATCTTCTCCCCTTTTCATGAACGACCTGGAGCTCCCATGGCAGCCCAAGGGGTGCTGCCATATTCTCTCTCCTCTTTTGTTTCACTTTTCCTTGATGGAAAGTCTTCGGCCTTAACGTTTGTTGTTCCCCTCGCCGTGCTCTACCTTTTCCCCTTATTAGAATTTAGTTTTGACCAATTCTTAAGTTTGGTTTTGAGGTCAAGTTATGATTTTGATGGGGCTTTCATGGGGGTTATGTTCACAGCGTTGTCCCCGACAGAACCTAGTAGTTTCGTCGGATTCGGAGCCGTTCCATTTTGATGGCATTTGAGATTTTCATCTCAAATTGAGGTAGGGGATGTTCTAGGTTTAAATTCTTGTTATATAGCATGCTTGTGATGCTTATAATACTTGTTTGCATGATTAAATATAAAATGTAGAGATTTTATTATTTATTTTTCTTGTACGGGATCTAATTTTTCCGGTTGCTCATGACTTGGTTTAAACGTGTAGCATGATTTTATATTGCCCCTTGATATGCTCATTGTCGTGTATTAAAATTGGAATATTTGAATAAGTATTAAAGATTTTATTTAATATTTATCTTAGGTGAAAGATTAATTCACATGGCCTTAACTAGCCTGAAATTAATATGTGTTAGCATATTATATTAGGCCTTAGCATGCTTTTTAACATAGTTGAATTTGAAAGTAATTGGAGGTGTTTTGAAAATTAGTAATTATTAATTAATTTGATTAATTAATTTGTCCCGAGTGCACTATTCACTCTATTTAAATTCCGACTTGTTATTCTTGATATACATGCCATATAGTTTCACATATATTTGATTTAGCATATTCGGTTAGGTTTTGAGACCTTTTATTTAATTAAATTCCATGTTTAAGATTTAATCCTCATGGTGATATACAACTTGGAATTGTATTGTGGCATGCTAGAAAATTAAGCTTAGGTTTAGTTATTCACATATATTAAATTGGGATTAATTGCATGAGAATTGCAATTTTTAATTTATATTTAACTTTAGTGAAAGTTTAATTTGCATGGTCGTAAATTGCATGAAATAAGCTTGTAATGTGATATTACATTAGTCATTGTCATGTTCTCTAAGATATGTTAAATTGAAAGCATTTGGTTAAGTTTGAAATCTAGAGATTTTAATTAAAAGAATTAATTAAAATCTATTTTGTGGTCTCATTAGCTTAATTAAGATTTTGACTTGATATTTGTATTGGCCATGATTTGTTTACTAGTATATATTAATTGTGGACCATTTGAAGTTGCTTTAGAATCTTGGTAATTAAATTAGCATGATTTAATTAGAGTTCTACTTTTTTGTTCCAATAACCTAATTGAGTTTTAGAATGGATATAGATGATGACCTTGCCATGCCCTTTAACATGTATTAAATTGAGGTTAATTGAAATTGAATCGGAAATCTAGATAATTTAATTGTGTTTATCTATTTAAATTCTATCAATTTGCTCCATGATCTAGTTGTGTTTTAGAAGTAGTTTCTATATTCAAATCATGGACTTAGACTTGTTGTATATTCATTTGGTTATGTTTTGAACATTGAATAACATAGTTGCTACGTTTGTACTCGTGAGAATATGTTTTTCTTATTAAACATATTGTTGCCTTGTGTAATGATTTGCACACTTCGTATTTAACATCATTCATGCATAGCGTGTAACGAATCGCACACTGAAGATTCGACATTCATCACATCATATTAGTTATGGACTTAGAGCATGTATTGTATAGGTTTCCAAATTTGGTTGTGCTTGGTAGATAGTTGATTATCTTGCATATTCCTGTTGATATATGCGTTGTTGCACAACTTGTTGATTTTGGAAACTTGGGGATGTCGTTGTTCGACTATGGCTAGGAGGTGGTTCTAGTAAGGGGTATAGTCCCTCTATATGGTCTAGTGCGCACATAGGGAGGTTACTCATGGGCTAGTAACCCTAAAGTAACTATGTTGTCGGTCTGATCCAGCGTGACGTCCGAGTATCCACTTTGTTTGATTTCGCATTTCATTTTCAAGTTGATAACTAGATAATGTTGTAACTTCTTGTTTCTTATTTGTCGTTCCATTTTAAGTTACAAGATGTTAACTTTGCGAAATTGTGCTTTATGCGTTGTATTGGAAGTTCCAATATTGGTTAAATTGCATCGATATTAAAAATCGTGTTTTGACGTTCTAATAAAGCTTAGGATTGATCCTATTGATTCATTTATAACATAGATGTTAGGTGGCATGAACCACTACTGTTATTTTGTGCTTTAGATTCTAAGTTGATGGCTTTGAGAACTTAAACCTTGTTGCATTGTATAACATGCTCTTTTGTTGTTGAATTGCATGGATAATGTGATTCTTGTTAACTTGTATTCAAATATGCTTTTGTTATGTTGTATGGATTACTCTAGACCTAGTTCAATTGTATTGAAAATGCAATTCATGTTAATATATGCTCAAGCATTCTTCTTGCCGTGTTCTTTAGATTATCCCAATGATGATTCATTTCATACACGTATGTATATCATGATTCTTGTTGCTTAGACTCTAAGGTAGCTTAGGATGCTCCCCGAGTCTCACTTGGACATAGATGTTAGGTGGCATGAGCCCCTTTAACATGTTTCACCTTAAGGTGATAAATTTGTAAAATGCTAGGTCGATGCATGCTCATCTCCTACGAGTAGCTTTATGTTACTCACCCCTATGATACTGGGGCATATTTCAGGTACGAAGACTTAGTTCGTGAAGCCTAGCATTCCTTGGATGTCGAGTAGCTTTCACGTTTCCATTTCATGCAAATGTTAGCATGAAATGTCATTTTGTAGACTTATATGTCAAAATATGTATGTTTGATTCTATGTATGTAATGTGTACTTAAGTACACTCCTTTCAATGTGTTTGATATGTATAAGATGAGGCTGGAGGCCAATGACATGTATATTGTATTTTATGCAACTTTTTAACTTCATGAAATGTTATAAAAAACTTGAAAAATCGCAAGTCATTCCTTCACCACGGTTGCATCGGGTGTGGGAATTCCATTTTCATTCTTTTATAAGGTCTTATTAATCTTGTATGAAGTGTGGCCAAGGGCCAAACTGTCATTTGATCCGTTTTTGCATTTTTGGATTCCATGTTTTCCATTCCAAGTCCATTTTTGCCTTTTTGCCTGTTGGGGGGTCGAATTTTGCATCGGCTATATTTTTAAGCCATAGACCATTGTAGCGCGTCTAAATAGGTAAGTTACGTTTGCGTGCATAGTCGTTTTCGGGCAAAACCTCATCGTTTGTGTTTTGAGCCTCTTGTGAATTCATTTCACATTTTTTTTGCATATTCTGATCTAGGGGCATTATGGACCTTTCACCTCAGTTTTATTTTCTTCTTTTGATATGGTCGCTTAGAAAATGTGATTTTAGGGGGGGTTTCTTTTTCGTATTTTTCCAGAAAAGGTCATCTTGGTGCCGGATATCGATCGCAAAGTTTAGTTTTCTGTTATGCATATAGCAGCTTTTTAATCCTCTTGCCCTTTTCTGATCTAGGGGCATTCTGGGTACTTCATAGTGTTTATTTTTCATTTTTGTCTGGGATCCGGGTAGAAAACGTGATTTTAGGGTGGGTTTCTTCTTTGTGTTTTTACAAAAAAAAATCATCTTGATGCCGAAAACAGCTCGCAGATCTGGAAAATCTGGTCGTTCCAGGTTTTTCTGGAAAAAGTGCTGATCTAAGGGGCATTTTGGGTATTTCACTTGTAAAATAAAATCTTCTCTTGACATGGTCATGTAGAAAACATGATTTTGGGGGGTGTTTGTTCAAAACTTTTTGCCAAAAAATGTGGTTTAAGCCCTTAAAACCACATTTGAAGTCCAAAAATCTGGGCAGGTCCTACCCAGATTTGAACCTAGAAAATTGTTTTTTTTTTAAACTTTGAGGCTTCATATCTTCTTCGTCCCGACTCCAAATCAAGTGATTTTTGAGTCTAAGTTTATTAGTTTTTGCTGGTCTATATAACGGTATGCTCGATTGCATCAAATTATATCTTAAAAGACCATTTTACCCCTTGTAAAGTACCATTGCCGCACTGATTTTAAACCCAAAAGTTGGTTTTTATGAAACTTTGACGTTTCATATCTTCTTCGTCCGGACTCCGAATCAAGTGATTCTTGAGTCTAGATTCATTAAATTTTCCCAGTCTATCTAACGGTATGCTCAGTTGTATCCAATTTTGTCTGAAAAGATCTTTTTACCCCTTGCGAAGTACCCTTGCTGCATTGATTTCAAACCCAAAAATGTGATTTTTATGAAACTTTGGAGTTTCATATTTTCCTCATCCGGACTCCAATCAAGTGATTCTTGAGTCTATCTTGATTAGTTTTTTGTTGTCCTTCCAGTGGTGTGCTCGGTGGCACCCAAGTCCACAGTTTTCAGAAATGACTATTTTGCCCCTAGGGGCTTATTTGTCATATTTTTGGTCTTTTGCTTCCGCGTCAGTTCTCATTGAGTTCCACGACCTCACGGAAGGTCATTTTGACTTCTTAGAGTCTTGTTTTCTGTTTTTGCTTCCGCATCTCGGATCCGTTATCGGGTCAATCTTTGGTTCATCATAGGACAGGCTGGCCTAAAAACTAGGGTCGTCACAACCCAACAAATGGTTCTTTAAAGAACTTGTTGGATTAAGCTCAAAAGAAACTTTTGGTCCCTTGTCAATGCAATCTTTGGGCTTCCATGCCCTTTCAAAACAAGAATTTGAAATAATTTCCTTAGAATGTAGGGTTGAAGATGATCCTTTTAAAGTTTTGGTCTTACACAAAAGTTCACTTCCTTCACATTGAAAATCATGACATTTTTCTACAACATTTACTTCTCCTTTATACTTGTCCAATGAGTTGGGGGTTGGATTGAAGATATTCAACTTCACCTTCATATGGCCAAAAGAGATCTTCATTATCCCCGTCCTATAATTAATGTTGGCATTCGTGATTGCCAAGAAAGGATGGCCAAGGATAACGGGAATTTGGCTCTTAGGATTTGGGACCGGTTCCGTGTCAATGACAACGAAATCGACGGGAAAAAAGAATTTATCAATTTTAATCAAAACATCCTCAATGATTCCCCTAGGCTTTTTGATTGATTGGTTGGCAAGTTGTAAAACTACCGACGTTGGTTTTAAGTCTCCTAAGCCTAATTTGACATATACCGAGTATGGAAGAAGATTAACACTTGCTCTTAGGTTAAGAAGAGCCCGATTAATGATATGATCACCAATGATGCATGAAGTAGTAGGTGAACTGGGGTCCTTAAACTTGGGGAGGGTGTTATGCTGCAAAATTGAGCTTACTTGCTTGGTTAAGACCACTTTTCTAGGTGCTTGGCTTTTGTTCTTCCGCTTTTGGGTGCATAAGTCTTTCAAGAATTTGGTATAAGTCGGAATTTGCTTGATTGCATCCAAAAGTGGAAGATTGACTTTCACTTGCCTAAACACGTCCATGATTTCATTGACTTTAGCCTTTTGCTTGTCATTTGAAATGGATCCTTTTAAGGCATCCCGAAATGGAGCTTTTGGTTCAAAAACCTTATCAGAATTTTTCTTAGAAGTCTCTTCAACACAAGAAGTTTTCAAATCATTTTGCATATATTTCTTTTCAAAATCACTTTTCAAATCACTTTTCAACACATTCTTATTTATATGGTCATGCACATGTAATGAAGGAGGAATATGATATGAAACAGGACGGGTGTCAACTCGTGGTTACACCGGTTCACTCTCTTCATTGGACATACCCATTTGGTTGTCCACAATCTTTCCACTTCTCAAGGTAGTCACCATATTAACATGCTCTATTATGTAACCTTCCGATGAGGAATGAGCCTCCACAACACATTATTACTTTTGTGGGGCATTCAAAGGCATTTTCCCTTTCTCTCTTGCATTCAAAGTACTAGCTATTTGCCCTACTTGGGTTTCTAGCTTAGCAATGGATTGAGAGTGAGAATAAAGCAATTGTGTGTTTGCTTCCAAAGTGCCCAAAGCGGTTAAAACTTTCTCTTCAAAAGTAGGACTTCTAACATTTCCTTGGGAATATGATGGTTAGTTAGGAAAATGAGAATTTGAAAATTGGTTTCCTTGTGTTTGATATGATGATCTAAAACCTTGAGAACCTTGGCCTTGTAGTGGCGGTGGAATGTATTTTCCTTGAAAACCACCTTGGGAAGGGTGTGAGCCCTACCCTTGGTTTTTCCAAGAGAAATTTGGAGGATTCCTCCAACTAGGATTATAATGATTTCCATAAGGATTGTTCCCTTGATTAACAAAAACAGCATTTGTTTGTTCATGATGCTTACTTTGCACATGTCCATGGGGACAATTGGAAGTAGAATGTAAAACACTTGAACAAGTCATACATGTCTCATTAGATGCATGATGAGAATGGTTAGGGAAGGAAGATACTTGATTCGCCGAGTTTTGGTTGATCAAAAATTGATCAAACCTTTGAGATAATGATTTCATCTCGGCGGCAATTTCATTGGAGTGGTCGACTTGATGTAAGCCAACACTCTTCCTACCACTAGAATTTCTACCATTCTTCGAAGATAAAGTACGATGCAAAGAATTTTCACTCATGCTCTCATAAAGACGCCACACGTCATCCTCATGCCTATCAATGTAAGAGCCACCCATAGAAACATCAACCATGCCTTTGTAATTGTCCGATAAGCTCTCAAAGAAATATTGAACTAATTGCCATTTGGGCATGTCATGATGTGGACACTTCCTAAGCAATTCATTAAAGCATTCCTATGCCTCATGAAATGTTTCTCCATCTCCATGTGAAAATTCTCGAATTGAGGTTCTCATGGCATTGGTCTTAGAAACCGGATAGTACTTCTTCAAGAACTCTTGTTGCATTTCCGCCCAAGAAGTTATTGAAAAAGGCCTAAGATTGTTAAACCAATATTTTGCCTTATCTTTAAGGGTAAATGGAAAAAGTTTAAGCCTTAAGACCTCTTCCGGCATGTCCATATATTTTACGGTGGAATATACTTCAAGAAACTCATTCAAATGCATGTAAGGTTCTTCACTTGAAATTCCATGATAATTAGGAAGCATTTGAATGGTTTGTGGCTTGATTTCATAGTGATGTGCTCTAAATGGTGGCAATTGAATGCATGTGGGTGCATTATATTCATTAGGCACATAGTGATCTCTTAAAGTAAGGGGAGGATTAGCAATTGGAAGTGCAACATGGGCACCTTGGTTGCCTTGAATGATGGGAGGTGGTAGAGCATAGATTGGCCTTGGCATTCCCAATGGAACTTGGCCTTGTTGTTGTGGTGGATGAACATATGGCCTTGGCATACCTAATGGAACTTGCATGTTATCATAATGCACATTAGGGTGGAGGATACCTTATTGGTCTATGTGACCAAGGTCTTCTACATGGTCCTCATTATGTCCTTCCATTGATGAAATGGATTGACTAGAACTACCTCTCCCCCTAGGGTTTCGAACAATGGATTCAAGATAAAAATTTAAAGGGACAAGAGTGGGTCTCAATGATCTACAACCATGCATGCACAATGGAACACAACAAGTAATAACAACAAACACTTCACCTTCACAACAAATCAATAATTAACAAACTTCCTCCACATACAATGTTCATACTCCCATGTTTTAACAATAATATGCAAGAAAAGTAAATTGCCTCCACGCGGGCTCACGATTTATCTAAGAATTGAATTATAAGCCTCCACGCGGGCCGACGATTTAACTAAGGGCTTGAGTAAAGAAAACCTCACAAAGGTCCTTTAGCACTTCAACTCCAAATTTATAGCTTAGCTTAGCAAATTTTTAGATTTTTAGCCTTTTTCCTTGCTTGCTTAGCTCCTTTGCTTGAATGCTCCTGTGCTTAATTCCTAGCTCAGTGCTCCTTGTCAATTAAGAACAAACACAATAAGTAACAAAAATTGAAAACAAAGTAAAGACACGATCAAAAGAGTACTAATTCCTAATTGATTCCACAAATACGACATTGCCAATCAATCAATCCCCAGCAACGGCGCCAAAAACTATGGTATCTTCTCGAGTGTGTGCACAAAACAATGCACAAAACTTTGAGTTTGGAAATTAATGTCAAGTGGGCACCATAATTTAAATTTATAAACCGCTTAACACCTATACTATGTAGTATGAGTGAGAAGGGATCGTCCCAAGGGATTGAGTTGTCGTACTAACTTGAGGAATCAAAATTAGGATTAGTAGGTCGAGTGATCAAAATAGTGGTTGGCTGGTTGAATTAAACTAGATGCAAATTAAACTAAACTAAGCAATAATGCAATAGAGAAAATAAAAGATAGAGAAAGATCTTGAGGTTTAGAGATCACCACTAAGCATAGCTTTTCTACACCTTTAATGAATGATTAATGAGGGGAAGAACATGTATTACAATATAGTATGCATGTGTGGTTGTTACAACAAGTATGGATGACAAATTAAGCATATATTGTCTAAACAACATGGTGGATAGCACAACATATCAAATTAAGCCATTAATCCTTCCTTTAAGCTTACAATTCAAACACATCACAAGGTTAGAGATACATGTTACTTGCTTTTCATAAGTATGGAACATCAACAACAAGCATAGATTGTCCTCCCATTTAATAACTACACTACAACTAAGCTAATGACATGAAATTAAACTAATTAAACTAAAGAAGAGGCACAATCCATCAAGCAATGAGTATAAACCATCAAATAAACCACAAGAACATAACATTAAGCATTATGTATTGACAATCTCTAGATCTATATCATCAACACACATAAACATGCATCAATAACATAAGAAATAGAGACAAACACTTGAACATCTATTCTAGCATACATAGAAATATGAATAGAATGAAATGATCAATTGGAAGCATTAAACCACATAAATCATTGAATAAACAAGATATATATATATAAAAGTGTCAAGACAAGAATTACAATACAAATCCCCTCAAAAATACATAAATCAAGAAATAGAAAGCATGCTTAGGGCTAACTCTGGCCCCAAGAGGATGTCTAGCCACTCATGGATGATGTCCTCCAACCCTCAAGGACAAGTTCCATGGAAGAAATTTACTCCTTGGTTGATGAAGAGTCTCCAATGGTGTCTCTAGCCTCCTCTTCCTCTTTGCTTCCTCCCTAAGAGTTCTCTAAGGTATGGTATGATATGAGGCAATACAATATGATCCACTCTGTTCTATGTTCTCGCCCTTATAAAAAGTAATCCTTATCCTTATATAGGTAGGTCAAATGACACCCAAAATAAGCTGGGGTCGTGCAACAAATATTCCCCAATGATTGGATAAAGGACAACTTTTGTGAGCTGGAAATTAAACTTTTTCGCACTGGAGGAAGTTCGATCGATCGAACCTTGGACTCGGATCGATCGAACATGGCTGAGATCTATCGAACTGAAGTTGGATCTATCCTCAATGGCAGTGCCTTTTTGGATAAAAACAAATCTGAGATATTTTGAAGATATTTTTGGGAAAAGGACAAAAGTGGTTGGTAGGGTGGTACAACTGGATAAGATCAATCATTTGGATGAGGACAAGAATGTTCGATCGATTGAAGAAGGAAGTTGGATTGATCGAAGTTTTGAGATCTTTGAACAGGGACAAACATGGCTCAGATCTATCTTGAAGTGTTGAGATGGATGAAAGTTGGATCGATCAAACTTTTCTTGAGATCGATCGAAGTTGCTGAAAGTCCACCCTTTGCTTCCTTTTGCTCTACTTTACTCCTTTCTTTTGATTAATCCTAGAATTGCTTCAATTATGCTTTTATTTGGCTAAGTTAGCTTATTTTGGGGATAAGTACTTGAAAATGGAAATAACACGAAATCAATACAAAACGGTAAAATAAGATAGATAAAGGTTCTAGAATACCTAAGCTTAAGGGGTTTAACTATGCAGTTTTCAGCGCTCATCAACTGTTATCAATATGTACTCGTGCTAGAAGAAATTGCTTCATGTAAACTCACTGGTGGGAAAAGAGCCGGCTCTAATAATTTTTTAGCCGCCTTCAAAAAAAAATTTTTTAGAGCCGGCTCCATGTTCAAGTTTGAGCCGGCTCTATTCTCTTTATTCCCTTTATATCTTGGCATTCTCACTTTTGGAGCATAACACCTAAAATTCCAGAGAGCAAAACTGACTTAGGGCTTCATCTTGCTTTGGGCGAATTCTTCCATATGTTGGGTTCCTTCACTTGTATGTTAAATTCATGAAATTCACTCTTCAATTTATATATATTCTTGCTCTTAATTTGTTTCTTTTGCTCCTTATTCATGCGTATCTCTCCTAATTTCGCCATTTCCTTCTCTTCCTCACAAATATTAAATTCACCCTCTATGGTAAGATTTCACTTCTCTTTCTCTTAAATTCATGTCTCCTTGACGTTCATTGTCACCATTACTCAAGCATGAATATCTATTTACATCTTTGTCAATCTTATCCCTGTCAAACCCTTATAACCCTAGAAATGTCCAGTAGTAATTTGAACACAGATTTTGGGTGTGCTTTGTGAATCCATGCTTAAAATTGTAAGTTTTATTGTGATTCCTTTCAAATTCCATATTGGGTCTCCATTTCAAGACTAATCTTTATCAAATCCAAATTGACCTTGCTGTTCAACTATTTATCTTTTGGGGGTTTAAATATGATTTCTCTTTCCACTCAAAATTATGGCTGAATGTGCAAATTAAATCAGTTTTTATTGGCACAAATACTTGGGCTTCTAAATTTTATGACCATTGAATTTCTATCTTGAGTGTCTTTTGAGCATTCAAAATTTTATTCTATGGCTTCCTCTTTCCGTAGAAAGAATCCTCCTCGTGGCCAAAATAGGCGTACTCAACGTACTCATGATCATGAATCCGGTCCTAGTGAACCAAATCCTCCTCCAAGACCCATTCAAATCTCTGCAACAATGTTGTATAGAACTCCTACATATAAGAAGTCATATGAGAAAAATTTTCTTCTTAGGAAAGTGGCCAAAGTAAAAGTTTTGTCACACACAATTTGTGACGACCTCAACCTCAACACCTATAAACTCTTTGATGCTATTGGCCTTGGTGCATTTGTTGGGATGAACAACAAGTATTATCCTAGACTTGTGCAATTATTCTACACCCACCTTGAGAAAATGCCCGGTGTAGAGAAATTTCAATGCTATGTGGCTGGAGTAGTATTCCATCTTGATATTAGCAGTATTGCCAGAATCCTTCATCTTATGGATGGAATTCAATTCTACTCACCCAATAAATGGTACAATGGAGAAGGTTTTGACAAACTAGCAGCAATTCGTCAAATAAGCTATGATTTCTAAATTACCAATACCAAAGAAGTCAAATCCAAACAAGTAACCATGGAAGCTTACTTGATCCACAAAATCATTACTTACTTCATTCTACCTAAAACCGGTAATCGCTCAAAAGTCTCTCACATGGAAATCTTTTTAATTTGGTGTGTCTTGAATGGAGAAGTGTTTGATTTGGCATACATCATTTTTCATCACATGTTGGCTTGCACGAACAAGGAAAAGAGTCCCCTCTACTATGCCATGGTTCTCACTCACATTTTCATGGATAAACATGTTCCACTTGACAAAGGTGATTCAGCCAAACAAGGCCCAAGAGATATACTCGATGCTTACAATCTTGACCAAATGGGACTAAAAAGGGACTCAAATGGTGAATGGTTTTATCCTAGGCAACGAAGGTTTGAAGAGGCTAGAGCTAGAGGAGAAGAGATTGAGGATGTTGATGATGGGGATGAAGAAGAACATGAAAGTGATGACAGTACTAAAGATGAGGAAGTTCCTGCTCCAAAGCGCACCAATCATGATCTTTTGTTGGAAATTCTCAAAGGCACTCGTCAAAACCAAGCCACTCTTGAAAAACAACAAACTCAACTTGACGAAATACAAATGACAATCACTCATCTTAATGAGGATTTTGAAGAATTTCGAAACACATATGGACCTTCTTCTCCTTAGAACAGTTTTCCTCCGTTTCAAACCTACTTTTGCGTGCACTTATTAGCTTTATTTGCTTTAGAGAAGCATATTTTTTACCTGTGTTTTATAAACTATGCTTTTATCTGTCATATGGAAGTCGTGTTCATAGTCTCCTTCTGTATTGACTTTTGTTATCTATAAAATGACATATTTGCTCATCATTTGCCATTTAATTCATTTTTCTCTGATATTTCCTGAAATGGCAAGTTATTTTTATTTATTTATTTATTTATTCTCCCACCTTTTTGAGATGACAAAGGGGGAGAAAGATGTGTTCTTATGCTTATGTGTTTATTTGTCTATTCTATTGCTTTTTAATTATATATCTTGATAGATGCATATTGTTAGGGGGAGACTTATAAAAATATCTGTTGTAGAATCAAGCATGATATGACATTCTAAATATGCTTATAGATAGGGGAAACATTCTTTCAAATGTAACTCCATGTTGACTATAAACATATCAATGTTTTGTCATCATCAAAAAGGGGGAGATTGTTGGCCTAAGGATTTTATCTAAAGGTCAATCTTATGTTTTGATGATTACAAACCATTAATGATGTTTAAGTACTAATATTTTCATTGAGTGATATTTCGTTGATCAATATTCAATCCTCAATGTTGGGCTAGAAGATCCATTCCAAGCATTCCAAATACTCAAGCTATGGATTCAAGGAAGCCTCAAAGTTGCAAGAAATTAAAGAAAAAAACTCGGACTTCAAAGATCATTCAAGCTTTTCAGCAAGTCTTCATCAAGCCTAAACAATCATGGTCAAGAAATGAAAAAAAGGGTAGATAAGATGGTGAGAGCTTAAGATTTAATGTCAAAGTTTATTTAAACATATTTTGAAGCTCAAAATTTTAGGATCATGCATACTCATTCTAAATTCAGTTTTAAAATGCCTAAAATTTACTCATAAACCTTATATATGCAAGCTACATATAATAGGGAAGTGCATAGGTCTTAGTTAAATTTATATTTAGTCATGCACAACAATGGAGCCACCTCCACTCAAAAAAAGGAGCTTGCTCCTTTCACTCAATTAGCATTTCTTGGCTCATAGAACAATCTTTTAGAAAAGAGCCTGCTCCATTTTTTTAATTAAGCCGCCTCCATTTTAGAAAAAGAGCCTGCTCCATTTTTTAATGGAGCCATCTCCATTTGAAAAAGAGCCGCCTCCACATTTGCAAAGAGCCGGCTCCTTTGAGGGATTTGAATTACAACGGCAATTTTTCTGCATTTAATTCCTCCAACTACTTCTAATAGCTATATTGAGGTGCGAATTAATATTTATACAAAGGGGTTGTCTGCTAAATAATTACACCACTTGAAAGAATATTCAAGAAGAGCATTCAATAAGCCATAAATTCCTTCTCTGAGCTTTCATTCATTTATCACTGCATTCTCTAATTCTAGAACTTGAGTTTCATTAATATTCTTATCTACTCTAGTTGTGAGCTTACACTTGTACATTTATATTGAGAGAGAGATTCAATATTGTATTTCAAATTACAAACTTTGCTATGATCTTGTAAGGGTTGATGTGACCAAAAACGAAGTCTAGGAGAAGGGTGTTCTCCTAGCAAGGAAGAGAAGCAAGTCTTGCTTCAAATTGAAGGTTTGCTCTCCACCATTAAGGAGAAGCTCTAGTGAATTTGGGAAGTCTCAAGGGAGGACCTTGAGCCGAGGGGTAGAAGTTTCCGAACCTCGCTAAATCGCCGAGTCACTGTTTGCAATCTCTTATCTCTATCTCTCTTGTGCGATATATTGCTTGAATATTTCAATTGATTTGTGCTTAACAGTTTGTTAGATTTAATACTTTATAAATTGCAAAAATTGGCCCTTCACTCTATTCACCCCCTCTAGAGTCAATTAGTGACTAACAAAACCCTAAAAGCCCTCAAATCTTCATCTCCCTAAAGTTATAGAAAAAATCCATCTCTCATTTATTTCCTAACTTCTGCTATCTTTCGTTTTTCCCAAAACCAAACCCTCAACATCTTATTTTCCCATTTTCAGTCCAAATCTACTCATCCACAACTCCTAATGAAGAATAACAAGTACTTGTTAGTGGTGATAGAATTTTACCCTTCCATAATGCCGACATGTTTGGCAGAGCTACACAGTTTACTAGAAGCTCTTCTACTACAAAAATGAGAATGTGTATCAATTGATGGAGTGGAACTTGGTTGTTCCATGGTTTAAAGTAAACACTATGAGGCTATTACAATGGATTGAAGCAGAAGACAGTCTCTTACTGCCAAATCATCGATACGACGGTTATGAATTATTTATATGCACATCGCGGGCAAAAGAGTGGGGATGTTAAGAATATGGGAACATCCAAATTCATAGAGCCTTTTGACAAATAAAAAGAGGGCAATGCTAGAATCTCAGTTCCTGTATTTTATTTTTGAACTGGTTTATGGATTTGTGGAGACTAGAGAGAGCATTATGTGACAATTGAACCTGTGTGTTTGGAATCAATGAATATATATATATATATATATATATATATAATTAATTAATTAATATTAAATTTTAATTAATTTTAAATCTAGCTCTCTGTGTACGTTCTTTGTCCATTATCTCTAACTTCAGCCCATCCAAGTAGATTTAAAAACTAAAAGCTCTCGAACCTTCGTCTCCCTAAAGCTTTAGAAAAAATCCATCCCCTAATCTATCTCATAACTTTTGTTATCTTTCGTTTTTCCAAAACCAAACCCTCAACAACTTATTATCACATTTTTAAGTCCAAATCTACTAATCCAGTACTCATATTGAACGAACAAGTATTTGTTTGTGATGATAGAATTTTACCCTTCTATGATGCCGACATGTTCGGCAAAGCTACATAGTTTACTGGAAGCTTCTTCTACTACAAAAATGGGGCTGTGTATCAATTGATGGAGTGGAACTTAGTTGTTTCATGGTTTAAAGTAAACACCACGAGGCTATGGTAATGGATTGAAGCAGAAGACGGTCTTTTACTGCCAAATCATTGATACGACAGCTACGATTTATTTACGTGCACACCGCGGGCAAAAGAGTGGGGATGGTAAGAATGTGGGAACATCTAAATGTATAGAGCCCTTTAACAAATAAAAAAAGGGCAATGCTAGAATCTCAGCTCCCGTATTTTTTTTTTTTGAACTGGTTTATGGATTTGTGGAGACTATAGAGAGAGCATTACGTTCTTTATCCATTCTCTCTAACTTCAGCCCATCCAAAGATATTCAAACCCTAAAAGTGCTCAAATCTTCATCTCCCTAAAACTTTAGAAAAAATCCATCCCCTCATTTATTTCCTACCTTTTGCTATCTTTCATTTTTTCCAAAACCAAACCCTCACCAACTTATTTTCTCATTTTTAGTCCAAATCTACCCATCCACTACTCCTAATGAATGAATAACAAGTATTTGTTAGTTGTGATAGAATTTTACCCTTCCATGATGCTGACATGTTTGGCAGATCTACACAGTTTACTGGAAGCTCCTTCTACTACAAAAATAGGGCAGTGTATCAATTGAGGAGTGGAACTTGGTTGTTCCATAGTTTAAAGTAAACACCATGAGGCTATGGCAATAGATTGAAATAGAAGACAGTCTCTTATTGCCAAACCATCGATACGACAGCTATGATTTATTTATATGCACACCGCGGGTAAAAGAGTGGGGATGGTAAGAATGTAGGAACATCTAAATGCATAGAGCCCTTTGACAAATAAAAAAAGGGCAATGCCAAAATCTCAGCTCCCATATTTTGTTTTTGAACTTGTTTAGGGATTTGTGGAGATTGGAGAGAGAGCATTATGTGATAATTGAACATGTGTGTTTGGATTTAATGAATATATAAAAATAATTAATTTAAAATTTTAATTAATTTTGAATCCAGCTCTCTATGTACATTCTCTATCCATTCTCTCTAATTTCAGCCCATCCAAGTAGATTCAAACCCTAAAAGCCCTAAAATCTTCATCTCCCTAAAGCATTAGAAAAAATCCATCCTCATTTATCTCCTAACTTCTGCTATCTTTCGTTTTTCCCAAAGCCAAACCCTCACCAACTTATTTTCCCATTTTCAGTCCAAATCTACTCATCCACTACTCCTAATGAATGAACAACAAGTATTTTTTTGTGGTGATAGAGTTTTACCCTTCCATGATGCCGACATGTTTGGCAGAGCTACACAGTTTAGTAGAAGCTCCTTCTACTACAAAAATGGGGCTATGTATCAATTGATGGAGAGGAACTTGGCTGTTCCATAGTTTAAGGACCATTTGTAAGTTTCTCTTTGATTTTTGTGCTTTAATTGTTTACCATCTTTCATGTTTTGGACAGCCCAATTGAAGGCTTAATTTGAATTTTTTTATTTTTAAGTTCAAGCATACCTTCTTGTAGAAGGCATCGGCCCGTGTGGCGGCATTTATTTGTTTTAAGTGCATTGATATTATTGAGGAGTTTAGGAACATCATATATGGAGGTTGAAAAATTGAAGTGTTGGTGTGTTGGCTTATTTTAGTGTATGCATGGTCGTAGATCACTTAACCGTCCTCTTGCTCCTGTAAATCAAAATCTCGAAGTTTCTCTTCGACATTTAAGAGGTAATATTAGGGATAATCATCCTAATCTTCCAAATTTTGATCTTTCATCACCTTTAATGGAAGATCTAATAGATCCAATAGTAGATCCCATTAAAGATCTTGGTTATATAGATCATAACGGTGTGCACCACCTACAACAAGTTCATATTGTGGATCCTCAAGGCGTGCATCCACCCTTGGGAATGCCACGACCAATTAATCCTGTGGTGCAACAACCTAATCTAGGGATGCCAAGGCCAAATGTTGTTCCCCCAATTGGTGAGCAATAACAACAATATGTTCAAATGGCATACCCTCAACAAGGTTAAATGGCATACCATCATTAAGGTCAAATGCCATATCCTTCTTTCAATCCTCCAATGGTCCTTAGGGATCGTTATACTCCAAATCAATATAATGCACCCACTTACATTCAATTGCCAAATTTTCGTGCTCATCATTATGAGATTAAGGCTTCTACCATTAACATGTGCCCCTTTTTCTATGGGTTGAGCAATGAAGAGCCTTATAAACATTTAGATAAGTTCTTGGAAGTTTGTTCCACCGTGAAAATCACGGATGTTCGGGAAGAAGTCCTAAAAATGAAGTTTTTCCCTTTCACTCTTTGGGATAAAACTAAATATTGGTTCAACAACTTGCGGTTAAATACAATCACTTCTTGGGCACAATTGCAACAAGAGTTCCTAAAAAAGTATTATCCCGTCAGTCGAACAGATTCAATGAGAACTTTCATTCGTGAATTTGCACAAGAAGAAAGAGCCCCCCCCTTCATGAAGCATGGGAACGTTTGAATGACTTGCTACGGAAGTGTCCACATCATGACATTCCTGAGTGGCAATTAATTTAATATTTCTTTTCAAGTTTATCCAATGCTAATAAGGGCATTGTTGATACTTCCTATAGCGGAAGCTACATAGAAAGAAATGAAGATGAAATTTGGCATCTCTTTGAAAAAAATGAGTGAAAACTCAATGCATAGGTCTTCATCTTCTAGGAGTGGTCGCCTAGCAAATGTGGGAGGAAAGAAAGCTCTAAATCAAATAAACTCTTCCATGAAAATTGCCGCTGAGGTCAAAAATCTTACTCAAAGGTTTGATACATTCCTTTTGAATCAAGGACCGGTAATTCAATCTTATCCTCATTATTCCAATGAAATGTTCATGACTTGTTCTAGTTATACTCACCATACTTCAAATTGTCCTCTTGGACAAATCATACCAAGTGAATCTCGAGAACAATCACATACAGCTTTCAGTCATCAAAGGAACAACCCTTATTCTAATACTTACAATCCAGGGTGGAAAAATCATCCAAACTTTGCATGTAGAAATCAAGGAGACGGTGTGAACCCTCCTCAAACTCAAGGTTACCAAGCAAAGTATGTTCCCCCACATCTCCAAAATCAAAATCAGAATTCTCAAGGTTATCGTCTTTCATTCTATCCTCAGAATGTGAATTAATACTCTCATCCTCAAACATCAAATTCTGAATCATATTCTCATCCACAAGCATCAAATTCTAAATCTTACTCTAATCCAAATCAAGCGCCTCCCAAGAGTCCTGCTTTTGAGGATAAGGTCTTGGAAGCCTTAGGTGATCTCCGAAAGGATAATCAATTGTTTCATTCTCACTCTTAATCAATTACAAAGCTTGAAGTTCAAATTGGGCAAATAGCTAATTCTTTAAATGTGAGAGAGAAAGGTAAGTTGCCTAGTCAAACTGAGACCAATCCTAAGGGGCAATTTATGGAGCAGGCAAGTCTTTCATCGGGATTTTCTGGAAATGAGCAAGTTCAAGCAATTAGTACCTTGAGGAGTGGTAGGAAAGTGGATAATAAGGTAGAGGTACCTAAGGAGGATAGTGAACTGACACAACCAAGTGGTTGCATCCGTCCTATTCCAAATCTTATTCCTACTTCCTTAGATGCTAGTGGTTCCAAAAAGGACATTCCATCATCTTCATCATCATCTCCCCAATTAGAGAAGCCTTATGAGCCAAAAGCTCCCTTTCCTCAAGCATTGAGAGAGACTTCATCATTTAGGAGGTAACAAGAAAAAATTCATGACATGATGGAAGTGTTTAAATAAGTGAAAATTAATCTTCCTCTTGTAGATGCAATTAGGCAAATTCCACCATATGCAAAGTTCTTAAAGGACTTGTGCACTCAAAAGAGGAAGAGTATGGAAAAGACCTTTAAAAAGTGCTTTTAACTGAACAAGTGAGTTCCATTCTTCTTCACAATACTCCTCTTAAGTTCAAAGATCCGGGTGTTCCGACCATTTCTTGTGTTATTGGAAACCAAGAGGTTCGTAGAGCTCTCCTTGATTTAGGTGCAAGTATTAATCTTTTTACATACTCTGTTTACTTGCAATTAGGATTAGGGGACTTAAAGCCAACATCGGTAGTCATCCAACTAGCCGATAGATCAATTAAAAAAGGGGAATTGTTGAGCACATCTTAATTAAGGTTCATAAATTTTATTTCCCGGTTGATTTTGTGGTACTTAATACTGAACCAGTCCGTAATCTTACCAATCACATTCCAATCATCCTAGGAAGACCATTTCTTGCCACTGCCAATGCCACCATTAATTGTAGATCCGGCATTATAGACATCTCTTTTCTCAACATGATGGTTAAGCTTAATATTTTCAATGCGAGTCAACATCCCACAGATGAAGACGAGTGTTTCCTAGTGGATATTTTGGATGAAACCATAGAGGAAACTGTAATACTCCTAATTTTAAAAAGATAGTCTCGGTATTTTAATTAATGGTTTTATTGCATTTTTCTTTGATTAATTGAGTTATTTGCTTATTTCTTTAATTGTTTAATTGAATTATTTACCTATTTGTTTAATTGGTTGTTTATTTGTTTAATTGTTTTAAGTTAATTATATGCTTATGTGGAATTTTTTTAAGGTTTAAATTGAATTAGTATTATTTTCATTATATATGTATTATAGTTTAGGGTTTTGTATTCTTTTATGATATCACGTGGTGGCCAACTATTTGAGTTTTCCGGTTTATAATATAATTAGAATTAGGTTTTTAATTGAAGCCTATAAATATAATAGTATACGTCTGCCTAGGGTCAAGAAAACCCTATTCAGTTTCACAAACAGAGAGAGAGTTTTGAGAGAAAAACAGAGAGAGAAAAGTTAGGGTTTGGCTAGGGACAAAGGCTGAACCTAGGAGGGGTAGTTGAAGCTTGCTCGTGGGTTGAACCAGGAGCAACAGTGGTCGGTGAAAGCATTTAAGGTCGCCGGAATTATTAGAGAAGACGGTTTAAGGATTCAAACTGAAATCGAATGGAAGTTCCTATTCTAACTCCTTCCCGTAGACCTGTGTTCTGTGCATGCCTCCAGGATTTAATTGACATTAAAAATTGATCTTTTAAGCATGTTTGAATTGAATTCAACTGCGTTGAATTAAACTGTTTGATGGTTGATAGATGTTCTTGATTAAATCTTGTTTTCGTTGATTATAAACTTGTTTTAATTCAAGTTAGTGATGTATGATAACTTCTTATAATTAATTTGGGACATAGATTAAACCCTAGAAATCTTATTAAAACAGTACAGAGAGTTCTGCACATCGCCGGAAGCGAAGAAGATGAACAAAAGTGATTTACGGCTCTCAGACGAAAAGAGTCGGCTCTCCAAAAGAGGGAGCCGGCTCTATGGATGAGAGAGCCAGCTCCACAAGGGGTAGAGCCGGCTCCCTTGCTTAGGGAGGCGGCTCCTTCTTCTTTTGGTTTTGTTTTTCGTGGTCTGGGTTTGGTTTGGCCAGTTGGGGTATTTTCTAAGTTGTTCCAGTTACTGTAAATGATGTAAATAACTATTATGGACATACGAAATACTGGGAAGCATGATTACAATAATATGCTAAGGAATGTAACAACACGAAGTTAAACAGTAAACCTGTATGTTGAGTGTGAACAGTTAATTTAAATTGCTTACTAATATTTAGCAATTTTGTTTCTTTGCATGATTTGATAGTGTTAATCATGTTTTAGCAGTGTATTAAACATAATTGATTATTTGAAAATTATTATGCTTAGATTGGATTAATTGATGTTTAATTTATCATTTACTGCATCAATTATTTGGACTGTCTGGTAGATTACATGCACTGGTATGGGACGGTGGCATACTAGAGATGGATTAGTTCAAACACTAAGTCCTACCTATTCTGGATTGAGATATGGATTAACTATAAAGGTTAAGTCCTACTCATATTGGGGTCAGGTCAATAAACAATTGAATGACATACTTTAGTTTTTGAATGGATTTTTATACATATGTCAGGCCACTGTATCATATGGATGATATTTTTGTATTAGGCTTATACAGACTTTATATACATATGATTATAGTATTGTGATATGAGCTTGAGTCTCAGGATCATGGTTAGGGTGCGTATATCGCCTAGGATGGATAACTGGACATAGACACCTGGCCTTGGTAGGTCTAGGTATACATGTCCATGTTATATGCGATTTGCATGTTATCTCTACTCAAGCTAAGACAGATCTATGGGCTAGTGAGCGTCCTATAGTGTGTATTTATACATAGATGGACTACTTTAGTTATTGCTGAGATATCTAGGATGTATCAGTGTATCGGGTCTCTGTTTGGATTGTAGTAGAGTAGAACTTGCTTGTGGGCCTGACCCACTCTTATTTTTTCAGGTGTTCGTCAGTTTCAGGCCTAGAGCTTAATCGTGTTGAGCAGAGACAGTCACTCACTCCTCCAACTACGTAGGATTTCCTTTTATGTTTTAGTTTTGGATTTAATTTTCTGTACTTTACTTTTTATTGGGTTGTTATTAGGGGTCCACTAGATGGATTCCCGAGTTGTACGTATTGGAGGTTTTGGAAAGTTTGGATTATATTAATTTATAACTTTTGAGGATTTAATAATTAGAATTCTTTTCAGCCTTTATTATTTATTTCTTAATTCTTTTTGTATTCCTGCTTGTTTACATATTAATTGTCTGGTATCCCTCGGATCTGTGCTCGGACTTGATCACCCGTGGCTCTAGAATCGAGGGGTATCACAGAGAATCTTCCCCCTATTCTATGTAAGGACCCTCTTGAGACGTGCCTTTATGAAATGTTTGAAAGTTGTGGTTTTGACAGAGAAGAATCCATAAGTGAGGTGAATGCTTTGATGGACTCTGTGGCCACTTTAGATTTTCCACCTTGGAAAAGCAAGAAAGAACCTCTTCCTTCACTCTCTAGTACTCCACCAGTTCCTTCTCTCATCTCTCCTCCTATTCTTAAGCTTAAGCCTCTTCCATCCAATCTCAAATACATTTTTTTAGGCCCAAAAGAGACTCTTCTGGTCATCATTGCTTCAAATCTTTAAAATAACCAAGAGAATAATCTTTTGGAAGTTCTTAAAGCTAATAAAGAAGCCATTGGATGGAGTGTGGATGACCTGAAAGGCATTGACCCTTTTATTTGTATGCATCACATACACATGGAAGAGGATGAAAGGCCATTTAGGGATGCTCAAAGGAGATTGAACCCGAATATGAAAGAAGTTGTGAAGAAGGAGGTTGTGAAACTTTTAGATACAAGAATCATTTATTTTATCTCTAATTCCAAGTGGGTTAGTCCAACTCTGGTGGTTCCCAAAAAGTTAGGAATCATAGTTGTTGAAAATGCAGGGTAATCTGATTGCGAAACGCATCGCCACTTCGTGGCATGTATAGATTACCGAAAGCTGAATTTTGCCACTAGGAAGGACCATTTTCCATTGCCTTTCATTGACCAAATCTTGGAAAGATTTGTCGGGCAACAATACTATTGCTTCCTAGATGGTTACTCAGAGTACAATTAAGTGGCCCTAGATCTATTGGATCAAGAAAAGACCACCTTCACATGTCCTTTCGGTACATTTGCTTATCGACAGATGCCTTTTGGATTGTGCAATGCTCCTGCCGCTTTCCAAAAATATATGATGTCAATTTTTTCAGACATAGTGGAGAAGTATTTAGAAGTCTTCATGGATGATTTCTTGATTTTTGGGTCCTCATTTGATTCGTGTCTCCAAAATCTCAAAAAAGTGCTTCAAAGATGTCGTGAGACTAATCTTGTGTGAAGTTGGGAAAAGAGCCATTTCATGGTTCAAGAAGGAATCATGCTTGGACATGTCATTTCTAAAAGAGGAATAGAAGTAGATAGAGCAAAAGTTGAGCTGATTTTTGAATTGTCTCCACCTACTACGGTGAGAAAAATCCGCTCCTTTCTAGGACATGCCGGTTTTTATCACCGGTTCATCAAAGACTTTAGCAAAATTGCTAGACCCTTGTGCAACCTTCTTGCCAAGGAGACTCCATTTGTCTTTAACGAAGCATGCCTAAATGCTTTTCATCAACTTCGTACTCTTCTATCATCCGCTCCCATCATGCAACCTCCAAATTGGTCCCTACCATTTGAGATTATGTGTGATGCTTTCGACTTCACAATAGGTACTGTTTTGGGGCAAAGGGTAGGTAAGCTACCATGTGCTATATACTATGCCAGTAAGACTTTCTCGGGTGCCTAATTGAACTATTCTACCACTGAGAAAGAATTACTTGTCGTAATATATGCCCTTGATAAATTTCGGTCATATCTCTTAGGATCCAAGGTAATTGTGTTTTTCGATCATGCCGCTTTTAGGCATCTTTTAATGAAAAAGGAAACTAAACCTTGCTTGATAAGATGGATCCTACTTCTTCAAGAATTTGACTTTGAAATCAAGGACAAAAAGGCTCTGACAATGTCGTTACCGATCATCTGTCCAGATTAATGGTTGAATCTTCTCCAAATCTTGAAATTCATGAATCATTTCCTGATGAACAACTCTTTCAAATCTTAAATGGGATGTTGCCTTGGTTCGCTGATATTGTTAACTATCTTGTAACCTGCAAACTTCCCATTAATTAGTCAAAACAAGAAAAAGACCGATTCTTTGTTAACATCTAAAAATATTATTGGGAAGATCCCATTCTATTTTGTTATTGCCTGGATCAAATCATAAGGAGATGTGTGCCGGAAAGTGAAGTTCCGAGCATCCTTGTGTTTTGTCACACACTTGTTTGTGGTGGGTATTTTAGTGGAAAAAAGACCGCTTTGAAGGTTCTTCAAAGTAGGCTCTTCTGGCCCACTATTTACTGAGATGCCTATAACTTTTGCAAGGTGTGTGTTCAGTGCCAAAAGTTGGGATCAATGTCAAAGAGAGACATGATGACCTCAACTTCAGTCTTCGTGGTTGAAATCTTCGATGTATGGGGCATAGATTTTATGGGACCATTCCCAATATCTTATTGCTTTCAATACATTCTCGTTGCAGTTGATTATGTGTCAAAGTGGGTTGAGGCTTGTGCTACCAAAATGAATGACCACTCCGTGGTAATTGCATTCGTCAAATCAAACATTTTTTTGGTATGCCAAGGGCCATGATAAATGGTGGAGGAAAACATTTCTGCAATTAATTCTTGAAGTAACTCTTTTTGAAATACTCGGTCATACATAAAGTGGCCACTCCCTACCATCCCCAAACAAGTGGGCAAGTCGAGGTATCTAATAGGGAAATCAAGCACATTCTTGAGAAAACTGTTAATCCAACCTGAAAAGATTGGTCAAGGAAACTAAATGATGCTGTGTGGGCTTATCGGACGGCTTACAAGACTCCAATAGGCATGTCTCCATATAGACTTGTTTATAGGAAGCCTTGTCATCTTCCAGTTGAGCTAGAACACAAAGCACTTTGGGTAATAAAAAGGCTCAATCATGATTTTGATCAGGCTAGAAAGGACCATTTGCTCCAAATCAATGAGCTAGAAGAATTAAGAAATGAGGCGTATGATAGTTCAAAAATTTACAAGGCAAGGACTAAAGCATTTCATGATAAACATATTGTGAAAAAGTCCTTTGAGCCTGGGCAAAAAGCATAGCTTTTCAACTCTAGACTCAAATTTTTTCCTGGAAAGCTTCGAACCAAATGGGAAGGCCATTATCTAATCATCTCCATCTCACCTTATAGGACGGCTTTCAAAGTTAATGGTCAAAGGCTTAAACCATTCATTAATGGACAAGCTCTTCAAAGAAATGTGGATTCCGCCCTCTTGGTGGATCCCATTTACTTTGAAGATTGAGAGCATTTCACGTCTTTCTAGCGACGTTAAACACTAGTTGTATTGAGTTCCTCCTTCGTTCTAAAAAATAATAATAATAAAAATAAAATAAAATAAAATAAAAATTTAAGTATTAGCTGCCGGGCGACCATCGCCCGGGTAATTCTGATAAAAAGTATCAGGTGCTGGCAATCATTCACCCAGCCTTGGGCGGCCATCGCCCAGAGAAAAAAAAAATTTGCGTGGAAGTATCAGGTGCCGGTCAATCATTCACCTAGCCTTGGGCGACCATCGCCCGAAAAAATAAAAATAAAAATTGTGTGTCAGTATCAGGTACCGGGCAATCATTCACCTGGCCTTAGGCGATCATCACCCGAAAAGAAAAATAAAAATAAAATAAAAATAAAAAATAATAAAATAAAATAAAATTTACGTGTAAATATCAGGTGTCGAGTGATCATTCGCCCGGCCTTGGGTGACCATCGCTCAGAAAAAAAAAAAAAAAAAAAATTAAAATAACCAAATTTTCTTTGCATTCTTTATTTCATTGCATTTTCATTTATTGAATTTTTATTTCTTTACATTTTATTGTTGTTTGTGTACATACATGTTATGTTTTTTTTTTTTAAAAAAAAAAAAAAAAAGCAGTTGTTCAAAGTTACATTCCGTATTGCTAGAAACGTTAAACTTAACACCCACAAGACATATTGTGTCTTTTATCCCTTGTATAGTGCATGTTTACTTTCCTTTTCATTTTTTATTTTTCTTTCATTGCTAGAAACGTTAAACTTAGCACCCACAAGACATATTGTGTCTTTTGTCCCTTGTATAGTGCATGTTTACTTTCCTTTTCATTTTTTATTTTTCTTTCATTTTGTTTCTTTATATGCTTTCATAACAAGAAAAGTAAAAAATTAAATGTTCTTTTTTCCATTGTGCACTTCTGCATAGTTATGCATGTTTTAATTTTTACCAAGGGTTTCATCTCATATCTCTTTGCATCGTGTTATATATTGTTTTAGACTATATGCATTGCTTATCCCATGTGATATTTGATGTGAGTTTGCTAGTATGGTTATACAACTAGGTTTTTGCATCCAAGTTTGGGGGAGACATCTTTCCATTGCCGGACTTCATAGTTTTTACCATCACGGTATACTCTTTTCATCATTTTTCATTATTCTCATTGCACATTGAGAACAATGTATAGTTTAAGTTTGGGGGTAAGGTCATCATGATTCATTCTGTTCTAAGTTGAGATTTAAATACATGAAGAGATTTGAGATGTGTTTGGCAATGATTTCGAACTTTTGAAGCATAGTGCCTTTGAAAAGCAAGTTGTTAGAGTCTAATACTTCTTGTATGCTCTAGGATGCCATTTAGGGGTAAATTTCAATTTTTGACATCATATTTACTTTTGTGGTACACATCATCTTGTTGGTTAAAAATACTTTGAGAGTTGATTCTAGAATTCTACATTTACACTTGTGCACACTAACATTCAATTTGTGGGGTACATGCTTAGTTGATTATTGTTTTGGTTTATCCCAATTGAGCTAGTATGCATTGAAAGCTTTCATTCTTGATAAAATGACCTTGCAAAGAAAAGAAATAAAAGCATTCACCGAGGTGAGCAAAATCACTCGCAAAAGGTGAGAAATAGAAATAGAAATAGAAATAGAAATAGGAACAAAAAATAAAATAAAAAATAAAAAAAAAAAAGCATTCACCAAAGGTGAAAGAAAAAAAAAAATCAAATAAAAAAATGAAATCAAATAAAAAATAAATAAATAATGTTTGATTGAATAACAAGGTTCATTCAATGTCTTGATGGCTGGTACTATATATGTATGCTAGTTTGAGGGTAAGGCTATGCCATTACATTGATTTGCTAGGATAGCAACACATTTTGATGCCGGTTCACTCAAAAAGAGTGATAGAATTGATTCAATTTGCATGATTAATTGCTTGATGTGTGGAGGACCATTCTTACTTATATGATGTTGAAATGTTGAGAATAACTTAGAAATGGCAGAAATTTGCATACTTGAAGTAGTCTACTTTCAACACTTGTTTGATATGTGTCGTTGCTTCTCAAGTAAGAAAGAGTTGTTGATGTTTATGGGTACCATTTCTGGAAACCCTCACAAGACTTCACTCATCCACTAGGGGTAACCTAGGGGTTGAAAAGGTTTGTTGCATATGATAAATGCAACCGTGATCCCTACGAAAGTTGTGTTATCTTTATTTGATTATTTAGTTTATAGTTGTATATATGTTGTTTCATTTTCATACTGTAGTTCATTGCTAAGGATTAGCAATATCTAAGTTTGGGGGCGTGATACGTGCTTAAATGTTGCACATTTTAGCACCTAAGTTAGGGTATTTCAGTCCTTACATCTATCTTACTTTCATATTTTAGTCCTAATTTATGTTTATGTGTATTTCAGGGCAATAAAGCTAAAATAGGCTTATAACGGTCCATTATGACCATTTTGGAGTCAAGCCAGAGTATCGGGACAAGATTCAGAAGGAAGTAGAAAAATGCAGCATCATCGCATCTGGACGCTAAGCTTCTGGCAGTAATTTTGTTACTGGTTTGTCCTATTTTTATGGCTACGGGTTTTAACCTTTTGGGTTGATTTTTGTAACCTAAGGGTTTTATTAGGTTTTGTATTAAAGAGAAAATAAGCCCATTATTTTTAGGGTTAGTTTTCATTATTTTAGGGGTTAGTTTTTATTATTATATTATTAAGTTTTATTTTTTATATATCGATATTCTCTCTGGAAAACACGAAAGAGGAGAAACAGAAGAACGGGCTAGGGTTTGGAAGAAAAAGCTCAGAGATGATGAATCCAAGGATGGAGATTATTTTGTCTTCAACTCCATCAGCCATGAGTGGTTGATTCTTCTACTTAAGGTTGGATAAACCCTAAGCATGTAACCTAACTTTTCTCTCTTTTACTATTTTGGGGATGTAAATTGTGTAATTTTTGTATAAACTTTCAATGTTATTAAATAAATTCTTCCAATTGGTAATCAATGTTAAATTCATGTTGTCTTATGTGTTTTTGCTTGTTAATCAACTTTTACACTTGATTTCTCTGTGATTTGAATCTTGTGATGTTTATGCATGGTGATAATTAGTTGTAGTTGTGCTTCAATTTGATGGAAATTGCTTTTACTTGATGGATGGTACTACACAATTAGGTTAATTCATTGTCTGATTAATTGTTTAAGTTCATGTTTAATTAGTTTAATTGCAATTTAATTATTAGGCAAATAGACCATCCATACTTGTGTTTGAATTCCATGCTCTTTGTCACAATTGCATTACCTTCTCGATTGATGTATGTTAAAATTGTAATTTGAATTGATGAGTCATGCTTTGGATTAATGAATTATACTACACCTAGTTTAATTGTCATTAAGTAGGTAATTCAAGTTTGAAATTGATGATTCATACTTTTCTTTGCAAATGTTAGCTACATTAGAATTACATTTAATTATTTCCCCAATTAGTGAAAGTTAGTGAGTTAGGGAATGTGCTTAGTAGTGAATCCTACACCCTAAGTCTCTTTCTAATCTTTTAAACTCCATTATTTTATTGCAGTCACTTAAGTTAAATTAGTTCTAATCACAAAACAAAACCCTTTTTAGCAATCACATAGACACTAAAGTAGAATTCAATTCTAAAAACTTATAATAGTTTAGATCTCTTGGGATGATCCCTACTCACTTCATACTCCATAGTATAAGTGTTTAGTGGTTTATAAATTATAAAATATAATACCCACTTGACATTATTTCTAAACCTAAAGTGTTATACATTATTTTGTGCACACGCTCGGTCGTATCAGTTGGCACAAAAAGTCCTATGTTGTCCAATGTAATGGTCGTTTCCTCGCAATTTTTCACCACCAGAAATCACGGATGTGTTGCATCAACATAGAGAACGCGAAAGTTTAAAGGAAGACATAACATAGGTGGGAAGGGCATTCAACACAGCTTTAATCAAGATTTCTTTTCCGCCAGCCGATAATGTACTAGATTTCCAGGAAACCAGCTGTTCCTGCATGTGTTAAGACACAAAATGGAACACAACCCTTTTTAGAATGACCAATAATTACCAACACTCCTAAGTAACGAGCATGCATTCCTTCCTTTGGAAGACCAAGCAAACTGTTTAAAGAGTACCTCAAATTACTGGAAGCATTTTTGGATAAGAAAATTGAAGATTTGGCAAAGTTGACTTGTTGTCCTAAGGCTCTCTCATACTGTTGCAATATTCTTTTTAAGGATTGAACTTCACTTGTCGAGGCTGACCAAAACACAATAGAATTGTCCACCAAAAAAATAAATAAATAAATAGGGCGATAGAGGATCGCCTTGCTGCAACCCACGGGAAGGATGAAAGAAGCCAACGGATTTCCCATTAATATTAATGGAATGAGTGACCGTAGAAACACAAGCAGAGATAAGCTTGATCCATTGTTTATGAAACCTCAAACGGTGCAACATTTGAAAGAGGAAGGCCCATTCAAGACGGTTATAAGCCTTACTCATATCCAATTTAAAGGCCATAAAAGCCTTTATTCCCTTCTGCTTATTTTTGAGGTAGTGTAGAATCTCATGAATGACAAGGATATTTTTTATTATATGTCTCCCTGTAACGAAAAAAACTCTGTGTTTCACTAATAATAGAGTCAATCACAACTTTCAACCTGTTAGTCATCACCTTTGTAATAATACAATATGAAACATTACATAATGAAATAGGCCTATAATGCGAAACTAAAGTAGGTGACATAATTTTAGGAATCAAAACAACATTGGTATGATTAAGACTTGAAAGCATATAACCTGAATGAAAAAAAACTGGCTATGACCGCAACAACATCACCTTTAAGCGCATCCCAGTACTTTTGGTAAAATAATGGCATCATACCGTCGGGTCCAAGAGCTTGGAGTGGAGCCATTTCAAACACCGCCTTTCGGATTTCCAATTCTATGGGGGGCTCAAAAGAGATTTATTCAAATCAAGAGAAATTTTTTGGCAATATACCTCAAAATTTGATCAATATTGGAAGGGTTTTGAGACTGAAATGGACGTTTAAAATATTAAAAGAAAATGGACTGGATTTAAGACTTTTCTTCATGCCATTGCCCTCCATCATCTGAAATGACAGATATAATGTTTTGAGCCCGTCTTCTTTTTGTAGTTGCATGGAAAAACTTAGTATTTTGATCCCCAAATTGAAGCCATTGGTTTCGAGACTTCTGCTTCCAAAAAAGCTCTTCTTCCAACCAGTACTATCGTAATAGTTGTTCAGCTTGTTAGACATGATGATGATTGTAGTCCTTGGTTTTTTGGCTTTTAAACTCTAAACATCACTTTCCACTTTAGCAATTTTATTCCGGGAATTACCATGGCTCTCTTTTGCCCATCGAATTAGAGTGACTTTACAAGATTTTAATTTCACAGCCCAACCAAATTTACGAGAAGCCCGAACATTTGTCTGCTAAGTAGTGGCAATAATGTAATATCCCTAATTTTAAAAGGACAGTCTCAGTATTTAAATTATTGTTTTAGTTCATAGATTATTTGATTTTTTTTGGGCTAATTGTATACTCGATTAATTGATTTAATTGATTATTTGATTACTTGTCTGATTTATTTAGTTGTTTTTATATTTATTTGAATTAATTGAATTATGTGTATTAACTTGTTTAAATGCTAGGTGTTTAATTTTAATTTTTGTTAGGAATTAAATGATTTATATTTTTTATTTTATTTTTATTTAAATGGTTATGGATATAAATGATGAACCATCTAATTGAGTCACATGGACTACTTGGATAGAAGGCTTAACGATTATGGATACTACCCACGGATAGTGTATAAATATATATGGGTATATATGTATATATATGGATGGTTATAATCACTATTATTATTTATTTATTATTTAATAATAATAAAAAGTAGCAATATATATATATATATATATATATATATATATATATATATATATACAGTAATAATGTTTATATTGTATATATGTAAATATATATCACGTCTACAAACTTGGAATTATATATTTATGTATTTATTTCTTTTCTTTTATTCTTTTATTAGTCTTAGCTTGCATATAGGATTAGGGTTGTGTTATGGCGTATATATACATATATATATATATATATATATAAGGTTAAAGGAGGTTAGAGTTATTATATATGATATATTGTGTGCATAGAGGCTGTGAGATACAGAGAGAAGAGAAAGAGAATTGAGATAAGAGAGAGTGAAAGTTTGGCCAAGAATCTAAGGACAGACCAAGGAGGAAGGTTGAGGGCTGTTCGGGGGTTAAAACCAAAGTAGTAGGAGCCTTCGACGGCGGCCAAGGATTGCTGGAAAGTCTAGGAAGAAGAGATTAAGGTTTCTATCCGAAACCTAGAGGCAAGTTCTTCTTCTATCTCCTTCCTTTAGACTTGTGTTCTATACTTACCAAGGTTAATTCCAGGATTATTCAGAGATTAAATTGGACATGTTTGCATGCTTAAATTGATTTAAAACTGAGTTATATATTATTTTCTGTTCTTGCTAAACCTTGAATTTTATCACATGAGAACTTGTTTTACTTGGTGTTCAAGATGCATAATATATTCAAATAATTATTTGAGACTGTATGGGACTTCATTGGGACCCTTAAGGACCTGAACGGGGGTGATCGGAATGTCCAAAAGTCGCCAGAGACGAAGAAGACGGAGGATAACAAAACTAGAGGCAGCTCTACTCCTGAGACTTCACTTGTGCGTGGGTTTTAGCTACTATGTTTGGTTTTGGGATATTTCAAGGCTGTGTAGGTCAATTTAAGAATTATAAATTACTACAATGGACATGTTAAATACTCAGGATGCATAATTTATAATAATATTCCATGGACTTGAACAATATGAAATTTAAATATTTTGCAAATTGTAAACAAATGATTTAATTGCTTAATGTTAATTTAGCAAGTTAAATGGATGTTTTATCATGCCATTAGTAATATCATATATTTAGTTTATTATCTGATTTTTTTATGCATGTTTCTGGAATTAATTGATGTTTTATTTTAATTATTTCATCAATTATTGAACTGTATGGATCTGATGCACCAGTATGGGATGGTGGCATCTTAGGGACGGATTAACTAATAAAAGTTAAGTCTTACCTACTTAGATATATAAAGGAATGGATTAACCATAGAGTTAAGTCCTCCTTATTTATGTCGGGCCACTGTATCAGATAGGTGACATTTTTAACTTATGCTTATACGAACTTTATATAAATATGATTATATTGCCATGATATGAGCTTGAGTCTCAGGATCATGGTTAGAGTATGTACATTGCCTAAGATGGATAACTGGATATAGTAGACATTTATGTGCCCTGGTAGGTCAGGTAGTGATGCCCACTTTATGTGCAATTTACATGTTACCTTCTATTCAAGTTGAGACAGACCTATAGTCCAGTGTGCGTCCTATAGTGTGTGTGTGTGTGTATATGGATTACATAGCTATTTTTGAGTTGACTAGGATGTATACGTGTATCGGATTTCTGTTTGGATTGTAGTAGAGTAAAACTTGTTCGTAGGCCTAACCCACAATTATTTTTCAGGGGTTCAACAGTTCAAGTCTTAGAGTTGTTCGTGCTAAGCAAAGATAATCATTCACTCTTTCGACTACGTATGACTTTTCTTTATATTTTAGTTTTGGATTTGATTACAGTTTAGTTATTTATTTCCAGTTGGGATATTATTAGGGGTCCACTAGATGGATTCCCAAGTTGTAATAGTATTGGAGGTTTTAAAAATTTTATTGGAGGATTATTTAATTAGTATTTCAAGGATTATTTAGATTTCTTTCAGCTTAATTTTTTTTATTCTTTATTTCTTTTGTACTCAATACATGTTTAAATATTAATTGTTTGATATCCTTCGGTTCTGTACTCGGGCTTAATCACCCACGACTTTAGAATCGAGAGGTATCACAGTTGGTATCAGAGCACTCCAGGTTCAAGTGTCTCTAAGGTTTTTTTGTTATAAGACTTCTGCGTAGCGTATTCTTTTATTTACAGCTTAAGTCAAGATTCATTGTATTCCTTTACAATCCGTTTAAATCATACTGATATCTGTCTTTCTATGTTAATATAATAGTTAACGCTAGAAGCAAACGGAACAATCAGAGAAACAGGAAGCGAAGGGAAGCGGCACATGGGCAGCAAGATCCCCTATAGCGTCAAAAAATGGAAAAAGAGCAACAATTGCCTGGGTTTCAGGATGATGATGTTCAGTTGCACGTAGAATAGGAGAAAGTTTAGTAGACTCAAGAATCTCAGGATCGGGGCTATAATTAAGGCAGAGAGCCAGAATATCCTCCTCATCTAAATGAGCTCATTGCTCGGGCTATAGAAACAAGTGTAACAGCTGCACTTTAGAATCAGCCACAGGTTCAGCAAGCACCTATACCAGCACCAGTGGTTCAGACTAATCCTTAGGAAAAGGCTAAGAGTTCTTTCACAAAGGGGAGCCCACCTGAGTTCTTAGGCTTCATCAATGCGAAAGTAGCTCACCAATAAAAGAAGGACATCGAGCGACATCTTCGTATGGTTAAGTGTACAAAGGTTCAGAAGCAAATGTTTGCTACCTTCAAGCTTGTCGGAGATGCACTCTAGTGGTGGGAGTCAGTTACCACCGCGGATAAGAGGACTTCATTGACCTGTGATCAGTTCAGTGCTTGCTTCGATGAGAAGTACTTTCCATATGTAGTCAGGACAGCTATGAAGACAGAGTTCCTTAATCTAGAGTAGGGGAACATGACAGTGGCAGAGTATAAGCAGTAGTTCACATACTTATCCCTTTTTACTCCAGAGGAGGTGGATACAGAGGAGAATAAATGTAATAGTTTCGTTAAGGGACTTATGTGGTCTATTAAGCGATCTATTACAAGTAGTCTAGCCTACACTACTTATGCTCAAGTCGTGGATGTTGTTCTGTAGTAGTATCAGTTAACTGTGAATTTCAGATAGGCTAGGGTTGAGAAGCAGTGTGATACCCCTCGATTCTAAAGCCACGGGTGATCAAGTCCGAGCACAGATCCGAGGGATACCAGACAATTAATATGTAAACAAGCAGGAATACAAAAGAGAATAAAAGAAATAAATATTAAAGCTGAAAGAATTTTATAATATAAAAAATAAAAAAATAAAAAATAAAAAAAACCTCAAAATTATTTAATTAATACACCAATAATCAAATAATTAGATTAAATAACGATTAAATAATTAATTTAAAACAAATAAACAATTACAATTAAACAATTAATTTTAAACAAATAATTAATTAATTTAAACAAATACACAATTAACCAATTAAGCAAATAAGCACAAATTAAATAAAAATGCAATAAAATCAAAAATCATTAATTAAAATACCAAGACTATCCTTTCTAAAATTAGGGGTATTACAAGCGAGGTGACAGAGACTCTGCTAATTAGCTAGCTGAGAAAGGGAATGGCAATGGACACCGACACAATGATAAGGGCAGATTCCTAGGATAACGGTCTTAGAAGAAACACAAGGGTGGTTCAGATGTTCACAGAGATGAGGCACCTATTCAGAGGCAGCAGAATGGGGGACCACAGGCAGGATCGGATCAGCCACAGGCTAACCAACAGAGGAAGAAATTTGGCATTTTCCAGGGTAGTTACTATACTTATGGAAAGTTTGGTTACACTTCCAGGCAGTGTCCTAAAGCAGGACAGGGATAGGAACAACATGTGCACCAAGGACAGAGGGCACCATTACCTTTACCCACTCCACAGATTTCACAGATTTAGTGACAGACATATCCGGCTTTACCAGTACCACCGCAGCAGCAGGGACAGGCACCACAGCAGTTGTATTATGGCAGGGTATATAACCCCGTGCCACAGGATGTTCAGACACCTCAGGCTGTTGAGGGTATGTTTCATATTCATGGTACACATGGTCGTGTTTTATTTGATACGGGTGCTACACATTCATTCGTATCTAAATCATTTGTTACATTATCTAGGATGACGAAGTGAGTATGCGATATACCTCATGGTATTTCTACACCTGTAGGCGATACCGCCATTTTACATAAGAGTGATGGCCCTGTGACACTAGATATTGGTAGACTCAGATTTTTAGCCAATCCATTGGTCCTGGACATGCACACTTATGATGTGATACTTGGGATGAATTGGTTATCTCACTACCATGCCAAAGTTAATTGCTATGACAGGTCTATTGTATTAACTATACCTGGTTAGGATATATATGTTGTCGCTATGCCACGTTCTAACGGGGTTTCTAGCACCTATTTGTTCTATATAGAGAAGGAGACCGAAGAGGAGATTTTTGTGTCACTACCAATAGTACAGGAATTTCCGGATGTGTTTCAAGAGATTCCAGAGTTGCCACCAAGTCGAGAGATAGACTTTATTATTGACTTAGCTCCAGGTACTACGCCTATTGCTAGGGCACCATATGGGATGGCACCAGTGGAGATGCGCGAGCTGAGGGATCAGATTTAGCAATTACTCAGTTGGGGTTTTATTCGTAGGAATACTTTACTCTGGAGAGCACCGATTTTGTTTGTAAAGAAGAAGGATGGTTCACTTCGTTTGTGTATAGATTACAGGGAGTTGAACAAGGTTACTATTCGTCACAAGTATCCTTTACCCAGGATTAATGATCTTTTCGATCAACTAAAGGGAACTACTATTTTTTCTAAAATTAATTTACGTTCTGGATATCATCAACTTTGGGTTAAGAAGCAAGATGTTCTTAGGACAGCGTTTCTCACCAGATATGGTTCTTATGAGTTTCGCGTCATGCCTTTCGGATTGACTAATACATTGGCAGTCTTCATAGATTTAATGAACAGAGTCTTCAGGGCTTACTTAGATCAGTTTGTCATCGTGTTTATTAATGATATTTTGATCTATTCTAAGATAAAGGACGATCATGTTAAACATCTTCGAACAGTGTTACAGACGCTCCATGAACATCAGTTATATGCCAAGTTTGAGAAATGTAAATTTTGGCAGCAGGAAATGAAGTTTCTGGTTCACATAGTGTCAGAAAGGGGGATAGCAATGGATCCAGCCAGGGTTTCAACAGTGGTAGAGTGGGGACAGCCTACTTCACCTACAGAGATTTGGAGTTTCCTCAGATTGGTAGGATACTATCGTAGGTTCATTCAGGGTTTCTTGAAGAAAGTAGGACCACTCACTCATTTGACTAACAAGGGTGTACGGTTCGTATGGGATGAACACTATCAGAAAGCTTTTGATGAGCTAAAGAATAAGTTGACTTCTACACCAGTTCTGTCTACTCCACAGAACGGGATAGAGTATCTTGTCTATAAAGATACTTCTTTGCAAGGTCTTGGGTTTATTTTGATGCAGATGGAACGACCAATTTCGTATGGATCTCGTACGCTTAAGCCTCATGAGCTTAATTATCCAACACATGATTTGGAATTGGCAGCTGTGGTTTTTGCCTTACGCATTTGGAGGCATTATCTGTTGGGAAAGTCTTTCAGATTATTTAGTGATCACAAGAGTCTGCAGTATTTGTTCACTCAGCGGAAGCTGAATTTGAGACAGCGCAGATGGTTAGAGTTTATGAAAGACTATCATTTCTCTATATAGTACCATCTAGGGAAAGTGAATGTGGTGGCAGATGCACTCAGTCGTCGACCCTATGCTAGCCTTTCTGCATTATTTGCCACTGAGTGGGATGCTTTGAAAACAGCTGATGAGTTATCTGATGCTTTTACGGCTTGCATGGTAGTTATACCTTCTATCATTCACAAGGTCCAGAAGGTACAACTTATGGATCAGCAGTGCATTGATAAAGTTGCAGAGATAGCTTCTGGGGAGGTTCCATTTTACTATGTTGGGACTGATGGGGGCTTGAGGTACAAAGGGCGTTTAGTGGTACCTTCTACTGACGATTTGAGGAAGGATGTGATGATGGAGACTCATCATTTTGAGTTTTTTGTTCATCAAAGAGGAGATAAGATGTATCAGGATATGAAACAACAGTTTTGGTGGGCAAGGATAAAGAAGGACTACTATCTTTGTCTCTAAATATAGTACTTATCAGATGGTCAAGATCGATCACCAAAGACTGCCAGGATCTCTACAACCATTACCTATATCGGTGTGGAAGTGGGAGAGTATTTCTATGGATTTTGTGGAGGAATTGCCTAATTTGTTTAAGGAACACAATTCCATTTGGGTTATTGTGGATTGGTTGACCAAATCAGCTCATTTTTTGCCTATTCGCACTGATTGCACTTCGGAACAGTTGGCGAAACTTTACATTACAGAGATTATGAAATTACATGGCATTCCGTTATCTATTATATCGGATAGGGATTCGAGCTTTGTGTCAGGATTCTGGAAGAGTTTTCAGCAGGCTTTGGGTACAAAGTTGCATCTTAGCACTGCTTATCATTTTCAGACTGATGGACAGACCGAGAGGGTTAATCAGATCATGGAGGATATGTTTTGTTCTTGTATTCTTAACTCTAAGGGCCACTGGGAGGATTATTTGCCACTTATAGAGTTTGCATATTACAATAGTTTCCAGAAGACTATTGGTATGGCACCTTTTAAGGCATTATACGAACGACCATGTAGATCTCCTGTTTGTTGGATGGAGGTTGGCGAGAGCAGATTTTTGGGTCCTGAGTTTATTATGGATACCTCTGAGAAGATCGTTCTTATTAGGGATCGTATGCGCACTGCCCAGAATAGGCAGAAGAGTTATGCAGATCGTCGTATTCGTACGTTGGAGTTTCAGGTTGGAGATCAGGTTCTACTCAAAGTGTCTAATGTAAAAGGAGTAATGTGCTTTGGGAAGAAAAGCAAGTTGGCACTGCGGTTTGTTAGTCTATTCATGATTATGGATCGAGTTGGAGTTGTGGCTTATCGGTTAGCACTTTCGGACCTTTTAGATTATGTACACAATGTGTTTCATGTTTCCATGTTGCAAAAATTTCTGCTAGATGAGGATCGTTATCAGCATATTGATGTTGGTGAGATTGAGTTGCAGCCGGATGTAACATATGTGGAGCCACCGTGTCATATTGTAGACTGTCGGGATCAAATTTTTCGCAATAAGGTTATCCCTTTAATGTGTGTCCAGTGGAGCCATCATAATGAAGCTGAGTCCACTTGGGAATGGGAGGATGTCATTTGCTCAACGTTTCCAGAAATTATGGAATAAGGTAAGGGCGAATTCCGAAGACGGAATTCCTTTTGTTATAGGGGAAGAATGTAATACCCTTAATTTTAAAAGGATGGTCTCGGTATTTAAATTATTGTTTTATTTCATTTTTATTTCATTATTTGATTTTTTTTTTTGGCTAATTGCATACTCGATTAATTGATTTAATTGATTATTTGATTACTTGTCTGATTTATTTAGTTGTTTGTATATTTATTTGAATTAATTGAATTATCTGTATTGACTTGTTTAAATTTTAGGCGTTTAATGGTAATTTTTGTTAGGAATTAAATGATTTATATTTTTTATTTTAATGGTTATGGATATAAAGGATGGACCATCCAATTGAGCCACATGGACTACTTGGATAAAAGGCTTAATGGGTATAGATACTACCCACGGATAGTGTACATATATATATAGGTATATATGTATATATATGGATGGTTATAATCACCATTATTATTTATTTATTATTTAATAATAATAAAAGTAGTGATATATATATATATATATACACACACACACACACACAGTAATAATGTTTATATTGTATATATGTAAATATATATCACGTCTACAAACTTGGCATTATATATTTATGTATTTATTTCTTTTCTTTTATTCTTTTATTAGTCTTGGCTTGCATATAGGATTAGGGTTATGTTATAGCCTATATATATATATATATATATATATATATATATATATATATATCAGGTTAGAGGAGGTTAAGGTTATTATATGTGATATATTGTGTGCAAAGAGGCTGTGAGATACAGAGAGAAGAGAAAGAGAACTGAGAGAAGAGAGAGTGAGAGTTTGGCCAAGAATCTAAGGCCGGACCAAGAAGGAAGGTTGAGGACTGTTTGGGGGTTAGAATCAGAGCAATAGGAGGCTTCGACGGCAGCCAAGGATCACCGGAAAGTCTAGGAAGAAAAGGTTAAGGTTTCAATCCGAAACCTAGAGGCAAATTCTTCTTCTATCTCCTTCCCTTAGACTTGTGTTCTATACATACCAAGGTTAATTCCAGGATTATTTAGAGATTAAATTGGGCATGTTTGCATGCTTAAATTGATTTAAAATTGAGTTATGTATTATTTTATGTTCTTGTTAAACCTTGAATTTTATCACTTGAGAACTTGTTTTAATTGGTGTTCAAGATGCATAACATATTCAAATAATTATTTGGGATTGTATGGGACTTCGTTGGGACCTTAACGGGGGCGATCAAAATGTCCAAAAGTCGCCGGAGATGAAGAAGACGGAGGATAGTAGGAGTAGAGGCGGCTCTACTCCTGGGACTTCACCTGTGCGTGGGTTTTGGCTAGTGTATATGGTTTTGGGGTATTTCAGGGCTGTGTAGGTCAATTTAAGAATTGTAAACGACTACAATGGACATGTTAAATACTCATGATGCATAATTTATAATAATATGCCAGGGACTTGAACAATATGAAATTTAAATAATTTGCATATTGTAAACAGATGATTTAATTGCTTAATGTTAATTTAGCAAGTTAAATGGATGTTGTATGATTTTTATCGTGCATTAGTAGTATAATATATTCAATTTATTATCTAATTTTTATTATACTTGTTTCTAGAATTAATTGATGTTTTATTTTAATTATTTCATCAATTATTGGACTGTATAGATGTGATGCACCAATATGGGATGGTGGCATCTTAAGGACGGATTAACTAATAAAAGTTAAGTCTTACCTACTCGGATATATAAGGGAATGAATTAACCATAGAGTTAAGTCCTCCTTATTTATGTTAGGCCACTTGTGACGACCCTGGTTTTTAGGCCAACGTGTCCTGTGATAAACCAAAGATTGACTCGATAACGGATCCGATATGTGGAAGCGAAAACAGAAAATAAGACTGTAAGAAGTCAAAATGACCTTCCATGAGGTCGTGGAACTCAATGAGAACTGACGCGGAAGCAAAAGACCAAAAATATGACAAATAAGCCCCCAGGGGCAAAATAGTCATTTCTAAAAACTATGGACGCGGGTGAACCGAGCACACCGCTGGAAGGACAACGAAAAACTAATCAAGATGGACTCAAGAATCACTTGATTTGGGGTTCGGATGAAGAAAATATGAAACTCCAAAGTTTCATAAAATCAAACTTTTGGGTTTGAAATCAATGCGGCAAGGGTACTTTACATGAATTGAAATGGTTATTTTAGACCAAACTAAATGCAACTAAGTATACCATTAGATAGACCAGGAAAAATTAATGAATCTAGACTCAAGGATCACTTGATTCGAAATCCGGACGAAGAAGATATGAAACGTCAAAGTTTCAAAAAAATCATCTTTTGGGTTTAAAAACAGTGCGGTATGGGTATTTGACAAGGGGTAAAATGGTCTTTTAAAATACAATTAGATGCAACCGTGCATACCATTGGATAGACAAGAAAAAGTTAATAAACTTAGACTCAAAAATCACTTGATTTGGAGTTCAGATGATGAAGATATGAAGCCTCAAAGTTTCAAAAAAATAGACTCACTTTCCGGGTCAAAAATCTGGGCATGAATAGTGGTTGAACAGCAAGCCACATTTGATTTTTTTCCCAGAACTGAGGCTATGAACGGACCCTTAAACGAGCTTTTCTGGAAAAACACGAAGAAGAAACCCCCTTAAAATCACGTTTTCCACACGATATTGTAGAAGAAACCAAAAAAAAAAAAAAAAAACATGATGTAAAGTCCCTAAAATGCCCCTTGAACAGCGTAGGTCAAGATGGAACAAAAAAGCTGCTACATGAATTTTTTTTCCAGAAACTGCCCACAACTGAGAGCGAAAACCGACTGCCAAACGAATTTTTATGAAAAAACACCAAACACAAACCCCCCTCAAAATTCAGTTTGCTACGTGACTTGTGAGAGAATTGAAAAAAAACATAATGTAGAATGCCCAAAATGCCCCTCCATGAAATCTGGTCATGGAGGTCCAAAAAGCTACTAAATAAAAATCAGAAACCTGAACTTTACGATGGATTTTCGGCACCAAGACTACATTTTCTGGAAAAAATGAAAAAGAAACCCCCCCTAAAATCATGTTTTCTAAGCGACCATGTCCAAAGAAGAAAATAAAACTGATGTGAAAGGTCCAGAATGCCCCTAGGTCAGATTATGCAAAAAAAGCGCCAAATGAATTCACAAGAGGCTCAAATCACCAAGGATGAGGTTTTACCCGGAAACGACCATGCACGCAAACGTAACATACCTATTAGGACGTGCTACAATGGTCCATGACTTAAAAATACCACCGATGCAAAATCCGACCCCCCAACGGGCAAAAAGGCAAAAATGGAACTTAGAATGAAAACTCGGAATCCAAAAATACAAATGGGATCAAATGACCGTTTGGCTCTTGGCCACACTTCAAACATGATTTATAAGACCCTATGAAAGAATGAAAATGAAATTCCCACACCCGATGCAACCATGGTGAAACAATGACTTGGCATTTTTCCATATTTACCTAATATTTCAAGAAGTTAGAAGTTACAAAAAATTTAATATACATGTCAATGGCCTCCGGTCTCATTTCATATATGTTGAATACATTGAAAGGAGTGCACTTAAGTACACATGACATACATGGAATCAAATAATACAAGTTTTACATATAAGTCTACAAAATGACATTTCATGCTAACATTTGCATGAAATGCAAACTTGAAAGCTACACGACATCCAAGGAATGCTAAGCATCACGAACCAAGTCTTCGTACCTGAAATATGCCCCAGTAACGTAGGGGTGAGCAACATAAAGCTACTCATAGGAGATAAGCATGCATCGACCTAACATTTTACAATTTCATCACCTTAAGGTGAAACATGTCAAAGGGGCTCATGCCACCTAATGTCTATGTCAAAGTGAGACTCAGGGCGCATCCGAAGCTATCATAGAGCATAAGCAATAAGAATCATGATACATATACAAATATGAAACAAGTCAAGTTTGGGATAATCCAAAGAACACGATAAGAATTATACACGGAATCAAGAATAAGGCATAATATCTATGCAAGTATACAAGGATGGAACATTCCATATAACATATCAATAAGTATGCTCGGACATATGTTAACAAGAATTACATTATCGATGCAATTAACATGACAATGAGTATACTTGAAATCACGAATGGGGCATAATATCTATGTTCCAATTGAATCTATAGGATCAATCCTAAACTACATTAGAACATCAAAACACAAATTACAATTTGAATGCCATCTAACCAACATTAGAACTTCTAATACAACGCGTAAAGCATGATTTCTCTAAGTTAACATCTTGCAACTTAAAATGGGAAATCAACAAAGAAACAACAAGTCACAACATCATCTAGTTATCAACTTGAAATGAAATGCGAAATCAAATAAAGTAGATACTTGGACGTCACGCCGGATCAAACCGACAATGTGGTTACTTTAGGGTTACTAGCCCATGGGTAACCTCCCTATATGCGTACTAGACTAATTAGAGGGACTATCCCCCGTACTAGAACCACGTCCTAGCCGTAGCCAAACAACGACATACCCAAGTTTCCAAAATCAACAAGTTGTGCAACAACGTATATATCAGCATGTATATACAAGATAAACAACTATCTACCATGCACAACCAAATTTGGAAACCTATACAATACATGCTCTAAGTCCACAACTAATATGATATGATCAACTGAAGGAACAAATCCTGAAGTCTAAAGATCAACTGAAGGAACGCAAAACCATGAACTGAGACAACACCCCATACGAATCGGCACGTTAACTCAACGTCAACTACCGAGAGAATCCCAAGACAACGAAACGTTGAAACATGATAGAAGAAGAGAGTGACAAGGCAGTACGAACAGTGACTAGAACCCGCCCACACTTACTCGTCAGCAAGGTAGCATGACAGTATAAGGCACTAGTTCGTAACATGCCCCAGAAAGGAACTTTTCGATACAAATGACATCAATGTCAGAAACGATCATTACCAAAAGCTCTGTGGGAACCAGGCATCTGCGAGAGTTGGGGTAGCTAATCCCAAAACTCTGACAACAATGACACTGACACCATTACGCTTAAGGTCTTAGATCAAGAAGCTACGAAGGAAAACGAAATGAAACGATGCCTCTCTGGCCCACATCTCACTCCACCAGACAAGAATTGTGATTCTACACTCACATGAGCCTTACTCGTATCGATTGACAAAACAGACAAGAAGGTTCCCGACATGGGTCCTTACAGAATGAATTTCTCCTATCCAAAGAGGAAACTCGTGAAACAGGAATGCATCCAAGGGATACGACAAATCCTAAGAGGCAATGCCAAAACCAGACATAAAATTAAACAGCTAGCATGCATCATAGCAATGGACTATCTACTCAAGGTGCCACATAAGCAAACATGTCAAACAAAGATGCTTTTAAACACACAAGCATATAAGTGCAGAAAACATGTCATCATACCGAGCATGTTATCAAACAAAGCACGTAAACATGTTATAATACCAAAACATGTTATCATAGGCATATAAATAAATCAAGGTACACCAACAAAAGCATGATATGCACCTAAAACCCATCGTCCTAAGGTTTTCGAACCCGGACGCTCTGATACCACCTGTGACGACCCTGGTTTTTAGGCCAGCGTGTCCTATGATAAACTGAAGATTGACCCGATAACGGATTCGATATACGGAAGCAAAAATAGAAAACAAGACTCTAAGAAGTCAAAATGACCTTCCATGAGGTCGTGGAACTCAATGAGAACTGACCTGGAAGCAAAAGGCCAAAACTATGACAAATAAGCCCCCAGGGGTAAAATAGTCATTTCTAAAACTGTGGACTCGGGTACCACCGAGTAGACCGCTGGAAGGACAATAAAAAATTAATCAAGATGGACTCAAGAATCACTTGATTCGGGGTTCGGATGAAGAAAATATGAAACTCCAAAGTTTCATAAAATCAAACTTTTGGGTTTGAAATCAATGTAGCAAGGGTACTTTACATGAATTGAAATGGTCATTTTAGACCAAACTAGATGCAACTGAGTATACCATTAGATAGACCAGGAAAAATTAATGAATCTAGACTCAAGGATCACTTGATTCGAAATCCGGAAGAAGAAGATATGAAACGTCAAAGTTTAAAAAAAAATCATCTTTTGGGTTTAAAAACAGTGCGGTATGGGTATTTGACAAGGGGTAAAATGGTCTTTTAAGATATAATTGGATGCAACTGTGCATACCGTTGGATAGACAAGCAAAAGTTAATAAACTTAAACTCAAAAATCACTTCATTTGGAGTCCGGATGATGAAGATATGAAGCCTCAAAGTTTCAAAAAAAGAGACTCACTTTCCGGGTCAAAAATCTGGGCATGAATAGTGGTTTAACAGCAAGCCACATTTGATTTTTTTCCCAGAACTGAGGCTATGAACGGACCCTTAAACGAGTTTTTCTGGCAAAATACGAAGAAGAAACCCCCCTTAAAATCACGTTTTCTACACGATATCGTGTAAGAAACCAAAAAAAACATGATGTAAAGTCCCTAAAATACCCCTTGAACAGCGTAGGTCAAGCTGGAACCAAAAAGTTGCTACATGAATTTTTTTCCAGAAACTGCCCACAACTGAGAGCAAAAACGGGCTACCAAACAAATTTTTATGGAAAAACACCAAAAACAAACCCCTCTCAAAATTCAGTTTTCTATGTGACCAACGAGAGAATTGAAAAAAAACACAATGTAGAATGCCCAAAATGCCCCTCCATGAAATCTGGTCATGGAGGTCCAAAAAGCTGCTAAATAAAAATCAGAAACCTGAACTTTATGATGGATTTCCGGCCCCAAGACGACATATTCTGGAAAAAAACTAAAAATAAACCCCCTCTAAAATCATGTTTTCTAAGCGACCATGTCCAAAGAAGAAAATAAAACTGATGTAAAAGGTCCAGAATACCCCTAGGTCAGATTATGCAAAAAAAAGTGCGAAATGAATTCACAAGAGGCTCAAATCACTAAGGATGAGGTTTTACTCGGAAATGACCATACACACAAACGTAACTTACCTATTAGGACATGCTACAACGGTCCACGACTTAAAAATACCACCGATGCAAAATCCGACCTCCAACGGGCAAAAAGGCAAAAATGGAACTTGGAATGAAAATTCGGAATCTAAAAATACAAAAAGGGATCAAATGACCGTTTGGCCCTTGGCCACACTTCAAACATGATTTATAAGACCCTATGAAAGAATAAAAATGGAATTCCCACACCCGATGCAACCATGGTGAGACAATGACTTAACATTTTTCCATATTTTCCTAATATTTCAAGCAGTTAGAAGTTACAAAAAATTCAATATACATGTCAATGGCCTCCGGCCTCATTTCATACATGTTGAATACATTGAAAGGAGTGCACTTAAGTACACATTACATACATGGAATCAAAGAATACAAGTTTTACATATAAGTCTACAAAATGACATTTCATGCTAACATTTGAATGAAATGGAAACTTGAAAGCTACACGAAATCCAAGGAATGCTAAGCATCACAAACCAAGTCTTCGTACCAGAAATATGCCCCGGTAACGTAGGGGTGAGCAACATAAAGCTACTCGTAGGAGATGAGCATGCATCGACCTAGCATTTTACAATTTCATCACCTTAAAGTGAAACATGTCAAAGGGGCTCATGCCACCTAACGTCTATGTCAAAGTGAGACTCAGGGCGCATCCTAAGCTATCATGGAGCATAAGCAATAAGAATCATGATACATATACACATATGAAACAAGTCAAGTTTGGGATAATCCAAAGAACACGATAAAAATTATACACAGAATCAAGAATAAGGTATAATATCTATGCAAGTATACAAGGATGGAACATTCCATATAACATGTCAATAAGTATGCTCGGACATATGTTAACAAGAATTACATTATCGATGCAATTAACATGACAATGAGTATACTTGAAATCACGAATGGGGCATAATATCTATATTCCAATTGAATCTATAGGATCAATCCTAAACTACATTAGAACATCAAAACACAAATTACAATTTCAATGACATCTAACCAACATTAGAACTTCTAATACAACGCGTAAAGCATGATTTCTCTAAGTTAACATCTTGCAACTTAAAATGGGAAATCAACAAAGAAACAACAAGTCACAACATCATCTAGTTATCAACTTGAAATGAAATGTGAAATCAAATAAAGTGGATACTTGGACGTCACGCCGGATCAAACCGACAATGTGGTTACTTTAGGGTTACTAGCCCATGGGTAACCTCCCTATATGCGTACTAGACTATATAGAGGGACTATCCCCCGTACTAGAACCACGTCCTAGCCGTAGCCAAACAACAACATACCCAAGTTTTCAAAATCAACAAGTTGTGCAACAACGTATATATCAGCATGTATATACAAGATAAACAACTATCTACCATGCACAACCAAATTTGGAAACCTATACAATACATGCTCTGAGTCCACAACTAATATGATATGATGGATGTCGAATCTTCAGTGTGTGATTCGTTACACGCTATACATGAAAGATGTTAAATACGAAGTGTGCAAATCATTACACAAGGTAACAATATATTCAATAAGGAAAACATATTCTTATGAGTATAAACATAGCAGCTATGTTACCCAATGCTCAAAACATAACCAAATGAATATACAACAAGTCCAAGTCCTTGATTTGAATATAGAAACCACTTCTAAAACACAACTAGATCATGGAGCAAATTGATAGAATTTAAATAGATAAACACAATTAAATTCTCTAGATTCCGATTCAATTCCAAATAATCTCAATTTAATACATGTTAAAGGACATGGCATGGTCATCACCTATATCCATTCTAAAACTCAATTAGGTTGTTATAACAACAAAGTAGAACTTTAATTAAATCATGCTAATTTAAATCCCAAGGTTCTCAAACAACTTCAGATAGTCCCAATTTAATATATACTAGTAAACAAGTCATCGCCAATACAAATATCAAGTTAAAACCTTAATTAAGCTAATGGGACCACGAAATAGTTTTTAATTAATTCTTTTAATTAAAATCTCTAAATTTTCAAACTTAACCAAATGTTCTCAATTTAACATATCTTAGAGAACATGCCAAGGACTAATGTAATATCTCACATTACAAGTTTATTTCATTCAATTTAAGACCATGTGAATTAAACTTTCACTAAAGTTAAATATAAATTAAAAGTTGTAATTCTCATGCAATTAATTCTAATTTAATATACGTGAACAACTATACCTAAGCTTAATTCCAAGTTGTATATCACCATGAGGATTAAATCTTAAACAAGGAATTTAATTAAATGAAAGGTTTGAAAACCTAACCGAATATTCTAAATCAAATATATGTGAAGCTATATGGAATGTAAGTCAAAAATATCAAATCGGAATTTAAATAGAGTATATAGTGCACTCGGGGTAAATTAATTAATCAAATTAATTAATAATTACTAATTTTCAAAACACCTCCAATTACTTTCAAATTCAACTATGTTGAAGAGCATGCTAAGGCCTAATATAAAATGCTAACACATATTAATTTCAAGCTAGTTAAGGCCACATGATTTAATATTTTATTCTAGTAAAATATTAAATAAAATCTTTGTTACTTGTCCAATTTCTCTCAATTTAATATATGTTAATCAACATACCAAGGGGTAATATTCTATCATGCCACATGTTTAAACAAGGCTATAGGCAACCGGGAAAATCAAATCACATGCTAGAAAATAAACAATTAAAATCTCTAAATTTAATATCCAAGCATGTAAACAAGTAGCATAAGCATCACAAGCATGCTATATAACAAGAAAGCAACCTAGAACACCCCCTATCTCAATTTGAGATGAAAACCTCAAATCCCCACTGAAAAAAAAGTGTCCCAAATTCGCCGAAACCGAAGGGTTTTGTCGGGGACAACACGATCTACATGAATCTGAAGGAAGCCCCATGAAAATCACAACTTGATCTCAAACCCAAACTCAAGAAATGGTCAGAAATGAATTCTAATAAGGGGGAATGATAGAACACGTCGAGGGGAACAAAAAACGTGAAAGCGGAAGACTTTTCACTTAGGAAAAGTAAATCAAAGGAGGACAGAGAAGGTGGCAGCTCCATGGACATCCATGGCTGCTTCAGGTCGTGCATGGAGAGTGGGGAAGATGACAAATGAAATATCTCATCCCCCTTTTATAGAAATCTCAAAAAAGTGCCCCGAACGGGCCCCGCCGGGTCCGAAAAAGTGGATTTTAAGCAAACGCCCTCAAATGGAGAAACTCCGTGAATGAAAAAGATTCAAAATGAGAAAATATGAACAACGGAAGAAACGGCATCAAAAACTAAGTCCCGACCAAAAAGTTATACCCCGAACAAGTTCGACGGCAACCGGGGCCAGAAATCCCTAAAACTGGGAAAAATGACCAGAAGGAAATTCTAAGATTCCACGACTCGAAGAAATGTGAAAATGAATCCCGTACGAGGATCCAGACTCCAGACGAGACATTTTGCAATAACTTTCGTTAATTGCACAATGACCCCTACAAAAAGGGTTAACTACGAAACTGCCCCAGAATGAAAATATCTTTTGGAATGTATTTTCTTAGATACCCCTGAAATAAAATATCTTCAAAAGATATTTATGAAAAATACCCCAAGAAATGAAAAAGATTCTAAAGAATTGTGCTTCCATGCCCTTGTGGGCACTGGGAGCAACCAGAGTACTTTCTTACAAAAGTAAAGATACGTATTTCGAGAAAATCACTCAAGATGAAGGCACGTGAAGTCAAAAACCAACTCCGAGCATGAGAAGTGAGGTTGTGCCAAAAACTGACAAATGGGGAAAAGACAGAATAGGGAAAAGGACGAAATAGCGCATAGTGTAGGAAAACGAAAAATGTAAAAATGACTCGGTCCTCAAAAAAAGTTGTCAATCCACGGAAAAGAGTCTCAGGAACCAATTCCGAGCACTCGAGATGACATTAAGCAACACGAAACAGAGCTCAGAAAAGAAAATTAAACGAAAAAATTTCATTCGTAAAATTTCAGGAAAAAGGAAAAGAAGGCAAATGACCGGGTCGTTACAACCTACCCTCCTTAAAGGAATTTCGTCCCCGAAATTAGGAATATACCAAAGAGAATAAAATAATGACCGAACAAAAGGTCAAATCAAAGGACAGCTCACAAAGCACTGAAGGACAAATCCTGAAGTCTAAAGATCAACTGAAGGAACGCGAAACCATGAACTGAGACAACACCCCATACGAATCGGCACGTTAACTCAACGTCAACTACCGAGAGAATCCCAAGACAACGAAACGTTAAAACATGATAGAAGAAGAGAGTGACAAGGCAGTACGAACAGTGACTAGAACCCGCCCACACTTACTCGTCAGCAAGGTAGCATGACAGTATAAGGCACTAGTTCGTAACATGCCCCAGAAAGGAACTTTTCGATACCAATGACATCAATGTCAGAAACGATCATTACCAAAAGCTCTGTGGGAACCAGGCATCTGCGAGAGTTGGGGTAGCTAATCCCAAAACTCTGACAACAATGACACTGACACCATTACGCTTAAGGCCTTAGATCTAGAAGCTACGAAGGAAAACGAAATGAAACGATGCCTCCCTGGCCCACGTCTCACTCCACCAGACAAGAATTGCGATTCTACACTCACATGAGCCTTACTCGTATCGATTGACAAAACAGACAAGAAGGTTCCCGACATGGGTCCTTACAGAATGAATTTCTCCTATCCAAAGAGGAAACTCGTGAAACAGGAATGCATCCAAGGGATACGACAAATCCTAAGAGGCAATGCCAAAACCAGACATAAAATTAAACAGCTAGCATGCATCATAGCAATGGACTATCTACTCAAGGTGCCACATAAGCAAACATGTCAAACAAAGATGCTTTTAAACACACAAGCATATAAGTGCAGAAAACATGTCATCACACCGAGCATGTTATCAAACAAAGCACGTAAACATGTTATAATACCAAAACATGTTATCATAGGCATATAAATAAATCAAGGTATACCAACAAAAGCATGATATGCACCCAAAACCCATAGTCCTAAGGTTTTCGAACCCGGACGCTCTGATACCACCTGTGACGACCCTAATTTTTAGGCCAGCGTAGTGAATTGTCTACCATGCACAACCAAATTTGGAAACCTATACAATACATGCTCTGAGTCCACAACTAATATGATATGATGGATGTCGAATCTTCAGTGTGTGATTCGTTACACGCTATGCATGAAAGATGTTAAATACGAAGTGTGCAAATCATTACACAAGGTAACAATATATTCAATAAGGAAAACATATTCTCATGAGTATAAACATAGCAGCTATGTTACCCAATGCTCAAAACATAACCAAATGAATATACAACAAGTCCAAGTCCTTGATTTGAATATAGAAACCACTTCTAAAACACAACTAGATCATGGAGCAAATTGATAGAATTTAAATAGATAAACACAATTAAATTCTTTAGATTCCGATTCAATTCTAAATAACCTCAATTTAATACATGTTAAAGGACATGGCATGGTCATCACCTATATCCACTCTAAAACTCAATTAGGTTGTTAGAACAACAAAGTAGAACTTTAATTAAATCATGCTAATTTAAATCCCAAGGTTTTAAAACAACTTCAGATAGTCCCAATTTAATATATACTAGTAAACAAGTCATCGCCAATACAAATATCAAGTTAAAACCTTAATTAAGCTAATGGACCACGAAATAGATTTTAATTAATTCTTTTAATTAAAATCTCTAAATTGTCAAACTTAACCAAATGCTCTCAATTTAACATATCTTAGAAAACATGCCAAGGACTAATGTAATATCACATTACAAGTTTATTTCATTCAATTTAAGGCCATGTGAATTAAACTTTCACTAAAGTTAGATATAAATTAAAAGTTACAATTCTCATACAATTAATCCCAATTTAATATATGTGAACAACTGTACCTAAGCTTAATTTTCTAGCATGCCACAATTCAATTCTAAGTTGTATATCACCATGAGGATTAAATCTTAAACAAGGAATTTAATTAAATGAAAGGTTTGAAAACCTAACCGAATATTCTAAATCAAATATATGTGAAGCTATATGGTATGTAAGTCAAGAATATCAAATCGGAATTTAAATAGAGTGAATTGTGCACTCGAGGCAAATTAATTAATCAAATTAATTAATAATTACTAATTTTCAAAACACCTCCAATTACTTTCAAATTCAACTATGTTGAAGAGCATGCTAAGGCCTAATACAATATGCTAACACATATTAATTTCAAGCTAGTTAAGGCCACATGATTTAATATTTTATTCTAATAAAATATTAAATAAAATCTTCGTTACTTGTCTAATTTCTCTCAATTTAATATATGTTAATCAACATACCAAGGGGTAATATTCTATCATGCCACATGTTTAAACAAGGCTATAGGCAACCGGGAAAATCAAATCACATGCTAGAAAATAAACAACTAAAATCTCTAAAATTAATATCCAAGCATGTAAACAAATAGCATAAGCATCACAAGCATACTATATAACAAGAAAGCAACCTAGAACACCCCCTACCTCAATTTGAGATGAAAACCTCAAATCCCCACTAAAAAAAAAGTGTCCCGAATTCGCTGAAACCGAAGGGTTTTGTCGGGGACAACACGATCTACATAAATCCAAAGGAAGCCCCATGAAAATCACAACTTGACCTCAAGCCCAAACTCAATAAGTGGTCAGAAATGAATTCTAATAAGGGGGAATGATAGAACACGTCGAGGGGAACAAAAAACATGAAAGCAGAAGACTTTTCACTTAGGAAAAGTAAATCAAATGAGGAGAGAGAAGATGGCAGCTCCATGGACATCCATGGCTGCTTCAAGTCGTGCATGGAGAGTGGGGAAAATGAAAAATGAAATATCTCATCCCTCTTTTATAAAAATTTCAAAAAGTGCCCCGAACGGGCCCCGCCGGGTCTGGAAAAGTGGATTTTCAGCAAACGAGCTCAAATAGAAAAACTCCATAAACAAAAAAGATTCAAAATGAGAAAATATGAACAACGGAAGAAACAGCGTCAAAAAATGAGTCCCGAGCATAAAGTTATGCCCCGAACAAGTTCTGCGACAATTAGGCCAGAAATCCCTAAAACTGGGGAAAACGACCAGAAGGAAATTCTAAGAGTCCATGACTCGACGAAATGTGAAAATGAATCCCGTACGAGGATCCAGGCTCCAGACGAGACATTTTGCAATAACTTTCGTTAATTGCACAATGACCCCTACAAAAAGGGTTAACTACGAAACTGCCCCAGAATGAAAATATCTTCCAGAAGATATTTTCTTAGATACTCCTGAAATAAAATATCTTCAAAAGATATTTACGAAAAACACCCCAAGAAATGAAAAAGATTCTAAAGAATTGTGCATCCATGCCCCTGTGGGCACCTAGAGCAACTAGAGTACTTTCTTGCAAAAGTAAAGATACGTATTTCAAGAAAACCACTCAAGATGATGGCACGTGAAGTCAAAAACCAACTCCGAGCATGAGAAGTGAGGTTGTGCCAAAAACTAACAAACGGAGATAAGACAGAATAGGGAAAAGGACGAAATAGCGCATAGTGTAAAAAAACGAAAAATGTGAAAATGACTCGGTCCTCAAAGGAAGTTGTCAATCCACGGAAAAGAGTCTCAGGAACCAATTCCGAGCACCCAAGATGACACTAAGCGACACGAAACAGAGCTCAGAAAAGAAAATTAAACGAAAAAATTTCATTCGTAAAATTTCAAGAAAAATGAAAGGAAGGCAAATGACCGGGTCGTTACACCACTATATTAGATGGATGACATTTTTATCTTATGCTTATACGGACTTTATATATATATGATTATGTTGTCATGATATGAGCTTGAGTCTCAGGATCATGGTTAGGGTGCGTATATTGCCTAGGATGGATAACTGGATATAGTAGACATCTGGGTGACCTGGTAGGTCTAGGTACTGATGCCCACTTTATGTGCGATTTGCATGTTGCCTTCTATTCAGGTTGAGACAAACCTTTAGTCTAGTGAACGTCTTATAGTGTGTGTATATATATATGGACTACTTAACTATTGTTGAGTGGATTAGGATGTATACGTGTATCGGGTCTCTATTTAGATTGTAATATAGTAGAACTTGTTCGTGGCCTTGACCCACTATTATTTTTCAGGGGTTCGACAGTTCAAGTCTTAAAGACTGTTCATGCCGAGCAGAGATAGTCATTCACTCGTCCGACTATGTACGACTTTTCTTTATGTTTTAGTTTTGGATTTGATTACAGTTTAGTTATTTATTTCTAGTTGAGATATTATTAGGGGTCTACTAGATAGATTCTTGAGTTGTAATAGTATTGAAGGTTTTGGAAATTTTATTGGAAGATTATTTAATTAGTATTTCAAGGATTATCATTTAGATTTTTTTCAGCTTATTTTAATTTTATTCTTTATTTCTTTTGTACTCAATGCTTGTTTAAATATTAATTGTTTGATATCCTTCGGTTCTGTACTCAGACTTTATCACCCGTGACTTTAGAATCGAGGGGTATCACAAATAATAGCAGCACATTGATCGTCCAGCGTCCCATGCGCATCAAAGTGGAATTGTCGCTTCATCAAATGGAATTTTGGATGGAGCTCAAGAAATAGACCGTGATGGTCGGAACCCACAACTGTAAGGTGCGATAACTTAGCTTGAGGAAAGGTAGAACACCATTCTTATGTGTCAAGGGCCCTATCTAATCTCTCTTGAATATTAGCCGGCCCATCTTGGTGGTTATTCCAAGTGAACGGGTATCCTTTAAATCCGATATCCCATAAATGACACCTTTCCATCAAAGATTTAAAATTGCAAAGTTGCCTGCCCTGTTTGATCATTCCACCACATTTCTCGGATGCAAGAAAAATATCATTAAAATCACCCACCAACACCCAACGACCAGGGCAAAATTGAGAATGGTATACCAAATATTTCCACTACATGGCGCGGGTACTATCAACCGTACTTGCATAAATAATCGATAATGTCCATGGTTGCTGGGTATCTTCCGTCCGATCACCATGCGGTGCTGGCGTTGGTTTGGTCTTTTCCGTCTGATCACCATCATTAGGAGTGTTCAAAAAAGGTACTACATTTTCGTCAATCCAACATTTTTTTCCTTCTTCTGGTGAAGAAGCAACATTTTTTTCTTCTTCTGGTGAAGAAGCAACAGTAGTAGTAGTTGATGCAAAGGAAGCACGAGGACCCCTCCCTCTTCGATCAGAACCGTGCCTGATGCTACCTGCTCGCTCTTGTTTGGTTGCTCAATCCTTCTCCGCCACTGACGACGGAGAAGACAGGTTAAAGCTTGTGACAATGGAGGAGGATGAGAAGGAGAGGGATTACAACCGTTTCTTCAGCATTAGGGAGAAGAAAGTGATGAAGATGAAGACGAAGACGAATCTTGTTTTGCTTCCATGGTAAAGGGAATTACTTCCCCCTCGTGGCGTCGTCTGCTTCGGCTCGTCTCGTGGCTTGCTTTCCTCCACCCTCTCAATTCCTCTCTCTACCTTTTCAACCCTTTCATCCACTCTTATCTCCTTCCTCCCCCTCCTTCCCATCCAAACCCTCCCCTGCTTCATCTCCTATAATTAATCTTATATTAGTTCTTCCGGTAATTGATTAGAGCATGTGATTACAATTTGATGATATTTGCAAATTCGGGCCGAATGCTTAATTCAAGAGAAAATTCATGGTGATGAAAAAATTGTTGGTTAAACATGTTGAATTTTGGATTCATATTAGTAGATTCAGTTTGATTGCTCTTAGCCCAATCATAATCTGTTAATCCTTAGATACTTCGTATAACTAAAGAGAATCATGGCCTCCAAACTAAGAAATAAAATAATTGAAGTTGAAATTGTAGAATTTTTTTAACAAGTGACTCTTATTGGAATGCTTAGAATTTTGTTCGATTTATAATTATGAAAACAATTTTATGTTCTCATAATATAAAAATAAAAAATTGTACCAAAAAAAAAATAATAATAATAATATTAATAATTCTACTTGATTTAGTTTTCTAAAAACTCTTTTGTAATCCAACAATTAGATGCACAAGAAATCAGTCAAATAATTATTATTCTTTAATTTTTTATTAGACGTAAAAAAGTTAGACAATTTGCATGTGATTGGTTTTCCAATTTTTGCCTGACAATTTTTATATTATTATAATAAAAAGAGTTTTTCTTTTTTTATATAAAGTCCTTTTTTTGGAGTATGGACTAACAAAAAAAAAAAAAAAAACAGAAAAAGAAAAGTTTTACTTTAGTTATAAAAATAAATAAATAAATAGCCTCCTTTTCACTTGCATCTTTTTCCATTTCCATGTTTTTCTTCCCAACACAAATTTCCTCAAAATTCTTGTGGGGACCACTATGATTGTAGGTGCAAAATTTCTCTCTTTTATAATAAATAAAAAGAAAAAAAACAACTCACTTAAAAAGAAGCAAAAATAAAACTCAGAATAAGTATATAAGGCTTGATGATTTTATTGGAGGTATAGGCCTCTATTTATAAGAAATACAGTGGTGGAATTTTGGTAGGATTCGCATAGCTTGTCCTCCAATTCATTCCATATATGATTTTCTTTACATCTATAATCCTTTCCTTTGTACAATCTTTCTATGTTGAATTTTCTTTGTATAGAACTTGCTCTCTTTTGTGATTCCTTAGCCTAGCAGGACATGACTTCCCTTTATCAAGATTGGGCTGAACGTGGGCTGGCCCTAATGATTTGGCTAATATGCTTGGATCTCGCTATTGGTATGACGGGCTGCCGCTGCCTGGGCTTAGAAGTTGGGCCAGGTGGTTCTGGTCTGCGATCGATGTGGGAGCTGAGGCCTTGTCTGGGCTTGCTCTAGACTGGGCTAATCTAATTTGGGCTTGGTACCGGTTGGGCTATTGTGGTATCTGAATCAACTTTGTAGTGTGATGACGTAGATGATTATTACTGGAAGGGGGATTTTTTCCCTTCACACTTTACCCCTAATTCCTTTTTTTAATTTGGCCACGGCTCCTAATTAAATGTGAATTGAAGTTACACGGTTGTCAATTCTTCAAGAGATGGTTCGAGGTGTGCCTATTACCATTCTGACGAAAAAGGGCCTCTTCATAGTTTGTTTCTATCCTCGCGACGTTCACTTTGCTCTTTGCTTCTGCGCGATCTCAGGTTAGTCCCTCACTCATTTATCTAATTTCTTTTACATCATGAGCTCCTCATCCACTCACGATCGTATAGACCTGGTAGATTCAGACTCCACCCCTTCTTCTTCCCTTAATCTCATTAGGATTCATCCCCCTAGGGTTTCTGACCTTGTTGAAACCACAAACGATTCAGTTGTTCAGATGGATATCTCCTCTTCACAAGTTGAAGCATCCACTTCAGGGTCCAATTGTATGTTTACTAAGGGAGATAGAGAGTTGATTTTATCTGTTCATCGTATCAAGTTCTCTATCGAGTCTGTAGTAAATGATTATGAAATTCCTGAAGGAGTTGATATTGTCGTGTACCCAGAAGGGGCTGACTTTAGTTCCGGTGAAGGTGTAGGAGACCATGAATTACTTCTATCTGTTGGGCATCTCAACGCTTTTCATTTCCTTCTTCATCCCTTCTATCATTTAGTTTTTAACAAATTAGGGATTGCCCCTCTCCAAGTGAACCCTAACTTCCTTCGAGTGGTTTCGGCTCTTCTAGTTCTCCGAAGGTTGGAAAGTCTCAACTTGACTCTTGCCGATTTACTTACTACCTATACCATTGCCAGGCATGGGATTGAGCCTGGCCGCTTCTACCTCACTTCTCCCCTTCATCAGAGAATATGCACGGACCTCCCTTCCTCCGAGAAGAAGTGGAATGAGAGGATGATAATTGTGAAGGGGAACTGGTTTGTGGACAAATCGAATTCCCTTCCCATTCCTTGTAAATTTGGGAAGTTAGGTATAGAGTACCTTCCCTCATTTCATGAAAAATGTTCTGGTTGTTTCCCATGTCAAGTTTTATTATTTCGCCATACTTATGAATTTCTTGGTCTTCTTTCAGCAACCTTCCCTTCTTCCGTAGCTAAAAAGAGACTCGCCTTTCTTGAAGCACAGGTTTGGAGTGAGCCCCCCTCGGTCGAGGAACTACTCACCTCATCCAACCTTCAGGAAATCGCTGCTAATGCTTCTGCTGCAGATCTCATGGATTTGGAGCTCCCTTCTTTCGATAGCTTTCCCTTGACTAAGGAGAAAAAGCTGAGGGCAGAAGCTCTGAAGAAGAAGGCTGCTGAGAAGCAACCTCTGTTGGTTATTAGATCAACTAAACACAAGCAAGAGGTGGATGAACCCCCTCTTAAAAAGACTAGATCTAATCCTCCCTCCAGCAATAAGAACAAGACCGTCCCCAAAAACAAAGGGAAAAAAGCTAAAGAGACTGACCCGGAGGAAGAAGTCTGTGCTTATGTTCAGGCCGAATCTGGAGAAGCCTCGAGGCCTGTCTTTTCAAGGGCTGATAAGTCAGTTCTTCATTCCGGGGATTCCATAGTCTCTGACCCCTCTACTGCCTTGGCTGTTACTCGAGGTATGTGGCTTCCCAAGGATGAGGAGATTATTGGGAATCTGGGGCTGGACCAGTTGCTGCCATCTGCCCCCGTGGATGTCGTAAAGGTTTATTCTTTTTCATCTTTTGTTCAATTCCTCAAATTTATCTTCACCACAAATCTATTAACATTGTTACTGTTGATCATGCAGAGTCTGTACCAGACTATGGCACTATGTGCCACTGCTGAAGCTCAGTCCCTTTCCATTAAGAAATTGGAAAGGGACTTAGGCAATGCTGAGAAGAAGTCTTCGCACTGGGCTATGAATGCGAAGATTGCTTCTGATACAAGGGATGTCTATAAGAATCACCTGACAGTTTCTGAGGCAAAGGTGCAGGCTCTGGTGGTTGAAGTCCAGCGCTTCAACGATGCCATTGGTACCTGCATTACTGTTGGGAGGCAAATACAAGGACGCTACTCCACCATCGTGCATTTATCCAACGCAAATGCTTTTAGGTTCGGCTTCAACCAGGGCTCTGGTGACAAGTCGAAGGACCCAGAAGCCTTTGATGCTAATATGGGGGTGTCCTTTCCTTATGTTGAGGAACTCAAGGCTCAGGAAGCTGAGGTGCTTCAACTAGGGCTATGGTGACAAGTCGAAGGACCCAGAAGCCTTTGATGCTAACATGGGGGTGTCATTTCCTTATGCTGAGGAACCCAAGGCTCAGGAAGCTGAGGTGCTTTTTGCCGAGATGGTGAAAGCTCATCCAGAAGTTCCTCCAGCCTCAAGCTTGCCAGCTCCTCCATCCTCTGACCTACTAACTCCTCTTCCCGCCAGTCCAAATGTGGTAGACGCCTTTGACTCTACTCTTTTTAATCCAAAAAGGAAGTAGAGTTGTGTAATTGCCTTTTCTTTTTTTTTTGTTTCTTTCCTTGTTTTGAAAGAACATATGTATGAACTATAACTTTTGCAATGTAATGATTATATTTATTCTAAAGTCTTCTTCATGTTTATGAATACCTTTGGTTTCTGTACAATTATAATGCAAAAATATGCTCCTTGCCGGGAGGAAGGATTATTGCCTGGGAGCTTTGGATCTCTTGTGATCCGAAGTAAAAATAGTACAGATGATAAGAAGGGAATCCCTTTGACCGTTTAGTTATTACCTGAGGAAGGCTTTTTCATCTAACATTCCAACTGTCAAGGGAACCCTTCTTGCCACTGATTTGCAAGGAATGTACATATTAATGCTTGTTTTTCCTTATATTATTTTGATGTGGGATGAAATTTTGAGTAAGAACCTACGGGTATGTCGCCATAGAGAACTTTTGCCCCCGCTTAGACTTACACATTGCTAGCGCAGCTTCGGACTTCAATCGTTTGAAGTAGCATCCTTTGGCTGAATATTGAACTTGAATCGTCCGAGGTGATATATTAGTTAGCCAAGAGCCTGAAAAGAGTTGTATTGTGATGGACTCCTAATGACTGATGCAATAAACTCCTCAGTTATGAACCCGGGATGAGCTGTACTGCTCCTGAGTCCCGAGGTCTGAGTGTCGGACACTTGGCGTCCGAGGAGTTACGTTCCTCAGCTATGAGCCAGAAAAAGACCGTGCTGAACTGGCCTCTTTAGGGTCCAAAGCGAAGTGTCCTCGGCTATGAGCCTAAGAGGAACTTTTCTATGCTGGACTCTTGGGGTCCGAAGCGAAATATCCTCAACTGTGAGCTGGAGATGAACTTTTCTGAGCTGGACTCTTGGGGTCCGAAGCGAAGTTTCCTCGACTGTGAGCCTGAGAGGAACTTTTCTGAGCTGTACTCTTGGGGTCCGAAGCGAGGTGTCCTCGGCTATGAGCCGGAGAGGAACTTTTCAGAGCTGGACTCTTGGGGTCTGAAGCGAAGTATCCTCGGCTATGAACCGAAGAGGAACTTTTCTGAGCTGGACTCTTGGGGTCTGAAGTGAAGTTTCTTCAATTGTGAGCCTGAGAGGAACTTTTCTGAGCTGGACTCTTGGGGTCCGAAGTGAGGTATCCTCGGCTGTGAGCCGGAGAGGAACTTTTCTGAGCTGGACTCTTGGGGTCCGAAACGAAGTTTCCTCGGCTGTGAGCCAGATCTGGAAAGATCATCCAATTTGTTAGGCTGGCCGAAGATTCAAAAATGTCATGAGGCCAAGAAAGAGAGTAACTGTGACTAGGAAATCCTACATATATTTGTTTTGGAAGGATTTCCTTCACAGGGACTCTCCTCGTGGCAATCAAACGTTATTTGTCAACTCTATATTTATTATATACTTTTTATATTCCTTTTCAATGTGGGACAAAGGATATATGAGCCACTAAGACTGGTTTATTTAGAAAGAACAAAAATTATGGCAAAGAATGCTCGTTGGTACTGGGGCTTTGAACTCAACTTGGGCAGAGCCGGTACTATTACCAACTGGCCCTCTTTGCAATACATCCAAATACTTTAATATTTCCTTATATAAAGGTAGCATATAAACAGTGTTTTTCTGATGTGAGACCATGGTAGATAAGTGCTTTGAACTGCACACATTTTTGGTTTGTGTCCAAAAAATGAAACGGCTGTAAAGCAACCTGGGGCTCATGATTTAAATAGAGCCTAAATGTCCATTACCAAAGGACTTGTGATATCAACAATTGGGTACATACTTGCACTTTGATGTACTTGTATAAAAAAGGACTTGTTGTACACACAAATTTTGTAAGTCTACAATAGAAACAAAATATGGAGCAAATAATATAATTTTATTAATTTAAAAAATTAAGGTACAATCCTCTGTAATATTCTTTACAAAATAAAGAACTGGTCCTCTAATTAAATCTCCTTTTTTTGTTGGTTGGTTGGATCCAAGGGTTGTACGAGCTTGATCTTGAATCACCGTGGAATTTGGATAACGAACGGCACGACTTTGGATGTGCTTATTGTTGATCACCGTGGAATTTGATGAAGACCGGCACGATTTGATGTGCTTAGTGTTCTTCGCCTTTGGGTTTGGTTGTTGGGGATGAGAGCTTTTGTATTTCTCTTTGGAATTCTGAATTTCTGAATTCTGAATTTGTGTCCCCCTTCTTCTTCCTCCAGGCCTCTATTTATAGACTTCTTGGATTAATAGGATGATGACACGTGTCATCTCCTGATAAGGATAAAATTATAACTGGGTCGGGCCGGTTATATTGTGATAATTATCCTTAAAAATAATTATTCCAAATATATTTTATTAGAAATAATTATCTTTCCATTTAATCATCTGGGCTAGGAAAATTAAATAATTTAAGTGGACGAAGTTTGGGCCAATTAAACAATTTAATTAAACATTAAACCCATATTGAATGGGTCAATTTGTCAACACCAAAGTCCATTAAATTTTTAGTGTCTACAAATTGCCCCCACTTCCAGTCCCATGTTTAACAGGATTTGTTTCCTTTTTCAAGTGGAACTTGAAGTATCCAACTTTCCTCTTTTTTTTCTTTTTTTCTTTTTTTATGCCTTTCCAATCTCACTTCGGAAATTTTACTTTCCAATTTATACAAATCCCTTGCCTGTATATATATCACCCAAGTCATAGGATTTTGACATCAATTTCAATCAGCTCTGAAGGACTTGTAAGATCGCAACCTCTGAAGATTGTGTGGGATTGCGACATCTGCTTAAACACATAGGTATGACTGTTCTTTCTTTTCTTTTTCTTTTCTTTTTTTTTTCTTTTCTTTCTCTTTTTTTTCCCACTCCACGCTTCCTAGAGATCAAATTATTATTATTTTTTTTTTCTCTTCTCCACGCTTGCTAGAGATCAAAAAAAAAAAAAAAAAATTTTGTTTTTTTCTCTTCTCCACGTTTGCTGGAGATCACAATTTTTTTTTTTTTTTTTCTTTTCTTTCACGATTTTGTTCCTTTTTTTTCACAACTTTTTTTTCTTCCCTTCCTTGTTTTTTTTTTTTTTTTTTTTTTTGTCACGCTCTTTTTTCTTCTTTCCTTTTTTTTTTGTTTTTTTTGTGCCTCTAACCTTTTTTTTTTTTTTTTTTTTTTGAAGGACTAGATTGGATATAACAACTTGATTACACCAACCGTATCAGAAATTGAAATCGTCCTTCTTCAAAACATTGATCGAGCTTCAAAATTTGTGTATTATTCCATCATGGTGGCATTCAAGTGTTTTATGAAGCAAAAGGTGACTATCTTAGAGAGCTAAAATTGTCGAAAAAGCCAAGGAACCACATTAAGCGTATTCGATTCACTTCTCGGTCGCGATGCCATTCATATGCCTGATCCCGAGAATAAACATTGTTCTTCTCATTGGACACGCATTCAAATGCCTGATCCCGACAGTGAACAATGTTCTTCTCATTGGACATGCAAGGCTACAGGCGACCTTACCAACTTTGGTCTTGATCACATTAACGAAGAATCCCTTGTCTCGGAGGCCTTGATATTAAATTCTCCACTTCAAGAGAGAATAGTTGAGGAGAACCAGTTTTCACTATCGGGTCACAATGTTCAAGCGAAGAAAGTGTCATGGAGTATTCCCTGTACACCTTCTGCTGAATTGCCACACACCGAACTATATTGGGAATGGTTAGAAGATGTCTTGGCGCGCTTCCAGGACTTCTTATTAAAACAAAATCTATATGGTGCTCTATTCGCCTCCCTATTTTCATATGATCACCATGAAGAGGTATTCAAAGCATTCCTCAACTTTTGGTGCCCAGCCACTAATACTCTTTATTGTTTTATTGGCGAGTTGTCTATTTCCCTTCGAGATTTATATGCGCTAGGCGGTCTCATCCATCAGGGAAGAACTTCTGATGAAGTCATTCCGTGTGCAGATGAACATGCGAGAGCTGGCATCAACAAGCGTTCTCTCCCCTTGAGTTGTCAACATCTATTTTTGGCTTTCCACAGACTCCGCAAAAAGTACAAAGGAGAACAGAATGTAAAGATATCTGACTGGATTAGTTTCTGGTTTCAAGGTGCATCAAGGCATGCCAATCCCTCAAAGAAAATGAAAAAAATAAAGTTTATCGTCCAAAAGAGTGCAATCCCTCATGTCCGGCCAATGTCCACCAAAGAGAATGGAGTATTTATTAACCTTGGTGTAGATGAAGCATCGAGAGGCACCACTTATCTAGTTGCTTTTTTAGCATGTTGGCTCTGTAAATTTGCCTTGCCTGCACACCCTGGTAACGTGATTCGTCCTGGAACCTTCAAGGTTGCCAGCATGTTAGCAGATGGCTGCAACATTTGTCTTTCCATCCCAGTTTTGGCCAGTATTTACAGAGGTTTGAACGAGATTGTTTCCTCACCAGATCCTAGACGTTGCTCTGCGATATTTCTTGTACACTATGTATTCAGATGGTTGAGTGATTATTTCCAAACTAATTTCACCGTTCCCCATACCAAATACTAGCCTCGAATGACATTATATGCAGGAGAAGGAGGAGCAAAACATTTTGACGTTTTTGAAGCACAAAATTTATTCAGATCATATGAAGGAGTAATTTTAACTCATCTGTCTAAAAGATCTTTAAAACAGCGACTCATTGTGGATAATGGCCAAATGATAAAGCCTGACTCTGACTACCTAATCAGTCTTCGATAATATTATTTGACATTGCACTAAGATGACCGTCTTATCATTGAGCCATATAGTCCACACAGATTTAGTCGACAATTTGGATACCACCAAGATGTTCCTGGAAAATTGAAGAACGATATTCGTAATTGTATCTTAGAAGAACTCTTAAAGTGTTGAACTTCCTCCGTTCATTACTCTTCTGGTTTCGAAGCGTTACTTCCTTCAACATCTAGTCACCAGAAGTCCTCAATTACCAAAGCATATGCTAAATGGTGGTCCAACGTATATGTTGATCCATTTAAAAGACTGGTTTCATTGTCGACTAAGCGTACAATTTCTCTAAAGGAATCGCCAGCCAAAGTTAGAAAAGTCATTATTAGTGGACTCAAGTCGAACTCTCGTTGCAGACAAGAAGTCATTGAAACTCACAAGATCAACAATATCAATGCAGACCCGCCAACGGGGTAATTTCTATCACCAATAGAATCTCAACAACATTCTCAATTGTTAGTCCATTCAGATAAAGAAACTGACAATGAAGACCGTAACTGGAAATATATAGGTGTAAATAACATCCCATATGATCGGGTTGTTATTCCTCATAATTTAGACCGCTTGTTTGAAGGAGTTAATAGCAGTTCGGAACCCATCCAAGTAAAGATTTTTTTTTTTTTATCTCAAATTTTTTTTTTTCAGACAAAAGGCAATGAAGGCTTTCTTGGAGAGGATGTTGTTATGGTTACTAATCATGTATGCAGTGGGGAATCTACTTATGGACCCTATGCATTTGATTTAGCAGCTAAAAGAAACCGTACAATTACTCAAGATGAGAATAACCCTCTCTTACAAGAGGTGGAATCCCTTGAGAGGCATTCACAATCCCAAGCCTCTTTGATTGAAAAGGACATCCAAAGCCAACAAATGATTATGAATATTGAAGAGATTCCTACAACTGTTACTGCATTATCGACTAAGAGTCATCACCTTAGGGATGCCCAGACATCTCACCGAATCACACCCTCTGCAACTACTTTTGACCCGAGGAGTGCCATTTTTGAGATTAAGCACATGGCGGCCAAAGCATTTGGGAATATCATTAAGAGTAAAGTAAGGTGTACACCGCTTTCGAAGATTTCATCTCTTAAACCAAAGTTTGACGAGATCTTTCTTGAAATTTCTAAACAATGTGTGGATTTTCTGGAGTTCCGCCATAGAATTGATGCATACATTCAAAGTGGTGAAGAATATAACAAAGTTCGATTCAAGCGTGATCATGCCTTATCTGAAGAAGTACGCTCTCGACGTTTAGCCAATGTTGGTTCTCACCTTAAAGAAGCTTTTGCTTTAGATTGTGCAATAAGCTCAAGAAGTTCTGCATAATTGTGGGAGAGAAATCGAACTTTTGCATGCTTGTATGGAAAGACATAAAGCCACCATTGAAGAATCTAATAACCGAATTCTCCAAAGAAAAACTAACATTGCAAAATTCAAGGAGGAACAACATTCAATCGAAGAGACCTCCATTGTCACTGATGATGATATAAAAGCCTTGAATTTCATGGAGAAACTGTTACAAAATGCTCAAACTGAAATTAAGGATCTCCCTTTGTTGCCTTAATGAGAAGTTTTTTTTTTCCCACATACCTTGTAATAAAATATCATTTTATTATGACAAAGTAATGAATTTGATTTGTTTATTTTGCCATTCACAGTTTATACTCTTGCGGGCCAGGAGTGAATTTTTTTTATATATCACACTAAACTTAGAATGAAATTCTAAGCTCCCTACGTACCCCCAAACGAGGGATCAAGTCATCACGTAGTTCAAAAGGGGTATGAAATTTTTTTTTTTTTTTTTTTTTTTTTTAGGCCGTACACAGTTTTAGCTCATGCCGGCCAGGAGCATAGTGCAGTTTAAGCTCGTACGATCAGGAGCATTGCCTTCATAGGTAGTAGCACTTCAGGAATTTGCCATTAATGGGCCCCACTCTTACTCTATCTTCATCAATAATGAGATATGCACCGTTAGTATAAACTTCACGAACAACATATGGTCCATCCCATTTAGACACAAATTTACTTCCCTTGCGATTCATGATAATTGGTCTCCGAACAGCTAATACTAAGTCTCGAACTTGAAATGACCGAGGTCGAACTTTCTTATTGAATGCTTTAGAAAGTCGAGCTTGATAACACTCTAGCTGTTGTTGAGCTTCTAATCTCTTCCCATCCAATGCTTCCAGTTCTTGAAGACAAAAGATGGCATTTTCTTCACTTATAAGGCCTTCCTGTATGGCAATCCTTAATGAAGGGATCTGTTGTTCCAATGGAAGAACCGCTTCTACACCATAGACAAGAGAATACGGAGTCGCTTGAGTAGCTGTACGATGTGTAATGCGGTATGCCCACTGTAATACCCCTAATTTCAAAAGGATAGTCCTGGTATTTAATTTATGTTTTAATTGACTTTTTAATTATTTGACTTACTTGACTTATTTGTATTATTTGAATTAATTATTTGGTTTACTATTAATTATTTGAATTATTTACATTAATTGTGATTATTTGAGTTAATTGTTTTAATTATTTATTTGGCTTTAATTTTCTTTAAATTGTATTTTATTTTTTGTTTTACGTTAACTTGGAATTTTATTGTTTCTTTAATTGAATTAATAATTAAATATTTTAATTAATGACTAGGTATAAAAGTGTGGTTAGGGTTTTAGTTCTGTTTAGGTTTAATTTAATGAGCCGACAGGGTTTATAAACTAGGTTGTGTTTATGGGCCGAGTTTCAGACTTTGGATATAATTGGACTTAGGTTTTTGGTTACCTATAAATATATAAGATAAGTCTACTTAGGGTTTTAAGGAAAGTAAAACCTAAACACGTATGTGGAAATAGAGATGAGGAACAGAGGAAGTTTGCAGTAGGAATTGCCGGAGATCGTAGAAGACAACGTGGAGATTTTTAACAAAAATCTCAAAAAGGCAAGTTCTATCCTCACTCTCTCCCTTAGGTTTCGTGTTCTTTGCATTCTTCAACAATTTTAGGATTAATCAGATCAATTAAAACATTCTTTGTTTGTGCTTAAACCGAAACTGGTCTGTAAGTTTTCACGCTTTGTAAAACTGTTAAGAACCTGTTGTTTGCTTGCATGAATCTCTGTTTAAAGCAATGTGTGTAATGTTAACTGGACTTAAGCACGAACTGGGATGTACTGGGAGTGGGTTACAGTCTCCAGAAATCATGGCGTGAGGTAGCAGAGGCATAAAAACGAAGATAGAGGGCGAAGAGATGAGACAGAGAGGGAGAGAGCCGGCTCTCCCTTGGAGGGAGCCGGCTCCCTTTTTAGGTGGAGGCAGCTCCAAAAAGTGGAGCCGTCTCCAAGGTCTAAAGGAGACGGCTCCACTTTTTGGAGACGTCTCCTTTGGTGAATTTTTATTTTTTCTTCGTTCTCCAGTAAGTTTTGCATGCTGTAGTTGTTTCCGGAGTATTCAGTTGAGTGCAGGGTGATTATGGAGGGTCTAATTGATATATTTGGTTAGATTAAAGTTTCTGTTGTGGTGTTAATTAAGTCTACTTGCTTAGATTAGCTTGGACAGTAGGGACTTAATCAGGTATTTAAACTATGTTTAATTCTGTGAAGCTAGTAGTGTTTAACTCTCTCTGTAATAGAAATCTTGTGAGATAGATGATATAACTGGAACTTGTTAAACTCTATAACCTGAGCATGTATCTGGATTATACTCTTCTGGGATGTGTTAGAGTTGAATGAGATTAAGTCTTAAACTTGGCACTAAAGGGAATTTTGTAAAATAACTTAAATTAAGCATGTTTATATAGATACTGTGGTTTCTGTTGTTGATGTTTATCTTAGCACTGCTAGTATCACTTAGTGGAGGAATGGACATAGTTAATGGTTATCTTAACTGATTGTAATACCAACTGCTGGATGTTGGATGCTAATAAAATTTAAACTTAACACTAGATCAGATTTTGTGGAACACTATAAACTGAGCATGTGTAGAAAAATAGTTTAACTGTGTTTAATTGATAGTATCAGTAATGGATATAAAACTGAGTCTGTTTATGGATATGGTTGATTGTGTTTATTGATGCTTAAAATATGACTGTTAGTAACATAAAGAGAGATATGGATTGAGTTGATAGTTATGGTAGTTGTCTGTATTATCAACTGTTGGATGATTGGATTGTATACACCGGTATGGGACGATGGTATACTAGGGACGGTTTGGATTCAAAATGCCAAAACCTACCGACTCTGGATTAAGAATTGGATTAACTAAAAGTTAAGTCCTATTGATTGTAGTGTCATGGCAACAACTAGTTGAGCGGCACTACTAGGATTCAGGATGGATTCTAAATATATTGTTATGGTACCCCGATATGAGCTTGAGTCTCAGGATTGACGGTTAGGGAGCGTATATGCATTGGGATGCATAGCTGGATACGATGGTTAGAGGTGTACTCTGTTTAGGTTTAGGTACACATGCCGACTTCGTGTGCGTTTTTAGTATGTTACCTCTATTCAGGTTAAGACCGGCCTGTAGTCCAGTGAGAGTCCTTTAGTGTGACTATATATATATACACTTACGGACTATTAGCTATTGTTAAATTATTTAGGATGTACATGTTTATCGGGCCTCTGTTTGGATTGTAGTATTATAGAACTTGCGCGTGGGCCTGACCCACTTCTATTTTTCAGGTACACGACAGTTCCAGGCTTAGACGTGTTCGTGCTGAGCAGAGGTCTCTATTCACTTCCGACGATGTAGGGCTCTCTCCATAGTTTTATTTCTGGATGTTTATTACAGTTGTTTTATCTTCCGTTTGGATGTTTAATAGGGGTCTACTAGAGATGGATTCCCGAGTTGTAAACTGATGGAGTTTTGGAGTTTGGGTTTGATGGATTTTAATAATTATATTATTTTGTGGATTCTATTTTTAGTTCCTTTCAGCTTTAATTTCATTTCTTAATTCATTTTGTATTCTGTGTTCATTATAAAATATTTATTGTTAGATATTCCCTCGGGTTTGGGCCTGGGCCTGATCAACCCGTATCTCGGATCCGAGGGGTATCACACCCACAATGCTTCTTCCATTCGCTCATGCCAATCTCTCTTTGTCTAGTTGACTACTTTCTTCAATAACTCACAAAGAGTTTTATTGAATGCTTCCGCGAGACCATTTGCAGGGGTATTGTACATGGAGGATTTACGTTGTTTGAAACCAAACTTCTCACAAAGGTCAGTTACCCAACTATTTTTGAAATTCGTCCCATTATTAGTGATAATGTGTCGAGGAACACCATATCGATAGATAATGTTAGACTTGATGAAATCAACCACTGTTTCCTTTTTCACATGTTTATAGGGTGCAGCTCCCGCCCATTTGGAAAAATAATCAGTGGCAGCCAAGATATACGAGTGGCCCTTTGAAGACTTGTCTAGAGGACAAACTACATCTAATCCCCATGCATCAAATGGCCATGACGTCACAATAAGGTGCAATGGTTCCGGTGGTTGGTGTATGAAGTTAGCATAGAATTGACAGGCTTGATACCTTTTTGCATACTCCAAGCAGTCCTTGACCATGGTGGGCCAATAATAACCCATTCTTTTGACATGAAAGTGAAGTTTTGGTCCAAACTGATGGGCTCCATAAATCTTAGAATGTGCTTCCTTCATTGCATGGGTGGCTTCATCATTTGTGAGGCAGCGAAGGAAAAGGCCCTCATATGAATGCCTATATAACGTATTATTGTAATAGATGAATCAAGGTACTCGTCTTTGTATTTCAGTCTTGTGGCGTTGATCTTCAGGAAGCTTTCCATGTTCAGATAATCAATGATAGAGAGTCTCCAGTCTTCTTCCTCTTGTGTCCAACAAGAAACCAAATTACTTTCTTCAAATTTATCTTCCAAGACTTGTGGCAAGACCCATCGTTGACATACAGGAACATCAACCAAATCCTCAGCAGTTAATGCCAATGTTGTAGCTAAATTTGCCAAAGCATCAGTTATCCGATTTTCTTTCCTCGGAATGTGTTCTAGCATGACGCTATCAAATCGTTCCAACCAATGAGAGGCATAACGATGGTACGGCACTAGATTATCTTTTTTAACCTCATATTCTTGAAGAAGTTGGTTAATCACCAACTTAGAGTCTCCATATACTTCGAGATCCATGATCTTCATCTCATTTGCCATTTGAAGGCCGATAATCAAGGCTTGATATTCAGCTACATTATTTGAGCAGTTTTCAGTGAGTGCAAAAGAGTACAGAATAATATGTCTTTTTGGAGAGACAAACACTACTCTTGTTCCGGCCACGTCTACTCGTGCTGCCCCATCAAAAAACATCATCTATGGAGGGAGGATGTCCACAAGGAAGACTTCTTCATCAGGAAAATCTTCAGAAATTTCCCAATCGGCAGGAATAGGATGGTCAGCCAAGAAATCTGCCAGGACTTGTCCTTTTACTGCTTTTCGTGGCACATAAACAATTTCAAATTCGTTGAACAAAATTGACCACCTCGCCAAGCGTCCGGAAAGGATCGGTTTAGACATGACATATTTGAGAGGATCAGCCCTTGCAACAAGATGTATCGTATGAGCTAAGAAATAATGCCTCAATTTCTTAGAGGCGAAGACAAGTGCGAGGCATGTTTTTTCAATTGGAGGATAATTTCGCTCCGTTGGGGTGAGTCTGCGACTTAAGTAATACAATGCCTTTTTCTTTATGTTCTTCATTATTCTGAGCAAGTAAGGCACCCAACGATTCTTCTTGCGCAGCACTATAAAGTATGAACTGCTTTCCAGGTACATGTGCTCCCAATACCAGAGAATTGAGAAGGTACTTTTTGATGCTATCAAAAGCATTTTGGCAAGATTGGTCCCAAATGAATGGGGCGTCTTTCTTCATGAGTCGGTTAAAAAGCTGACAACGGCCAGCCAAATTTGAGATGAACCTACGAATGAACGTAAGTTGACCTTGTAAACTTCGAAGCTCGTGTAAATTCTTTGGTGGCGGCATCTTTTTAATGGCCTGCACTTTATTAGGATCAATCTCAATACTACGATGACGTACAGTGTATCCCAGGAATTTCCCTAAAGTCACACCAAATACACATTTAAGAGGATTCATCTTAAGTTGAAATTTTCGGAGGTGATTAAAAACTGTACGTAGATCCTGTAAATGATTCCTTTGTTCTTTCGTCTTAACCACCAAGTCATCAACATAACATTCAACAATCTTGTGGAGTATTTCATCAAAGATCCTTTGCATGGCGCGCTGGTATGTTGCTCCCACATTTTTGAGTCCTAAGGGCATAACTTTGTAGCAATATATGCCTTTAGGAGTGCGAAAGGCAGTTAGTTCCTCATCTTTCGGAGTCATTCTTATCTGATTGTACCCAGAGTAACAATCCATGAACGAGAAAGCTTCATGCCCTGTGGTTGCATCTACAGTGAGTTCAGGGATGGAAAGAGGAAAATCATCTTTTGGGCATGCCTCATTTAAATCACAAAAATCCACACAAATTCTAATCTGTCCATTTTTCTTCTTCACTGGAACAATGCTCGAAATCCATGTTGGATATTTGACCTCACGAATGAACCCTACTTCAATCAATTTGTTAAGTTCTTCCTCTATCCTCGGAATTAGCTCTGGACGGAAGAAACGTTGAGACTGCTTAATCGGACGTGTCCCATGTTTGACAGCAAGATTGTGCACTGCAATTTTAGGATCAAGACTAGGCATCTCTTTGTATGTCCAAGCGAAGACATCCTTGTACTCAGATAACAATTGAAAGTAATCATTTTCTTCTGAGGGCCTTAGGAATGCACTAATGAAAACTGGTCTGGGTTGATCATCAGTTCCTAAGTTGATTTCTTTGAGTTGATCAATGGTAGCCTGCCCCCCGTCTTCTAGTGTTGCTGGTGCTTTCTCGATGTCATCTAGTTGTTCAGCGTCAGGTTCCTCTTCAATAGTGATGTGGTATGAAGTAACACAAGATGATTCGCCAATGTCTTCCACTTCTTTTGCTTGATTAGTGAATACAATGGTTCGCTTTCTAGCTTTTAATGTAACATCATTGGTGACATCTACCTCTGTCTTACGTTTCATTCGCGAGGACACTAGGCTCTGAACTTCACTATTGTTCACCACGTCAATGCTTATTTCCTCTGACTTCCCACTCTTACTACTTTTTAGCGGTGCATCATTGATAGTACTAATTTGAGAAAATACTGACTTTCGAGGTTGAGGTTTTAGAGATTTTCTTCCTTGGTCATGAAAGCTCATTCTATTAAAAATAGAGGCACGAGGCAAACTGCCGACATGAGAACTTGAAACATTTGATTCTTGGCTTGACAACCTATTGAATACAGATATTCGATCACATGGAGCTCCAATACGATCGAAGACCGATTTTTGATTTATAGTCTGTTGATCTTGTTCATTCGCAACTTCTTCAAACCCAATGTAAAAAGTGTTTGACTTCTTATCTTTTTTTGTGATGTGAATTTGAAGTGGCTCAGAAAGTACGAAACCGATACCAGACTTGGGTGGAATGATTTTATGCCCTTGATCTTTCAACTTCTTCTGTGTCTCATTGAGGCCATGCATTTTCTCACCGGTGACCTCTGAATTTAGTTTTCTAAGGTTTGCAGGATTTGTAAAATCATACCCCGACTTAGCCATGAGTTGGTATGCTTTAGGATCAAATCCTTCATCAGTCCTTTGTTTTGGAAGTGATCCATGATTGACCAGAGATTGAGAAGGCCGCATGAATCCTTTTAACGGAGACTTGGAAGGTGAAGACTTTTGAATCTTGGGGAGAGGAAGAGTTAACTCTCCTTTCAGCTTTTGCATATCTTCTTTCTCTTTGGTTTGTGACATTTTCAATTTAAATTCCTTGGTTTCAAGTATCTCAATGACAGGTGACTTCCCTTCTTGTCATTGAGATTTTGGAACATACTTTAAAATAGGTTTCGTCCGATGTGCTTTTATTGAGACACCTCGTGTTTTAGCTACCTTTACAATGTCTGTCACTGAAACATCTAATGGATCACTTAACGCTTCTTTTGTTTTTGTAGATTGAACCTCTTGTGTAGATGGATGGCTTGGGATGGGCACTTCTGAAGGTGTATCATGATCGATATAGAACTTGGCATCAGCAAAATGAGATTCTGCTTCTGTAAATGGTTTATGGTCCGCCACAACTATTTGTACGCCATTCTTGTAGAATTTGAAGCACTGATGAAGAGTCGATGGAATGACACCATTACTATGTATCCAAGGCCTTCCTAACAACAAATTGTAGGACGTCTTTGCATTAATAACATGGAATAAGGTTTCAACTTGGAGCTCGCCAATAATTAGTTTTGCTCGAATCATGCCAATAGCTCTCTGTCATCCTTGGTTAAAACCTTGAATAATAAGACAGCTACGAGATAACTCGTCGACTGTGATGCTGAGATTTTTCATTGTAAATTTTGGCATGAGATTCGCCGTTGATCCACCATCAACAAGAATTCGAGTAACTCTTTGTTCCTTTACGTAACCGGAAACGAAAAGAAGACAATTGTGCGGCTTCGAACCCAACTGAAGATCTTCTTCAGTGAAAATAATTGGTGCATAACATGAATCCAGCGTACCTCCAACTACTTCATCGTCATCGAACTTTTCAATGATGGCTACATCCTTTGCGTAATTCTCCACAGTCTGGGCTTCATCTTGATCCTTGCTATTCTCACCATCGGGGCTTCATTTTAGTTGAAACCATGTAAGCTATCACAACTTCAGCATCTAGATATCCTTCTAGAAAGAACTCTTGCAAAGTAATGGGCTTCTGGATCCTTTTGCTTATAGAGGCGTATTTAGTTGACTGTGTCTTCTTGACCCATTTTCTGTTATGGCCAGACTGCTTATAGTGATATTGAGGTTTCTTCATCCTTTACCCCCTATCAGAATAACTAGTCTGAAAAATGTCAGCTCATTGCTTCCGTGGTTTCTTTCTTATCACCAAAGTCCATCCTTCTTCATCATCCTGAGGAAAGACCCTTGCAAAGGTTGAAACGTCAAGTGCACTCCCTTTGCAAAGAGAGATGGGGATTGGTTCCAATGAGCCAAACTGGATGGTTGTGTAATACATCTCAGAAGTTGAAGGTTGAGAATGAGCACTCCCCACGACAGAGGTTGTCACAGTAGCAGTAGTATGATTTGAAGTTACAACTTTGTCCGTATCCAACAGTAGCAGTAGTATGATTTGAAGTTACAACTTCGTCCGTGTCCAATAAGATTTTTCCTTGTTTTGCCAGATTCATCACCACCTCCTTAAGATAAAACACTTCTCAATTGGATGACTGACAATACGATGGTATTTGTAGTATTTTGGATCGTTGAGACGTCCCATCTCTTGAGGGCGTTTGCATTCAGGGAGTTCTATAACTTTACTTTTGAGTAAACATTCCAAGATGCCAGGGACATCGAAATCGGGGAAGGGGTATTCCTTCTTCTCTAACTCCTTTAGCGTAGGACGCTGTTTTTCCCTCTCTTGAAACTGGCGAGGCTTTTTATCATCTTTCTTATCATCTTTAACAGATATCTTGATTGGGGTGGTTAAGATAGCCATGGAATCTTTAACAGCGGTCTTTAACGACTTATCACCCTTCTTCCAATCTTTCTTATCCTTGCATGGTTCTATGGCCACGGGACTTTTGCCGTCATGGGATTTCATACTGATCTCCATGTCATGGGCACGCGTAGCCAATTCTTCAAATGTGCAAGGTTTTATACCTTGCAAAATGTAAAGAAGACCCCAATGCATTCCCTGCATACACATCTCTACAGCAAAGGTTTCTGATAATCGGTCCTTGCAGTCAAGACTGAGTGCTCTCCACCGATTAGTGTAGTTGATTACAGGCTCATCCTTCCATTGCTTCGTGTTAGTCAACTCTATCATACTAACAGTACGACGAGTGCTATAGAACCTATTCAAGAATTCTAGTTCCGTTTGGTCCCAACTATCAATTGACTCTGACTTTAGGTCGGTGCACCACTCAAGCGCGTTTCTTTTAAGGGAGCAAACAAACTGTTTAACTAGTAAGTCCCCCTCTGTTCCGGCATTGTTACAAGTCTCGACAAAATGGGCAATGTATTGCTTAAGGTTACCTTTCCCGTTAAATTGCTGAATCTTCAGAGGTCAGTATCCTACATGCATCCTCATACTGTCGATTCTTCTTGTTTAGGGCTTTGAGTACATGAGAGTACTCTATGAGACGCCTCCATATTGGGCTCGGATTGTATTCGTTACCATATCTTGCAATTGTGCGACAGATAATGAAGAGACTGAAGAAGAATAATTGGTTTGACTAGCTGCATGTTCTGTCACCGACGTCTGGTTTTGATTAGCCACATATTCTGTGACCGGCGTCTATTTGGGGTCCTTCATATGAGTACCTTGCACGGTAGAATTAAGATTCTCCGTCGGTATAGCTGTGGAAGATGTAGGATTCCCAGACGGTGGTGGTGTGAAAGTTGCACGATTCCCAATTGGCGGTGGTGTGGAAGATGCAGGATGCCCAAATTATACTGGTGATTCACCGAAGGTCTAAACTTCCAATTTGTTCATCAACGTAGTGATTTGTAAGTCCTTCTCTTCAACAGTCTTTGTGAGGTTCTCAATGGCACGAGACATAGTTACTAGTTGTTCCTCCACCGTGGCAGCTCCAGTCATCATAGCAGCGACCACATCTGAGTATGATAGGAGTTGAGAGTCAATGTTTCTTGAAGTGATTGAATACTCTAAAGTCTGACGTGGTGACTCTGGGGGTGAACCGACACTAGAGCGAGCATCATGGATGGAATGAGGTGAATCTGGTAGCGGAGTCTCCTCTGGAACAACGTCAGGGTTCTTGACATGTTGGGTTTTCACGTTTCCCGACTTTGCAAGATTGGTTTTCACCAAGTCTTGCTGATGTTTGGATGAAGCCATCGCCTGGGACTTGCTATGTGTCACAAGGCCCGCCAAGGTACTTCCATCACTTGATTTGGCCTTCGTGCCACTTTTCATGGTGGCTTTGGCGTCGACCTTTGTGGTAGCGATGTTCTTTTGGGCTTTTTTGTCTGTTGGAGTCTTAGGGGGAGCCATAGAATCTGACAGAGACGAAACCTAATGGTAGGAGAAAGAGATGAAAGGCAAAAGAGGTCCCACCGGGCGTGCCAGATATTTATACACAAATTTTGTAAGTCTGTAATAGAAACAAAATATAAAGCAAATAATATAATTTTATTAATTTGAGAAATTGAGGTATAATCCTCTGTAATATTCTTTACAAAAGAAAGAACTGATCCTCTGATTAAATCTCCTTTTTTTTGTTGGTTGGTTGGATCTAAGGGCTGTATGAGCTTGATCTTGAATCACCGTGGAATTTGGATGACAAACGGCACGACTTTGGATGTGCTTATTGTTGATTACCGTGGAATTTGATAAAGACCGGCACGATTTGATGTGTTTGGTGTTCTTCGCCTTTGGGTTTGGTTGTTGGGGATGAGAGCTTTTGTATTTCTCTCTGGAATTCTGAATTTTTGAATTCTGAATTTGTGTCCCCCTTCTTCTTTCTCCAGATCTCTATTTATAGGCTTCTTGGATTAATAGGATGATGACACGTGTCATCTCCTGATAAAGATAAAATTATAACTGGGCCGGGCTGGTTATATTGTGATAATTATCCTTAAAAATAATTATTCCAAATATATTTTATTAGGAATAATTATCTTTCCATTTAATCATCTGGGCTGGGCTAATTAAATAATTTAAGTGGACCAAGCTTAGGCCAATTAAACAATTTAATTAAACATTAAACCCATATTGAATGGGTTAATTTGTCAACACCAAAGTCCATTAAATTTTTAGTGTCTACACTTGTAAAAAGTCAAAATTTATTCGTTTTGTTTGCTTTATGTTGCTTCTTTTGTCGTATATCCGTTTTTTGTTGTAATATCAACAGTAGGGTGTATTGCCCCCTATTATGACAAGAGAAGTAAGGCCCCACTCTACTAAAGAAGTAAAGATGTGCAAAGATGTGCATAACTTCAAGAAACTTTTATTAAATAGGCCTATAGGCAGCCATACTTGGATAAAAAATAGACGTATGTAGTCTGTGAATAGAAAGTAAACAAACTATATCATCTAATTATAGTACCTTTTTAAGTGTATTGCATTCCATGGACGCGCAATTGGACGCCCATCAGCTTCTGCCAATTGGTAGGCTCCTTTTCCCACCACTTCAGTGACTCTGTAAGGTCCGATCCAATTGGGTTGCAACTTTTTTACATGGGCCGTTTCCTGTTTCAGCACCCAATCTCCTTCCACAAAACATCTGAACTTAACGCGCTTGTTGTAACTGTTACGCAAATGTTGCTGGTATGAAGCGAGCCTAATGGTCACAACATCCCTTTTTTCTTCCAAGAGATCGAGGCTATGCTCGAACTGCTGGTCATTATTACCTTCGAGTACCAAGTAAGTCCGAAGAGTCAGAACTGCTGATTCCGTAGGTATGACAGCCTCTGACCCATAAGCCATGGCACAAGGGCTTTCTCCTGTTGGTCGGCGAGGGGTGGTTCGATATAACCAAAGTACCTGAGGTAGATTCTCGTACCATTTGGACTTGAGCTTTTCCAACTTTTTCTTCAAACAGCTGAAGATGGTCCGATTAGTTATTTCTACATGTCCAATCCCCTGAGGATGGCTAACTGCGGCCAACTTCTGCCTAATCCCATGCTCGGCAAAGAACTTTCTTGTGCTGCTGTTATCTAAATTTGGGCCATTGTCCATCATAATCACATGTGGCACCCCGAATCAGCAGATTATATTATTCCATAGAAAACTCTTTACTTGCTCATAGGTCACACTTGAATAGGCTTCAAATTCTACCCATTTAGTGAAATAATCAGTGGCTAGCAACACATACTCTTTCTTCTCCACCGTTTTGGGCAATGGCCCAACCATATCGATCCCCCACTAAGCGAATGGTCATGGATTCACCATTGCGTGCAAATCTTCAGCGGGTTGATGCTTTATTAGACCATGTCGCTGGCACTTATCACACCTGCTAGCATACTCTTCAGTATTCCGAGCCAAATAAGGCCAGAAATAACCTTGAGTCAGAACTTTATACGCCAAAGATCTTCCTCCGGAGTGATTGCCACAATCCCCATCATGAATTTGCTAAAGTATCGTGAGAGCCTCTGTGGGGCTTAAACACTTCAGGTAAGGACCTGAGAATTATTTTCAATACAATTGGTTATTGATGATAGCATATTTGGCTGCGGTGAGCCTTAGTTTTCGTGCCTCGGCCTTCTGATTCGGGAGAGTCCCCTCCTTAAGGTAAGCTTCCAATGGATCCATCCAGCATGGTTCGCGTGGGACAATTGGGATCACCGTTATCTCCTATCGAGGGCTTATACTTGGTTCGTCCAATATGTCGATTGGTACAATCCGGACCAAATCTTTATTTGAAGAAAATGTTGCTGCTGCCAACTGATCTGCTTCAGAATTCTCCTCACGAGGTATTTGATGAAACTCGATCTGGTCGAACCCTCATGAGACAATCTCCACAACTTCTCTGTAAGCCTTCATTCTATCCTCCTTAGGCTGGTACTGGCCTGTTACCTGATTCACACTAAGCTGAGAATCACTAAAAACTTTTAAGCACCTTATCTGAAGCTGGTTTGCCAACCAGAGTCCTGCTAGCAGGGCTTTGTATTCCGCCTCATTGTTAGTGGCAGGAAAAGTCAGCCGAATTGACTACTGCAGTTTGGTGCCTTCGAGAGTTGTGATAATGACTCCTGCTCCAGCACTAATCAAGTTCAAGGAACCATCTACCCAAAGCTCCCATTGTGGTTTGGAAGGGCCTGGCTCCTCAGATTTATCTTCATACTCCATGAGGAAATCAGCTAGCGCTTGCCCTTTGTGCGACACCTTCGGTTCGTAGGATATGTCAAAAGAACTAAGCTCAATCGCCCATTTAGTTATTCTTCCGGACAAATCCGGTTTAGAAAGAATGACTCGCATGGGGTAGTTGGTAAGAACTTTGATGCTGTGTGACTCAAAGAATTGTCGAAGTTTCCTTTTTGCGTATACTAATGCTAGTATGGTCTTCTCGGCTTTGCTGTATCGCAATTCTGCATCTGTCATTGTCTTGCTGGTGTAAAAGATTGGATACTGACTCTTACCTTCTTCTCTGATCAATACTGCACTTATAGCTATGTTGGAGATGGCTAAATGCATGATAAGAGTCTCACCAGGCTTCGGAGCTGACAGAATTGGAGGTTTCGACATGTAACATTTCAGTTGATTGAGAGCATCTTGCTGTTGTGGTCCCCATATGTCTTTGTTTTTGGACTTTATTGCATCAAAGAATGGCTTGCACTTATCGGACAATCGAGAAATAAATCGACTGAGAGCTGCGATTCGGCCAGTTAGAACTTATATATCCCTGCGGGTCTTTGGTTCTTGATTTTGTATGAGGGTTTAAGCCTGAGCCGGACTTACCTCAATTCCCCCTTTGTTCACGATATGGCCAAGGAACTGTCCTGAAGAAACTGCGAAGGAACACTTTGAAGGATTTAACTTCATGCCATATTTTCGTAAAGTATCAAAGACCTTTTGGAGGTGTCCAGGATGCTCATCCTTCTTCACACTCTTAACCACCATATCATCGATATAGGCCTCGACCGTCTTTCCCAACATTTCATCAAAGATCTTGTTAACAAGGCGCTGGTAAGTTGCTCCAGTATTTTTGAGCTCGAAGGGCATCACTCTGTACCAGTTAGTACCCTTCTCCATTATGAAAACAGTCTTCTCTTCATCCTCCGAATTCATAGGAATTTGGTTATAGCCGGAGTACGCATCAAGAAATGTGAGCCTCTCAAAACCAGTAGTGGCATCAACCATTTGATCAATCTTGGGTAACGGAAAGCTGTCTTTAGGGCAGGCTTTGTTGAGATTGGTAAAATCTATGCAACCCCTCCATTTGCCATTCTTCTTCTGAACTACCACCACGTTGGAGAGCCATTGTGGGTAGTACACCTCTCGGATGAAACCTGCTTGAAGGAATTTGCTTACCTCTTCAGCTATTATTTGGTTACGCTTTGGAGCAAACCTTCTGTGCTTCTGCTTGACTGGTTTGTATGCTAGATCCACCTTTAGGCTATGACATGAGACTGAAGGATCGATCCCTACCATGTCTAAATGCTCCAAAGCAAATACATCTGCATTTTTTCGAATGACTTTGATTTATACTTCTTTTTCTTCGGCTATAGAGGAAGAACCTATGTAGGTGATTTTCTGTGGATCACCGAGGATTACCTCGACAACTTCTAGAGATTCCTCGGTAGGCTTTTCTACTTTGGCCTCATCCTCTACCCTCAGATACCTAGGCAGAGGATTCTGTAATTACTATTTGGATTTGCTTCTCAGAGGTGTGATCGGTTGGGACTGTTTCACTACCTTCTTTACCTTACTTTGTGTTAACATATAGCACTCTTTAGTAACTACTTGATCTCCCCTGAGGTCTATGACCTCTTCCCATCTGGAGACAAACATCACATCACCTGGTGAAGGGTAGACGGAACTCCATTCATTCAGTGGATCCAACCTCTTCCCATAATAAGATTATAGGAAAGGTGGATCTCTGTTAAGACAAAATTTTCCTTCAGAGTCCTCTTTGCCGCAGTTACAGATAAATAAATCACCCCAAGGGGATCCACTTTTGTACCATCGAACCCCATCAACAGCTGGAGGTGGGCCGAATTGATGATGACGGGATCTCTAGCTGTTCAAAGACCGTTTTTGTGATGATGTTGGCATTACTTCCTGGGTCTATCAGAACCCTCTTAATCATGCACTTTGCCACAAGGAGACTGATGACCAACGGATCTTCGTGGGGAAGTTGAACTCTGGATAGATCTCCATCACCGAACCTGATGTTGATGCTTCCCGAAGCAATAGTGTTTACCGAGGATAACCTCCTTAGCTTATGGGCTGTTCTCAGTCGGGATCTATAAACGTCCTCTGACTCCTGATCATCTTCCGATCTTCCATGTATTGCATGGATGACCTTTACTTGGTTACCTTCGACTCTCCGAGGGTTGATCTCCCGAGGCTTCACGTACTCCTTTGTTGTAAGGTAATTTGCCAATTCACCCCTCAGTATCATGTTTTCCACCTGTCGCCTAAGGGATCTGCAATCATTGGTCGTATGCCCATAATCTCTGTGGTAAGCGCAATGCTTGGACTTATCTCTCTGTTCCAACGGTTGCCTTATTGGCTGAAGGACTACAAACTTCATTTTGTTCTCTTAAAATAACCGGGCCAAGGTTGTGCGAAGGGGCGTGATTCTTTCTTCTGTTTTTTACCGTTTTTCGGGTATTTGAATGGCTGGTGCTGAAGCATGCTGGCTTCTTCGACCTTTTGAGCCTGAAACCTTTTCCTGAGGCTTGTTCTCCACCGTGACGAGGGTGGCATGTTAAGCTCGGTGAGCCACATTCTCCTCCTTAGATGTAGATCTGTGCTTTAGCATTGAGAGTCTGCATGTCCGGAGGAGAATACTTAATCAAGGACTTATGAAACTTGGTTCCCTGAATCATTGCAAGCTTGAATGTTTCTATTACGGTAGCAGGGTGGCAATCTATTATTTTCGAAGCCTCCATATTGAATCTAGACAAGAAGTCTTGAAGCGTTTCGCCCTTCTTTTGCCTTATAGTAAAAAGGCTAGCAATACTCTTCTTTTGCTTCTTATTACAACAATACTGCGCTAGGAACATAGCGCATAGAGTTTCGTAATCTGGTATAGACTTGTGCGGCCTATTCCTAAACCACTCCAACGCAGCCCCAGTTAGACTGGTAGGGAAGACTTTGCACATCCATGGGTCATTGTGATCATCCAGAGCCATATTTTACGCATAGTGATCAAAGTGCCAGGAAGGATCTCATGTACCATCAAACTGGGTAAAGGATGGCATAGTGAATTTCTTAGGTCTCTCGACGAGGTACACATCGTCAGTGAATGGAGTCTTCACGAGAGAGTTCTTATGTTCCCTGGCCATCTCTGCAGACGTCTGAACTCTCAAGAGTCTCTTCTCGTTAAAGGCCTCATTTACTCCTGATCCATCTAGAACACCATTAGACCATACCGTGAGTTTACGGCTGGATTAGGCATGTTCATCCTGCGTGCGACGAGGAAGATTGTCCGAAGCTACAGCCTCGGATCTGACCCTCTGGACTTGCTGAACTTCTGTGGGTCGAACTTCACTAATCCGAGCCCCGTTGACCTGGGGCTCGTTTTGATTGGGATGGGGCGCAGCTCCATCAACTAGTGGTGGTTGAACTTCATTGGGCCGAACCCCATTGTCCTGAGGTTCGATTTGGTTGGGAAGAGGTGCAGCCCTGTCAACTGGTGGTGGCTGGGGTGCCAACTATGCCATAGCCATTTGAAGGGTGTCGTTCTGCTGTTGAAGCAATGCAATCTGGGCTACGTTGGCTTCATTCGCCTGACGAAGCGCTTCGAACTGGTGCAAGAACTCTTCTCCCATCTTTTGCATTAACTCCATCTGTTAATCTGCCACCATTGATTCTCCGTTTGACATTCCGGATCGTGGAAACAAAAACAACTTGAAACAAAAAGTGGGAGTATCTTTCTATACGTTTCCCACAGATGGAGCCAAAATGTGGGTGTGAAATTTCTCTCTATTATAATAAATAAAAAGAAAAATACAACTCACTCAAAAACAAGCAAAAATAAAACTCAGAATAAGTATATTATGCTTGATGATTTTATTAGAGGTTTAGGCCTCTATTTATAAGAAATACAGTGGTGAATTTTGGTAGGATTCGCATAGCTTGTCCTCTAATTCATTCCATATATGATTTTCTTTACATCTATAATCCTTTCCTTTGTACAATTCTTTCTATGTTGAATTTTCCTTGTATAGAACTTGCTCTCTTTTGTGATTCCTTGGCCTAGCAGGACATGACTTCCCTTTATCAAGATTGGGCTGAACGTGGGCTGGCCCTAATGATTCGGCTAATGGGCTTGGATCTCGCTATTGGTATGACGAGCTGTCGCTGCCTGGGCTTAGAAGTTGGGCCAGGTGGTTCTGGTCTTCGATCAATGTGGGAGCCGAGGCCTTGTCTGGGCTTGCTCTGGACTGGGCTGATCTAATTTGGGCTTGGTACCGGTTGGGCTATTGTGGTATCTTAATCAACTTCGTAGTGTGATGACGTGGATGATTATTACTGGAAGGGGGATTATTTCCCTCCACAATGATGATTATTATTAGTAGGTTCTGGTTGTTGACAATTAAATAGATTGATATTATTATCATTGATGTATATTAACATCAATTGGTTGTTAATTTATTCATCTTTTTCATTCTTCTATGTTGTTGCTGTCAAAGTTAATTATGGAATTGTAATTATGGAATTGTAAGAATTTCGTTGTATAATCACTTCATACAAGCTTTATCTTGAAGAATTTTGATGATAAATCAGTCCAGCCAACATAATTTTTTGTTCTTTTAATCTATAGATATATGTGTTCAATTTGTTTTTTAATTTTTTTTGTAATTTTGCGTTTGTAATCTTGTATAATTCTTGACAATATTGTTCATTACCGTTAATTTTCTTTTTTCTTCCTAGTACTCCACATTGAGTATTCAAGCTACCCAGTTTATTTTATAGACAAAAACCATAGTAGTATCTATTTCCTTTCCTTCCATTGAACCAGAAAAGAAAAATAGAGATATTTCCTTCCCTCGGTCATGTCTCACTCATCCCTCCTCTGTCACTCTTTCATCCATCTTTCTATTCATTCTACCAAACAAGTTAAATTTCGGAAGCTTAATCACTTCATTGTGGGATGTTGATTCCTATTTCAAATCGTTTAAAGCAAACAATTGTTTGCTTAAACATGTTCGAATTTTGGATTCGTATACTCTTAGCCTAATGGTATATTGTTAATCTTTAGATATTTCATACGGTTAAAAAGAATCATAAACTCCAAACTAAGAAATAGAACAATTTATTTAGTAGAGATACCAGTCCAACTTAGGCCAAAGTCTCGTCAATAATTGAAACAAATAGTTGAAAATGGAATATATATTTGGTTGAACAAAGAATTTTTTTTTTTTTTTTAATGAATATTGAATTCTCTGCGTCCAAATCGTGGGACTTCATAAATAGGCCTAGAACGTCTATAAGTAATGTAGGGGCAATATTTAGGCACCTAACAACTTCGATACAATTTTAATTTCTTCTTAGGTTATGTTCGGTTACATAAAATTGAAATTTTAAAATTGAAATTAGTAGAATTGGAAAAAAATCAATTCAGAAAATTGAACCCAAACTTTTTCGATTCCAAAACTCCGATTCCAACTTTATGCTCTGTTTGGTTGGAGGGATGAAAAATTGGAGGGAGAGGAAGAGGGGGAGGGATGGATGAAGCATCCCTAGGGAAGGAAAGGTTTCTCTGTCACTTTTTATTTAGCTGAACAGAATGGATAGTAGAAAAAATGGATATGGTAACATTTTTTTCTTATTTAGTTGGAAAGGAGGGAAAGATAGTTTTTATATTCTTTTTATTAATATATTATTTATAATTATAAAAATTAGATATTCATTTTAAATTTTTAGAAAGGTTAAAAATGTAAATTACTTAATAATTGTTAGTTATCTTTTTTTTCCTCTCCTCTTCCCCCAATTTTGGACAGGATAGAAAATTACAAAAGGGCAGGATGGATGCTTCATCCCTCCTTGATTCCTCTCTCTTCCCTTTTCTTCAACCAAACAGGAAAACATTATTCCATCCTTCATCTCATCCATCACTCCTTAATCCTTTCCTCCAACCAAACATAGTATTAATGTCATTTACAATTCTTTCTATTTCAATTCCTATAATTTTAATACAACTTTATATCAATTTCTTATTATGTTTGGTAGACAATCAGAGGTTTAAGTCTCAAAAGAGAAGTGTATATGACTACCAACTAAAAAAAAAAATTAGAATTAAAATTAAAAAAAAAAAGGTAACTTAGTAAATTGGACCAATTTTTTTTTTAATTTCAAGACTCCAATTTCAATTACAATACTGGAATTTCACTAAACAAAGTCTAACTTTACTTGCCCTTATTCTTTTTCTTCGAGAACCTTGGAAATCTTGTTTGATACTTTGAGTCTTCCGAAGACTCTGGTATGCTTGCGTTCTTTCTACAAAACTTTTGTAGAAAAGTAAGGCATGTGATTGATTTTCTAATTGGACCAATTTTTTTTTTAATTTCAAGACTTCAATTTCAATTACAATACTGAAATTTCACTAAACAAAGTCTAACTTTACTTGCCCTTATTCTTTTTCTTCGAGAACCTTGGAAATCTTGTTTGATACTCTGAGTCTTCCGAAGACTCTGGTATGCTTGCGTTTTTTCTACAAAACTTTTGTAGAAAAGTAAGGCATGTGATTGATTTTCTAATTTTCACCTTTTTTATTATTATTATTATTGTTTTTTATGCTTTTCTTCCTTAACACAATTTCCTCGAAATTCTTGAGGGGAGCACCGTGATGATTATTCTTAGTTGGTTTGGTGTTGACAATTAAACAGATTGACCGAACTAAGTTATTTTTATATTTTGTTACGGGTTTTGTTTTAATAAAAAATAAAATAAATATTTTGAATAGTAAGTAATTAAAAGTATGTTTGATAGCGTTGATTTATTTCAAAAATTTTGAAAGTAAAAATATGAAAACATATTTAGTAAAAAAAGTGTTACAAGTTTTAAAAAATATAACGTTTAGTTTTAAAATATCATTTATTTATTTATTTTTTTTTATTTTTTATTTTTTACTATTAATCAAGTTTTAACAAATAATTGGGTGGGCAAACATATAAAAACACCATATGTTTCAATTTTTGACAATTATTTACGAAACATTTCATGAGCAACCATCCCATCCTTAATACGCAATCCAATTGGTGCATGACACACTTTAGTTCAAAAAAAAAAAAAAAACAAAACCTTCTAATTTTTAACAAAATTTGTAATAAAAAAGAAAAATATTAATTAAAATTTCATATAGTGTATGCTTTTATTTATTATTATTATTGATTTTGAAAAAGGAAAATTTTTTATTGAAACAGAACAAGAGGATAACATCAATCCAAAAAGGAGATTCGAAAAGCTCCTTTATATTATTCTATCATGTAATATGGTACCAGCTTTATTTTAGTCCAATTTAATTCTACTAAATATATGCGGTCTCTATCTTGGCTTTTTTATATTATAATTGATCTATCTTTTGTTTTCGTAAAACACAGTCACTCTTTGAGAGTTGACAAAAATATATTTAGAAAAAAATTTACTTATTTTTTGGATAAAGATACCCTCTAAAAATTAAAAAAAGGACAAAGACACCTCTTTACATTAGAAATTGACCAAAATACCCTTTGACCATTTATGAGACTTTTTTAACTTTATAATTTAATAAATTGGACCTAACTACCCTCATGAATAATTTATGCATAAAGATAAGTAAAAAAAATAAATAAATAACTTTATATTGTTAACTTTTTTTTTGTTATTTATTCTATAAATGTCCCAACTTCTTAAAAATGTAGACGTCTAAAATAATTTTTTGATTCAATACATATATTTCAAATAAATTATATTTTGTTATTACTTCTTTTCTTTTTCTTTTTTATTTTTAAATTAAGATACTTAATTCTTTCATCTGAAAAAATTAAACCGATCTATTTTCTTTAAAAATAAAAAATATGGTACCAGTATAACTTTATGCATCTTAAATTATATATCAAATATTATGCATTTTCCAACATAAAAGAAAATAGGTACCAGTATAACTTTATGCATCTTAACTTTATGCATGCCTTTGTTTTTTTTTTCCTCTTTGTTTTATCTTTTTCCGCTTTGTTTTATTATTATTTATTTTCCCTTTTATGTTGGGAAATGCATAATATTTAATATATAATCTAAGATGCATAAAGTTATATTGATGCATAAAGTTATACTGGTACTATATTTTTTATTTTTAAGGAAAAGAGATTGGTTTAATTTTTTTAGATGAAAGAATTAAGCATCTTAATTTTAAAATAAAAAAGAAAAAGAAAAGAAGTAATAACAAAATATAATTTATTTGAAATATATGTATTGAATCAAAAAATTATTTTAGACGTTTACATTTTTAAGGAATTGGAACATTTATAAAGTAAATAAAAAAATAAAAAAATATAAAGTGAACAATATAAAGGTTTTTTTTTTTTTGGTTACTTTTTTTTTTATGCATAAATTGTTCAGATTGGTTCAATTTATTAAATTGTAAAGTTAAAAAAATTCACTAAACGATTAAAAGGGTAATTTGGTCAATTTCTCATGTAAAGGGGGTGTCTTTGTCCATTTTTGAACCTTCAGGGGGTGTCTTTGTCCAAAAAATAAATAAGTTTCATCTGGGTGTCTTTTTACTAAATCTTAAAGAGTGTAACTGTACTTTACCAAAATAATATTATGAGGATTACTTTCGAAAATGAAAAAGAAAAACAATTAGATTCTCGTAGGAAGACGCAAAAGTCACTTTTGCTTTCTTCAGAAACAATTAAAAGTACCTTAAAAAAAAAAAAAAAAAAAAGAACTAGTTTATGGATTTGTGGAGAGAGAGCATTATATGATAATTGAACCTCTGTGTTTAAATTCAATGAATATATAAAAAAAATTAGTTTAAAGTTTTAATTAATTTTAAATTCAAATAATTGATTCTATGTTTTTAAACATAAATTAATATTTTTAAATAGTGGTAAAGTTACAAAACTTCTTTTTTTTATCACTCGTGATGGTTGTACTACAAGCTGGCAAGGCAATAGATTGTTAAGAGGAATTAGTGTCCGTTTGGGATGGCTTCTATACCACTAAAAATTGCAATCCTTTTACCTAAGCTAAAAATTGCCAGAAACGTTTGAATTTTGTCCACTGTAATTTCATTTTATTATATCAACAATTCACACCATTTTCACTTGTCAATAAACTCTCGCCAATTAAACTCACACGTGACCAAATAATTGTCAAGACTTTTTTTCAACTAAATTCATGTGACTTGTGTTGATGATCATGCTTAAGTGGCGTCATCTTTGCAAATTAGGCACACCTCGCCAACGCTTATTTGGCGTGCCCTACCATTTTTAGATTCTCTGCATTTAATGTCGGCATATCATTTCAGATTGTTCAAAAACATCAAAACCCATATATTTCAATTTCCATCTTCCAGTTCGGGTTTGCAAGCTTCAAGCGCTCTCAACTCATGGTTAACGGTTCTCATAGAACCGAAACGGTTTGGTTCTAATTATACAGTTTCGATTCCGGTTCCGTTTTTTAGAAACCATTATGAACGGTTCCGGTTCCGGTTCCGACCAGAATCGTGTGCACCCCTAAGCTCATATAATACCTAGGTCGACTTTTTACCGTGTGCACCCCTAAACTCATACAATACCTAGATCGACTTTTTCTTTTTTAATCTTTGTATTAAGAGAATCCTTTATGTTATTTGAATCTGCACTTAAATACTGATCTCAAAATTTTTAACTTATATGAAAGGATACTCTTATCCTACTTCGGATCCACCTTCAACGACTCCTTAGTCAAGGTTGTCAAGACACTTTTACCAATTTAACTCATCCAAATATATTTCAATAAGACGTTAAGACTAATTCGCTATGTAATCTCTGCATTTAATGTAATGGATAATTTCAAAACAAAATAATTATTCTGGCACACATAAGTTATACTACACTGAGTAAGGTGTCAACTCAAAATAGTTTAAAAGGGATTTTTTTTTTTTTTTTTTTTTTTTTTTTTTTTTTTTCATATAAGAAGAATTAATCAACTTGTGTTCACACCCTTTTTTGACATGCCACGTGGCAACCACCTAGTGGTTAATAACTATGGGATAAACAAGAAAGCCTATAAACAGGTAGTAGGCTTGATAAGACTCTAAAATATATATATATGTCTTTTATGTTTATCATGTTTATGTCATATATATATATATATGTCTTTTATGTTTATCATGTTTATGTCTAGCAAGACCTTTGGAAGAGTATCATAAGAATTTGTGAAGGGAATGAAGTCTTCTTGGTGAGACCAAGTAACTGAAAGCCAATATTTAGGTGATTATCTTAGTATATCTGATAACTGTATACCTTTGATAAAGGGACTGAAAATTTAATCATTCAATTAATTTAATTGACAGTGACGTTTTTATAGTCACTTATTAGACCATCGATGAAATCGGCCACTTAGGTGATATATCTTATTATATTTTCCAATTTGATAACTTTAATTGACAGTAAAATTTTCATAGCCACTTATTTTGACACTGATAAAATCAGTCACTTAGGTGATATATATTATTATATCTCTTAATATGAGAACTTTAATTGTCTCTTAATTTGATAACTTTAATTGATAATGATGTTTTCATAGTCACTTATTTGACACCGGATAAAATCGGTCACAAAAATTCACAGGAAGGGATTTTGCACCCTTTCCAGCCTCTTCATGCGCAATGCAAGAAGTGCATGACACACTTTAGTTCAAGGAGACATTAGAAAAAACTCTAATTTTTAACAAAATTTGTAATAAGAAAGAAAAATCGTAATAAAAATTTAATATAGTGTATGTTATTTATTTATTATTGTTTTTGAACCAGGAAAAATTTTTATTGAAAAAGAACCTTTTTATTATTCTATCATGCAACATAGTACCAGCTGATTTTAGTACAATCTAATTCTAATATTAAATATATCAGTCTCTCTATTGGTCTTTTTATATTATAATTGATCTATCTTTTGTTTTCGTACATAGTTGGTCATAATAAAATAATATTAATTGTGAGGAATAATCTCGAAAATGACAAAAGAAAAGCAATTGGATTCTCGTAGAAAGTAGAAAAAGTGATTATCCTACTCACTTTTTCTCTCTTCAGCAAAGACCGAAAACAACAAAAAGTACCTTGCAAAAAAACAAAAAGAAGTGAGATCTGGGTTATGGATTTGTGGAGAGAGATAATGTATGTGATAATTGAACCTGTGTTTGGATTCAATGAATATATCTTTGAATTTGAAATGGAAACAAAATTTAGTTTAAAGTTTTAATTATTATTATTATTTTTAATTTTAAATTTAAACAATTAATTTTGTGCTCTTAAATTTAAATTAAAGCAGATTATTTTTGAATAACGATTAAGTTCTTAAACAAAGTTTATCACTCATGGTTCTTGAATGAATGAACATGATGATTGTATTACGAGTTCGCAAGGTCATAGATTGTTAAGAGGAATTAGTGTCAACTTGGGATGGCTCCTGTACCACTAAATATTGGAATGGATTTAAAAAACTGAGCTTAGATGTATTTGGTGACCATAAACAAATACATTAAGCAATAAAGATTAAAAAAAAAAAAAAAAAAAACCCTTTTACTTGAAGCTAGAAATAATAGCTTTTAAAATTAAGTTCTTGACAGAAACGTTTGAATTTTGTCAAATATAATTTTATTTTTTTATTATTATTTACTAGCTTTTAAAATTAAGTTCTTGACAGAAACGTTTGAATTTTGTCAAATATAATTTTATTTTTTTATTATTATTTTTATCAACCTAAATACAACTATCCAGACTTGTACCAACAATTCACACTATTCTCCTAAGACTTGTTAGTCACACTTGTTAATACTCTTTCCCTAGCTAAACTCGCATGTGACTCGTTAGTCATGGTTGTCGAGACTCTTTCGCCAGCTCAACTCACACGTGACTCATTAGTCACAATTCTCAAAACTCTTTCCCCAACTACACTAACTGTAACGCAGTCCAATGAGACGTTAACTCTCATTAGCCACGTAATCTCTCCATTTAATCTTTTATGAGTAATTCCCAAACAAAATAATGGTTCCGACAAACATAGGTTATTCTCATGGCATATGAATCCGGCGATAATGGTTGGCATAGGTCGCATATTGGTGACACCGCGAACCATGGTTATAATAGATTCAAAATAGTATAAAGAAAATTTTTACCGTGTAATCTCTGCAGTTAATCTGAAGGATAATTTTCAAACAAAGTAATGGTTCTGACAAATGCAGATCGATTATACTGGAGTTTAGCCAAATTAATTGCAGTTAACTTGAGAATCATGAAGCGGTTCAAAGCCACTATCTGCAAGTCTGCAACAGAGAAATAAACAGAAAAAATATGGCAATAAACTAACGGTCAAAAACATGTCTTATGATATAAAAATGGTGGGTCTCAGCCAACAATATTTGTTTCCATTACTTGGATGCTCTATGCTTAAGTAAGAAGTAAGAACTACTGGTGAATAAATTCCAAAAAAATAAAAAATAAAAAATAAAAAATAAAAAATAAAAATAACTACCAGTGCGTAGGGAAGAAATTGTACAAGGTAAAAATGAAAAAAGAAAAAGTGTTCTTATAAGGGTCCATTAATGGGTTGTAAGTCAAGGATTTGTGTTTACGTGTTATTCGCATGTTCTTACATGTATAATACAAAACAAATATTTCAACAAATACAATTTGTTTATTAAACAGGTTATATTTGTAAGTTATTTAATGTCATATTTACTAAAGCCAAACATTATATTATCTAGATTTATAATCCTCAATCAAACAATAAATACTAAAAATAAAAAAAAGTTCTAATCCAACCAAATTACTAAATAGTTGTTAATTCACAAAAAAGTAAATTATAAGATACAAGTTTAGATAATTATTACAAAACCCGAATAGAAAATTTTAATTAGTCTCACATCTATAGAATAATAAATTTAAAGATACAAATTTAGATAATTATTTTTTAAAGTCAAATACAAATGCCTAACTAAAGAAATAAAAAAAAAAAAAAAAAAAAAACTAAAAACTTGTTCCAGTGTTCCATAAATCTAAATTTACAAAGGAAAAATTACTAGAACTATACAGTTTGAAAATATTAAATCATTTAAATAATCAAAACTTAAGTCACATAAAGCAGGACGGGAGTAAGAACTAATTCGAGAACGAGACAAAATTAAGTCCTAAATAGTGAGAATTTGGGGCAGAGCGCGCACAAAACGTGAGAGTGAGAATGCGCTCCGTTTTTTATTCCCCTTTCAATTATACTTTGTAAAAAAAGACCCCCCTTTTTCTTTTTTTTTTTCTTTTTTTTTAACTCTAACGTGGCATATTTCTATCATTACTCATTTTATTATTAGTAGGTTGGTGTTGACAATTAAATAGATTGACGATGGTAGTAAGCTACGAGGATATTTTATTATTCGATTTATTTAGGATTTGTTTGTTATATATATATATATATATATATATATATATATATTTGTTTTTGATAATTTTTGTTTTAACTTCAAATAAGAATAAGTGTTTAGAATAGTAATTGAAAGTATAAAAGTATGTTTAGTAACATCTATTTGTTGCAAGATTTTTGAAAGTAATAAAAATATATTTGGCAAAAAAAAGTGTTTGTAATTTAAAGATATAAATAGTTAGTTTCAAAATGCCATTTAAAAATTTTTCAAGAAAAAATTTACAATACAAAAACTTATAAAAATACTAAATTGGTGTTTCAATAACCAAAATCCAAACGCGAGCCCTTAATTTCATAGTGAAAAATTTTACACTGCAAAAACTTATGAAAATACTAAATTGGTGTTTTGATTACCAAAATCAAAACACGGGCCCTTAATTTCATAGCATATTTTAAAATGTACTAGTGCCAATTAATCTCATATTTCCTTGAATTATGAAATTCTCAAAAAAGAAATATTCTAGAAGAATAATTTTTTATATTATTATTATTTTGGCAAAGAAGGATTTTATTGAACAAGATCCATAATTACCGCTCACAAAGCATTTTGAGGATAACATCAATCCAAAAGAAGATTCGACAGGCTCCTTTTATATATTTTCTATCATTTGACAAAGTTGATAGAACCAGCTTTATTTTAGTCCAATCTAGGTCTACTAAATATATTAGTCTCTCTCTTGGTCTTTTTATATTATATAATTGATCCATCTTTTTTATTTTCGTACATAGCTGGTCATAATAAAATAATATTATTTAGGAATAATTTCATCTGCCATATCATTATTTAGGAATAATTTCATCTGCCATATCATTGTAATTTGCAACACAAGAAAAAGTCGGTCTCGTACTCACTTTCTCTCTCTTCAGTTCTGTTCCCTCTTTGGTAAAAAGACCGAAAAGTACCTTTAAAAAAAGAAAAGAAAAAGAGAGTGAACTGGGGGGTTATGGATTTGTGGAGAAAGAGCATAGTTACTTGATCAATGTGTTTGGATTCGATGAATATATTTTTGGACGTTTTAATTATTATTATTTTTTTAAATTTTAAATCCAAATAATAGATTCTATGTTCCTAAACATAAATTAATATTTTTGAGTCCATAAACAAAGTTTTTGATCATCGGTAGTTGTTGGATGAATAGACACATATGGTTGTTATAGGTTGTTACGAGGGAATTGTTTCTCCATTAAAAATTGGTGATGGTTTTAAAAAAAAAGTACGTCTAGGAGGAAAGACTGATTTTTTTTAAAAAAAAGAAAAAGAAAAAGGGCTTGAAGCCAGATATTATAGCTTTTGGATTGTAAAACCGCTTGAATTTTGTCCAACCGTAATTTAATTTTTAATTTTTAATTTTTTAGTGACCTACATAGAACTATCCAGACCTATACCAACAATTCACACCATTTTTGTTAATCACAAATGTCAACACTGTTTAGTTAGCTAAAACTCACACGTGACTCAATTAGTCACTGTGAACACTCTTTCACCAATTAAAACTCTCACGTGACTCGTTAGTCATAGTTGTGAACACTCTTTCGTCAGTTAAAACTCATACGTTACTAGTTAGTCATAGTTATCAAGACTCTTTTCCAAACTAAATTCATTATAACGTAATACAATGAGACTTTAAAAAATGTAGGTCATACTAGACTCAATAAATTCAGCGTGGTGTCAAACTCAAAATACTATAAGGAGGATTTTGCTTAAATTTTTTTAATTTATTTTTTTCATATAAGGAGGAAATAATCAACTTACGTTGTGATGTAGGGTATTATTTTTATTGTTTAATTATTATTATTATTTATTTTTGTTTGAATTTTGTCAACTAGAGTGTGTAATTTTATTTTTTATTTTTTTTATTGGCCTAAATAGAACAATCTAGATCTATATGTACCAAACTATTCACACGATTCTCACGTGTTTATTATTCACCTGTTTAAGACCAAAACTCAATTACTTTTATTTATTTATTTTTATTATTTATTTATTTTAATAATTTAAAAGTTTCCTGAAGTTAGCTTAGGCCAAAAGAAAAACAATTCGATTCCGCTAGATAGACAGAAAGCGTCGGTCTCGTCCACTTCCTCTGTTTTCCCTATTTTTTGTCAATTTCCAGCTGTGTTTACACACACAAACACACACTCCCTCGCTCTCGAGTCTAGACGTTGCCGCCTTTTCTACGTTCTCACATTTTTTTCTCTCTCCTCTCACTCTCCGGTCTTCCATTGTCTTCTAGGGTTTCTATTTCCCCCTTTCTTTTCCCTATGATCAACACAGCCCCCTCTCCGATTAACACCGTGCGCGGCGGCAGTACGCCGATGACTCGCCGGAGAGGCGATGTCCCGGCCAATTTCCGCTCAGTCCGACCACCGTACCAGGCGAATTTCGGGATAGACCGTCCTCCGGGACCACCGGCCGGTTTCTTCAACCTCTCGAACTTCACTGTCGATCTCCGTTCAGAAAATCAGAAGTTCAACGTAGCCGATGTCGAGTGTTTGATCGCCAAATGTAATTTCAAGGCCGAGAATTTCACCGTTTACAACTCAGGTTCGGTCGCGGCTCGATTGTCTTTCCTGGAATGGTCGGACACACTCGAAACCATGGTGTATCTGTGGAGAAGTCGTCTAAACGGTACTCATTCACTCACTCCTTGTCTCGTGTCTCATGTATATGTGCCTTCAGATATCGGCGAGCTCAAAAATCGACTCAAAACCCTGTTTTCGGAGCATGTAAGGGGATTGATGGAAGGTAATTTGGTGCGGAAGTGGAAGAGGAAGATGGTTCATGTTTCGGAGGAGATTGCGAGTGTGAAAACTTCGCTTAAGAAGCTGAATCGGGTTAGAGTTTACGATGAGCTTAAGATGAGAAAGGAAGGGCTTGTTTCCGATATTGATTTGATTGAGAAGAAGATTGTGGAGTTCAAGTCTGCTATGAAGTGTATACTTGCTCATCTTGATGGGAAGTCGTCCGGGGATGACAATGATGAGGGGTTTGAGGTGTTTTGCTTTGGCAAACAATTTGAATGGGAGACGATTCACTCCCTGATAAGGAGAGAGTGTCAACGCCTCGAGGATGGCTTGCCCATTTATGCAAGACGGCAGGAAATCCTGAGACAAATCTATAGCCAACAGGTGATTTCTTCTTTAGTTTTATGGTTCTGTCTTAAATGTTGTTTGCCACTTTATTGTTCTTTCTATCTAGAAATTGAGTAATTAACATATTGATTCGAAGAAGTTTCTAAGAATTGGTGAGGAAATATATTAGGTTGTAGCTTATCTAATCATAATGCTAGATTATGTTATCTATAGCGTATTTTCCCTCCCTTTTATTGATAGAGATTGAATGGTGGTTCTCTCCACATCTGACTATAATCAAGACTCTTGTCATGGGATATATTATGGTCATAATATGAAACCCAGGATAGTGGCATTTAGGGGATTTTTAAGAAACATAATGGTGATCTCATTTTTTAAAATTTTCCATGCCATTTGGCAGGCGTTGCTGTTAGTGCTGTATCTTTAGCTTCCATGGTTTGAGGTTAGTTGAAGGTCTTGATTTCAAAGTCCTTTTGGTGGAAGGTGATTCTTAGTGTGAGGAGGTTTATCGAATAATATTTGGTGTAGAAATGCATAAGAAGTTAGGGCTTGTGTCGGGGTGAGATTGCAAGTGTTATGACTTTGCTTAAGAAGCTTAACTGAAGTAGCATTTTTGATGAGTGCTCAAAGAAGGAAGGCACCGCTTGTGTGACTTACAAGTTAAGAATTTTTGGACTGGTTACCAAGCTAACCTTAACAATTATTTGCAGACAGTGGTTATCCTGAGGTGTAACCTTTGTTCCCACGCGTGGAGATCTTCATTTGTTTTTGGGTTGTTGAGAGTCATATTTACCAGATATCACTTTTTGGTAGAAGCATTGAACTACTTGTAAAAATCTTGAAAGTCAATTCCAGTGAAGCATTTATCCTATGAATTCTGAAACCTGAACAAACCCCTTTTACATTTGCTTCTATAGGTGTGCACTGTGCGCTATACATGATCACTCACCCAAGTTAGCTTATTAATGGTGAGGCAAACATCCTAGAAAATCCCTCTGTAAGAGAGGTTTTCCTCTCCAAATGTCCTTTCTAGATTTCAATTGGCTCACAACTAGGGATGGCAATTTGCCCCGCCTCGCCCCATTTTTGGCGATTGTGGGGGTCTGTTTAGCTTATTTGGGCGGTGACGGTTTGATGTAATGGAAACCCGCACGAGTTCGGTGTGGGGGCGGGGGGAGGTTGCCCCGCCCCGTACCGTTTAGATAGGTAAATTACTTAAGTACCCCTATTTCATTAGATAGGTAATTAGGGAACAATGCAATTTGGCTTGTCTGGTTTTGGTATGTTAATACTTTTATTAAATTGCTATTATAGAATGTTTTTAATGTTGAATTTTATATTAAACTTTTTATTGTCCATTTTTTATTTTTATTTTTATTTTTTATGAATCTTTTCAATAATTATATAATTTTAGTTGATAAAAAAAAAAAAAGTAAATGGAGGAGAATTTCTGGTCTTAAACAGGGTAGGGTGGGTACCCGCGGGGGTAAAGATGTTAAACGGGGGCGGGGATGGGGTGGAAAGTCCCCTCGTTTTTGCGGTTTTGGGTGAGGACGGGGGTGGGGTTTTTAAACTGTTGCGGGGGCGGGGGAGGGTACACCCGCCCAAGCCCGCCCCCGTTGCCATTCCTACTCACAATTACTTAAGAGCGCCTTTTGTTCCTTAGGGATAGCAACAAACGAAGTATAAGATGGAACACCTATTCTTCACAACACACAGTTAGAAAGTGCTTTCATCCTATCCCTGCCTGCACCCCAGACAGGTTTCTTTTGTACATCCCATCATACCCCTTGTGAAACCGTTGACTCTGACTTCATCCGACCCACCTTGTCATAACAAAGATTGAAGAAATTCCATGCAACAAAGATCAAAATTTCAAATACTCAAAATCACATCATATTTTTATTAACGAGTTGGGTTAAAGATTGAAATGCTCTCATGTTAGAACACATGCATGAAAAAACTAGAATTTGTATAATAAAAGGGGTGGGATTCAAAAAGGTTAATCACTCACATTGTTAATGAAGTTATCAAAGACATGAGATCAATTATACTGTCCCAAAATTTGCAAACTGGATTTGCATGCTAAAGTAAGAACAAAAAACTAATCTTGGTAAGCTAAAGTGATGAATTTCAGTTGTGGAAGATGATGGTAGATTTTTTACCGCTAGCTATCACTTTTGAGAGCGTGCATGAGATGAGACAAGAGTAGTCAATGAATCTTAAAATTCCTTAAAAAGGTAGTCTAGAAATATTTTGATAAAATTAAGGGCATTCAATTAATATAGATATAAATCCAGGGTAGGGTGGGGCCAGGTGGGCCCCCCCGAATGCACTTCCAGCTCAAACCCTAGTTGAGTTTCAATGTTCTAATCCAAACCACAACACTTGCCCTGATTAAAATCCTTCCAAATTGTTCCAATAAGGGCTGGTTGGATTGGGTTATCTATGTTCATGTTGGATCCATGATGGCCTTTAAAATTTGTATAGCATAATCCTCTTCACATCGTTGGGGTTCCATTTACAACCACTTGATGATAAAAATTTAATTTATTATCATTCCTAAATGTCTTAAGCCTCATACTCCTTCTGGCTCATTTGAGTCCCTAAATCCTAGACCTTGTACTCGCTCTAGTTAATATATGAAAACTTAAAGGGTTAATTTCACTGACACCCCCTCAGGTTTGGCTAAATATCACATAGAAACGTCTTTCGAAAATTACTATCACTCAGACCCCAAATGACTTTTCTGTCAATGACACCGTTAAAAATGTTTGAAAAGACAAAGTTACCCCTATTTTTTAATGACTTTTATTATAAAATATCAAAAAAAAACTGAAAGGACTAAAATGCCCTTACCCTCACTGCAAATTTCACACTCCCCCTTTCTCTCGCTACAAACCCTAATTATCATAAACTCGCCTGAGTTTAGTATCTAAGTCAAAAACCCCCAAGTTGAGATATTCATGAAGAAGTGGAAATGGAATTGAATGGAATTGATTGCAAACAAGCTGTGCTATCTATACGAATGGAGCATTAACTGTGATAATAGAACTCATATTATTATTATATATGCAATTAGTGAAGCACAACATTGGTTGACATTGATGACTTTGGGTTCACCCAAAAAGGTCGTATTGACTGCAACGCAATGATCTTACTGTGGGTCGCCATAATGGCGACCCATGCTGCTGATAAAGGTCGGCGACCACCGGGTCGCAGTCCATGGAGATCAAACCAGGTCGCCGCCGGTGACCTGGTACAAGGAGAAAGGGCAGCGAGTAGCACCAAGTAGAAGATAACCAGGTCGCTGGTGTATGAGAAGAAACAGCGACCATGGTGGTCGCTGTTATCGTCATTCCGGCATCGAGAGAGAAGAGGCGACCACTTGGTCGCCGGTGATGAGGAACCATTAATGGCCTCTCTGTCTCTCTTCTTTGCCGACAATAATGAATAAGAAGAAAAGAAAATAAAATAAAAAAGGAAAAAGAAAAATTCTTTGCCGGCAGTAATGAAGAAGAAACGGAAATTAGAAAATAAAAGAAAAAGATATTGAAAAGGTGGAGAAAATTGGTGGTGTACGAGAAATATATATATATATATATATAAAGAATAATTTTAAAAAATAACTATAATTTAGTTGTTTTAAAAAATAACTATAATTTAGTTGGTGTACATAATGAGAAATATATATATATATATATATATATATATATATAAAGAATAATTATAAATTTATATAATAAAGGTCAAAGGGATTCAAGTCATTTCAACACTTTTTTAAGTTAACAGATAGTTAAAAGGGTAGTAATGTCATTTTACATACAAAAAGGTATTTGACACACTTGAAAACTAACTTTTGGGGTGCAAGTGAAAAACGGAACAAACGTTTGTAATGCGAGTGATAGTTATTTTCGAAAGATATTTCAATGTGATATTTGGCCAGACCTGAGGGGGTGTCAGTGAAATTAACCCAAACTTAAATCAATCAAATGTAGTATGTTACTTGAATTTATTCCCTAGGGAAGCTTCCCTGTGACTCTAACTGAGATATTTGAGCTTAAAAGCTTTAGAGAAGAAATGATGGTGATTGGAAGACTATAAAACAGGTTCCTGTTGCTCATACCTGATAGAGAGGAGAGCATATTTTCTTCCTTCCAGTCACTGTGACCAAACTACAATTTCCTTGAATGATAATCCTAATGGCATTGGCTTTATGAGGTGAAAAGAAGGAAGACAGTCAAGTCTGCACCTTATGATTTGGTATTACTGTGATAAGGTATAAGGACATTTAGCAACATATGCAGCATAGTGGGTGTAGTGTTGCTCAACAATACTACAGCTGAACTTGTGAGTCATGGTTCAAAATACTGGTCTGTGCTGAAACTGATGTCTAACAACCTTTTGGTCCATGTAAATTTTGTGGGATATGGAATGGATGTGGCGGTGTATCTGTTGAAATATTAAAACATTATTTGATTGTAAATGTAAAAATGTCATCCTCTTGGGTTGTTCTGGTGTCTTATAAAACAAGTTGCCAAACTAGATTTTCAAGTTACTATGTCAAATTTGAAGATTAGGCTTTAATTTTTGGATAAATTTATTTAGTTTGAAAATTGCAATAATTGTATGTGCTAGTTTCTTTCCATTGACTAGTGCAATGATAAAAAAGTTTGAGCTGATAAGTGAAACGTAAGGATATCTAGACAAGGTTGAGAGCTGTCACTTTATGAAAAATAATGACACAGGTAGGCATATATCTAGTCTTTTCCTCCTAAGGGTCATTGCTTGGTGCAATGGTAAAAGCTCAGGCTGATAATCGTAATGGTGAGGATTTGGGCATGAGTAGTCACTTTGTGCAAAATAATGACGAAGGATGGTCTGTCTTCAATCTTTCTCTCCACCACTCTGCATAGGTGAGACCAGTATTGGGGAATGGCTTTTTAAGTTTCTTTCCATCTTATGGAATGTATCTGTATTAGGAGTTGTGAGATGAACCATCTCACTATCTGAGACAAACCATCTATCAATGTTAATACTCTTTGCATTTGATTGTATGGAGAAGCAGCCACTATTGCATCTCTAGTGGCATGAGATGGTGGTTTGTTCTTCCTCGCTGATTATACTCTGATAACAGAAGACTCCTCAGATGGGTTGGATTAAGCTCAAGTTTAATGGATGGTCTTTAGCCTTTAGCAAACCTGGGATAACAGCGTTTGAGTATTTTTTAGAAACATAATAGTGATGTTGTGCTGTAATTTACCATTCCAAGTGGCAGGAACTGGTCTTAGAGTTTTATATTCAGCCAGTCTCCATAGTTTGGAGTTTGCATGTGATATTCAGGCAGTATCCATAATTTGGAGTTTGCTAAGGTCTACGGGGCACGATTGCAAAGATCTATTTATGGAAGGTGAGGAGATTGGGGTGGGTGCGAGGTTAGCTTTGGTATTAGGACAATACTTTAGGTGAGCATGTACGCGATCCTGAACAGTGATGTGGATCAAAAATAAATAGACAAGTTCTCTTTTAATTTTCAAATTAGAGATGACAATTAATACACCCTCTCTGATTTGGTAGGTGAGTATATACCCTACCATCTCTGATTTGGTAATTAAAAAGGACGTGTTTATATATTATTGGTCCATATCAACAGTCAGGATGGTGTACATCCTCACTGGTGAGGACCAAAGTATTGTCCTTGGTATTATATGAGAGAAGTTGGAGATTTTATGTGATCAACTGAGGATCTCATTTTCATGGGTATAGCGTACAGCCAACCTGGATGTGGACTCTTTAAACACTAGTTAAATGTCATGTTATTTCACCAGAATATTTGATTGATCGTGATTTCCATCTTGATTACAATTTTTGTTGCAATATTTTCTCGTGTTCATACTTTTCCTTCGTTTTGTTTTGCTGCTGCTGCCTTTTTTTTTTTTCCTTTCTTTCCTTTTTGTACTCTCCCTGCAAATAGGTTTTTTATTATTTATTTTTCATGCGAAAGAACAGTTCCTTTGATATTTCTATGATTGATAATTAATGTTAGTTAGCTCCTCTGATATTTCTATGATTGATAATTAATGTTAGTTCTTGCTTTTTTACCTGCATGAATTTTAAAATGCCAAGTGATATTCATGGTTGAAAATAGAAGTGAAGACGTAAAGGAAGACAAAATATTAGTATGGATGTTTCTTTGGGTTAGAGTGATGTCATAATGTTCTTCTTACCTCATCATTTTTTATTTTTATTTTTAACCTTATTGATTTCAGTTATGTTCTGAACATTTCAGTGTCAATGTATACATGAGTTGTTTTCTTCTTGTTGAAGATTTATTGGAGGAATCAGCGGAGGAAAATCCTCCAGTATTGATGTTCTTTCCTATTATTGAAGATTTGCCGTTACTAGAGATATTAGTGGAGAAAAATCCTCTAGTATTGATATTGTTTCCTATTTTCTATCTCTTTCCATTATCATCATTTCTTCTCCCATATAGAGGAGCCGCCTCCATTTTATTGAGTATGAAAAAGAGAATTTATAATAAAAGTGATGTAGCCCTTAGGGTTTTGTGTGTCGTAGTGGCTGAACCACGTATATTCTTGCCTTGCGTTCTTCATACTTTGTTTCTCTAATCAATTTTTTAACACTTCTCAAGTCTTTTTTGGTCTCTCTTTCCTTTGGAATTTGCACAGATAATGGTATTGATTGGAGAGACTGGATCAGGAAAGAGTACACAGTTGGTTCAGTTTCTCGCTGATTCAGGTGTAGCTGCGAATAAGTCCATTGTATGCACTCAGCCTCGGAAGCTTGCAGCCATCTCATTGGCTCATAGGGTTCAAGAGGAATGTTCTGGTTGTTATCATGATAATTCAATCATGTGCCATCCTACATATTCATCTGCTCAGCAGTTTGATTCTAAGGTAATATACATGACAGATCACTGTTTACTGCAGCACTACATGAAAGATAAGAATTTATCTGGGATTTCATGCATCATCGTTGACGAGGCACATGAAAGAAGCTTAAACACTGATCTCAATTTAGCATCGATTAAAAATTTACTTCAGCAGAGGCTTGATCTGAGGCTTATCATAATGTCTGCAACAGCTGATGCAAACCAGATTGCGGATTACTTTTTTGGTTGTGGAACCTTTCATGTGGTGGGAAGAAGATTTCCAGTTGATGTCAAATATGTTCCTTGTGCATCTGAAAGCACTTCTGGTTCTGATATTGTTGCTTCATATGCTTATGATGTTGTGAGGATGGCTACTGATATTCATAGATCAGAGAAAGATGGGACTATTCTTGCCTTTTTGACTTCTCAGATAGAAGTTGAATGGGCTTGTGAAAAGTTCCAAGCTCCCTCTGCAGTTGCACTACCTTTACATGGAAAACTTTCTTATGAAGATCAACATCGCATCTTTCTCAACTACCAAGGAATGAGAAAAGTCATATTTGCCACAAATCTTGCTGAGACATCATTGACGATTCCAGGGGTGAAGTATGTGGTCGATTCTGGCTTGGTAAAAGAGAGTAGGTTTGAACCCTGCACAGGCATGAGCGTCCTCAAAGTTTGTTGGATCAGTCAGAGTTCTGCTAATCAGCGAGCTGGTCGTGCTGGGAGAACTGAACCTGGAAGGTGTTATAGACTCTATTCAGAAAATGATTTTCAGCTGATGTCTCCTCATCAGGATCCTGAGATTCGTAGGGTTCATCTTGGTGTTGCAGTTCTGAGGATTCTTGCTTTGGGCATCAAGGATGTTCAGAATTTTGATTTTGTTGATGCACCTTGTGCAAAAGCTATTGAGATGGCTGTCAGAAATCTTATACAGTTAGGAGCTGTTACATTGAAAAATGATGTCCTGGAATTAACTGAGGAAGGACAATCTTTGGTTAGATTGGGAATTGAACCGAGGCTTGGAAAAATAATTCTCAATTGCTTCCGTCATGAATTGGGTAGGGAAGGCCTTGTTCTTGCTTCTGTTATGGCGAATGTCAATAGCATATTTTGCAGAGTTGGAAATGAAGAAGATAAGCTAAAATCTGATAGCCTTAAGGTGCGGTTCTGCCATCACAACGGTGACCTCTTCACTCTGCTCTCTGTATACAAGGAATGGGATAGTTTGCCTCGAGATAAGAGAAATAAGTGGTGTTGGGATAATAGCATCAATGCCAAATCCATGCGGAGATGCCAGGACACAGTCCAAGAATTGGCTACTTGTCTCCAAAATGAATTTAACTTTGTTATTCCCAGTAAATGGCTTTGGAATCCAGACATGCCTACTGAGCAAGATAGAATTTTGAAAAATGTCATACTCTCTTCCCTTGCAGAAAATGTAGCTATGTACGCTGGATATGATCAACTTGGTTATGAAGTGGCATTAACAGGAACACATGTTCAGCTACATCCTTCATGTTCATTGCTAGTTTATGGTCGAAGACCAAGTTGGGTTGTGTTTGGTGAGATTCTGTCAATATCTAATCAATATTTGGTCTGTGTAACTGCTTTTGACTATGAATCTTTGTCTACTCTTTGTCCTCCTCCACTGTTTGATGTCTCTAAGATGGAGAGTCGGAAGCTGCAAGTGAAAATTTTGAGCGGCTTTGGCAATACATTACTTAGAAAATTCTGTGGGAAGTCCAACAATAATTTGCTTCATCTTGTTTCACGTATTAGAAAAGAATGTATGGATGAACGGATTGGTATTAAAGTGAATGTTGATCAGAATGAAGTTCTATTATATGCATCTTCATTAGGCATGGATAAGGTTTATTGCCTCGTTAATGAAGCATTGGAGTACGAAAGAAAATGGTTGCAGAACGAATGCATAGAGAAATGTTTGTATCATGGAGGACACGGTGTCTCAACTTCTGTAGCACTCTTTGGTGCTGGCGCTGAGATAAAACATCTGGAGCTTGAAAGGAGATGTTTGACTGTTGATGTATTTCATTCAGATGTTAATGTTGTTGATGATAAGGAGCTTTTGATGTTTTTTGAGAGAAAAATCTCTGGTAGCATTTGTGCATTCCACAAGTTTACATCCAATGGCAAAGATAGTATATACAATACTAAGTGGGGCAGGATAACGTTTCTTACTCCATCTGATGCTATGAAAGCTGCTGAGTTGAATGAAGAAGAATTCAGTGGTGCGTTGCTGAAGGTAGTTCCTTCACGTAGCACTGTTGGAGGTAATCATAAAATGCTCACATTTCCTGCTGTTAAAGCCAAAGTGTACTGGCCTCGTAGGCACAGTAAGGGGTCTGCTATTGTCAAGTGTAGAAGCCAAGATGTGAATTTCATGGTTACAGATTTCTCTAATGTACTAATTGGAGGAAAATATGCTCGCCCTGAAGCTAGCAATAAATACACGGACAGTGTGGTGATAAGTGGTCTTGATAAAGATCTTTCGGAAGCTGAAATTTTAAATGTATTAAGGACAGCAACACCCAGAAAAATCTTGGACTTATTCTTGGTGCGAGGGAATGCTATAGAAAATCCTCTTTCATGTGATGCTTGTGAGGAAGCAATTCTCAGATTAATCTCCCCTTTCATCCCTAAAAAGAACAGCAATGGTAATTTTGTCGGAGTTCAGGTCTTTCCCCCCGAAATGAAGGATTCGTTCATGAAAGCCTTGATCACGTTTGATGGAAGTCTACATTTGGAGGCAGCAAAAGCATTGGAGCAAATTGAAGGGAAAGTATTGCCTGGATGTCTTTCATGGCAGAAGATAAAGTGCCAGCCGATGTTTTATAGCTCTGTGTCCTGCCCAGCACGTGTTTATCTTGTTATCAAGGAGCAACTGGAGTCACTACTTGCAAGCATTCAGCACCGAAAGGGTATTTCATGTGAATTAGAAATTTTGTTTCTATTCTTTAAATACTTGTTTTATTTCTTTGTTCTTAGAATTTGGAATTTTGTTTTTCTTTATTTCTCGTTATTCACATGTTTGGAAGTCATGAAATTATCTTTTCTCTGGGTCTTTTTCCTGATTTTTATATTTGTTTCTGTTGGATGCGGATTTGAGTCTCCATGCAATCAATTTGAAATAATACCAAATATTGAGTCTTTCTGTAGTCTTTTCCTCCCATCATCTTGCGTAGCATGTAAATTTCTGTTGGAACAAAGTCGTGTGTTATTGCTTTTCTTATATGCAGGTGTGAACTTGAATTTTATCCTGAAACCTATTGGAGGATAGAACACTTTGAACACTGAACATTACTGTCAGTTTGTGTTTCTATTTTTTTTTTTTTTGTGTTGTTACTGGAGTTGTGGAAGCAGAAACCAAGCCATAATCATAGTTATCTTTTCTCCTGTTCTCTTAGTGGGTTGTTGGGTTTATATCTGTATAACCCTGCTAAACCACAAATTCAATAACAGGAAATATGATCACACTTTAGTATCTAGTCTTTGTGGGAGTCAATCGTCGATTTTCAAGTGTCCTTAGTTCTCTCTGAAGGTACTTACATTAGTAAAATCATACTTGTGGGTATAAGTTCTACAACCATTTCCTTACTCTTCTGCTGCAAATTTCATTGAAATACACAATATACTAGTATTTTTCTGGGTAGTGGAGGATAGAATTCCGTAATTAACATTAGAAAGGTTATACTGCCCCAGGGACAAAAAGTGCATGGAAAGTGAAAGTAAACTTTGTAAACAAGGTTAAACTGAGGTCTGTTGTCCCTGAATTTATTTATTTTCCATGCTTTGCCCAATGGTTGACATTGTGGCAATAGTTATCAATATTTATAAGAGGTTGGAATGGTTTTTAACAGGACAGACCGAGAATAGTTTTGTTCTTAGGGGTGTTTGAAATCATTTCTTTGTCCAATAAATTTTTTGTTTATTCGTGTAAAAAATAAAAAGTTATCCTGTCGTTAAGAATGCCAAAAAACAATTGTTCTCATAGATCTCAACTTTTAGCAGTACTGGCAATTTTAGTGGAGGATGTAATTTAGAAGCTTTAATGTATGCTTTGTGAAGAAGAAAGCTTAAGTGGAAATCTCTAATTTTTGTCATCCCTCATTTGAGTTGACCTCCATTTTCCCCCAGTTGTCTTGCAAAATATTTTCCTTAGCTGTTTGAGAGGACCTTGTACACCTTTTCATCTGTTGTTTGCTGTTGTGCTATGTAGCAATTTGTTTGAGATGATCTAAGAATGTATTACTAACTGAAGTTCAGTTCGCTATAAGGTGATTACATTTTTTTCCCATTATTGTTAAATTGCATCCAGCATCCATAAACTTGTGACGTGTCATCTCTTGATAAACAAATACTTGACTAACGTAATATGTGTGTGTATATGTTTGAGATGAGTAAAATTGGTTGTCTTTAGTAGCATGATAGAAAGGTCTCTGCCACGTTGTTTTGCAATATTTTGGTTCCTAAGTCATGATTGTCATGTTCACAGGTGTAGAATTGCATCTAGAAAGGATAGAGAATGGTATATGGAGAGTAAGGATATCTGCCAATGCTACAAAAACTGTGGCAGAGTTGAGACAACCTCTGGAGCAGCTCATGAAAGGGAAGATTATATGCCATACCAGCCTCACTCCTACCGTTCTACAGCATCTGTTCTCCAGAGATGGGATCATGCTCATGGACTCGCTCCAACAAGAGACAAGAACCTATATTCTCTTCGATAGGCATAACCTTAATGTGACTGTCTTTGGCCCTCCAGAAAAAATTAATGTGGTGCAGCAGAGATTGGTTCAATCTCTTCTAACGTTACATGAAAGCAAGCAACTTGAAATACACCTCCGAGGTCGAGGTCTGCCCCCTGATATGATGAAGCTAGTAGTTAAGAAGTTCGGGGCAGACCTTCATAAGCTCAAAGAAGAGTTACCTGGGGGAGAATTCACTCTTAATTCCCGCCGCCATATTATCTCCATTAGCGGTAACAAAGAATTGAAGCTGAAGGTTGAAGACATGATACATGAGATAGCACGAACAAGTGACCCTTCAGTTGAGAAGTTTGATAATGAAGCTGCCTGTCCCATTTGCCTGTGTGAAGTGGAGGATGGTTACCGGCTTGAAGGCTGCGTACATGAATTCTGCCGGTCGTGTTTAGAGGAGCAATGCGATTCTGCAATAAAAAACCAAGACAGTTTCCCAATCCGCTGTGCCCATGAGGGTTGTGGGGCTCTTATTTTGGTCAGTGACTTGAGGTCTCTATTGCCAGGTGAGAAGTTAGAGGAGCTTTTCAGGGCCTCTTTGGGGTCATTTGTGGCAACAAGTCGGGGCACTTACAGGTTCTGCCCGTCGCCTGATTGCCCTTCCGTTTATCGAGTAGCAGATCCTGGTACGCCCGGCAAGCCATTTGTATGTGGAGCATGTTACATGGAGACGTGTAATCGTTGTCACTCGGAGTATCATCCATACCTCTCGTGCGAGAAATACCAGGAGTTCAAGGAAGATCCAGATTCGTCACTGAAAGAGTGGCGCAAAGGTAAAGAGCAGGTCAAGAACTGCCCTGTATGTAGCTTTACAATTGAAAAGATGGATGGGTGCAATCATGTGGAATGCAGATGCGGGAGTCATATTTGCTGGGCCTGCTTGGACTTCTTTAGGAGTTCTGATGATTGCTATGGTCATTTGAGGTCTGTACACCTAGCCATTATTTGAATGTTAACCAACATACACTGATGTAAATATGTATATATATCGGCTTATCATATATATATTTATATGTGTATTCCCCAAATGTATAGCATGCTACAGGCATGTAAAATAGGATTAGTAGTAATTGCTGTTGCTTGCTTCTGTACAGTATCTAGCGGGAATGCAATAGTATTATGCTCTCTCTCTCTCTGTGTCTCTCTCTCTCTCTCTCTCTCTCTCTCACGCACACACACACAATCACACACACTTTGGCAAACAATATGCTGTATTCTCCTCAAGTTCAGGTAATTATTTCAAAAACTCATTCATTGCAACAATTGTCTTCTGCAAATTAGATGTGAATATCAACCAGGTACATCTAGGCATTTGGGGCTTGTTCCTGGGCTGATCTGTTTTTGGCTTGGTCCTTTTTAGGCTCCATGAGTGCCCCTTCCAACACTTTCTCTGCATCCTGTACCTGCAATTTCATGAAAGATTATCATTAAATCCTTAAGACCTTACCAAGGTTTTCTATCATATATTCGTTTCTTCCTTCCCTTTCTGTATTTTTTTTTTTTCCCAATTCTATTAGTTGCATGTGGTAGTCTGTGCAAATTGTATTTGTGACACAGCAGATTAATCTGACTTTGGTTTGTGCATGCCCATCAGAATTAGTTTGCAAGCTAATTTGAAATGCTCTTCCTCCGGTGGCTTGCTTATTAGCAAGCACGAACAATTCTCCTTGGGGGCATTGGACACTATGGTCTGTATACGGCTAGAAGTGTTCTCAAATTTAAATTATTATTATTTAGTTGGGCTCGACATGGACGTGTTTGCGACAACGCGAGACAATTTTGTAATTATATTATTATTTTGTATATATCTTAGGACTTGTAAGTGAGCCGATAAAAAATGTATATGATCAACCGTCATCACCACCAGTTGACCAATTAATTATTATTTTTTAACTAATTTTTTTTTTAATTTTTTAAAATTTTAATTATTTTTAAAATTATTTTAATTATTAATTTTTTTAAATTTTTTTATTATTTATTTATTTATTTTTCTGGAAGGTTTTAAAATTTTATTTAATAACAAATAAAAAATAATAATCTCAAACTCAGCAAAATTTTTCTAACTCTTCTAAAGAGAAAAACTTAGAGAGGGGATTGACGAGAGACAAATTTAGAGAGAGTGAGAGGATCGTGAGTGAAAGAATTTTAAAGGGAGAAATGAATTAAGTGGTTGTATGTTTATTATGTGATTGGTGAAATATACTATATTCAACCGTTTTGACCCTCAAATGATTAAAAATTATCTAATTTATTTTTGATCCATTTTAAATATGATTTATCCAAAATTATTAAAATGTGAATGAATATAGATGAGATGATGGGTTGGGTTGTAAACCCATCTTACCATCCGTAGTATGTTTTTATTTTTTTAGAAGAGATCATGCAGCTAAAATCGATGAGACTGTGTCAAGAGATGTCCAAGAGAATGGTGGGGATTCCCATGATTCACATTGACAAGCTCATTCTAAGAGCGATGATGACTTAGCATTGATCAGCTCATTTTTTTTTGTGGCCTTTAATTCTGTAAGCATCAAGAAAAAGTTAGCTATGTGGTCCATCCTATATTTGGATGCACTCGCATGATCTTTTAGCACGTGGTTCTGCTGAAAAACCTGGTTAAAAATTCTGTTTCGTAAATCGTTTTTTATCCAATAATAATTAAGGGTCTGTTTGGTTATTTTTTGAAAGTAGTTTTTTATTTTAAAAAAATTGAAAATTAACAAGTTATACAAGAATTTGTTTGGTTCATCATTTCTCAATTCGGTTTGAAAAAGACATCATTTACACTTATCTTTAAAAAAAATTTTAAGTTTTTAAAAATTAATTTTAGAAAACTAAACCCAAAAAACTATAAATTTTCGTCTTCTACATCAAAATCCACTTTCAAGCCCAAGTCATTCCATCGTGTGGATAATTTGACCTATGAGCTAATAACTAACAATATAACCTTCAAAATCAAAACGAGGTTATACGCTATACACCTCTTTTCTATCATTCAAATTAGAACATTGAGCTATAAGGAAAGGGTTAATGGTTATAGAATAGGGGAGAGTGCAAGGCTCGAATATGGAGAGCAATGCAATCGCTCAACAACACAACACTTGCGATGTAGGGGTAAATTGGGTGTATAAGTTATACGCAAAAAAAAAAAAAAAAAAAAAAAAAAAACCCTCCAAAATCAGAAATCGTCTAAAGTAAATATAATGGCAAAGATAAATAAATAAATAAATAGGGAAATAAAGGGTTAGACCTTATTAATGAGGTCTTGGGCTAGGTCAGCCTCCTTGACTGCTTCTCTGGCTAGTTTTTCAATTGAATCAACAGCTTCCCTGAGCTTTGTATCCTCAGGAAGCTTGTCTCCAATCTCATCAGCTACCTTCTCTACTCCCTCAGCTACATCTTCCACAATCTCTGTCAAACTTTCCACTGTTTCTACTGCTCTGTCCACTCTACCTACATACATCATACATACAATTCCCAACAAAAAAACAGCTAAAGAATTAGGATATATTCTATTGATTCTCACAGTAATTAAGAACTTTTATACTTACTTTTAAGTATCAATAATGGCCCCCCTTTGTGCCTGTATGTTGGTAAAATTATAGATAACATTATTCCCACCATCCACTTTTTCCTGCCCACCACAAAAAAAAAAAAAAAAAAAAAAAAAAAAAAGAAGAAGAAGAAGAAGAAGAAGAAGAAAAAGAAAAAGAAAAATTGTTAATTTCATGTGAGAGCACTTTTGACATACTAATCATGATGTAAGAAAAAATAACTAACCATGCTGCAGGAGGAGGTTTTGCTGGAACTGGAGATTCCGGTTGAATATCGTCGGAGGGACCCTTTGCCCTAATCCAATGGTTACACGAAAGGCGATCCAAAAACCAGTTAGCAGCTAGCTAAAGCAGATGAGGAAAACGGAAGAAAAGGGAACTAAAATGACAAGATGTGATGAAACTTACATAGTTACTTTGTGTTTACTACCATTAAACTTGTATGTGATGTTGAATGGATTTGACTTTGATTCTTGATTCGGCAATACATGGTAGGGGTGCTTGATCATGGAGGGGTAACATGAACTGAAAATTAGAAGATTAGACTTCCTTGGAAGCCTGTGAATGAAATTGGTGTGGAAAGATAGATCTGAACTTGTGATTGTGTTGGACATGGTTGTTGGTACTTGCTATATCAAATGACCACTTCCCAAGCTATATAGAAGAACAACTAGCTAAGATTTGTCTACTGACAGGACTGCTATATCCTAGTATAGTATATAGCACATGTAATGTGGGATTAATATATTCTTTGGTTGATCGGTGATGTAGTCCTGATTGATGAAGTCTACATGGTCCGTTTGGATTGGTCATAGTGTCAAATGGGCATATTGGCACGATTTTTGCAATCCAAACGAGCTATGTAGGTTTCGGGGAGCTATAGTACTCTACAGATAACGACATCGGAAAATTTCTTCTAGGGTATTAATGAAATCACTTAAAGGGGTTTCTTAATTGAAGTGGTCACTGTTTATGGACCCATAGTTTAAGCAAAATCTAGTGGTAGGGACAATTTGCCCATCATTGTCAAATTTGTGTGGTGAAGAGGCAGTACTTAGCATATTTGGAGCTGCAGCCTAGCCAATTGTGAAGGAGCTGCAGCTTGTAGGTAGAAGAAATTTTTGTGAAAAGTCACAATGAGTTTTTTTGTTGCTTTGGTTTGATCAAATGTGGGTTGTGGTGCACAATAATGTCAATGGGATTATTGATGGTTTGATATTATGAAAACTAGCGACAAAATAAATCATCTTGATTTGTCAACTCAGCCATTTAAGTATAACAAATTTCATTTGGATTGTCACATAAAATTGAGAATGTTGTATTCTAAATGAATGTGTGAAATGTGCTCGGGTAGATGAATTTATATTGGGTTAATTTTACCTACACCCTCTGACGTTTGCCTATATTTTACATACACTCTTTTTACGTTTCATAATTTCACCTACACCCCTGTCAATAACCACCGTCCACTTTACCAACGAAAATGTGTGATTTTACCGTTTTATCCTTAAATTATATATTAAAATTTATAATTTAAAAGAAAAGACTTTAACACCCTCACACATATATACATACATACACTCTGTGTGTGTATATATATATATATATATATTTTTTTTTTCATTGTTGCCGATGACGAATAAACTATGCCACCGATAGAATACACAAACAGCAACCACATAAAAAGATGGTTCTTATCACAACCGAGCCGTTCTCCTTACTGCCCGCCGTTCAATTGCAAGGACACACAGCCGTTCAATTGCAAGGACAGTTCGCTGGTTCTTATCACAGCCGCCATCATTGTCGTGAGACCACCAACGTGCAGTGAACAAACAACGAAACTTCGCCAGACTGAACTGGGTCGAGTTAGCTGTGAACTTCGCCGCCATGGTCTTTGATCTGGCTTACCTCGTTCTTGTCTAGCGTTACGACGATGACTACACACTCTCTTTGTATCACAAAAAACTAATCTTCTCAAGCTCATCACAAATAAAAATAGGGAGTTTAAAGCACTGAAATCCTCTAGCTTTTCTTCCATTAGGATGATGAGTGAAAGGACCCATAAATCGAGCTATTTGTTTTCCCCTCTAAAACCTTGCATATTTGATATATTTTCTAGCAAACAGCCCAGAACCTGGGTGTCAAGTGATGAACCCATCTTCTCCGGTGACAGCATCTTCAACACTAACGGCGAGAGCAGAAACTTCCCGGCGTTTTCCAATGGTGCATCTGTGCTATTACAAACTAATTGAATCTTTACATTCTAACTGTTAAAGTCAGTTTGGAAGGGATTTCATCATCAGAGTCCTTGATATCACTGAAAGATTGCCGGCTACTGACGATGTACCACGGACTGCTTTATTCCCCAAGATCGGGATTCGCGACACCTGAAATTTTCTTGAGCAAACCACTGAGGAAACTTCTTGTTTTTACCTAGTCGAGGAAAAAAACATGAAAGAGAGAGAGTGATAAAAAGTTGAAAAACCCATCTTCTCTGGCGATGGTATCTTTAACGACGACGGCGAGAGCGGGAAGTTTCATCGTCTGTCAGTTCAATCTCGCCATTTCTCACCATATGTGCCCCAAAAAACTCCAACTTCAAACCCAAACGGCCAATACCCAAACCAGAAGCCTTGATTACTTAAACTCTGTCACCACCGATGAAGGCCTCGAAAACGTGATCGAAGAATTTGATTGCCTAACCATCGTCGCTCGCGAACTTGTCACGGATTGGGGTTCATGAGGAGGATCGCAAGGCGACAATGATGGGTAGAATTGAAGGGCATCCTAATCTCGTGCTGCGATGTCATCCACGAGATCTATCCTGGTGCTGAAAATCTCACCAAGAAGCTCATCAACATTGGCAAGTTCATTATCGTCGACGAAGAACTTTAAAATATGATTGAAGGATTCGATCGCCTAACCACTGTCGCTAGCGAACTTGCCGCCGCTTCGGGTTCACGTGGAGGATCACAAGGTGGTGATGATGGCCGAAATTGAAGTGCATCCTGGTCTTGTGCTCCGATGTCATCCTCGAGATCGGTCCTGGTACTGAAAATCTCGAAGCTCATCAACGCCGGCAAGTTCATTATCGCCGTTGAACTTGACCCTCGTAATGTCCTCAAGTTGGAGTGCGTGTGTATAGTGAATATTAGAGAGAGACCCTAGGTGAAGCTCATCAACGCCAGATTAGAGAGAGACTCAGTTATTGTGTGTGTGTACAGTGAATATATGTGTGTAAAAGAGTCAGATTATATGAAGCGTATGATATATTGTTGTTCTTGTCACAAGGGTAGTTTTGTAACTCTACAGTACTCTGTGAGGTTAAAAACGTCATTTCAGACATTGTGAAGGGCAAAATTGACCTTGTACTCATTTATTCCCCTTGACATCAGCCCTAGCTGTCTATTACTTAACGGCAAGGGGTAACTTGGTACGTCTGGTCAAAGGTTAGGGGGTATGTGTGGAATATTGAAACCTAGGGGGGTGTAAGTGGGATATAGTCAAAGGTCAGGGGGTGTAGGTGGAATTAACACATTTATATTTGTTGCCAACAATTGCATGCTCTGATACCAATTGTTGTGATAGAAACCTTAAACAACAAGATCGGAGGAGTAAAACACATAAATAATCATGTAGAACAAAAGAACACAATCAACATAAATATGTGTAGTTCACCCCAAGTTAAGACTACGCACAAAGGAGCAAAAAGCTGCTCTTTTAACCAATTTTAATGACATAAACTGACTTTTACTATTTAGTGAATAGTAAAAAGTGTTTTTCACTGTTCATGAATAGTATTTGGATTAGATTGAATATGTTTTTACTGTTCATGAATAGTATTTTAAGGCTACGCACAGAGGAGCAAAAAGCTGCTCTTTTAACCAATTTTAATGACATAAATTGACTTTTACTATTTAGTGAATAGTAAAAAGTGCTGTTCATTGTTTATGAATAGTATTTGGATCAGATCGAATATGCATTTACTGTTCATGAATAGTATTTTGTCTTTATTTTTCACTCTTTATGAATAGTAAATATGACTTGACTTAATATCGTGTACTGAATTGTTTTGTAGTAGTCTGGTAAGAAGTCCGTCATCCTTTCATTGCGTTGATGCTTAAATAGAAAAACATAAACTGACTTTTACTATTTAGTGAATAGTAAAAAGTGATTTTCACCGTACATGAATAGTATTTGGATAAGATCGAATATGCTATTACTGTTCATAAATAGTATTTTGTTTATACTTTTCACTGTTTATGAGTAGTAAATTTGACTTAACTTCTTGTCGCATGCTGAATTGTTATGCAGTCGTCTGGTAAAAAGTCCGTCATCCTTCCATTGTGTTGATGAGGTTGTGGAGTTCATACTCATCTAATGGTGGTCCTAATGTGAGAAACTAAGGGCTGCTATACATTTCTTAATGGCCAAGGCTGATATATACACCACTACACAAGCTGTAAAGTTGCTTGCACTAAAAGACAAAACTGAGAGCTGGCAGGAACAATGTGGTCCTTTCCCTGAGAGAATGTCAGAATATTATCTGACCAATGATTGACTGATGGTGCCATGTAAATTTCCTATTTAGCTTTGGAGTAAAAGACAATGTACCATATATAAACGTTGTTATAGAAATGTGCCTCCTAAGGCCTTAAACAAGCATCATTGTGAGCATCCTTGTGAGTACCCTAATGAGCACCCTTTAAGTTGCATTGTGACACACACTCGAGACACCAAGAACAATGGATTTTCATTGAGTTTTTAAGTCTGAATCAATCTAGAAATCCTTACACTATGAGTGTGCATTTGAAGAAGATGAACAAAGGTGGTTGTTGTTGGTTTACTGGTGCTGAGAGCTGGTTCAGAGGTTCAATCTAGGCTTGAGGTCTTTCCAAGGGTTTCCAAAGGTTGAGGCAAGTTTGTTTACCTTTTTACATATGCAGAATGCTTATATGTGACCATGTTATTGCTGTAGTTGCATTAGATGTCTCAGACCTATGCATATGCCTATTTTGCTAGTTTGGTGTGTTGATTTGAGCTTATTTCCATTATAACTTGTAGTGAGTTGGATTATAATCATTTGAGCAAGTTTCTATAGTTGAATCAAGGCTGATGAAGTTGAGTTTTGCACAGTACAGAGGGTAATTAAGTTTTTGACCTTGTGAGCTTTTGAAGTTTCTACAGAATTAGGCTTATTTCAATGCTGTGAATGTATTTGCATGCTATATTCATCATGATAATCATCTAAGCATGTTTGTATTGATGATATAAGGATGATTAATTAATCTCTTAGTTTGTGCATACTCGAATATTCATATTTGCCCCTCAGACCTCTTTTGCTGCAGAATGAAGCTTAATGGTTGCTGATTGATACTTTGAGCTGCACAACTTTCTTATCTTGTGTGTATGCTTAAGTATTGTTGTTATTCATACATTTTGATGTATTTGGGGAGCTTTAAGAGCTTGCAAAAATCCAAGTATGATTGCTTAGGACAGGGGGAGTGTTGTTAAGCACCAAGTAGAGCTAGTGTGTGTGTAGAACTTGTGAAAACTAATGTTTCAACTTGTATCAGGGTGTGTGCAAAGTGTGAGACAGCTGAGTGTGTAACTACTTGCATACAACTAGTGGAGATTACATTGGTTGAGGCTAAGAACTAAGGTTTTTCCCCTATTGAAAGGTAAAACCATTGTGTACTTGTGAATGATTGAAAGATTCATCAAACAACCCCTCTTATCACTACATTGTTTCTGAAAATTTGATCTAGCAAAGAAGAAGTTAAATTAAAAGAACCAATTCATCCCGCTCTTGGTTCATCAGTTTTTTTAGGAGTTTTGATGATTGCTATGGTCATTTGAGGTCTGTACACCTCTCTATTATTTAAATTCTAACCAACTTACATTGATGTAAATATGTATATGTATCGGCTTATCATATATATATATGTATTCCCCAAATGTATAATATACTACAAGCATGTGAAATAGGGTAGTAGTAATTGCTGATGCTTGCTTTTATACAGCATATAGTGGGAATGGAATAGTATTATGCTCTCTCTCTCTCTCTCTCTATATATATATATATATATATATATCTTTCTCTCTCTCACACACACTGTATATATAAATTTCGTATTTGTAAATTAAAGAACAAAATATGGAGCAAAGAATAAATTTATTAATTTTGTAAAAATTGATGAGTACATCTTCTGTACATATCATAAAAGAAATTAAGAAAATACTATCTGATTCAATCTTCATTGTTGGTTAGATTCAAGGGCTGTTAGAGCTTGATCTTGAATCTGGTTGTTAAAAATCTTCTTCAAATACTTGAGGTTGGTGAAGACCATCAATGATTTCTAATCGAGGGCTGACGAAGCTTGATCTCGAACGATGTTTTTTGTGATTATTCAAACTTGTTGAATCACGAGGAAGAACACGAATTTGAATGTGCTTGTTGTTCTCCACCTTCTGAGTCTTCAAATTTGTTAAATTTGAAGAAGAATGACACGACTTTGGATGTGCTTATTGTTCTTCGTCAATAAATTTGAGGAAGAACGACACGATTTCGGATGTGCATGTTGTTCTTATTCGTCAAGACTTGAGTTTGGCAGATGTTTGATATTCTTTGAGTTTTTTCTTTGAGTCTTGATGTTCTCTCCCTCATTTTTTCTCCACCCCTTCTCCCTGTATTTATAAGTTTCCTCTACCTTTTTATGACGTGTTAGAATTATAACATGAGTCATCATTGATAGTTATCTCATTTATTTGTGATAATTAATCTAATTAATTATCCTTGATGACAATCATCTTATGGCTTATTTTATAAGTGGAACTAAATTAATTGTGTAATTTAAATTAACCTATTGACCCATATCTAATGGTGGGTCAGGCTGGTGGTCGCCCAAATTATAATTAACACTGCAATTATTTTAGTGTCTACACACACGGTCACACACACAAAGGAATGTGAAAACAAAATAGCCATTGGAAGGCATAAAGTCTTGATAGTATATGAAATTTCGAAGCGAGTTAACGTTTGGGAACAATATGTTGTATTCTCCTCAAGTTCAGGTAATTATCTCAAACTCTCATTCATTTCAACAATTGTCTTGTGCGAAGCAGCGAATTAGGTGTGAATATCCACCAGGTACATCTAGCTATTTGGGGCTTGTTATTGTTGGGTTGATCTTTTTCTGGCTTGTTCCTCTTTAGGCTCCATGAGTGCATCCTCCAACACTCTCTCTGCATCCTTTACCTGCAATTCCATGAAAGATTATCATTAATTCCTTAAGACATTACCAAGGTTTTGGTTTGTGCATGCCCATTTGAAATGCTCTTCCTCTCATGGCTTGCTTATTCGGAAGAACGGACACTTCTCCTTGGCGCTTTGGACATGCGGACAAGTGGTCAGATATGGAATGAAATTTGATTTTTTTCTTTTAGTCCATCGTTTTAGGACAAGGCATGTAATTATGTTATATTATATTATTATTATTTTAAATTTATTTAGTACTATTTTTATTTAAATTTATCGCATAGTCGGGTCCATATAATGTCATGTCTACAAAATGTTGTACACCTGTCGAAGCCATGGATAACATGTTTAACAAATTGTCAAGAGACATATGAAAGACAGCTTGAAAATTTAACGCTTAGTACTTACGTTAACCAACCCCTTACCATCCGGAAAAAAAAAAAAAACGAGACATAAGAGAGAATGGTGGGGACCACCATGATTCACGTTGAGAGGCTCATTTTTCTCAACTTTTTTGTGGCCTCTAGTTCTGTAAGAATAAAGACAAAGTGAGCTATGTGGTCCACCGAATGCATGTGTGGTTCGATATGGTTAGAATTCTGTGATGTAAATCGTTTGCTATCCAATAATTAAGGGTCTATTTGGTTCATCTTTTGAAAATAGTTTTAGTTTTCAGAAACTTAAAAAATCATATAAAAAGTTTATTTGGTTAATGGTCTCTTAAACTCGATCTAAAAAAAACTCATTTACAAGAACAATTTTTTTTTTTTTTAAATATTTTTTTATAAATTCTTTTAAGAATTAATTTTTGAAAATCGAATCAAACAAACCCTAAACCTATGGCCTTCTATATTTCCTCCATCGACCTTCTCAGTGACATCAAATTCCACAATGGAACCTAAGTCATTCCTTCGCATGGATAATTAATGTTTAAATTATACGTAAATCACCAAAAATTGTAATCTAGTGATACCTTTCCATCTTCTAAAGTAGGTCGAGGGTTCGAGTCCCCAACTTCTAAAGTTTTTCAAGGGTTTGAGTGAGAACCTCCGTTTCATTGCCAATGAAAAAAAAAAGAAAAAGCGCTCTTGGGGTTAGCCCTTATGAATGAGGTCTTGGGCTAGGTCAGCCTCCTTGACTGCTTCTCTGGCTAGGTTTTCAACCGATTCAACAACTTCCCTGAGCTTTGTATCCGGCCTCAGGAAGCTTGTCTCCAATCTTATCAGCTACCTTCTCTACTCCTTCAGCTATATCTTCCACAACCTCTGTCAAACTTTCCACTGTTTCTACTGCTCTGTCCACCTTACCTACATCATACATACATTTCTCAACAAAAAAGGGATGAAGAATTAGCATTCTATTGATTGTCACAAGAAGAATTTTTATACTTGCTTTTAAGGATTAATAATGGCCCCAATTTGTGCCTGAATGATGGTAAAATTACAGATAACATTATTCCCATCATCCACTTTTTTTGCATAAAAAAAAAAAAAAATTAAAATAAAAAACTTCCTTGTTATTTTCATGTGAAAACACTTTCTGATGTACCAAATTATGATTAAGAAAAATAACTAACCATGCTGCAACAGAAGGAGGTTTTGCTGGAACTGGAGATTCTGGTTGAAATTTGTCGGAGGGACCCTTTGCCCTATCCAATGGTTATGCGAAAGGCGATCCAAAAACCAGTTAGAAGCTAAAGCAGTTGAAGAAAATGGAAGAGAAGGGAGCTAAAATGAGAAGATGTGATGAAACTTACATTGTTACTTTGTGTTTAGCATTAAACTTGTATGTGATGTTGAATGAGTTTGGCTTTGATTCTTAATTTGGCAATACATGGTAGGGGTGTTTGATCATGGAGGAGTAATATGAATTGAAAATTAGAACATTAAACTTACTTGTAAGCCTGTGATTGAAACTGAAGTGTAAAGTTTGGTCTGAACTTGTGATTGTGTATGACATGGTTGATGCTAATTGCTATATCAAATGACCACTTCTCAAGCTATAAAGCTAGCTTTGATTTCTCTGCTGAGAGGACAGCTAGATACAAGTACAGTACACAACACATACTGTGGGATTATATATATATATATAATATTTAACCTTTGGTTTATTGGTTATGTAGACCAGGTTGCCGAAGTCTAGCCCGTTTGATCTGTCAGAGTGCCAAACCGGTCATTCTGATACGTTTTTCTCTGTCCATGCTTCAACAATAAGTTCTATATCAATTGGGTACTTTACATATAAGAAAACAAGAAAATTATTCTAGTGTTTTAATCAAATCCCTTAATGGGAAGTTGCGTTTGTTAATTGAAGTGGTCATTGTTTAATGTCTATCGACCCATGGTTTCAGAAAATCTAGTTGTGGGGACAATTTCACCTATTTACCTATTTGTATATGAAGTTTGACTGTTATTGTGATTCGTATTATTATTCGTTTCTCAACAATAACAAAGAACAACACAACTATTAGGCTACGAAAGTATTCGCTTCGCAACTTATTCTCTTTGCTTAGCAGTGAGAATGTTATTCTGAATGAAAGTATGAAATACATGGGTAGATTAATTTATATTTTTTCATGCCTAGTTTACCAATTAGGACCTTTAAATCATAGATACAGACAATATACTGTACAAATGAGATAATAGCACAAATTTTTTAAATATATATGGATAGGCAAGGTCATGACAATAGTTATATTTTAATACAATCATATATGTATAAAATACATATATATATATATATATATATAAATGTTTTTATGGTAAATTTAAATAATAATTGTTCGTGTAATATATACAATTATTTGGGAAAATATATATCGTTTTCAATATCTCTTTATAAAATATTACTTAATGGTTAACAAACAAATAAAAATTGAGAATTATATTGCATGATATATTTTGGAGTAAATATAATATATATATATATATATATATATATATATATATATATATCTTAATACTTTTTCTGATAAATTTTAAAATTTTAATATTATTGGTGAAAAATTTGCATTTTAATATTTAAAACTTGTTAAATATGTGCTTCTAAATATTTGAGAAACGTACATCACATACTTTGGCTTCTAAAATATTTAAAAATCATCACATATTTAGAATAAGAAAAATAAACTATTATTAGGGTCATGTATAGTGAATATATTTGGGAAATATAGCATACATCACTCATAAGGCATAAGTATTCATGTTTTCCAATATTGCCACGTGTCAGAAGGTAAGTTTATTCATACTTGACGTGGCAACATTTTACTTGTTACTGGTGGATTCTGGTCAGAACTCAAACGAGAGAACAGCCAACTTTATCTTGGCTTGGCTCCAAAACGATACAACCTCGCATGCTATTTTATTGCTTACCGCCGGTGGAGGATTCTGCTTCACCTTTGTTACATGACAAAAATAGAATTCAAGAATAATAAAATTTATCCACATATATCATGAGATTCATTAGAACAATGACCAAATTCAATTACAACCACATAAAATATTTATTTTGCAAAATATATATACATATTTCAAAATAAATATTTTTTTATTTTAATTTTTTTGATATTTGGCAAAGATTTACGTCAAGGTTGAGGTCAAGTTTTTCGAACGCAACATCTAAAATAACTTGTCAAAAATTGATCAATAAATTATTTTTGTTAAATTTGACAAATTGATCAATAAATTATTTTTGTTAAATTTTAATATATATTTTTTTATTTGTAAATATTTTACGACAATCAAATATTAAATATATATATATATATATATATATATATATATAAACAAACGGAGCCCAAATATCTTAGGAAAAAAAAAAAAAAAATTTCAACATATATATATGTATGATCAATCACTTCAATTTTTAGGCTCTTCTGCATTTGACCTGTTTTCTTAGTGATTGAAGATGTACTTTGACCCAAAATTTGCTTTGATGACTGACTTCATATCATTTGAAATCACCAAGGTCCTAATCTAGTGATATTTGTAAGTAATAATTGTCAAAATAACATATATTTGTATATACATATATACACACCCACACACTTCTCAAAAGGACAATATCCATATTCTGGAGCATGCATGTCACATTAAATGCATCAAAACCGAAGCAAGCCACGGTAGAATAATATATACAAGGGTAAGTGTAAATAACACATCTAAAAAATGCTTATAGTGTATTCACACTCTTCATGTGCATAAAAATATCTCTAAATTTTTTAATTTGATGCAAATAAATAATATAACCACTTCATAAAATATTTAAAAATAAATGATTTTGTAAAATGATCGAAAATGATACTATTGGAGGATGCCCCTCACGTGTAAAAGAACTCTTAAAGTTTTAATTTGCACTATTGAAAGATGCTAGCAATGGACAAGTAAAGATTAAAATAGAAAATAAAAATAAAAGTATAAAAGAAAAGTAAAGATAAAAAACAAAAATAAAAAATAAAAATAAAGTGCAATCAAAAGAAAACAAATCTGTACCAAACTCTGAAAATCAGTGCACGCTGATATTGAGAATTTTTTTTTTGTTTAACAGTGTTGGTACGAAACCAAAAAAAAAAATTAGAAAGCTGAAATCTCAAAAAATTCAAATCCTTATTCTCAAAAAAAAATTTAGTAGAAAACAATAGTAGGCATTGCTTACAAATCACAAGTTTAGAGCTCATAGGAACTGATAGCTCCCAAATCACTAGTGTCGGGTGGACGAAGGGTTGAAGCCGGCCCTTAGAAATTGATTACATGACTTTACCCAAAAGGCGAAGAAAGATAATAACTTAGGAATAACAAACACAAATGTTCTATACATCATGAAATAATGATGTTCAACTAAATTACCCAGAAAAAATAATTGATGTTCAACTATGTAAATCAATAGCAATTGATCCATGATATATCTAAAGAGTTGTTTGAATAAAGAAGTTATTTGATATATATATCATAAGTTAATTATTACTTGTACAAAGTGGGGATAGAAATCCTGACAAATAACAAACTATTGTTTGTAAAGCTCTTCCCACCATTGATGCTTCATTGGTCCCTCTTTTGATTGATGCCTGACCAATCTTGGTCCACCTTCTATTGATGCTTGGTCCCCCTACTGATAATAAAAAGAGACAAATATAAATGAATGATCGACATAAATAAAAAGTGTTATCATAAGTAAAAGTAGCTAATGTAATATATATATATATATATATAGAGAGAGAGAGAGAGAGAGAGAGAGAGAGAGTAATATTATATGATACTAGTGTTGATTGACAGAAAGAAAACGACAAAAAGGAGAATGACGAACTTTTTCATTCTAGTGTATATCAATCAGTACATACACATGCCTTTTATAGGCTTAAAAGCAAGCTTCCTCTATACGCCGCAGCTTATGTCCTACTTTGTAAGCCTCAAAATATGATCTCATTAATGACTTGACATATTGGGGACCCATACACATATATATATCTAGCACTCTTCTTTGGAGTCCACAATACTACACTAAGAATATGTCCAGTTAAAACTCTTACTAAGGAAAACTCAATAGGACAAAACCCTAACGAAGGAAAAAGAGTACAGTATTCTTGTGTATTTGAAAATGAGAAAATGAGTATAGTATTCTTGTGTATTTTAAAATGATATTACATAAATTAAAACTGTCTCATTAAAACCTTGCCAGGAAAAACCCAGTGGGACAAAACCTGAACGAAAAAAAAAGAATACAGCATGCCAATACCTCTTTGATCAATTGCTCCTTCATTAGTTTAACTTTGAAGATCCTTTAGTCGACGCATTCCAATGTTGTATACCAACTTCTTGAATGTTGTAGTTGGAAGCGTTTTAGTGAATAGATCTGTTAAATTTTCACATGAATGTATCTTCTGAATATCAATATCACCATTTTTCTAGTTTTCATGTGCAAAAAAGAATTTTGGTGAGGTGTGCTTGGTCCTATCACTTTTAATATACCCTTCTTTCATCTGTGTAATGCATGCCACATTATCTTCATATAATATTGTTGGGTTTTCTTTTATTGATGAGAGATCACATGTTGTTCGAATATGCTGGATCATTGATCTTAACCAAATGTATTCCCTGCTTGACTCATGAATTGCGAGTATCTCAGAATGATTTGAAGAAGTTGCAATCATTGTCTGTTTCATAGATCGCCATGGTATAGTAGTGCCGCCACAGGTAAACACATGTCCTGTTTGTGAATAAGTTTTATGTGGGTCAGAGAGATAGCCGGCATCTACATATCCAATTAATGGAGAATTTGGTGCATTCGAATAAAACAATCCCATATCAGTTGTGCCACGAAGATATCGCAAGATGTGTTTGATTCCATTCCAATATTTGCGGGTTGGAGCAGAACTGTACCTTACTAATAAATTGACTGAAAAAATTATGTCAGGTCTTGTGCAATTTGCAAGAAACAAAAGAGTACCAATTGCACTGAGATAAGGTACTTCAGGACCAAGGAGTTCTTCATCATCCTCTTGAGGATGAAAAGGATCTTTCTTGATGTCAAGTGATCGGACAACTATTGGAGAGCTCAATGGATAGCCTTTATCCATATGAAAGCGTTTCAAAATCTTTTCTGTATATGTTGATTGATGGATGAGAATACCATTCGAAAAATATTCAACCTGTAGCCCAAGGCAGAATTCTGTCTTTCCGAGATCTTTCATTTTGAATTCTTTCTTTAAATAAGTGGATGTCTTTTCCATCTCGTCTAATGTTCCCACAAGATTCAGATCATCAGCATATACTGTAACAATAACAAAACCAGATTCTGATATGTTAATAAAAATGCATGGACAAATATGATTGTTTACATACCTTTCTTTGAGTAAGTAATCGCTAAGGCGATTATACCACATTCGTCCTGATTGCTTCAATTCATATAAAGATCGTTGTAATTTTATTGAGTACATATTACGTATTTTGTTTCAGACATTTTAAATCCTTTTGGAATTTTCATATAAATATCACTATCTAGTGACTCATATAAATATGCTGTAACCACGTCCATTAGATGCATATGCAATCTTTCCGTTACTGCCAAATGTATTATGAATCTAAATGTGGGTGCATCAATCACAGGGGAATATGTTTCCTCATAATTAATACCAGGTCTCTGTGAGAAACCTTGAGCCACTAGTCGGGCTTTGTATCTTACGATTTCATTTTTCTCATTATGCTTTCGTATAAACACCCATTTGTACCCAACAGGATTAACACCCTCAGGTGTCTGGACTACTGGTCCAAATACTTTGCGTTTAGCTAATGAATTTAGCTCTGCTTATATTGCTTCTTTCCATTTTGGCCAATCATTTCTTCGTCAACATTCTTCGACGTTTTGAGGTTTCGGATCCTCATTATCAATATCAAGAACAACGAGATATGAGAATATGTTGTCGACAATAATTTCATTTCTATTCCATCTCGTTTCATAATTTAATGAGATCTCATCATTTTTAGGTACCTGTGCCTCATCAAGGGCCATATCATTATCTGTTGTCTTTGCCTCATCAATATTTATTATTTCATCGTTTTTAGGTAGCTGAGACTCATCAAGAGCTTTTGCTTTATCAAAGGCTATTATCTCAGATTGATTAATAATATCTGTTGCTCCTTTTGTGGTCTCTTTAGGAGTGCTAGCTTTTCTTTGTGATTTCCTCATACGAAGAGCAGTATCTTTTGCACCGACTGGTCTGCCATGCTTCAGGCATGTTTTAGATGCATTTGCTGTATTACTGACAGAAGGTCCCTCAGGGACAGCAATTCGAGCTGGAATATTTGTAGCTGGTAAATGTGATTTTATCACTTTCTTTGTATCAGTAAATGCACCAGGTAATTGATTTGCAACATTTTGCAAGTGAATGATCCTCTGAACTTCTTGTTCACATTAATTTGTGCGAGGATCAAAATGAGACAATTCTAGGACATTCCAAGTAAGATCACGTTGCTACTGTACCTTTTCTCCCCCTAATGGTGAGAAGACAGTCTCATCAAAATGGCAGTCAGCAAATCGTGCTTTAAAGACATCACCTGTTAGGGGTTTAAGATATCTAATAATAGATGGAGAATCAAAACCAACATAAATTCCAAGTCTACGTTGAGGATCCATTTTAGTGCGTTGTGGTGGTGCAATTGGAACATATACAGCACAACCAAAAACTTGTATGTAAGAGATATTTGGTTGTTGACCAAAAATAAGTTGCAATGGTGAGTATTTATAATAAGCAGTTAGTCGTATACGAACTAATGATGCAGCATGTAATATAGTATGTCCTTAAGCAGAAACAGGTAATTTTATTCGCATAAGCAAATGACGACCAATTAACTGAAGTCTTTTAATAAAAGATTCAACCATACCATTTTGAGTATGAATATGTGCAACATGATGTTCAACATTAATTCCAACTGACATGCAAAAATCATCAAAAGCTTGAGAAGAAAATTCAGCGGCATTATCAAGACGGATTGTCTTAATTGGGTAATAAGGAAAATGTGCCCGTAATTTGATGATTTGAGCAAGTCTAGTAAATGCAACATTACGAGTAGAAAGCAGATAAACATGTGATCATCGTGTTGAGGCATCAATTAAGACCATAAAATAGCGAAATGGTCTACAAGGTAGTTGAATTGGCCGACATATATCTGTGATACCCCTCGTTTCTAGAGCCACGGGTGATCAAGTCCGAGTGCAGATCCGAGGGATACCAAACAATTTAGTATATAAACAAGCATTTGAATACAAAAAGAATAAGAAAGAAAGAAAGAAATAATATAAGCTGAAGGAAACTGAATAATAATTAAAAATCCCATACTAAAATTCTCTAATCCTCTGATACCAGTAATTAATTAAAATTATAACTCGGGAATCCATATTGTGGATCCCTAAAAATATCATAACTAAAATAACTGAACTGAAATAAAACTAATAATTAAACCATGAAGAAGAGTCCTACGTAGAGTCGGAAGAGTGAATGACTGTTCTCTGTTCGGCACAAACAATCTCTAAGACTGGAACTGATGAACACCTGAAAAATAATGGTAGGTCAGGCCCACATACAAGTTCTAATCTACTACATCCCAAACAGAGACCCGATACACGTACACATCCTAATTAATTCAATAATAACTAAATAGTCCATAAATAGATATATACACACTAAAGGAACCTCACTAGACTATAGAGTTGCCTCAACTTGAATAGTAGGCAACATGCAAAACGCACATATAATGGGTATGAGTACCTAGACCTACCAGGGTACAAAAGTACACTATATCTAGCTACACATCGCTGGCAATATATACACCCTAACCACTGATCCTGAGACTCAAGCTCATATCATGGCGTATAATTATATATGTAAAATCCGTCCTATCCAATCATCAAAATAAACTATCGAATTATTATTTTAATAATATGTCATCCAACTATTTCGTTGACCTGACACGAATAAGTAGGACTTAACACTATAGATAATCCGTTCCTTTAATAAAAATAGGTAGGACTTAACTTTTAAGTTAATCCGTCCCTAATATGCTCCCATCCCATAATGGCGCATTAATCCATATCATAATCAAATAAAAGTTTTCAATCCAAGGATAATGTAAATAATATTTACACCTAATAATCCAAATAAACATGATATAAATCTTAAACACATCATTTGCATTTACTTGAGCAAAAATATCAATTCTAAGTAGCATGCATTTAATTTACATTACAAGAAATTAACATGCATCTCAACTAAATTGTACATCTCCAAGTTCTGATTAAATTAATTTAAATCTAAACAATTGATTAAAATAATTTAATCCAACAATATTTAATTAATTTATCTTTTTAAAATTAATTAAATTCCATACTTAGCATGTAAACTTAAATCATGCCTTCTAATTCTTAATGAATCTATATACATTAATTAAATATTTAATATAGATTTATCAATCCAAAAATAACAAAACAATAATACTAATTTAATATTTCAGCATTAAACAGATTTACATACAAATTTATTTAATGCAAAACCAATTATGTACCAAACTGATTCATTCCTAAAACAATTGTCCTTTCATTCTCCTATGGTGTGCACAATTGACTCTAATTACAATTGCATTACAAATTGATTCATTCAAATCAGTATGTTTCTATTCCTTGTTCGGCGTACATTCACAAAGAAAACAAATTCAAAATTTGACTTCATATACATACAGTGTACAAATTGATTCATGCAAACATTCGCCTCATTCGGCGTGCATTCATAAAGGAAACAGATTTTAAAATTTGATTTCATAAATCATAGTATACAAACTGATTCATGCAACCCATCACTAGCCTCGTTCGGCGCGCACCCTTTTGTTTTGAAGACAACAAATCAACATTTATCCAAATTGATTCATGCTACAATTAATTCATGTGTAAAAAAAAAATAGATAAATTAAAATAAAAACTAAAGCGATCAATAGTGCTAAGTTCGGCGAAAGAGAAGAATTAAATCCCATTATTTAAACATGAATTTAAGTTTTCAAATTAATCAAGGAAATTTGATCCAATTAATTTATTTAAAGAACCTCCAATTAATCTAGCATGCATAGAGTACGAATCAAAGGAGAAGAGAAGAATTAAAACTTACCTTTAGGGATTTGATAAAAACCCTAACCTCCTTTTTCCTTTTTCTCTTCCTTCTACTTTCTTCTTTCTCTTTCTAAAATATACTTCGTGATTTATTTTCTAACCCTTTTTACAACCCTATAGTTATATATTTATAGGCAACTAAAATAACCCTAATCCTTTTCCCAATCCAAGTCAAACTAATTAAAAATAAAATAAAATAAAATATAAATACTAAAAAGGTAACTAGAATATATATATATATATATATATATATATAAAATATGTAAATATATATCAGATTATTACTAAATCACTTTCCTTATATGTATATATTTATTATACGTACATATACAACTATCTATGAGTAATTATCCGTACCCATTAAACTCTTTATCCAAGTAGTCTATGAGGCCCAATTAGTTGATCCATTACTACTATCCATATCTGATTTCTTAAAAAAATATAAAAATAAAAATAAATAAAAAGAATAAAATAATTAAATTCTTAAATAAATACATATCATCATATACAATTTAATTTAAACAAATAAGTCAAAAACACATAATTTTAGCACACCATTTAATTTAAACAAACAATTCAATTAACACATAAACAATCAAATCAATTAAAATAACTAAAAAAAATACCGAGACTATCCTTTTAAAATCAGTGGTATTACATTCTTCCCCCTAATAAAAGGAATTCCATCCTTGGAATTCGCCCTTACCTTCTTCCATTATATATGGAAACTGTAAGCGAATGACATCCTCTTGTTCCCAAGTAGACTCAGCCTCATTATGGTGACTTCACTGGACACGTACTAATGATATGACTTTATTGCGAAGAACATGATCCTTACGGTCTATAATGCGACATGGTGGCTCCACATATGTTGCATCCGGCTGTAACTCAATCTCTCCAATATCGATATGCTGATACCGATCTTCATCTCGCAGAAATTTCCACAACATGGATACAAGAAATACATTGTGCACTCGATCCAAATGATCTGGAAGTGTTAACCGATAAGCTACAACTCCAACGCGATCGGTAATCATGAATGGACCCACAAACCGTGGTGATAATTTCCCCTTCTTTCCAAAGCCATTACACCTTTCATAGGAGACACTTTGAGTAGAACCTGATCCTTAACCTGAAACTCCAATGCACGTGTACGATGATCCGCATAACTCTTCTGTCTGCTCTGGGTAGTGCGCATGCGATCCCTAATAAGAGTAATCTTCTCAGAAGTATCCTTAATGAACTCAAGACCCAAAAATCTGCTCTCGCTAACCTCTATCCAACAAACAGGAGATCTACATGGTCGGTCATATAATGCCTCAAATGGTGCCATACCAATAGTCTTCTGAAAGCTATTGTTATATACGAACTCCACAAGTGGCAAATACTCCTCCCAATGACCCTTAAAGTCAAGGACACAAGAACGAAGCATATCCTCCATTATCTGATTAACCCTCTCAGTTTGTCCATCAGTTTGAGGATGATAGGCAGTGCTAAGATGCAACTCTGTACCCAAAGCCTGCTGAAAACTCTTCCAAAACCCTGATACAAAGCTCGAATCCCTATCCAATATAATAGATAACGGAATGCCATGCAACTTCACAATCTCTATAATGTAAAGTCTCGCCAACTGTTCCGAAGTGTAATCAATGCGAATAGGTAAGAAATGAGCTAATTTGGTCAACCTATCAACGATGACCCAAATGAAATTGTGATTTTTGAACGAATTAGGCAATCCCTCCATAAAATCCATGGAAATGTTCTCCCACTTCCACTCCGGTATAGGTAGTGGCTGTAGAGAACCTGGCTGTCTCTGGTGATCGATCTTGACCATCTGGCAAGTACTACATTTAGAGACAAAGATAACAATGTCTTTCTTCATACCTGCCCACCAAAATTACCGTTTCATATCCTGATACATCTTGTCTCCTCCTAGATGAACGAAAAACTTAGAATGGTGAGTTTCAGTCATCACATCCTTCCTCAAATCATCAGCAGAAGATACTACTAAACGCCTTTAGTACCTCAAGCCTCCATTAGTCCCCACATAATAAAATGGAACCTCTCCAGAAGCTATCTCTGCAACCTTATCAATGCACTGCTGATCTGTGAGTTGTGCCTTTAGTACCTTGTGAATAATAGAAGGTGTAACTACCATACAAGCCATAAAAGCATCGAAAAACTCATCAACTATCTTCAAAGCATCCCACTCAGTGGCGAATAACGCAGAAAGGCTAGCACTGGGCCAGCGACTGAGCGCATCTACCACTACATTCGCTTTCCATGGATGATACTGTATAGAGAAATGATAATCTTTCACAAACTCTAACCATTGGCGCTGTCTCATATTCAGCTCCCGCTGAGTGAACAAATACTGCAGACTTTTATGATCACTAAATAATCTGAAAGACTCTCTCAATAGATAATGCCTCCAAATATGTACGGCAAAGACCACAGCTGCCAACTCTAAATCGTGCGTTGGATAATTAAGTTCATGAGGCTTAAGCTTACGAGATCCTTACAAAATTGGTCGTTCCTCCTGCATTAAAACATACCTAAAACCTTGCAAAGAAGCATCTGTATAGACAAGATAATCTATCCCGCCTTGTGGTGTAGACAGAACCGGTACAAAAGTCAATTTGCTCTTTAGCTCATCAAAAGCTTTCTGACAGTGTTCATCCTATACGAACCGTACACCCTTCTTAGTCAAATGAGTGAGTGGTCCCGCTATCTTCGGGAATCTTTGAATGAACCTACGATAGTATCCTTCCAATCCAAGGAAACTCCTAATCTCTGTTGGTGAAGTAGGCTATCCCCGCTCTACCACTGCTGAGACCTTGGCTGGATCTATCACTATCCCCTTCTCTGACACTATATGACCCAGAAACTTCACTTTTCGCTGCCAAAATTCACACTTCTCGAATTTGGCATATAACTGGTGTTTACGAAGCGTCTGTAACACTATGCGAAGATGTCTAGCATGATCATCCTCCGACTTAGAATAAATCAAGATATCATCAATGAAGATGATGACAAATTGATCTAAGTAAGCTCTGAAGACTCTGTTCATTAAATCCATAAAGACTACTGGTGCGTTAGTCAATCCGAAAGGCATAACACGAAACTCATAAGAACCATATCTAGTGAGAAACGCTGTCCTAGGAACATCTTGCTCCCTAACCTGAAGTTGATGATATCCAGAACGCAAATCAATTTTAAAGAAATAAGTAGCTCCCTTTAATTGATCGAAAAGATCATCAATTCTGGGTAACGGGTACTTGTTACGAATAGTAACCTTGTTCAACTCTCTGTAATCTATACACAAGTGGAGTGAACCATCCTTCTTCTTCACAAACAGAACTGGTGCTCCCTAGGGTGAAGTACTCCTACGAATAAAACCCTGGCTGAGTAATTGCTGAATCTGATCCCTCAGCTCTCTTATCTCCACTGGTGCCATCCTGTATGGTGCCCTAGGAATAGGCATAGTGTCTGGAGCCAAGTCAATCACAAAATCTATCTCGCGACTAGGTGGCAACCCTGGAATCTCTTGAAACACATCCGAAAAGTCCTGTATAATTGTTATGCTATCCAATGACACAGTAACTTCCTCCTCCGTTTCTTCCTCCATATGGAACAAATAAGTGCTAGCAACCTCGTTAGAACGTGACATAGCGACGACGTACATATCCTGACCAGGTATAGTGAAAATAATAGATCTATCATAACAATTAACTTGGGTATGGAAGTGAGATAACCAATCCATCCCAAGTATCACATCATAAGTGTGCATATCCAGGACCAATAGATTGGCTAGAAATCTGAGTCTACCAATATCTAGTGTCACAGGCTCATCATTCTCATGTAAAATGGCAGTATTGCCTAAAGGTGTAGATATACCATGAGGTCTATCGCATATTCGCGTCGTCATCCCAGATAATGCAACAAAAGATTTAGACACGAATGAATGTGTAGCACCCGTATCAAATAAAACATGACTATGTGTACCATAAATAGGAAACGTACCCTCAATAGCCTAGGGTGCCTGAACAGCCTGTGGCATGGGGTTATGATGAGTACTGAAAAGTGCGCATTTAAACCCGTTAAGCTTAAGCATTCTAGTACCTTTATCTATCTTACTTTGCCACTTTAGACTTATTACGTGTTATTTATATTTTCAGGCACTAATCCCAAAATTGAGCTAACTCAGCCAAATAAGAGCTTAATTGAAGCAATCTTGAGATAAACCAAAGGAGGGAGCAAAGTGGAGAAAGAAATGAGCAAAAAGGAATCAAAGTTGTGCAGCTGAAAAGTTCGATCGATCCAACTTAAAGTTCGATCGATCAAACATCTATGATCGATCACAGTACTTCTCGATAGATCCAACCTTGGCCTTTGCTGAAATTCCAAGTTCAATCGATCCAACATCACCTTCGATCGATCGAACCCTATTTTGTCCTATTCAAATGATTGATCTTATCCACAGCTGTACGTCTACCAACCACTTTTGTCCTTTTCCCCATAAATATCTTCAAAATATCTCAGCCTTGTCCTTATCCGGAGGAGTCAGACCACTTCAATCGATCCAAGATGCAGTTCGATCGATCGAACCCATCTTCAATCAATCCAAGTTAAGGTTTGATCGATCGAACTTCCTCCAGCGAGAAAAGTTAAATCCAGCTCATTTATTCCGTCCTTCATCCAATCATTAGAGAATATGCCTTGCACGACCACAGCTCATCATAGGGTATATTTTGACCTACCTATATAAGGAATATGATACATTTTGGAGAGGGCTCTAGAGTCTCTTGTTACACATTGAAAATCATCTTGGAGGCTATTCTTGGAGAGGAAGAAGGGAGGAAGCTAGAGCAACCATTGGAGGAGATCTTCATCAACAAGGAGCAGCCATGGAGTTAGCCCTTGAGGGTTGGATCATCACTACCATGAGTGGCTGGACATCTTCTTGGGGCTAGAGTTAGCCCCAAGCATGCTTTCTATACTCTAATCTTGTGTATTATTGAGGGATTAGTGTTGTATGATACATCTTGATATTCATGTATATATAAATCTTGATTATTTCATGGTTTGTATGGTTTAATGCTTCCAATTGACTATTCTATTCTACCCATATGTCTATGTATGCTAGAGTAAGATATTCATGTACTTATCTCTAGATTTAGTATTTTTGATGCATGTCTATGTGTATTGATGCTATAGATCTAGAGATTATCAAGATGATATGCTTAATGAATGCTATTTTGGTTCATTTGATGGTTTATGCCTATTCTTGATGGTTTGTGCCTCTCCCCTAGTCTAGATAGCTTTATTTTCATGCTAGTAGTGTAGATTTAGTGTAGTGGTAGTATAATGTTAGATGGGAGGACAATCTACTCTTGATGTTTGATGTTCCATGCTTGTGAGTCCAAATGGCATAATCCTCTAATATTGTGTTGCATGTGGATTGTGAGCTTAATGAAGGATTAATGACTTGTTTTGATCTATTGTGCTATCCCCATGTTGTCTAGACAATATATGCTCTATTGTTTAGATATATTGTGCTCTTCACATGATGTTTAGACAATACTTGCTTGATTTGTCATCCTTGCCAATTGAATCAACCTAATGCACACACACCCTTATCATATTGCAATACATCCATTACCCTCAATTGATCACTTGTTAGTAGTATAGAAAAGTATTGCTTGGTGGTGATCTCTACACCCCAAGACCTCTCTCTCTCTTGTTTACCTCATATTATTTTATTTAGTTGAATTCAATTTAGCTTAATCAACCAACCAACCAATTGTGTGATCACTCGACCTACTAACCCTAATTACCATAGTTTCACAATTCGATACACCATCAAATCCCTTGGGACGATCCCTACTCGCCCTATCTATATTTTATATAGAGAAAGGTAGTAGTGGCTTTCTATAAATGTAAAACTTGGCCACCTCCTAAATTCTCACACAACTTTCAAGCTTGACTTGGTATCGCGACCCTTGTAAAAGAGGACCGGTCAGGTTGTACACCCTTCCATAATGTAACTACTGCGGTGCCTGTCCTTGTGGCTGTGGCGGTGCTGGTAAAGCCGGGAAGGTCTGTCCCTGAATGCGCGGAATCTGTGGAGCGGGTAAAGGTAATGGTGCCCTCTGTCCCTACTGCACTTGCTGTCCCTGTCCAGCTCTGGGACACTGCCTGGAAATGTGTCCAAGCTCTCCACAAGTATAGCAAGTACCCTTAAAAGTACCAAACGTCCTCCTTTGCTGATTAGCCTGTGGCTGATCTCGTCCTGCTTGTGGTCCCCCATTCTGCTGCCTTTGAATAGGTGTCCCATCTCTGTGAGCATCTGAACCACCCTTGTGCTTCTTCTAAGACTGTTGTCCCTAGAATTTGCCCTTATCATTGTGTCGGTGTCCATTGCCATTCCCTTTCTCAGCTAACTGATTAGCAGAGTCTCTATCACCCCGCTTCTCACCCCTAGCCTGTCTGAAATCCACAGTCAACTGATACTATTGTAGAGTAGCGTCTACCACCTGAGTATAAGTAGTGTAGGCTGGACTACCTATAATAGATCACTAAATAGACCACATCAGTCCCTTAACGAAACTATTACATTTCTTCTCCTCTGTATCTACCTCCTCTAGAGCAAAAAGAGATAAGTGCGTGAACTGCTGCTCATATTCTGCCATTGTCATGTTCCCCTGTTGTAGATTAAAGAACTCTGTCTTCATAGCTGTTCGGACTACATATGGAAAGTACTTCTCATCGAAGCGAGCACTGAACTGATCATAAGTCAATAAAGTCCTCTCCTCTGCGGAAGTAACTGACTCCCACCACCGGAGTGCATCCCTGACAAGCTTAAAAGTAACAAGCATCTGTTTCCGAACCTCTGTGCACTTAACCATGCAAAGATGTCGCTTGACATCCTTCTTCCACTGGTGAGCTACTTTCGCATCGGTGGAGCCTGAAAACTCAGGTGGGCTCCCCTTTGTGAAAGAACTCCTAGCATTTTCCCAAGGATCAGTCTGCACCACTGGTGCTGGTATAGGTGCTTGCTGAACCTGTGGTTGATTGCGAAGTGCAGCTGCTATAACCGCTTCTATAGCTCGAGCAATGAGGTCATTTATATGGGGAGGAAACTTTAGATCCCTGCCCTGATTGTAGCCTTGATCCTGAGACTTCTGATTCTGCTGGACTTTCTCTTGTTCAATGTGCAACTGACTAACCTCCTCATATTCCTTCTCCTGTTGCCTACGTGTCGCTCCCCTTCGATGCCTGTTTCTCTGATTGTCCCGTCTTCTTCTAGCGTTAACCATTCTGTTAACATAGAAAGACAGACATCAGTACGATTTAAGTGGATCGTAAAGGAATACAATGAATCCTAAACTTAGGCTCTAAATAAAAGAATACGCTACGCGGAAGTCTTAAAATGATAGATCCCTAGAGACACTTGAACCTGGAGTGCTTTGATACCAACTGTGATACCCCTCGTTTCTAAAGCCACGGGTGATCAAGTCCGAGCGCAGATCCGAGAGATACCAAACAATTTAGTATATAAACAAGCATTTGAATACAAAAAGAATAAGAAAGAAATAAATAAATAATAAGCTGAAGGAAACTAAATAATAATTAAAAATCCCATACTAAAATTCTCCAATCCTCTGATACCAGTAATTAATTAAAACTACAACTCGGGAATCCATATTATGGACCCCTAATAATATCCTAACAGAAATAACTGAACTGAAATAAAACTAATAATTAAACCATGAAAAAGAGTCCTACGTAGAGTCAGAAGAGTGAATGACTGTTCTCTGCTCGGCACGAACAATCTCTAAGACTGGAACTGACGAACATCTGAAAAATAATGGTGGGTCAGTCCCACATACAAGTTCTAATCTACTACATCCTAAACAGAGATCCGATATACGTACACATCCTAATTAATTTAACAATAACTAAATAGTCCATAAATAGATATATACACACTAAAGGAACCTCACTAGACTATAGAGTTGTCTCAACCTGAATAGTAGGTAACATGCAAAACGCACATATAGTGGGCATGAGTACCTAGACTTACCAGGGTACACAACTACACTATATCTAGTTACACATCGCTGGCAATATAGGCACCCTAACCACTGATCCTGAGACTTAAGCTCATATTATGGCGTATAATTATATATGTAAAATCCGTCATATCCAATCATCAAAATAAACTATCTAATTATTATTTTAATAATATGTCATCCAACTATTCCGTTGACTTGACACGAATAAGTAGAACTTAACACTATGGTTAATCCGTTCCCTTAATAAAAATAGGTAGGACTTAACTTTTAAGTTAATCCATCCCTAATATGTCCCCATCCCATAATGGTGCATTAATCCATATCATAATCAAATAAAAGTTTCCAATCCAAGGATAATGTAAATAATATTTACATCTAATAATCCAAATAAATATGATATAAATCTTAAACACATCCTTTGCATTTACTTGAGCAAAAATATTAATTCTAAGTAGCATGTATTTAATTTACATCACAAGAAATTAACATGCATCTCAACTAAATTGTACATCTCCAAGTTCTGATTAAATTAATTTAAATCTAAACAATTGATTAAAATAATTTAATCCAACAATATTTAATTAATTTATCATTTTAAAATTAATTAAATTCCATACTTAGCATGTAAACTTAAATCATGACTTCTAATTCTTAATGAATCTATTTACATTAATTAAATGTTTAATATAGATTTATCAATCCAAAAATAACAAAATAATAATACTAATTTAATATTTCAGCATTAAACAGATTTACATACAAATTTATTTAATGCAAAACCAATTATGTACCAAACTGATTCATTCCTAAAACAATTGTCCTTTCTTTCTCCTATGGTGTGCACAATTGATTCTAATTACAATTGCATTACAAATTGATTCATTCAAATTAGTATGTTTTTCTTCCTCATTCGGCGTGCATTCATAACGAAAACAAATTCAAATTTGACTTCATATACAAACTGATTCATGCAAACATTCACCTTATTCGGCATGCATTCATAAAGGAAACAGATTTTAAAATTTGATTTCATAAATCATAGTATACAAACTGATTCACGCAACCCATCACTAGCCTTGTTTGGCACACACCCTTTTGCTTTGAAGACAACAAATCAACATTTATCCAAATTGATTCATGCTACAATTAATTCATGTGTAAAAAAAAATAAATAGATAAATTAAAATAAAAACTAAAGCCATCAACAGTGCTAAGTTCGGTGAAAGAGAAGAATTAAATCCCATTATTTAAACATGAATTTAAATTTTCAAATTAATCAAGGAAATTTGATCCAATTAATTTATTTAATGAACCTACAATTAATCTAGCATGCATAGAGTACAAATCAAAGGAGAAGAGAAGAATTAAAACTTGCCTTTAGGGATTTGATAAAAACCCTAACATCGTTCTTCCTTTTTCTTGTCCTTCTGCTTTCTTCTTTCTCTCTCTAAAATATACTTCGTGATTTATTTTATAATCCCTTTTACAACCCTATAGTTATATATTTATAGGCAACTAAAATAACCCTAATCATTTTCCCAATCCAAGTCAAACTAATTAAAAAATAAAATAAAATAAAATTTAAATACTAAAAAGGTAACTAGAATATATATATATATATATATATATATATATATATATATATATATAGTATATAAATATATGTCAGATTATTACTAAATGACTTTTCTTATATGTATATATTTATTTATTTATTATACATACATATACAACTATCTATGGGTAATTATCCGTACCCATTAAACCTCTTATCCAAGTAGTCTATGAGACCCAATTAGTTGGTCCATTACTACTATCCATATCTGATTCCTTAAAAAAATATAAAAATAAAAAAAATAAAAAGAATAAAATAATTAAATTCCTAAATAAATACACATCATCATATACAATTTAATTTAAACAAATAAATCAAAAATACATAATTTTAGCACACCATTTAATTTAAACAAACAATTCAATTAACACATAAACAATCAAATCAATTAAAATAACTAAAAAAAATACCGAGACTATCTTTTTAAAATCAGGGGTATTACAATATCCCCATGAATTCGTTATAAAAATGGGGGAGATTCAACAATGACTTTTGAAGGGGATGGTCTGATGTTCAACTTACCTTGTGAGTAGGCGGTGCATAGATGATTATTTGGTATGATGATTTTTTGATCCTTTAGTGGGTGTCTATATGAATTTTCAATAATTCGACACATCATTGTACTCCATGGATGACCAAGTCGATCATGCTAAAGCATAAAAAATTTTGGGTCACACGATTTTTTTATGTATCACAACATTGGACTCAATTGTCCTAATGGTTGTATAGTATAATCTAGAAGAGAAAACATGGAGTCTTTCTAATATCTGCTTCTTGCATAAGGTAATGGAAGTAATGTAGAGATATTCTACATTTTTTTCATTTGCGGTCTCAATATGATACCCATTACGACGCAGTCTTTAAAACTCAACATATTTCTCCAAGATTTTGTAGAATATAAGGCATCATTGATTTGCAATCTTGTTCCATGTGGTTAAATGATGTTGGCTCATCCAGAGCCTTCAATCAAGTCAGTGGGACCTGATATTGTACTGACACTAGCATCTGTCAGAGTTAGGTGAGAAAAATATTTTTCATCTCGAAGGATTGTATGTGTTGTTCCACTATCTGCAAGACATATGTCTTCATCATTTATTTTGGAACTAGTCAGATCCATTCCTATTCAGACAAATTTCTTTATCAGAAAAGAAACATTTATAACAAAAGAAATTTTAATACAAACTAGAAGATAAAAACTTTAATACAAGGAAAACAAAAACATAGTAGACATAACATGAAAAGAAAATAGGATTAATTGGTGTGGACATTTGCATCACCAATCAGGAAGTCTATCTTTCCATAACGAACCTAAAAAAAATCTGATACATCCAGATTTGTGATTGGCTCATCATGATTAATGAAATTCATGTCCAGATTTGTGATGTTAACTAGCTCATCATGATCTATAAAATTCATTTCCTTTTGTTTCCCCTTTTCTTTCATTGAGGCTTGGTAAAGTTCAGCCAGATGTTTAGGTGTACGACAAATACTTTGCCATTGCCCTGTCATGCCACACCGATAACAAGTATTATCATGTGCCTTGGGAGGTTGAGCCACATCCTTCCCTTTTACTTGTTTCATTTCATTATAATCTCTTCTTTGGGGATATGGTGTGGATCTCTGATTACGAAAATGTGAGGATTGATATCCTTTACGGTAATAAGAATGATTTATACCACGACCATATTCATTATTGTGGTAATTAATTTTACCACGACTATATTCATTTCTATTACCATGACCATGTCCACGTTCGCGTCCACGACCACGGGATGAGGCAACATATGTTTCAGGGATCGGTGTCGATCCAGTTGGACGGGACTGGTGGTTTCTTAACAAAAGCTCGTTATTTTGCTCTGCCACCAGTAAATATGATATTAGCTTTGAATATTTTTTAAATCTACGCTCTCAATATTGTTGTTGTAAGAACACATTCGAGCCGTGAAATGTGGTGAATATTTTTTCCAGCAAAAGTTCATTCGTAATAGTATCACTACATAATTTCAATGTAGAGCTGATTTTGAATAGGGTAGAGTTATATTCAGCCACAATTTTAAAATGTTGCAACCTCAGTTACTGCCAATCAGTCCTGGCCTTTTGGAGGATAACTGTTTTTTGATAATAATATCTTTCTTTCAAATTGTTCCACAAATATAGTGGATCTCTTTCAATGAGGTATTCAGTTTTTAGCTCCTCATTAGTATGGCGCCACAGGAAAATCATGGCCTTCGCTTTATCTTGTAATAATGCATCATTCTCATCTTTGATTGTGTTTCCGAGGCCCATGGCATCTAAATGGATCTGAGCATCCAGAATTTAAGACAAATATTTTTTGCCAGATATGTCTGAGGCCACGAATTCCAGCTTTGTCAAATTCGACATTTTCAGAATAACTAGATGTGGCAACAAGATAAAAATATAATTTAGCATAGTATATAAATAAATCAAATGGCATTAAGTGAAACAATAACATAATATGAATTATTTAAATAACAAAGGTGGTAAAACCTGAATAAATTATTAAATAATAAAAGCAGTAAAATCAGTCATGAATCATTAAATAAAAAAGGTGGTAGAACTGACCATAGTCTGAGCACATATATCATTTAAGTGCATAAATTTATTTTATGAGCAATAATCTATAATTAAAATTTTCTTACCCTTTGGAGTTAGAAATACTTTTTTCTTCGATAAAGCAAACCAACCCAACAATCTATAAAAACTAATATCACAAAATAGATATATAGTTGAGATAGAAAGAGAAAGAGAAAGCTTCTTCTTTAAATCTCAGATGGATTGAGCTCGTGCTGATAACGTGTAATAAATATATGTATATATACATATATATATATATAGCAATATTATATAATACTAGTGTTGATTGACAGAGAGAGAACGAAAAATGGAGAATGAGGAACTTTTTCATTCTAGTGTATATCAATCAATACATACACATGCCTTTTGTAGGCTTAAAAGCAAGCTTCCTCTGTACGCCACAACTTTTGTCTTCCTTTGTAAGCCTCAAAATATGATCTCATTAATAACTTAACATATTGGGGACCCCACACACATATATATAACAGCTAAGATTTCTATTAATCAATCATATATATATAAATTGTTAATGGTTATTGCGTTTTGAATTCAGTGAGTAGATATTGTCCAAATGAATCTGGTTCTTTTCCCCAGTGCTGTCATGTGCGTCTAAATCCACAATGCCATAATTTTAATTAACAATATTGCAATCAATTTAAAAGGTTAATGTAACAAATTTTAATTTATAATAAAACTGAAGGCAAAACGGAAGTGATTATAAACTTTTTTTAAGATCGTAACTAAAGAAAATCAAAGGACTTTTGAAAAATAATCTCTCTCAATTAATTCTTTAAAATAGTACATAGAGCACACAATACATAGAAAAATATATAACGGTATGTAGCATAAATCAATGAGGAAATAATCACTGATATTAAAAACTTTAACTTCCATTGAGTGATTTCGTTTCCATTGTCAATTCAAATCTTTCTTGAGAAAAAAAAAAAAAAAAAAAAATTAGACTGGGCAGGACGTAACAAGCCAAATTTGAATCTCAAATCTCAAAAGGTATTGCAAGCAAGAGGCAGATTCAAAAATGTCTGCTAATTATTGTTTGGAAGAAATAAAGCGAGTTTTAATGATTCAAGAGCAACTTTTTCTTGAAGAAAATGATAATCAATTTTGATATGTTTCGTTCGAGCATGAAAAACTAGATTAACCATCATGTTAAAGTGCACTAATGTTATCACAAAAGAGTGTAGGAGGTTGAGAGAGAGGCATCCCAAGATCTCGAAGTATAAAAGAGAGCCAAGTTAATTTTGCCGTACTAGATGCCATTGCACAATATTCAGCTTCGGTACTAGATCAGGCTACTGTCAATTGTTTCTTTGCACTCAATGATATACAATTAGAACCTAGAAATGTGTAGAAACCTGTAGTCGATAGTGGGACATCCTGCCCAATTTGCATATGAAAAGGAGTATAAATTTAATGAACTATGACGAAGAATGAGTAGCCCAAGATCAAATGCTTTATAATGAGCAATTGTAGGTTTATGCATGTGTTGGCAGATGGTGTTAACTACATAGGAAATGTTAGGCTGAGTCATTGTAAGGTATTGCAAAACTCCTGTCAATCTTCAGTAATGAGTAGGATCATGGTAGATAATAGAATCAGAGGCTTGAGGTTTTGACACCATTGGTGTAGCTATCGGTTTGCAAAAACGACAAAGAAGATCACAAGCATACTTAGATTGAGTAAGATATAGTCCACTGAGAAAATGATGAACTTCAATGCCAAGGAAATTTTGAATGGAACCAAGATCTTTCATAGCAAATATTTGACTTAAAATATCGATAAAGGAATCAAGCTAGAGAATCACCTGTCAAGATAATGTCATCCACATATAGTAACAAAATAATAATCCCATTTGTTGATATGTTAATAAAAAAGAAGAATCTGTATACTACACATAAAGCCAAGAGCCAATAAAAAAGTGCTAAAATTTTCAAACCATGCTTCTGGGGCTTGTTTGAGTCGATATAATGCTCGTCGTAGCCTATAAACATGCGTAGGTTTGAGAGGATCCAAGAAGATTGGTGGTTGTTCCATATAAACGGTATCTAGAAGATCACCATAAAGAAAATCATTTTTTACATCTAATTGCTTAATAGACCAACCCTTGATTGTAGGATAGGTAAGGACAATCCGAATGGTATCGGGCTTAATGATAGGGCTAAAAGTTTCAAATAAATTGTAACGACCCAAACCCGAGGTTCGGATCACTAACCGGGTCCTTACCCAGACCCGAGGTGCAAAGGGGTACTATGGTCATTCCACATTAATCTTAATGATTTAAGGTCCACTAAGGGTAAAATAGTCTTTTACTAGAGTCATTCCATGAAATAAATAAGGTCTGAAGGCCTTGTAGTCATACCACGTCATTCTAATGCTCCTACAGTTCATAGGAGCATAATGGTCTTTTTGCATTGTTAATTATTAATATTAAACCCAAAAAGGGTAAAATAGACTTTTACCATATTCAAATGGTGATATAAAAGCTCTCGGGGCAAAAATAGTCATTTTCTGGTCAAAGTACAACATTCACGCCCTTCAGGGGTAATTCTGTCATTTTTTAGGGTCATTCTGCACTTTGGTTGGGGTCTGGGGTTCATTGGGTAATTATATTGAAATATGAAGTCCTTGTGAAAGTGTTAGTTCATCTAACCGGTTAAAATATTTCTCCTAATCGGGTAGATGAATGATCTAGTAGGCTTACAAGTTTTAGATCACATTTAACCGGTTAGGAGATTTCTTTTAACCGGTTACATGAATGGCCGATGGAAAAATCGTAAAAAAAAAAAAGAAAAAAATAATGTCTAACTGATTAGAAAACTCTATCTAACCGGTTAGATAATGAAAATTATCCAATTCCTTCTCTGCCCCATACATCTAACCGAGTACAAGAAATCTCATACTTAGGTAGTAGAATCTAATCGGTTAGGAAAACCCTTCTAACTGGTTAGATGGGAAAAACCCATCAAACCAATACACTGCCCATTCATCTAACTGGTTAGGTGTTCCTATCTAACCGTTTAGATGATGCCCACAGATGATTCTAACGAAATTCCTGCTTCCCAAACCCAATCAAATGCAATTCCCAAACACTTAAACATGAAATTAAAACTCCATGAACATCATCAACCCTTAGATGTTTCATAAAATCTACAAATATCATCATTCATACATCTTTGAAACATTTATATAAGTGCAAAAGAATATGTTTACAAGATGATGAGGCCTCTATGGCCATAATTACAAAGGCTTCGCTTGAAGCTCATAAAAGAATATAATTACATTACAAAATCATTGTTCGTACTAGTTTATTACAAAAGATATCAAAAATTCATTCTACATTCCTAAGCTTGTGAGGGTGCATCGTCTACAATATCCTTGCCATGTCCTGAAAAATGATAAATATGGGGTGAGCACGACGGCTTACTAGGGGATGCCTAAAGCATTAGCTTTGGGCTCCCTTGAGTCAACAAACAAAGAATAGTTAAAAGAAATCGGGGTCATGCACGGAAATACAAATAAACCACAATCAACATAAACATACCATTATGCTATGAAATGTCATGCTTTCCCGACCACCATTCCTGGCCCAACTCCATGTACACCGAAAACCGCTAACCAACTTTACCGAGACGAGATTGATTAGCCATCTCTAGTTCCAAATCCGGCAACTATTTGGGGCCTAGCAATCAACTTTACACGGCCAAATCTGGCACGCGCTCCTTCTAGGTCGAATTAGCCCGGGCTCGCGAAACCCGGTTCCTTTCATAAAATCACTTTCCCAACCATTCCCAAATCACTTTCTTTTTAAAACATTTCAACCACAATTCCCCTACCATGCTTATGCCATGAATGAAATAAAACATTATAGAGATCAATATTTTCATACTTTTAATGTCATAACAACCGAATTACACATATAATCAATATCACATTTAGACATGCTTTTTTCTATTCAACATATAACACTATTTCAACTAAAAATTTAACATTTAGAGCAAGTAAAATATGGAATCAAGAAAAGAAACTCAAATAAGAGATAAAGCATGGTACTTTAAACATCCCTACCTCAAAGATGCAACCCAAAGCCCCTAGCTCCCAAGCTCGAAAATCCCTAAATACATGCGAGACCGGTAGAGAAATGTAGACCTTGAAGAGTAGAAAAACCTTTCTTCCTTACTCCCCACCTAGATTTTCTTTTAGCTAGCTCAAATCTTAGAGAGAAATTTGAGATTTTATAGAGAGAAAGTGATATGGATGAGGGAGAGGGTGTGGCCGAAAGTGAGGGAGAGGAAATGAAAATGTGGTCTAAGGTTGGTCAATTTATTCTCAAAATGAATGGCCTAAGATGGGTCAAAAGTCCACCCAAACTCAAATACCATTAAAGCCCTTCAAAGCTCACTAAAACTACACTATTGCCGTAAAATATCCATCTCCACCCACATGACACATACATATATATATATATATATATATATATATATACACACACACACACACACACACACACACAAACATACATACACATCTAATACATTAACTCACAAATAGATAAATGCATGGTAATGGGAAAATAACTCTGGGACCCACATGACACGCAAAATAAGAAAAGACTAAAATACTTTTAAAAAGAAATTTCCAGAAAATAGAAAATGGCAAAAATTTAGAAATAGTACATTCTCCCCAACTTAAAAGGATTTCGTTCCAGAAATCAAGCCATACCTGGGGAAGAAAACAGTGCTGGATACTTAAAGTGAACCTTCAACTCCATGATGCCTCCAAAGAACTTTCACCAATGGTATTGTCTTGTCCTTTAACACATTCTGTCGTTTGTCAAGGATTTGAACTGGTCACTCTTCATAGGAGACATCCTCATCAATGACCACATCAACCCAACTCAAAATGTGAGACGGATCTGGCTCATACTTCCGTAGCATCGATACATGGAAAAATTATGGACTCTGTCCATCTATGGTGGTAATGCAAGTTTGTAGGCAACCTCTCCTACACGGTCTAAGATCTTAAACGGCCTAATGAATCGTGGCAACAACTTGCCACTCTTCCCGAATCTCATTAACCCTTTCTATGGAGAAACCTGTAAAAAAACGTGGTCTCCCACCTCAAAAGATAGCGGTCGTCTCTGCTTATCTGCATAACTTTTCTGTCGGCTCTGAGCTATAAGCAATCTCTGTCTAATCAGCTTAATCTTCTTAGTAGTCTTGAGTACAATGTCGGGTCCTAAGGCGGCTGTCTCGCCCACCTCAATCCAACAAACTAGAGACCTACAAGGTCTGCCATACAATGCTTTAAATGGACCCATTTCAATGCTCGCCTGATAACTGTTGTTGTAGGTAAACTCAATAAGTGGAAGTTGATCCTCCCAACTACCTCCCAAATCAAGTACACAGGCCCGAAGCATATCCTCTAAGATCTAGATGGTACGTTCTGACTGGCCATCCATCTGTGGATGAAATGTTGTACTAAGGTGCAACGATGAACCAAATGCCGCTTGAAGTCCTTCTCAGAACTTCGAAGTGAACTTGGCATCCTTATCCGATACAATAGATAATGGAACTCTGTGCAACCTCACAATCTCTTTCACATATAGTACACCAAGTGCCTCTGTGTCATCTGTTGCCTTAATAGGCAAAAAGTGAGCCGTCTTGGTCATTCTATCAATAATGACCCATACGACCTCATTTCCTCTCCATGACTTAGGAAGACCTATCATAAAATCTATGGCTATTTGCTCCCATTTCCACTGCGCTACTGGCAATGGCTGCAACAAATTAGCTGGTCTCTGATACTCGGCCTTCCCCTGCTGATAAGTAAAACATCTAGCCACAAACTGTGCAACATCCTTCTTCATTCCATTCTACCAATACTAACGTCTCAAGTTGTGATATATCTTAGTACCACCTGGATGAACTGCAAAACGGGAAGTGTGAAACTCCTGTAAAACATCCTCACGATAAACCGTGGAAACAATCAACAAACCCTTGAACTGAAGACCTCTATCTGCATGTAAGGTCCAATCTTTCACTGTCTCCCCACTGGAGATGAAGGTGTAAATGGCATCCAAATTCGGATCCTGTCTCTGTGACTCAATTACTCGTCCGACAAGAGTAAGCTGAGCCACAAGGCTAAACAAGAATGCTGACTCATTGCCATAGTCATCATCGAAACACTGTAATCCCATCTCTGCACGATCCTCAAGCATCTTCTACTTCCGAATAACCAAACTGGCTAAAGTCCTATGAGATTTCTGGCTTAAGGCGTCGGCTACCATATTTGCCTTGCCCGGATGATACAGCAAGTAAAAATTGTAGTCCTCCAAGAACTCAACCCATCGGCTCTACCTATTGTTCAAGTCCTTTTGGGAGAAAATGTAATACCCCTAATTTTAAAAGGATAGTCCTAGTATTTTAATTAATTATTTAATTACATTGTTGTTGGTTTAATTGGTTGAATTATTTGAATTAATTGTTATTATTTGAATTAATTGATTTAATTGGTTTTTTATTTATTATTTGTATTTAATTATTTAAATAAGTTAATTGGATTAATTAGGGTTTTATGATTCACGGTGTTGCTGACTTGTGTGTGTTTTTCATTCCCTACGTAATTAGAATTAGGTTAACCTAAGTGGTTTATCAATATAATAGTTTAATAGTCTGCAAGGCTTTTTAGAACCTTACTTACGAACAGTGGAAGCTGAGAGAAAGAGCAGGGTGGTTTGAGAGAGAACAGAGTGAGAAAAGTTAGGGTTATGGTTAGGGTCAAGGGCTGAATCAAGGAGGAGTCATTGACGCATGCTCGTGGGTTGAACTAGGAGCAGCAAAGGTCAGTAAAAGCAACTAAGGTTGCCAGAGTTGCTAGAGATGATGGTTTAAGATTTCTAAACTGAAATCAGAGGCAAGTCTCTATTCTAACTCCTTCCCTTAAACCTGTGTTATGTGCATGCCTAGGTAGACTCTAGGGGTTTAATTAATGCTAAAACATATCCGTGATGCATGTTTAAACTGTAATTTGCTTCGTTGAATTAAACTATTTTGAAAATTCTTAAAGCGTTTAATTATATCTTTTTGTATATGTTTTCAAGCCTTGTTTAGTTGAGATTGTTGATGCATGTTGATGTCTTTAAAATAATTTGGGACACTAAATGAACATTATAATAACTATTTAAAAGAATTACAGAAGCCCTGGGTATCGCCGGAGGCGAGGAAGACCAAGCGGAAACGCAGAACGGCTTCAAGGAGTGAGAGAGCAGGCTCCCAAAAGGAGGGAGCCAGCTCCCTAATCAATGGACCCGGCTCCAAGGAGTGTGGATCCGGCTCCTAACTCCATAGAGCCTACTCCCAAAGTTAGGGAGCCAGCTCCCATGCCAATGGAGCAGGCTCTCAATTTGTAAGAGCCTGCTCTCGCCCAGAATTGCGTACTGTTAGTTTTTAGGGCGCTGTTTGGACTGTACAGAGTATTTTCACTTTGTTTAAACTGCTTTAAATGATGTATATGATTGTCACAGACCTGTAAAAATATAGGAAAATAATAATTCATAAATGGATTAAGGAATGGACAGTGTGAATTTAGAGAAAAATCCTACATGTTGCACTTTGGTTGTTAATCAACTTACATACTGGAAATTGGAGACTCTTGTAAATATGATTTAATACTGTTTAATCATATATAAACAGAGTTATAAGTATAGTGTATTATTTGCAATTAACTATGATTGGTTGGGATTAAATTGGTATTTAAATTGCTATAAATTGTATCAATTTATGAATGATCTGGAGGATTTAAATGCTTTAATTTGTTTTAGCAATTTGAGTAGTTGGAACATGATTTTTAGGTTTTATAAAGAATGCCTAATAGTGTTATGTATGTATTAATCTATGTTGATGCATATTTTGGAGAATGATTGATGAATACCTAGTGCTGTTTTATCAATTATGCTAACTGGAGGATTGTATGCACCGGTATAGGACGGTGGCATACTATGGATAGATTAGTTCAAATACTAAGTTCTACTTAATCTGGATTGAGGTATGGATTAACCATGAAGGTTAAGTCCTACTCATATTGGTGTTATGTCAATAAAACAGTTGAATGACTTACTTTGGTTTTTGGATGGATTGTTATACATATATCAGGCCACTATACCTGATGGATGATATTTTGTATTAGGAGTATATGGACTTTATATATTTATGTTATGGTGCTATGGTATGAGCTTGAGTCTTAGGACCATGGTTAGGGTGCGTATATCGCCAAGGATGGATAACTTGACATAGGTGTTGTTCCCTGGTAGGTCTAGGTACACATAACCACGTTATGTACGATTTGCATGGTATCTCTACTCAGGCTGAGATAGACCTATTGGACTAGTGAGCGTGCTATAGGGTATATCTATACATATATGGACTATTCTAGTTATTGTTGAGCTATCTAGGATGTATCTGCGTATCGGGTTACTATATGGATCGTAGTAGGATAGGACTTGCATGTGGGCCTGACCCACTCTTTTATTTTTTAGGTGTTCGTTAGTTCCAGGGTTAGAACTTGGTCGTGCAGAGCAGATACAGACACTCATTCCTCCGACGATGTAGGATTACTTTCCATGTTTAGCTTTATATTTTGTTTCAGTTGTTTCCTTTCTAGTTTGGGATTTTATTAAGGGTCCACCAGATGGATTCCCGAGTTGTTAAATAAATGGAGGGTTTTGGATTATTGGATTTAACAATTATATTTTGAGGATTTTTAATTTAGAATTCTTTTAGCTTTTATTTATTTAATTCTTATTATTATTTTTGTATTCCGTGCTTATTTACATATTAATTGTTTGGTATCCCTCGGATCTGTGCTCGGACTTGATCACCTGTGGCTTTAGAATTGAGGGGTATCACAGTTGGTATTAGAGCACTCTAGGTTTAGTGTCTCTAGGATTCTATCATTTAAAATTTTCGCATAGCGTTTTCTCTTGTTTAAATCTTAAGTTTAGGATTCGTTGTATTCTTTTACGGTTCGGTTTATGTCGTACTGATGTTTGTCTTTCTATGTTAACAGAATGGTTAACGTTAGAACCAGATGGAACAATCAGCGGCGAAGGGAAGTGGCACGTAGGCAACAGGACCTCTTTCGGCTTCAGCAAATGGAGGAAGAGTAGCAAATACCTGGGTTTTAGGATGATGATGGTTAGTTTTAGGAAGAACATGAGGAGGTTCAGCAGGTTTAGGATTGAGGAAATCCAGAGTATCCTCCTCATATCAATGACCTCATTGCTCGGGCTATAGAAGCAGGGGTAACAGCTACACTACGGAATCAACCAAAGGTTCAGTAGGCACCAATACTAGCACCGGTTGTTCTGAATGATTCTTGGGAGAAGGCTAGGAGTTCTTTCACAAAGGGGAGCCCACTTGAGTTCTCAGGCTCCACCAATGCGAAAGCAGCTCACCAGTGGAAACAAGACATTGAACGACATCTTCGTCTGGTTCAGTGCACGGAGGTTCAGAAGCAGATGCTTGCTATCTTCAAGTTGGTTGGAGATGCATTACAGTGGTGGGAGTCAGTTACCACCACATATGAAAGGATGCCATTGACTTATGATCAGTTCAGTGCATGTTTTGATGAGAAGTACTTTCCTTACGCAGTCAGGGTAGCTATGAAGATGAAGTTCCCTCATCTGCAACAAAGGAACATGATAGTGGCAGAGTATGAGTAGCAGTTCACGCGCTTATCTCTTTTTGCTCCAGAGGCGGTGGATACAGAGGAAAAGAAGCAAAATAGTTTTGTTAAGGGGCTTATATGGTTTATTAAGTGAGCTATTATAGGTAGTCCAGCCTACACTACCTATACTCAGGTGGTGGACGCCGCTTTACAACAGTATTAGTTGATCGTGGACTTCAGACAGGCTAAGGGTGGGAAGCGGGGTGACAGAGACTTTGCTAATCAATTAGCTGAGAAAGGAAATGGCAATGGACACCGATAGAATGACAAAGGCAAATTCCAGGGATAACAATCTTGGAAGAAGCACAAGGGTAGTTTAGATGCTCACAGGGATGGGACACCTATTCAGAGGTAGCAGAATAGGGGACCACGGGCAGGACAGGGTCAGCCACCTACTAACCGACAGAGTAGGCCATTTGGCACTTTCTAGGGTAGTTGCTACACTTGTAGAGAGTATGGTCATACTTATAGGCAGTGTCCTAAAGCAGGACAGGGACAAGGACAGCATGTACAGCAGGGACAGAAGGCACCAGTACCTTTACCCGCTCCACAGGTTCCATGAATTTAGGGACAGACATATCCGGCTTTACCAGCACCGCCACAGCCTAAGGGACTGGCACCGCAGTAGTTGCATTAAGGCAAGGTGTACAACCCCATGCCACAGGATATTCAGGCACCCAAGGCTGTTGAGGGTATGTTTCTTATTCATGGTTCAAAAGGTTGTGTTTTATTTGATACGAGTGCTACACACTCATTTGTAGTTAGATATTTTGTTACTTTATCTGGGATGATGACGTGGGTATGTAATAGACCTCAGGGTATTTCTACACCGTTAGGCAATACTGCCATTTTAAATGAGAGTGATAGGTCTGTTGTTTTCACCATACCTAGTTAGGATATGTACGTCGTCGCTATGCCACGATCTAACGGGGTCACTAGTACTTATTTGTTCTATATGGAGGAGGAAGTGGAGGAGGGGATTTCTATATAATTGGATAGCATACAAATCATACAGGATTTTTTGGATGTTTTTCAAGAGATTCCAGGGTTGCCACCTAGTCGCGAGATAGACTTTATAATTCACTTAGCTCCAGGTACTACACCTATTGTTAGAGCACCATACAGGATGGCACCAGCGGAGATGCGAGAGCTGAGGGATCAGATCCAACAATTACTCAGCTAGGGTTTTATTCGTAGGAGTACTTCACCCTGGGGAGCACTAGTTCTGTTTGTGAAGAAGAAGGATGGTTAGCTTCGCCTGTGTATAGATTACAGGGAGTTGAATAAGGTTACTATTCGTAATAAGTACCCTTTGCCTAGGATTGATGATCTTTTTGATCAGTTGAAGGGAGTTACCTACTTCTCTAAGATTGATCTGCGTTCTGTATATCATCAACGGGAGCAAGATGTTTCGAGGACATCGTTTCTCACTAGATATGGTTCTTATGAGTTTCGTGTCATGCCATTTGGACTGACTAACGCACCTGCGATTTTCATGGACTTAATGAACAGAGTTTTCAGGGCTTATTTAGATTAGTTTGTCATTGTCTTTATAGATGACATTTTGATTTATTCAAAGTCAGAAAACAATCATGCTAGACATTTACGCATAGTCTTGTAGACGCTTCGTGAGTACCAATTATATGCCAAGTTCGAGAAGTGTGAATTTTAGCAGTGGGAAGTGAAGTTTTTGGGTCACGTGGTGTTAGAAAGGGGAATAGCGGTAGATCCAACCAAGGTTTCAGCAGCAGTTGAGTGGAGACAACCTACTTCACCTATCGAGATATGGAGTTTCCTCGGATTGGCAGGATATTATCGTAGGTTCATTTAGGGGTCCTCAAAGATAGCGGGACCACTCACTCATCTTACTAAAAAGGGTGTACGGTTTGTATGGGATAACACTATCAGAAAGGTTTTGATGAGCTAAAATGTAAGTTGACTTCTGCACCGATTCTGTCTACTCCACAGAGCGGGGTTGAGTATCTTGTCTACACAGATGTTTCTTTGCAAGGTCTTGGATGTGTTTTGATGCAGGAGTGACCGAGTTTGTATGGGTCTCGAAAACTTAAGCCTCATGAGCTTAATTATCCAACACATGATTTGGAATTGGCAGTTATGGTCTTTGCCTTACGTATTTAGAGGCATTATCTATTGGGGGAATCTTTCAGATTTTCTAGTAATCATAAGAGTTTGCAGTATTTTTTCACTCAGCAGGAGGTAAATATGAGACAGCGTCGATGGTTAGAGTTTGTGAAAGACTATCATTTCTCTATCCAATACCATCCAGGGAAAGCGAATGTGGTGGCAGATGCACTCAGTCGCCGACCTGTTAGTAGTCTTTTTATTTTATTCACTACTGAGTGGAATGTTTTGAAGATGGTGGATGAGTTGTCGGATGCTTTCATGGCTTACGTGGTAGCTACACCTTGTACTATTCAAAAAGTTTTGAAGGCGTAACTCACGGATCAGCAGTGCATGGACAAAATTGCAGAGATAACTTCTGGTGAGGTCCCATTTTACTATGTTGGGACTGATGGAGGTTTGAGGTATAAGGGACATTTAGTGGTACCTTCTACTGATGATTTGAGGAAGGATGTGATGATGGAGACTCATTATTCTGAGTTTTCTGTTCATCCAGGAGGAGACAAGATGTATCAGGATATGAAGTGGCAGTTTTGGTGGGCAGGTATGAAAAAGGACATTGCTATTTTTGTTTCTCGATGTAGTACTTGTCAGATGGTCAAGATTGATCATCAGCGGCCGCTAGGAGCTCTACAACCACTACTTATACCGGAGTGGAAATAGGAGAGCATTTCTATGGATTTCGTAGAGGGATTGCCTACTTCCTATAAGGATCACAATTCCATTTAGGTCATCGTGGATAGGTTAACTAAATCAGCTCATTTCTTGCCTATTCACATTGACTTTACTTCGGAGCAGTTAGCGAGACTTTACATTGCAGAGATTATAAAGTTGCTTGGGATTCTATTGTCTATTATATCAGACAGGGATTCGAGTTTTGTGTCAGGATTTTGCAAGAGTTTTCAGCAGGCTTTGGGTACAAAGTTGTATCTTAGTACTGCTTATCATCTTCAGACTGATGGACAGACTGAAAGGGTTAATCAGATCATGGAGAATTATTTGCCACTTGTGGAGTTTGCATATAAAAATAGTTTCCAGAAGACTATTGTTATAGCACTATTTGAGGCATTGTATGGCCAACCGTGTCGATCGCCTATTTGTTGGATGGAGGTTAGCTAGAGCAGATTTATGTCTTGAGTTCATTAAGGATACCTCTGAGAAGATTGCTCTTATTAGGGATCGCATGCACACTGCTCAGAGTCGGCAAAAGAGTTACGTAGATCATCGTACTCGTCCATTGAAGTTTCAGATTGGGGATCAGGTTTTACTTAAGGTATCTCATATGAAAGGAGTAATGTGCTTTGGGAAGAAAGGGAAGTTATCACTGCGGTTTGTCGGTCCATTCATGATTACGGATCTAGTTAGCGCTGTAGCTTATTGGTTGGCACTTCCGAATAATTTGGATCGGGTGCACAATGTTTTCCATGTCTCCATGTTACGTTAATTTCTGCGAGATGAGGATCGGTATCAGCATATCAATGTTGGGGAGATTGAGTTGCAGTTGGATACAATATATTTGGAGCCACCGTGTTGTATTGTCGACCATCGGGATTAAATTCTTCGTAATAAAGTTATCCCTTTGGTGCGTGTTCAGTGGAGTCATCACAATAAGGCTGAGTCTACTTGGGAACGGGAGGATGTCATTCGCTTGCAGTTTCTTGAAATATTGGAAGAAGGTAAGAGCGAATTCCGAGGACAGAATTCCTTTTATTAGGGGGGAAGAATGTAATACCCCTAATTTTAAAAAGATAGTTATGGTATTTTAATTAATTGTTTAATTACATTTTTGTTGGTTTAATTGTTTAATTATTTGAATTATTTGAATTAATTGTTATTATTTGAATTAATTGAATGAATTGATTTAATTGGTTTATTTATTTATTTATTATTTGTATTTAATTGAATTATTGTAATTATTGTAAATGTTTAATTATTTAAATAAGTTAATTGGATTAATTAGGGTTTTATGATTCACGGTGTTGCCGACTTGTGTGTGTTTTTCATTCCTTACGTAATTAGAATTAGGTTAATCTAAGTGGTCTATAAATATAACAGTTTAATAGTCTGCAAGGGTTTTTAGAACTCTACTTACGAACAGTGGAGGCTGAGAGAAAGAGCAGGGTGGTTTGAGAGAGAACAGAGTGAGAAAAGTTAGAGTTTTGGTTAGGGTCAAGGGCTGAATCAAGGAGGAGTCATTGACGTATGTTCGTGGGTTGAACTAGGAGCAGAAGAGGTCAGTAAAAGCAACTAAGGTTGTCGAAGTTGCTAGAGACGACGGTTTAAGATTACTAAACTGAAATCAGAAGCAAGTCTCTATTATAATTCCTTCCCTTAAACTTATGTTATGTGCATGCCTATGTAGACTCCAGGGGTTTAATTAATGCTAAAACATATTTGTGATGCATGTTTAAACTGTAATTTGCTTCGTTGAAGTAAACTGTTTTGAAAATTCTTAAAGCGTTTAATTGTATCCTTCGTATATATTTTCAAGCCTTGTTTAGTTGAGATTGTTGATGCATGTCAATGTCTTTAAAATAATTTGGGACACTGAATGAACATAAGACTAAATGGTTAGAATAATTACAGAAGCCCTGGGTATTGCCGGAGGCGAGGAAGACGAAGCGGAAATGCAGAACGGCTTTAGGGAGTGAGAGAGTAGGCTCCCAAAAGGAGGGAGCCAGCTCCCTCATCAATGGAGCCGGCTCCAAGGAGTGTGGAGCTGGCTCCTAGCTCCACAGAGCCTGCTCCCAAAGTTAGGGAGTCGGCTCCCATGCCAATGGAGCAAGCTTTCAATTTGTAAGAGCCTGTTCTCGCCCAGAATTGCGTACTGTTGGTTTTTAGGGCGCTGTTTGGACTGTACAGGTATTTTCACTTCGTTTAAACTGCTTTAAATGTTGTATATGATTGTTACTGACCTATAAAAATATAGGGAAATAATAATTCATAAATGGATTAAGGAATAGACAGTGTGATTTAGAGAAAAATCCTACATGTTGCACTTTGGTTGTTAATCAACTTACATACTAGAAATTGGAGATTCTTGTAAATATGATTTAATACTGTTTAATCATATATAAACAGAGTTATAAGTATAGTGTATTATTTGCAATTAACTATGCTTGGTTGAGATTAAATTGGTATTTAAATTGCTATAAACTGTATCAAGTTATGAATGATCTGGAGGATTTAAATGCTTTAATTTATTTTAGCAATTTGAGTAGTTGGAACATGATTTTTAGGTCTATAATGAATGCATAATATTGTTATGTATGTATTAATCTATGTTGATGCATATTCTAGAGAATGATTGGTGAATACCTAGTGTTATGCTAATTGGAGGATTGTATGCACCGGTATGAGACGGTGGCATACTAGGGATGGATTAGTTCAAATACTAAGTTCTACCTAATCTAGATTGAGGTATGAATTAACCATAAAGGTTAAGTCTTACTCATATTAGTGTCATGTCAATAAAACATTTGAATGACCTACTTTGGTTTCTGGATGGATTGTTATACATATATCAGGCCACTATACCAGATGGATGATATTTTGTATTAGGAGTATACAGACTTTATATATTTATGATATGATGCCATGGTATGAGCTTGAGTCTCAGGACCATGGTTAGGGTGCGTATATCGTGAATGATGGATAACTGGACATAGGTGTTGTTCCCTGATAGGTCTAGGTACGCATGACCACGTTATGTGTGATTTGCATGGTATCTCTACTCAGGCTAAGACAGACTTGTTGGAATAGTGAGCGTTCTATAGTGTGTATCTATACATATATGGACTATTTTAGTTATTGTTGAGCTATCTAGGATGTATCTGCGTATCGGGTTTCTGTATGGATTGTTGTAGGATAGGACTTGCATGTGGGCCTGACCCACTCTTTTATTTTTCAGGTGTTCGTCAGTTCAAGGGTTAAAGCTTGGTCGTGCAGAGCAGATACAGACACTCATTCCTCTGACGACGTAAGATTACTTTCCATGTTTAGCTTTATATTTTGTTTTAGTTTTTTCCTTTCCAGTTTGGGATTTTATTAGGGATCCACCAGATGGATTCCCGAGTTGTTAAATAAATGGAGAGTTTTGGATTATTGGTTTTAACAATTATATTTTGAGGATTTTTAATTTAGAATTCTTTCAGCCTTTATTTATTTAATTCTTATTATTCTTTTTGTATTCCGTGCTTATTTACATATTAATTGTTTGGTATCCCTCGGATCTGTGCTCGGACTTGATCACTTGTGGCTCTAGAATCGAGGGGTATCACAGAAAAGGTACTTGAGACTCTTGTTGTAATACCCCTAATTTTAAACGGATAGTCTCGGCATTTATTTATTATTTTTATTGTATTTTTGCTTGATTATTGTATTTTTGCATGATTATTTGGATTAATTATTTTTATTTATTGTTTTGATGTAATTGGTTACCTATGTGTCATGTGTTTTCAATTGATTTAAGTTATTTTTTTTCTTTAATTGGTGTTTATTGTTTAAGTGTTTTTAGTTATTTAATTGGGTTATTTAATTGGAATTAATTAGTTAAGTGGATTTAATTATTTAATTATATTTTTTTTTCATTTAATTCTGTTTTAAGTTACAGTTAAATTTAGGGTTGCAATTACATAGGTGGCCGACGTAGGTATTTATCTTAGGTCGGTTTATGGGCCGAGATGGGCTTTGGCTTAAGGTTACATGGATTAGGGTTTAATCACTAAGCCTATAAGTATGTGTGTCACGGTGGTTTAGGGTTTGAGAATAATTAACCGGAATTTCTATAAAAACAACAGAGACCGTGAGATACAGAGAGAGAGAAACAGAGAGCAGTTGTGGGAAAACAGAGTGAGGCTTAAGAGGATTTGTACAGAGAGGACCAAGGAGGTTGAGTAAGGATTAGAGACAGAGTTATAGGAAGCTTGGCGGCGTTCAGAATTGCAGGAAAACTTAGAGACGACACAGGGATTTCATAATTGAAATCACAGGCAAGTTCTTCTCTTTCTCCTTCCCTTTGGCTCGTGTTCTGTGCACTTAGATAGTCTCTAGGGATTAACTAATTAGTAAATGAAACTTATGTGTTCAATGTATGCTTGTTGATGATTTGTTTGCATTGAATCCAAATCTGTTTATAGTTCGTGTATTGTTGCTTCCTGTTCTGTTCATTAAAGCATATTAAAAATCTGTTGAGTTTTGGTTATGATTCTTGCCTCTATCTTCTGTAAACAAACCCTAGGGATGTTAATGGGACGTTATAAGACTCCTAAGATCAGTTTGTGAAGAGAAACAGAGAGGTTGGAATAATATTATAATTTCAGTTTTGTTCCTAACGCAGGTTAGTTCGGTAGCAAATTTAGTCTCTGTAATTGTTTTTAATTGTTGTTATCAAGCCATTGGGATGCTACTGGGTATTAATATGACACCTAAGTTTGGTTTTAAAAACTAACGGAGGGTTAGGAATAAGCCGGAGAAGGAGCACAAGAGCTGAAACGCGCACCGGGGACGAAGGCTCTCACAGAAGGTGAGAGCCGGCTCCATAGAAGTGGGAGCCGGCTCCCACAACAAAGTGGAGCCAGCTATAGGGAGTCCTAGAGCCGGCTCTAGGCTGGAAAAGAGCCTGCTCCAAATTCTGGAGCAGGCTCCCTTGGTATTTTTGATTTATTTTACGTTTTTTTTTTTAATTTTCTACATACTATGTTCACTGTTGAAGCATGGAGACTGTTTGAATGAATTTGGAACTTTACAGAGGGATCAAGGAATGAATTTTGAGTGTTAGTAAGACCCTAAATTGAGTAAAGTTTAATTCTAAGTTGTCGGGACCAACAGTGTAAAAATTAAGGCACTTAACAAATGGAATTGAATTAATTGTTGAATTAAAATTCAGCAATTTGATGGAACATAATGTGTTTATAAAACTTGTTTTAGAATGCATTCAAGTGCATGATAGGGTCATTTAATTATTAATTTTGATCTATGCATGCTTAGGAGGCTAGTTGCGGAATTATTAAATTGTTTACTGCAACTATATGGCTAATGCTTGGATTTAAACTGTTGAAATATTTAAACAATCTTCTGAATTGTTTTAGCAATTTATTGGTTAATAATAGGATTATTTAACCTATTCACATGCATGATGGAGTCCTTGACATATTAAATTTGGTCTATGCATGCTCTGGATGTTAGTTGTTGATTTGTTAAAATTGTCTCCTGCAACTATATGGCTAAATGCTTGGATTTAAATTGCTGAAGCTTTAAATAGTTTTCTGCAATTGTTTGGATGGTAGTTTTTGGTCTGTAAATTATTGAACTGTTATATATGTTGTAATTTACATGGATATGGAGGATGGTATGTACCGGTATGGGACGGTGGCATACTAGGGACGGTTTAGCTCAAAACGCATAAACCTAACCTAATGGATTAATGGAATGGATTGAAAGATATCGAATCCTAATTGTGGCTAAGTCAGATCAGCTGTAACCAAGTTGGATGACTTCCTGGATTAACGGATGGTAGTTAAGTCATATCAACTGAATAAGTGGAGTGACTAACTAGTTGGTTTATTGTAGGTCAGTTTAATAAATAGTTGAACTGCTTACCCTAGATTTGGATAGACTTTATATATATGTTTATGGTACCACGAGTTGAGCTTGAGTCTCAGACTTGTTGGTTAGGGTGCGTATATGCAGTGGATGCGTAGCTGGTTATAATAAGTTGAGGTGTACCCTGTTAGGTCTAGGTATTCATGCCCACCTTTGGGTGCGTATTCGCATGTTGCCTTCTATTCAGGTTGAGACCCCTATTATAGACTAGTGAATGTCCCTTAGTGTGGATATATTTATATGTATGGACTAGATAGATATTGTGAGGTGTCTACGGTGTATCTGCGTATCGGGTCACTGTATGGATTGCAGTTAGATTAGAACTTGCTCGTGGGTCTGACCCACTCATTTATTATTCTTTTCAGGTACAGGACGGTTCCAGCTTTAGAGCTTGATCGTGCTTGTCGAGGACAGTCTCACCTTCATCTGATTACATAGGACTTCTCTCGATATTTCTAGCATTATCTATTTTCAGTTTTCAGTTTCAGTTGAACTTTTGGTTAGGGGTCCATCAGTGGATTCCCAAGTTGTAACCTTGAAGTTTTGGAGGATTGGAGTTTCATTTTTCAGTTGTCCATGGAGGATTTTATAATTAATGTTTCTTTCAGTTTTATTCCATCACTTTTGTTTCATTTTGTCATCTGTGTTCGCTTTAAAATACTTTAATTGTTTGATATTCCCTCGGGTTTGGGCCTGGGCTTGATCAACCCGTGTCTCGGATATGAGGGGTATCACACTTGTGATCCGAGAACACCTCGAATCTCTCACCATACAAATACTGCCTCCTGCACTTCAAAGCAAATACGACTGCGGCCAATTCCAGATCATGAGTAGGGTAGTTAAGCTCATGAGTCTTCAACTGCTGAGGCTTATAGCCACTACTCTACCATCCTACATTAGCATTCAACCTAGCCCATTACGTGAAGTATCACAATAGATCAATATCCCAAGCCATGCTCATGTATCACTAACATTGGAGCCGTAGTCAACCTTATTTTCAACTCCTGAAAGGTTGACTCACATGCTTCATTTCATGTAAACTTGATCCCTTTTTAGGTCAAGCGAGTCATAGGCGTTGCCAAACAGGAAAAGTCCTTCACAAATCTACGGTAATAACCCGCTAGGCCAAGGAAATTCCGGATCTCAAAAACATTTTTGGGCTGCTCCCAATTCAGAATTGCTTCAATCTTTGATGGATCAACTGACATTCCACCTTTCGAGATAATATGTCCTAAAAACTTCACCTCTTGTAGCCAAAATTCACATTTCTCATATTAGGCATACAAGTGGTGCTCCCGCAGAATTTACAATACTATGCTCAAATGGACCTCGTGCTCCTCCCGAGTACGTGAATACACAAGTATGTCATCCACGAAAAACTACTGCAGACTGGTCCTGGTAATCATGAAAGACACATATCATTAGGTCCATGAATGCTGCTGGCGCATTAGTTAGGCCAAAAGGCATAACAAGGAATTCATAGTGTCCATACCGCGTACGGAAAATGGTCTTTGGAATATCCTTATCTCTAACCTGTAACTGATAATAACCTTGGTCGGTTGATAAACGTCTACCAAAATTAATCAATACTTGCAATAACACAAATCATTGTAAAATAGGGCTATCATAGGGGTAAGCAGAACCACACGGACTGCAAGTTTATGACAACCAAGGCCTTTAAAATCACTTTGTTTAATGATAGAGGTGTAAGGTTTGATTTTGTTTGTCACTTCAAACTAGGAATTAAAATTGCATAAAACAATAAATTAATGGAATTTAAGAGGAAAGAAACTTAGGTAGAGTGGACTAGGGAATTGAATCAACTACCAACCCTATAAACATGCTAGCTTGTGATTAATTTGGGAAACAAATTAAATATATGGCAATGATAGGTAACAAAACTAGATTCCTACATTATCTTCAAAAAGTTCATAGAATCAAGAGTTAAGTATAATCCCTCAAAGTTCCATATGCTTGAACTACCTAAATTAGAGTGTAGTTTTGACATATTCACTAAGCTAGGGATTATCAAACCTCTCAATCACTATGGTAAGAGCACATGAAGTAAAGAACCAAGAAAAATCCATCAATGGGAGGCCCTAAGCTATGGATTAACAAGTTTCTCATACATCATGCCAATAAACCCATTTCACAATCTCATTTCCATTCTCACTATAAAGATGCAAGCTATATGATCATGAGAGGAAACAATCTAAGACAAGATAATCAACTCAAAATGATCATTTATAGACATTAATATCCATTACAACATGTAAAGTGCTCTAGATTATGAAAAAGCCATATACATACTTCATTCCCCAAAATAAAATCAAAACTAGAGCATGCTTACAAATAAGGGCTTCATCACCTCCCTAGAAAGGGAGTTAGTTACCCATGGATGCAAGATTCTCCCCTCTATTTTTGCCCTTAACAGCCAAGAATAACTCACACCTCTCAAAAATAATATTTCTCTTTCTAGAAACCTTACAAAATATGAGATATCTTTATTGCATGATTCAATCCTTTTATTTGGCCAAAATATCCTCCCAACAACTCTATTTTCGTGGCCCAGAATCCCTAAAGAAGTATAGAGCAATCCCTTGAATCAAGGGGATAACATTAGGTGAAACAATACAGCCTACGACCTTTTGTCTGTAGATTAGCGGGCGCCTGCAGCGCAGGGGTGAGGCCTCATAATTTTTGAAACGTTTTGGACCATATGGCGTGCGCCCGCAGGTGCGTGGTGGGTGCCCGCAATGCTCTTGAGCACGACATTGCTTCTTGAAATGATTTTGGCTCGGCCCGATGACGCGATCATCCTCTTTAGCACTTTTTGCAGGGATAACTATGAGTCAATGGATCACTGGCTTGGCCAAAATGAAGGTTCCCGGCAATGGCATGCTTTGATTCTTCAAGAACTCATCAAAGCCTCACTTTTAACTATTTTTGGGGAACCAACTTGAAAGTAAACAAAAACATTCAAATGAAGCTAATATATACAATATAATCAACTAATGGACTTAACTAAGGCAAATAAGGGCACTTGAATATGCAATATTCGGCGCTTATCAAACCTGACCTCAAATCAATCTTCGAGAAACAACTGGCTCACTTCAACTGGTCAAACAAATCATCTATCCTTGGCAATTGATACTTGTTCTTCATGGTGGCATGATTCAACTTTCGGTAATTAATGCACAACCTCAAAGAACCATCATTCTTCTTAGCGAACAAGACCGGTGCACCTCACGGTGACACACTCGGTCGGATGAAACCTTTCACCCTTAAATAATCAAGCTGCTTCTTCAATTCTTACAATTCAATCAGTGCCATACGATATGGTGCCATAGAAATTGGTGCGGTACCAGGCATCAAATCAATAGCAAACTCTACCTCTTGATATGGAGGTAACTCTGTCAAGTCCTCTGGAAACATATACAGAAAATTGAGTACAACCACTAGATAATCGACCCCGCGAAACTTAACATCATCATCAGTGAAAAGGCTAGCAAAAAAGAACCCCTGTTGATACCGACCTCTAACATCGTAAACTGAAGGAGTGAAAGAATCACATCGATCTCCCACAAAACAGAAATAATCCCCATTTGGGGTACATACTGACACCCTACCCTTGAAATAATCAATGATGGCTTTGGAAGACGACAACCAGTCCATCCCAAGAACGACGTCAAACCCTATCATCTCGAGAAAGATGAGATCGAACTCTAGTACTCGCCCGACAATGGTGATAGAACAACTCCTACAAACTCTACCAAGAGTGACTGAACCCCCAACAGGCATGTCAGCATAAAGTGGTCTATCTAACTAACTGACCTCTCAACCCAATGCTCGTGCGAATGATGAAGCAATGAAGGAATAAGAGGCACCAGAATCAAACAATACATGAGCCCAAGAATGGAGCACAAGAAACGTACCCCTGATAACTGAAGGACTGGTTGATGGCTCAGTTGGAGTGAGCACAAACACACGACCCTGAGTCCTCTGCCTCTGAGAACCACCTACCTGATAACCAGATTGCTGAGTGGGTGCACTCGAAGAAGTTCCTCTGCCCGGTCGAGAACCCTGAGCTGACATAGTTGGCTGGGATGGCTGAGGTAGTGGTGGCAGTCGAAATCCTGACTGAACTGTGGCGGACTGTGTCTGCCTCTACTGTGAACCTTTACCCCTACCTGAGCTTGTGCTCTATTGTGGACAGTTTCTCACCCGATGGCCCTGCTGGCCATACCCAAAACATCCTCCCGTGGCCATCTGAATCTGAGGGCACTGTGACTTACAATGCCTGGGTTGCCTACACTTGAAACACATGACATCTGGCCTAGAAGACCCCATAAACACTAATGCTATGGGTGCAGATCTGACTGACTGCTATCCCCTGGACCCTGGCCAGTTCATTCTTCTGCCTTTTCTGTGACTGGCCCTCGGAAGTAGCACCCATACTCCTGCTAAGCTTGTAGGGCTCCTTAATGGCTTTCTTGTCCTTGTTCTCGGCCTCTATAACTAAGGCCTTCCTCACTGCCTTTGCATATTCTGTCGGCTCTACGGCAGTTACAAATGACCAAATGGTGAAATCAAGGCCATCAACAAATTTCTCTATCTTTCCTTCCTCATCATCAACAAGTCTTGGTGCAAACCTCAAAAGTGATGTGAACTTGTTCTCGTATTCTATAACTGTCATGTTTCCTTGCTTCAACCCATGAAACTCCTTTTTTAGTTCTCTCCGTTTAGGTGCCGGAAAGTACTTCTCGTAGTACAACTTCTTAAATGTAGCATAATTCATTGTATCCAAATTGTGAGTATGAGAAATAGTCTTACACTAAATCTTAGCATCCCCAACAAAGTTATAAGTTGCCAAAGTGATCTTCAACTTGTCCATTGCCAAATTCATAGCATTAAGATGCTTCTCCACCCTATCCATAAAACTTTCTGCAACGAACGGATCTAGGCCGCCCTCAAACAGAGTCAGCATCAACTTCATAAACTTAGCAATATGATAAAGAGTATTGTCTGACTAACTTTTCTTTGGAGGTGGTGGTGCTAGTGGTAGCATAACCTATGACGATGATGCCCCTGTCTACAGAAACACGTCATGCAAGACTACCTGTGCAGCCAACTTTAACTGTTCCTTACTTATCTAAAGAGGTTGGTCAACGGTCCCCCTTGCTTGTCCTCCTTTTGGTGGGATCAAATCACGTAACAAGATGTCCTCCTTAACCTGTTCCTAATCCCTTTCTGTGGGATTAGAGCTAGAACTCTCCCCTGGATCCTTTCATGGTGGCATAACGCTATAAAACGAGAGGATGGATTAAAAACAATAACACTGATATGCATGAGAACGGAGTCCTCACATGAACGACTCAACAAAAAATGATAATACTTAAACACTTTCCATACTCCTGGAAAAACCCCAACCAATGATGAGCATGATTATGCTAATAATATACAACTACTTTAAACACTTAGCACATATTCGCATAAGAACCTAATCAAGTAGACAATTAAGTATGCATTTCAAAAAACATAATGCTTAGCAAATAATCACATAGACAATGCAAATGACTTCCCACACAACCCTAGGTAGGCCTCTACCCATCGTCCTAATGGTTTTCGAACCATTGCTCTGATACCAAATCTGTAATGACCCAAACTTGGGGTTCGGATTGCTAATCGGGTCCTTACGCAGACCCGAGGTGACATAGGGGTACTATGGTCATTTCACATTAATCATAATGATTTAAGGTCCACTAAGGGTAAAACCATCTCTTACTAGAGTCATTCTATGAAATAAATGAGGTCTGGAGGTCTTGTAGTCATACCACGTCTTTCTAATGCTCCTAGAGTTTATAGGGGCATGATGATCTTTTTGCATGGTCAATTATTAATATTAAACCCAAAAAGGGTAAAATAGAGTTTTACCATATTTAAATGGTGATATAAAAGCCCTCGGGGCAAAATAGTCATTTTATGGTCAAAGTACAATATTCATGCCCTTCAGGGATAATTCTGCCATTTTCTAGGGTCATCTGCACTTTGGTTAGGGTTTGGGTGTCATTAGGTAATTATATTGAAATATGAAGTCTTTGTGAAAATGTTAGTTCATTTAACCGGTTAGAAGATTTCTCCTAACCTGGCAGATGAATGGCCCAGTAGACTTACAAGTTTTAAGATCACATTTAATCGGTTAGGAGATTTCTTCTAACCAGTTACATGAATGGCCAGTGGAAAAATCGTAAAAAAATAAAATAAAATAAAAAATAAAAAAAATGATCATGTCTAACCGATTAGAAAACTCTATCTAACCGGTTAGATTATGAAATTATCCAACCCCTTCTCTGCCCCATACATCTAACCGAGTATAAGAAATCTCCTACCTGGGTAGTAGAACACCCAAATTCCTATCTAACCGGTTAGGAAAACCCTCTAACCAGTTAGATGGGAAAAACCCATCAAACCAGCACACTGCCCATTCATCTAACCGGTTAGGTGTTCCTACCTAACTGATTAGATGATGCCCACAGATGAATCTAATGAAATTCCTATTTCCCAAACCCAATAAAATGCAATTCCCAAACACCTAAACATGAAATTAAAACTCCATGAACATCATTAACCCTAAGACGTTTCATAAAATCTACAAATATCATCATTCACACATCTTTGAAACATTTATACAAGTGCAAAAGAATATGTTTACAAGATGATGAGGCCTCTGTGACTATAATTACAAAGGCTTCACTTGAAGCTCATAAAAGAATATAATTACATTACAAAATCATTGTTTGTACTAGTCTATTACAAAAGATATCAAAAATCCATTCTACACTGCTAAGCTTGTGAGGGTGCGTCGTCTACAATATCCTTGCCATGTCCTAAAAAATGATAAATATGGGGTGAGCACGACGGCTCGGTAGGGGATGCCTAAGGCATTAGCTTTGGGCTCCCTTGAGTCAACAAACAAAGAGTAGTTAAAAGAAATCGGGGTCATGCGCGGGAATACCAATAAACTATAATCAACACAAATATACCATCATGCTATGAAATGTCATGATTTCCCTACCACCATTCCCGGCCTAACTCCACGCATACCGAAAACTGCTAACCGACTTTACCAAGGCGAGATTGATTAGCCATCTCTAGCTCCAAGTTCGGCAACTATTTGGGGCCTAGCAATCAACATTAGACGTCCAAATCTTGCACACGCTTTCTCTAGGTCGAATTAGTCCCGAAAATTCAACCTAAAGAAACTCAATCCTCCCAAATTCGGCACGTACATTTAGAGCAAGTAAAACATGGAATCAAGAAAAGAAACTCAAACAAGAGATAAAGCATGGTACTTTAAACATCCCTACCTCAAAGATACAACCCAAAGCCCCTAGCTCTCAAGCTCAAAAATCCCTAAATACATGCATGACTGGTTGATAAATGTAGACCTTGAAGAGTAGAACAACCTTTCTTCCTCGCTCCCCACCTAGATCTTCCTTTAGCTAGCTCAAATCTTATAGAGAAGCTTGAGATTTTAGAGAGAGAGAATGAAATGGATGAGGGAGAGAGTGTGGCCGAAAGTGAGGGAGAGGAAATGAAAATGTGGTCTAAGGTTGGCCAATTTCTTCTCAAAATGAATGGCCTAAAATGGGTCAAAGGTCCACCCAAACTCAAATATCATTAATGCCCTTCAATGCTTACTAAAACTACACCATTGCCACATAATATCTATCTCCACCCACATGTCACATACATACATACATATATATATATATATATACATACATACATACATACATACATACACATCTAATATAATAACTCACAAATAGATAAATGCATGGTAATGGGAAAATAACATCGGAACCCACACGACATGCAAAACAAGAAAAGACTAAAATCCCCTTAAAAAGAAATTTCCAGAAAATGAAAAATGGCAAAAATTTAGAAACATTACATAAATCAACTCCTTCTTGTTGAGATATCCCTTAGCCACAAGGCGAGCCTTTAAATGCTTTTGAAAACCCAATGACACCCAACTACATTCATATCTTCAGTACGCGGAACTAACTCCCATGTTTTATTATTGCTCGGAGCATCCAATTCTTTTATCATAGCTTTATACCAGCCTGGGTGTTTTAAAGCTGATCGAGTAGACTTTGGTTTTGTAGGAATAGAACTAGAAGGTTCACCAATAAGAGCATATCGCAGATTAGGTTTAACAATACCGCATTTTAATTGTGTTGCCATAAGATGATAATTAGAAAAAGGGAATATCATGTTCAACTGAATTTAAATTAGGAGAAAAATCATGGGTATTACCATGTGCCGTTGCATTAGATTCAACAGGTTTAAGTAAAGGTGCATGTACTTGTGGAGACAAATATGAAGGTTCAGGATGGTCTTGCTTAACTTGGTTTTCCAAAAGAGATGGATCAAAAGATAATGAAGTCCACTCAAAAGGTTCAATATAGGGGAATGATTCAATATTATCAATCTGGTTTGAAGAATCTAACCAATATTGTCAATCTGGGCAGTTCATTTTTAACCTCTCTGATGGGGAACGATTGATGAGAAATACTGAAGTGATAAAAGCATCTACCCAATATTTCTTAAGTAATCCAGCATGAAACAGTAAGGCCAATCCATGTTCAACCATATACCTATGTTTTCTTTTAATAACCCGATTTTGTTCTGGGGTGCTTGGACAAGAAGAATGATGAAGAATACCATGACTACTAAGATAATCTAAGAATTCTGTTTTTGAAAATTCTTCCCCTCCATCAGATTGAAAAACTTTTATCTTCCTAGAAAATGGACATTGAAACATTTTATGAAAAAGAGTAAAGCAACGAAAAAAATCAGATTTATGTCTAATTGGATAAATCCATAAGTAATGAGAAAAATCATCAACAAATAATGCATAATATTTAAAATGTTGAAGTGAACGAATAGGAGCAGCCCCCAAAGATCATAATGAATTTTTTCAAAAGGTTCAATAGAAAAGCTTTAAGAAGAAAGAAAAGGTAATTTTAGTACTTTTGCTCATTTCACAACTTGTGCAAATGGAAGATCTCTTAGTCCAACCTGTAACATCAATTAAATTATTTTTTTCAAGAAAACTCATGATCTCTGATTGAGGGTTTCCAAGCCTTTGATGCCAACTTTTGTGTCGTCTAGAGAATTAATAAAGATCACCCTTCCTGTTGCCCTTGGCCAACACCCGATTTGTCTTCTGGTCTTTCACAATAAAACCACTAGATGAGAACTCAAAATAACGAGGATATTCAGAAGTAAGTTGAGAAACAGATAACAAGTTCTTTTTCATTTTTGGGACAAAAAGTACATCACTCAACTTCAAATTGTTACCTTGATTAGATATTACAACTTTACCAACATAAGTAATTAGTAACTTTTCGCCATTTCCAACCATAACACAATCATTACCAGTATAAGGAACAAGATTATGAATTTTACTCTTATTACCTGTCATGTGAGATGTAGCACCGGTATCAGGAAGCCACTGGTTTTCCTATCGATGATTAATGGTCATAGCTGCCAAGGCTTGAGGGATATCATCAGGTTGAAAGGAATAATTAAAATGATTATATCAATGTGGAGCATTGTGGTTTCGTTTATTACAAATTTGATATATGTGAACACCTTCGTTGGCATGATTTTGAGAATTTAGTCCACAATTGTCATTTTTCTTTGGCGAAGAACTATTTTTAGAAGAATAGGTATTATTGGTATGAGAACCATTGGGATAAAATCCTTTTCCTTTGGAGGAAAAATTGCTGTTTGATCCTCTATTTTTCTGACCAACCTTTCTATTAGGATAAGGATTTTCACCATATGAATTTTGTCCCACAAACACCATATTATGAGAAGTATCTGAACTAATTGTATTTTTATTACGAAGTTTGTAACTTTGCAGTAAAGGACCAAGATCATTAAAATAAGGAATGGGCAATTTTAACAGAACTGTAGTGAAATTGTCATACCTCGATCCAAGATCGAAGAAGACCAAAAACTTTATCATTATCAAAAAGAGGCTTACCAATGGGGCTTAATTCATCACAGATGCCTTTGAAAAGGTGCAAATATTCTGCCAATGAATGTTTTTCCTTGTTCAGTTCTTGAAGTTGCTGCATCAAATCAAACTCACGCATTTTTAAGTCATGCGCAAAAGAGTTATAGAGTTATAGAGAGCGTTCTATACTTCTTTTGCTGTAACCAATCGAACGACCATTCCTAGGACATCTTCCGACATAGTACTAGTAATCCAAGCCTTTACAAGTTTATATGTCTTGACCCAAGCACAAAATTTTGGATTAGAAATTCTTTTTCCATCATCTGAATTAATTTCCTTCGTTGGTGCTGACTCATCCCCATTAATGAAGCCAAGAACTTCTTGGCTCTCAATTAAAGAAAGAATTTAAGTTTTCACAGAAGAAAATTAGTTTGTTTCAAGCACAGGGAAACAAAGTTCACCACATTAATGTGGCAAGGATAAGAATAAAAAGTATGAGTATTAGAAGGTGGGGCATTGGAAGATGGGGTAGCCATTTCAATTTGAGAAGAGGAATAGAAACATTCTCTCTTACTTAGGGGTGTTCAAAAAATCAGGTAAACAGAAAAATCGGACCGGACCGTACTGAGTTGGGCGGTTTGGACTAGTTGTATAGCGGTTTGGTCTGGTCATGGGCCCAAAATTATGAAACCGTAATTCTTCGGTCTGGTCTTGGTTTAGAGTCGTGTCGGACCGGACCAGCCCGGACCGAACCGTTACTATGTTATATAATATATATATTTATATATGTATATCATATTCTAAACCTAAATCAAGTAAAGTTCTCACGTGCCCATTTTCTTTCTTTTGTTCTTTAAATTCCTTAAATTTCTTTTAAAAAAAAGTCAAATTTCCCTTTTCAAATATATCTCAATTTTCTTTCCTTTCAAATATATCTCAATTTTCAATTTTCTTTCCTTTCAAATATATCTCAATTTTCTTTCCTTTATTTCTTATTAAATTTTTTTTTTTTTTTTTTTTTTTTTTTGACGTGTTATATATATATATATCAATGTTAGTTTATATATATATATATATATATATAACTTTGCCCCCTCTAAATTAAAATATAATAAAAGGGATATCAACTGAAACCGACAAACCAAACCGAACCAACCCGGTTTTTTGCGGTTTGGTTTGGTTTGGTTCCATGCACTTTATGGTTTGGTCTGGTTTCAAAAATGATGGAACCGTTATAAATGGTTTGGTCTCAAAATACTCCAAATCCGGTCCAAACCGAACCGTGCACACCCCTACTCTTACTGCTCTGATACCATTAAGAAAATCAAAGGAGTTTTTGAAAAATAATCTCGATTAATTCTTTAAAATAGTACATAGAGTATTTATACAATCTTTAAACACTATACATGGAAAAATATATAACAGTCTATAGCATAAATCAAGGAGGAAATAAATCACTGATATTAAGAACTTTCCTTGTTTAAAACCTTGACTTCCATTGATTGATTTTGTTTCCTTTTCAATTCAAATCTTTCTAGAGAATCTTCTTCTTCGTTAGTAACCATGTAATATTTCACCAAATTAAAAATTATTGAAAAGTATCTCATACCTTTCGACGATTGATTAATTATCAAATATGACAACACTCCGAGAATAGTAGTGAAACGTACTCACTCTTCGTTTAGCCTTGAACACCAAGTTAATCTTCATCTTTATATCCCCATTCCCCACAATATAGGTTTGTGGAACCCTCTCTCTCATTCTCAATTATTTTGTATTATGATTTTTACATAACCAAATAATCATCATGACCTGAGAAAGTTACGGTATATTATAGATGGGGCTAGAGTTGAGAATCATAAGGGATTCTAGGCTAGAGATGAGAATCATAAAGGATTCTTATCCTAACTTCAATTGGATAGAGATAGTATTATCTTATAACTCTATCATATCCAATTAATTATAATAATCACCACAATAGAATTGTAATTGCATTCTAGAATTTAGAAATTACGACAAGGTCCTGTCCTACTAAATAATTACATAGAAGTCCCTCCACTACCGGATATCCATAAGTAGCCTCGTGGCAAATAAATATTGTCCCACCTAAAGCATACTTATAACTTCTTATATTAGTTAATGAACCAATTTAATCCTTATGATCACTGAATTAATTTCTTTTATAAAAGAATCTTACAAAATAAACATTTTTTTAAATAAATAGTAGAAAAATAATTTAGTAAACATTTTACTAAAATGCCCTGACCAGCTTCCAGTGATCAAACTTATTAAATTATATCAATAGGATATTCTAACTCTTATAAAAAGTGTGATTCTATGTTGAGCATTAGTGTTCCCACAACTTCAACATTAGCCACCCAAGATATTGTGGTATTGATCTTAAAAGATCTCAAACGTTGGAAGTCAAAGTGACTAATACTAAAACTTTAGCCCATTAAGTCTCTCAAAATTTAAAGCTTGATGTATCTAGTAGATAAGAATCACATCAAAATAATGACATTAATTTGTACGATGTGATCTTATGGTGATCGAGTTCAGTATACTCTAAGCATACTAACATACTAAGTTAAAGTTAACTATCCCAATGGTTATGACAAACCATCCTATATATCTTATAGAGGTTAATTGTGTTACAATCTTACATATAAAAGTGCTCAATTTTTATCACCGATTGCGAACGATGCCAAGGTGCAAGAAACTGATGAGCTTAAATCTCCTATGTATAAATCTCATTCACACACGTAAGTCACCTATAATGCAACTTAAAGATTATAATGCATTGATGCAATTATATGAAAAACCCAATGCATGAATATCTAATTTAATAAATCACATTTATTAACTAAATGTTGAATATTAAAAGTATATAATTGGCTTTTAGGGCACATAATCCCAATAATCTCCTACTTGCAATTCAAAGGCAATTACCAACGCATCTGACAACCATTCATTCTACAAGAGACACCAAAGCCTGAGTAGGCAAAGTCATTGGAAAAAGATTATTCGTAAATGCAACCTCAGTGACAACAATATCGGCATGGTGAACTATTTCTTCAAAGAGACCACCATACTTCCACCACTCTTCTCGTATACACAAGGCCCATTCAAATTATAATTAAGTTCAAATGATTTGACCACTTAATCAAATTGAATGTCCTAACTTATAATTATTCGTAACCTTTTCATAGGTGGAGGGATCTTGCTCTTCTGGGATCACCTTATCAGACTTTCCTAAGAGCATTAACCTATTAGATGGCCTGATAACCCTCCCACTACGTTGAGGTTCCTATATAGTAAAAGGTTCTGGACTCATAGTTTCCGATGTCTCATCATCCACGACTATCATATCCACTATTGGATTGATTTATGTATCTATCGATCATTTCCTCTAAAACAATTCTGCTTTGAGGATGATGATTCATTATGTAATCCTCCTCGAAAAAAATAGCATTCATGTTAACGAACACTTTCTGCCCTTTAAGATCATAAAATGAATAACCCTTTGTACCATTTGGGTAGCCCACAAATAGAAAAACATCTGATCTTGGTCCCATCTTCTCAAACTTTCCTCTCCGTATATGTACAGGATACTTCCACTTACACAAATGTTGTAAACTAAGCTTGCGTCTAGTCCATAATTCCTTGGGAGTGTTTGGAACTTCTTTAGATGGAGCTAAGTTTAGAATATAAATTGCCATCTTAAGAGCGTGTCGATCCCTAAAAGAATATTGGTAGACTTGAATAACTAATCATCGATCTTACCATGTCAAGTAAGGTTCTATTCCTTCTTTCTGCAACAACATTTTGTTGTGGTATTCCTAGTGCAAACGTTTGGGATATGATTTTATTTTCTTGTAAATAATCCTTAAATTTACTAGAGAAGTATTCCCCTCCCCGATCCAATAGAAGATTTTTTAGGTTTTTACCCGTTTACCTTTCACTTTCTGCCAGAAACTCTTTGAATATATCAAAGGCCTCAGACTTGTGATGCATAAGGTAAATATAGCCATACCTGGAGTAGTCATTCGTGAAATTGATGAAATACTCATATCTTCCTCTAGCCCTCATATTCGTAGGATCACATACATCCATATTCACCAACTTTTGGTTATTTTACCCTCTAATTAAGATTCGCAAACTAGAAGTGGTTGAACCATTAAAGAGCCCAAAAACCCATCTTTAACCAGTCTTTGAATCTTATTTAGATTAATATGACCTAACCACATATGCCAAAAATATGTAGAGTTATCCGAAGGAATATTTCCTTTTTATAGTAAGACATTTAACGCATTAATTATTTCAGTATCATACAAGAAATGAGGTGTAGGAGTAATTAAATAAAGACCATCCATCAATGCACCTGAATAAATAAAAATTTTATTTTTCTTTATTAAAACTTTTGAATAAGAAAATACTGGAAACTAGATTTTGAAAAATTGAAATATAAATTAAGTTTCATCTTGTAATGTTTCCATTTTTCATCATTTTTCATTTTTGGAATTTTTCGATTTTGGCAAGGGCATCTTTGTCTTTTCACGTTTTGCGTGCCGAACACCATGGGGTATGCCAGGTGTGTCAGAGAGTTGATTGGGGCATTCCATTGAGTTTAGAACTCTTGGAAATGAAGGGTTGCCATTTTGACATTTTTCCCTTTTTCGGGCCGGACGGTCCCGTGTGGGACCCGCCGCGGGCATGTCGTGTACAGGAGTTTTAGTGGGGTTCATTTGTATTTCATTCATTTTATTTGAATATGTTTCATATGGTTTATATGCATATAAGTGTGTGTGGTGGAAAAAGTAAAGAAAAATAAAAAAAAAGTGGGTTATAGTGGTGGGACCCACCACTAAATTCAATTGTGTAGTCAAGAGGTCATTTAGCCTCATATTTTCTCCCTCTCATTCTCTCTCCCCAGCATCATCCTTCCTCCTCTCTTTACATTTCATTTTTCTTCTCATTTTGTTTCAAACCTTCAAAGTTTGATTACTTCTTAAACAGTGGGAATTTTTGAGTGCCATTTGCGGTAATTCAAAGAGCTCGGCGAGATCTTCACATTGGTATAAGCAATTTCAACTTTTAGCCATGCTAAGGATTTCGAATTCTAGGGCATCAAATTGGGGATTTTTACCATTGTTGAGGTACGGGCCTCTAATCCATACATTCTTGTACTTTTATAAGTCAATTCCTTACAATTTGTGTTATTGCATGATTAATTTGGTTATATTTCATGCAAACTTTGCAAAGTGTTGCATAAGAGATGTATTTATGTGCTAGTTGGTATGTGATGAAAAGTTTTGTGTAAATAATGATGATTTTATGCTTATTGTGTTGTAAGTGATAAATTTTGTGAATTAGAAACATGAGTTATATTTAGAGATTTTTGGCTCAACATATATGCATTGATGATTATAGATTGAAAGGCATGGAATTTCTCTATTTGCACAACATTGAAGTATATGAGACACTCATGCATGGCATTGGGAAAGGAAATGAGAAATTGGTTTTGGAAAATAAAAAAATGGGAATTTTTCGTGGGAAAAAGTTTTGATTAAAGGGTTTGTGAAAACCCGGTCGCCTAAGAGTTGTCTGGGGGCTATGATGTTAACGTGACCTAGAGGGAACTAGGGAGAATCCCTATAGTGGTTGAGTTATCTAAACCCCAAATGGCGCCATGGAGTTGCCACGGGTCAGGGACAGTGTCCAATCCTTCTCTCGTGCCGCCGTGGAGTTGCCATGGGACGGGTTATGTTGACGGTTTGAAAGTAATGAATGGAATGGACTTTGAAAGTGGGGAGTGGCATTGCACGATATTACATAACATGGTTTATTATGACTTTGATCCGTGGTTGTTAGTTTATTGTTAAGTTTTCCCAATATAGCATGATCCCGTCATCTTTATTTCTATTCATTGTTTTGATTCACGGGGTTACAAGAGGTGTGTCTTAGGTACCTTCTATTGAGCAATTTGCTAACCCCTTTCATATTAACATTTTTCAAGTCATGGAAAAGAAGTGGTGGACGACATTCCACCACAACCTTAACTTGGATTAGAAGACCATTTTGACCACCTTTTGTAATTAGATCCCATTTTGCAAAGTTTTGTATAGCAAGTGTAGTTTTTGTAGCTTGTGGTTGTCTTTGTAATTTTATGGTAGCTAATGTTGTAGAACACTTGTAAATCAAATTTGGGATCATGTATTGGACATGTAAAACTTGTATTCCAAATGAATGGTATGTGGAAAGTCATTTTACAACTTGTTAAAGCAGATTTGAGAAGATTTCCATTAGCCTTCACTTATTTTTAGGTTTACAGCATGTTCAGTAGCAGAACCAACTCGTAGGGCCATTTTGGCCGGTCGAAATGCTTGTTTCGACCGATCAGTTCATCCAGAGACTACAGTCACTATTGAAATCACAACCCGATGACCGAAATGCCTGTTTCAGTTAACCGGTACATAGAAGGTTGCTTCGGCTGACCGAAGTCCCATTTCGGTTGACCAAAGTGTATCTGCTTTATTCTTTCTCGTTATTTTCTTCAGTGTAATCTATTTAAGCCTTGGAAGTTTGTGATGAGCGTTGAAAAGTGTGCATTTAAACCCCTTAAGCTTAAGTATTCTAGGACCTTTATCTATCTTACTTTCCCGTTTTAGACTAATTTCGTGTTATTGCCCTTTTCAGATACTTATCCCAAAAATAAGTCAATTCAGCCAAATAAGAGCATTAAAAAAGTTAACTCAAGCTGAATGGAAGAAAGGTGCAAAGTGGAAGCAAATTGCAGAAAAGTGAAGAAATTTAGCATATTCGATCGATCTCAGCATTTCTTCGATCGATCAAAAGTTCATCGATCTAGACAGTTCAAAATGGATCCAAGCCCTTGTCCTTATCCAAAAGAATCCAACAAGTTCAATAGATCCAACATTTCCTAGATCGATCGAAATGCTTTGATCTTATCCACACCTATCACTTTTGTCTTCTTCCCAAAAATATCCCAAAATATCTCAAAGATTTATCTTTATTCAAAAAGGTGCCGCCAAGGATGATCAATCTCGGCAACATTCGATGGATCTCAGCCAAGTTCGATCGATCTCAACACAGTTTGATCGATCGAACTTCCTCAAGTCCGAAAAAAAAATAAATTCCAGCTTATTAAAATTGACTCATGGTGCAATCATTCGAGGAACCTTGATGCACGAATCCAGACCATTGGTGTGACATTTTGACCTACCTATATAAGGATTGAGAGCCGCTTTTAAAGCATAGTTGTTATTTATAACTTGTAACATTCAACATATCTCATATTTTGGAGAGGAGGCTAGAGATTAGAGAGTTTTTACACATTTTGGGAGTTCTTCCATTCTTCTAGGGTTTCCATCAAGAAGGAGGTCACTCCTACCATGGAGATAGCCCTTGAGGGTTGGATAACTACTTCAATGAGTGGCTAGACATCTACTTGGGGCTAGAGTAACCCCTAAGTTTGCTTCCTAGACTTAGTTCTTTGTATATTTTTGGGGATTTATTTATAATAATGTTTTGATCTTGGATTTATATATATATCTTGTGGTTTCTAATTGATGTGTATGGATTAATGCTTTCAATTGATTATCTACTTCTAGTCATATGTCTATGTATGCTAGAATGGATGATTCATGTATTTTTCTCTAAATTTAGTGGAATTTATGCATGTCTATGTGTTTGGATGAAGTTAATCTAGAGATGGTCAAAACATAGATCTTAATTGAACACTCTTGCAATTTATTTGATGGTTTACACTTGTTTCTTGATGGATTGTACCACAACTTTAGCTTACTTAGTTTAATTTCATGTCTTTAGTGTAGATGTAGTGTAGTTGCTTTAAATTCATAGATAGGTGGACAATCTACTCTTGTTCCTTGGTGTTCCATACTTATGAATGCATTAAGTGTATGTTTTTAGATAGTTGTGTGTGCATGAATTGTGGTTTCATTGAATGGATTTTGGTTTCATTTGATAGGTTGTGCTTTCCATTTTATTTGGTTTGACAATCTATACTTATTTGCCATCCATGCCTAATTTCAATTTATGTCACACACACACACAAGTTACAAATCAATTTTCCCATTAATATACAATTGCTAATATTTAGTGAAGTCAAGCTTAGTGGTGAGTTCTAACACCCCAAGTCCTCCCCTCTATATCTTTTTCTACTTTATTAATCATTGAATTTTGTTTACTTTAATTTCATTTGCATAATAGCTTAATCAATTAATCCAAACTTCAGTGAATCAAATGCCTTCCTCCCCTAATCATATTCATCGTCGTGCATCTAATGAATCTTGCAGGACTTGTTCAAGTGTCTTGCATTCTACTTCCAATTGTTCACATGGACATGTGCAAAGTGAGCCCCATGAGCAAGTCAATGCGACATTTGTTAATCAAGGGAATAATCCCTATGGCACCTATTACAATTCTAGTTGGAGGAATCACCCGAATTTTTCTTGGAAAAGCCAAGGGGAAGGCTTAAACCCTCCCCAAGGTGGTTTTCAAGGAAAATATGTTCCACCTCCAATGCAAAGCCAAGGTTCCTAAGGTTTTAGATCATCATCATTCCAATCACATGGCAATCAATTTTCAAATTCTCATTTCCCTAATCAACCATCTTATTCTCAAGGAAATTCTAGGAGTCCCGCTTTTGAAGAAAAAGTTTTGACTGCTTTAGGCACTCTAGAAGCGAACACTCAATTGCTTCATTATCATTCTCAATCCATTTCTAAGCTAGAAACCCAAGTAGGGCAAATAACTAGTACTCTAAATGCTAGAGAGAAAGGGAAAATGCCTTTGAATGCCCCACCAAAGCAACAATGTGTTGTAGAGACTCATTCCTCATCGGAAGGTCCCACAATTGAGCATGTCAATGCGGTGACAACCTTGAGAAGTGAGAAGATTGTGGACAACCAAGTAGGTATGTCCAATGAAGAGAGTGAACCAGTGCAACCAAAAGTTGACACCCGTCCCGTTTCACATTTTATTCCTCCTTTATTGCATGTGCATGATCATTTTGTTGAGAAAACATTGAAAAATGATTTGAAAGATGAATCCAAGCATGATTTGAAAAAGGAATTAAAAAATTCTTGTGTTGCTGATGTTTCAAAAAAAAAAAATTTGAAAAAACTTTTGAGCCAAGAGCTCCATTTCCGGATGCCTTGAAAGGATCCATTTACCTTAATAAACAAAAGACCAAGACCAATGAAATTATTGAAATGTTTAGGCAAATGAAAATTAATCTTCCACTTTTGGATGCAATTAAGCAAATTTCGGCTTATGCCAAGTTCTTAAAATATCTTTGCACCCAAAAGAGGAAGAACAAAAACCAAGCACCAAGAAAAGTGGTCTTGACCGAGCAAGTGAGCTCTATTTTGCAACATAACACTCTCCCAAAGTTCAAAGACCCCGGTTCACCTACTACTTCTTGCATTATTGGTAACCATGTCATCAATTGGGCTCTCTTAGACTTAGGAACAAGTGTTAACCTTCTTCCATATTCAGTGTATGTCAAATTAGGCTTAAGAGACTTGAAACCGACGTCGGTGGTTTTACAACTTGCCTACCGATCAATTAAAAAGCCTAGGGATATCATTGAGGATGTTTTGATTAAAATTGATAAGTTTTTCTTCCCGGTCGGTTTCGTTGTCATAGACACAGAACCGGTTCCAAATCTCAAGAGCTAAATTCCCTTTATACTTGGCCATCCATTCTTGGCAACTTCAAATGCCAACATCAATTATAGGACGGGGATAATGAAAATCTCATTTGGCCACATGAAAGTGAAGTTGAACATCTTTAACGCAACCCCGAATTCAATGGACCAACATGAAGAAGTGTGTGTTGTAAAGGAGTGTGTAAACCATGAATTTGATGAAGTTAAGTCTTTACTTGATGTTGAACATTTCCATGGTTTGTCTACGAACTTAAAAACACAGAAAGTTGCATTGAAGTTAAGTGTTCCAAGGGCATGGAAGCCCAAGAGTTGTTTTGACTAAGGACCATTATTGTCATTTAAATCAAATCCAATGGGTTCCTTAGGGAGCAATTTGTTGGGTGGGATTCAAAAATCCATTCACCCCATTAAGGAAGGGTTGCATAACAAGATATTTGATCCGGGCTAAAAAAGCCCAACGTCTTGCTAGAGACGTTAAAGACTAGTAAATGCTTCGTAGGGTTTACAACCCTATTCCTCCCTCATTTCTATTTTACCTTTGCATCGTCTAGATATGTTTTGGGGTTTATACACATTGATAGGAATTATGATTGAGAATGCATGCATTTTCATTCTGAAAATAGGCATTTTGTTCCTGTTCGATCGATATCAAAAGAGGTTCGATCGATCAAACATCCCTTCCTGCATCCAACCATCCTTCTGTTCCATCGATCGAAAATTTCCTGCATAAATCAGCCCTCTGTGTATCGATCGAAATTTTCTTGGATCGATCTGAAAGTTCTTAGATCGATCCAACTTTTTCTTGGATCGATCTTCACTCCACACTTAGAATTTTTTTTGAGATCCAAGAAAAAGGCCTCTCTGTGCATCGTTCGAACTTATCTACAAGTTTTCACCTGTTCGATCGATCAAAGATTCTTTCAGATCGATCTTGGATTGATCAATCTGCATCCTCTTTGTTGACTTTTGATTTGACTACTCTTTTGAATTTGAACTTTAATTTAGTAAAAATCTAAAAATATTTTGAAGTTTTAGTTTATTTCATTTTATTCTCAAAAATTTCAAAAATATTTTTAATTTTATGAAATTTTTCAAAAATCTAAAAATATTTTCATTTTATCTTATTTTTATTTTATCTTTTATTTTTATTTTTACTTTTATTTTTATCTTAAAAATATTTTCAAAAATTCGAAAAGATTTTTATTAATTTTATTATCCAAAAATCCAAAAAAATATAATAATAAAAAATATTTTCTTTTTATTCCATTTTATTTAAAGATTTTCTAAAAATCCATAAAATATTTTCAGTTTTCAAAAAAAAAAAAAAAAAAATCCAAAAAATTTTAAAAATACTTTGCCATTTTGAAGCATAGATCGATCTGTGTTCCTTCAAGATTGATTTATATTCGATCGATCTGAGATTTTTCCAAATCGATCGAACTTGTCGGGACCAGTTTTTAAAATAAAACAGTAAGGTCATTTTGATCGATTTGTAAATCGATCTCAAACCCTCATCCCTCTTACCACTGCAAACCCCATCTTCCCAGCCTCCGGCAAGCTTCCAAGGCTTCGAATCTTCCATCTTCACTTCAGGTCTACTCATCTCTCTCGACCTCCATTTCTCTTGTTCGTATTTGGTAAGTTTGAGTTTTAGTTTCCATTTTCAAGCTTTAATCCATATGATTTTGATGATTCCATAATAGATTTGAAGTTGCCGTATTGATTTATTTCCATCTTTGATACTTTGAACACATGTGTCTATATATGTATATAATTGTGTATATATTTAATTCAAAATGTAATTTTGGGGGTCACGTGCCCAAACAAGTGCCCATTTGTGTGATGTTAAGGAATTGTGGGACCCACGAGCTTACTCGGGTGCCCCCGTGCAATCCACGTCACAAATCTGTTTTTCTCAGATCGATCTGGTAAAGATAGATCTCACTTAACTCCAGATCGATCGAACTTTAATCGATCTCATCTTTTCCTGATCGATCAAACCTCACAGATTTGCCTATACACTTTACACAACATCTTTTATGTTCCATGCTATCTTATTTATGCCCAATGCCTGTGTTTTCCACATTGGATGCATTCTATACTTATATTGTTTAGCATGTTTCACTTGGTCACTGTTTATTTAGCTGCGTCATCACTTACATAGATTTTTGATTATTATTCTGAGTTATCTATCTTATTTGACATACATGTTTCTATATACTGTGCTTCAATTCTTTATGCTGGTACTAACTTATTCTGCAAGTGTTTCTTTTTCTGTTTTGCAGGCCATGGCTAGGGTAAAGACTGTTGCCCGTAGGCATTATCCACGCCGAGTGAGGCAGTGAGTAGAGGAGCAGGTAGGACCATCTCATGTTCAGGACCCAGATCCAGAGCTAGCTCCTGAGCAGTCTGAGCAGTTAGAGAAGTATCCAGAGGCAGCTCTAGCTCAGTCCCTATCAGCCGACTCTAGACTACAGTCTTTAGCTTCCGCATCATCATCTCCAGCTGAGACTGCACATATACCTTCTCCCTCACCACCACCGGCACAGCCAGGCCAAGTCCCCGACAAACCTATCAGGAGATACTCACGCCTTGAGGTAGCGCATGACTCAGTATTTGATATTGTTTTCTTCTCCTGATATCTCCTGACTCGGTCAGCTTACGATGATATTGATCGGTGGGGCATTTTAGCTATTTTAGCCCTAGTTACCTATCCAGTTTACCCGCGGCTTATTCGGTTGTTCTACCAGAACCTTCGGCCGGCCCTGAGTAACCTATCAGAGCTGCACACTACCATTGATGGCCACCCCATCCAGATCACAGTTGATAATCTTGCCAGATCTTCTCGATGCCCGCATGTCTGCCCTCTTGATGTTCATTATCCTATCTTGGAGTAGAGGCCTTCTTATATAGACATAGCCGTGGCACTGATTGGCCACTATGTAGATGGAGAGACTTTCGCCACCCAGACTTTCGCCACCCGAACTTATTTGCCCGATGACCGTTGGTTCTATGATTCGATACTATTCCGAAACGTATTTATGGCGGGCCATAAGATCTAGAGGCGTTTAGTCTTTTTAGTTGCTTTATATGCATTCTATATAGGCTACTGGGTATCTATGTCGGCACTTTACTGGGGTGTCATGATGAGATTGTATTCGACTTACATTAGCAAGGCCAAGCCCAGGCAAGCCACTTTCCTCCCATTTGGCCATCTTATCACTCAGATCCTCTGAGATCAGCGCTATCCTTTCCATCAAGATGAGCGTCCAGAGATAAGAGCTTGCCATTATGGCAAGAAGGAGTGGAATAAGAGCTACAATGCTCTTATCAAGAGTTTGGTGGATGACGCTGTTCTAGCAGCTGAGGAGCTTGAGGAGGAGGAGATAGCTATGATACCCCTCTGATCCGAGACACGGGTTGATCAAGTCCGACCCGAGTCCGAGGGATATCAAACAATTAAAGTATTTTAAATCGAACATGGAATACAAAATTGTTTAAGAAATAAAAATTTAAAAGCTGAAAGGAACTAGAAATAAATATCTTCCAAATATAATTATAAAAATCCAAGCTTCAAAACCTCTGTAAGTTTATAACTCGGGAATCCATCTATTGGACCCCTTACAAAATTCTCAAATAGGAGTTTAAATCATAGAAATAAATTCTACAGCTAACATAGAGAAGATTCCTACATAGTCGGAGGAATGAATATCTGTATCTGCTCTGCACGTCCAAGCTCTAACCCTAGAACTGACGAATACCTGAAAAATAAAGGAGTGGGTCAGGCCCACATGCAAGTCCTGATCTACTACAATCCAAACAGTAATCCGATACACAGATACATCCTAGGAAGACTCAACCATATCTAGAGTAGTCCATATATGTATATAGTGCACACTAATAGGACGCTCGCTAGTCCAATAGGTTTGTCTCAGCCTGAATAGAAGGCAACATGCAAATATGCACCCTAAGGTGGGCATGAGTACCTAGACCTACCAGAGAACAATACCTATGTCCAATTATCCATCCCAAGCGATATACGCTCCCTAACCTACGACTCTGAGACTCGTGCCCATATCGTGGTGCCATAACATATATATAAAGTCCGTCTAACCCAAGGTATGCCATTTTATTGTTTATTGAATTGACATAAGAATTTTAATCCAGTTTAGTCATTCAACTTAATCAGTCGATCTGACTTAAACACAACCAACATTTAATCCAGGTAGTCATTCAACTTAATCAGTCGATCCGACTACACACAAACACAATTAATCCAGATAGTCTTTCAACTTAATCAGTCGATCTGACTAAATAAGGTTTAGGATTCAATATTTTACAATCCTTCCCTTAAATCTAATAGGTTAGGTTTATGCGTTTTGAGCTAAACCATCCCTAGTATGATACCGTCCCATACCAGTCTATATACATCCATATAAGTAGGACTTAACCTCTTTATGGTTAATCCAACTCATTCCAAATTAGGTAGGATTTAGTGCTTGAACTAATCCATACCTAGTATGTCACCGTCCCATACTGGTACATACAATCCTCCAATTAACATAGTCGATAAAACAGTAATAGATGCAAACCAACTATACTCCAGAATAAGCATTTAATATAACCTATCAAGTTTAGGATCAAATTATGCACACAATATAAAGTTTAGAAATCCTAAACCAATTCCTTTAAGCTGACAAAAATTTACTGAGCATTTAACTCCTCCAAACTGCGTAGTTAATTGAACCACATTATATAATCAACATCCATCTTCAAAATATGTATCATTATAATTTGATACATATATATCAATAATAAGCATTCATTATAGAGCCTAAACAAAATCAATATTTCAATAATGTAATCTGCAAAATAAGTATAAGCATTCACATCCTCCAAGTTGTTCGTATCTGCCGTAGTTGAATAACAAGGTGAAAATTAAGTTGATTCAACACAAATTCAGTTAAATTTAAGTAATTAATGTTACTTATAATCCTATTTATATATGTTTAACCCTAATTAAATCATATACAAACGATCCTCTAAATTCTCTAGTGTAAACAGTTTAATATTCAAGGTGCAACCGGTAAATTCCTTGCCTAACTGTGCATTGTCCAATCCTTAATTAAATTATGAATTTATGTTTCTCTATTGTTTAATGGATCTACAACACTTGTATCCATCCATTAATTCAATTCAAACCATTTAAAACACCCCACGCAGCCAAACAGTGCACTAAACCAAAACTGAGCGCATCCGGGTGAGAGCACTGCTCAAATTGCCTCAAGAGCCGGCTCTGGACTATTGGAGCCAGCTCCAAAACAGCCAGGAGCCGGCTCCAATCCTTTAGGAGCCGGCTCCAAAGGCTTAGAGGCGGCTCCTAGGTTTTCTGGAGCCTGCTCTTGCTCATTTGGACACCGTCATCTGTTCTTGCTTCATCTTCTTCGACTCTGGTAACTAACAGAGCCTCTGGAATGTTTTAATCAGTTGTTCTAGGGTCCAATCATAGTTATAGATTAATCCTAACCCACTGATATGCAACCATGATTTGAACTAGACTCAAGTTTGGAAGCCACAATTACAGAACGTTCAAATAGCAACCTTAAGCAACTTACAACAGATTTATTTTGTAAAAATCAAAACTGTTTTAAGATCTTGTTCCAGGCTTTAAACTCACTCCTAGATTAGTTACAAAGCATCCCACATATAATTTACAGCCTTAGTTTACCACAACCTGAATCACAACTATAGAAAAAAAACAGATTAACAGAGAAGCAGAAATAGGCAAAACAGTTATCTTACGAGTATTTAAACCAGACTCTTATATGCATAAATCCATGATATTATGTTTGTTTACAATTGTTTTAGCCTTTATTAAGTCCCTGAAGTCCTCCTAGGCATGCACAGAACACAGATTAAAGAGATAGAGCAGAACAGAAACTTGCCTTCAGTTTCAGGCTGTGGAACTGCAGACCTCTGTCAACTCCGGCAACGATGGTTGTCTTAACTCCCTCTGCTGCTCCTAATTCAATCCCCAACCTTCTCCTTGAATTCTTCCTTCAATCCCCAAAGGTTCTCTCTGAAACTCTCTACAACTCTCTGTTTTTTCCTCTCTGAAAACCTGATACGTGAATGCAGGTTGTGTGATGTTTGTTAGCTAAACCCTAAACTCACATGAAGAAATATATTTATAGGCTTAATTCTCCAACCCTAATCCGTATATAGCTAGAGCCCTAATGCAAACCCTTAGTCGGCCCATGCAATTGTCCAAGTTACAATACACGGCGACTTAATACAACCTAGGTCGGCTACAGTAACTCCAACCCTAACTGACATATACGTAAATCAACTTTATTATATAATTTAACCTTTAAATAACTTCCACAGAAATATAATCCTAATCGAAAATAAATTAACATTTAACTTAACCCAATTCAAAATAATCCAATAACAAAACAATAATATTAATAAAAGAAAACAATTAATTCAAATAAAAGGACAAACAAGCAGATAATCAATTATCAAGCAAATAATCCAATAAAATGACACATAATAAAATAAAATGCAATTAAATACAATAATTAAATTCCAGAACTGTCCTTTTAAAATTAGGGGTATTATTATAGCAGCAGGAGCCGCAGCGGCAGCAGACGATCCAGCAGTCGCACCGGTGGCTACCGTGCATATGGAGATCGATCTAGAGTAGGAGCCTCCAGCAGAGGAGTTACCACATCACTCTCTAGTAGGGTCACCATTACATTTCCAGGAGCAGGCTCAAACTGTACCATAGTTTCATGATCTAGTGGTACCTGAAGCTCCAGTACCGACACTCGGCTTTGGAGAGTGTATCCAGGCTTTGGAGGACGTCGTTGTCTCTCTTCGGTCAGATGTGGCATCTCTCAGCACGGACGTGACTACTTTCCGCTCCGATGTCTTAATTGCACTGCAGGGCATATCTAGAGATATTAGGGGATCACGCCCCGCTCACCCTACCTCATTTGCCTGATCTCTATTCCTCTCTTTCATTATTCTATTATATCTGTGATACATTACTGCTCTTTTGATCCTGTTGTGATATTTTTGCGGCCAGTCTGTCGGCCCCATTACTGTGATGTACCATATACTTTTTTTATTTTCCTATTTTATGCATGATCTTTTGGATGTCATTTTCTTCTATTGATATATATTTGTCTATGACAAACTCCATTAGCAGGTGCATCCTAGTGATTTCAGTAAGAGAGTGCTGCCCGAATTTTTCAGGACCACCCTTTTCCTCTCTCATTATTTCATTTATTATCCTATTTACACTTGCATGTCCACTGTGCACCATTATTGTCCCCTTTGTTATCTGATCAGCTTTTCTCTCAGTGCCATCTTTTCAGGACCACAGTTAATCCCAAGTTTAGGGGGTTATACCACCCACTTTGGATACTTCATTCCGGCCATTCTTTGCCATAGCCGCACTGGTATACTCTTTCCTTTGTTCTCTTTGCACATTGAAGACACTGTGCCATTTAAGTTTGGGGGTAATGGGTGTTGTTACAGTATTTGCATTCAATTCAAAATTTTGAGTATGACTTGTGTATTTGAGGGATTTTCTATGATCGGTCCATAACTAACTATGATTTTGATCTTTTGAGGACTATATTGCTTAAAATTTAAAAATTGCTTGACTTGAGAGTCCAATACTCCTTGTATGTCTTGTGGATGCCATTTAGGAGTAAATTTTTCGAAAAATTGATATCATGCTTGCACTTGTGGTCCATATCATCCTGATTTTGTGATTATTTTGAGATTCACTCTAAGATTCTACACTAGCACAGGCGCACACTAACATTCATTTGTGGGGTACATGCTTTGTTGATTATTGAATTGGTTATATCCCAATTGGGCTAGTAGTGCATTGAAAGCTTTCATCTTGATAAAAGTGGATAACAAACTCTTTTCATTGAGTAGCCGGGATTCTAGCCTTATCAAGCACTAAATTTCTTGCGTCGAAAGGTGGAGGGCCCAAACTCTAGGTTAATAATTGAACTTTTTTATACAAAAATAAAAAAATAAAGAAGAAGAAGAAAAGAAAAGTTGCAAAAGTAATAAAAGGTGAGGACTTCTCCGAAAAGATGAGAAGTGGGAAATGATTAGATGGAGGTTGTTTTGATTTGTAGCCTAGTTGATTTGAGCTTATAAGTCCTTAGGGGTGTTTGAACGCCTAATGCCCTAAAGCCGTCCAATTTGGGAGTCATTGACCTAATGCTCGGCCTCATGGACCGCTAAAAAGCTTAATAGATCAAGACATTGCACCATGTTTCCATCTTTGATCCTTAGGGATAGAAAAAAAAAAAAAAAAAAAAAAAAAAAAAAAAAAAAAAAAAGAGTCGAGTGAAAAGATTAAGCGCACCTAGATCAATAAAGCTTTAATAAAAGGTCTACTATTTGTCTTGATGATTGGTATTAGATTTGTGTGCTAGTATGAGGGTCACGATGTAATCATTTCTTTAATTGGCTAAGATAGCAGCATATTTGATGCCGGTCCACTCAAAAAGGATTCTAGAGTTGTTTTGATTTGCATGATCATTTTCTTGATGTGTGGAGGACCATACTTGTTTGCTTGATGTTGAAATTTTGGAAGATTCCTTGGAAATGGTTGAAAAATTGCATACTTGAGGTAGTTTTCTCCTAATGCTTGTTTGCAATATTTGTGCCTCTTTAGTGAGAATGAGCTTAATGTTTGTGGGTATCATTTCTGGAAACTCTCACGAGACTTCACTCGTCCACTAGGGGTAACCTTGGGGTTTACAAGGCTTGTTGCATATGCTAAATGTAATTGTGTTCCCTACGAAAGTGGCGTTATCCATTTATTGCTTTCTAATTCATAGTTATATAGTTGTTCATTTCATCCCTTTACTTTGTAGTTCATTGCTAGGGACTAGTAATATTTAACTTTGGGGGTGTGATGAGTGCTGAAAAATGCGCATTTAAACCCCTTAAGCTTGAGTATTCTATGACCTTTATCTATCTTACTTTCTCATTTTAGACTAATTTCGTGTTATTACCCTTTTCAGATGCTTATCCCAAAAATTAGTCAATTCAGCCAAATAAGAGCATTAAAGAAGTTAACTCAAGCTGAATGGAAGAAAGGAGCAAAGTGGAAGCAGATTGCAGCAAAGTGTAGAAATTCAGCATGTTCGATTGATCTCAGCATTTCTTCGATCGATCGAAAGTTCATCGATCTAGACATTTCAAGATGGATCCAAGCCCTTGTCCTTATCCAAAAGAATCCAATAAGTTCAATAGATCCAACATTTCCCAAATCGATTGAAATGATTTAATCTTATTCACACCTACCACCCACCTACCACTTTTGTCTTCTTCCCAAAAATATCCTAAAATATCTCAGAGATTTATCTTTATTCAAAAAGGCGCCACCAAGGATGATCGATCTCTGCAGCATTCGATGGATCTCAGTCAAGTTCGATCGAACTTCCTCAAGTCCGAAAAAAGACAAATTCCAGCTCATTAAAAGTTGGCTCATGGTGTAATCATTGGAGAAACCGTGATGCACAAATCCAGACCATTGGTGTGACATTTTAACCTACCTATATAAGGATTGAGAGCCACTTTTAGAGCATAGGTGTTATTAATAACTTGTAACATTCAATATATCTTATATTTTGGAGAAGAGGCTAGAGATTAGAGAGTTTTTACACATTTTGGGAATTCTTCCATTCTTCTAGGGTTTCCATCAAGAAGGAGGTCATTCCTACCATGAAGATAGCCCTTGAGGGTTGGATGACTACTTCAATGAGTGGCTAGACATCTACTTGGGGCTAGAGTAGCCCCTAAGTTTGCTTTCTAAACTTAGTTCTTTGTATTTTTTTGGGGATTTATTTGTAACAATATTTTGATCTTGGATTTATATATATATCTTGCGGTTTCTACTTGATGTGTGTGGATTAATGCTTTCAATTGATTATCTACTTCTAGTCATATGTCTATGTATGCTAGAATGGATGATTCATGTGCTTTTCTCTAGATTTAGTGGAATTTATGCATGTTTATGTGTCTGGATGAAGTTAATCTAGAGATGGTCAAAACATAGAGCTTAATTGAACACTCTTGCAATTTATTTGATGGTTTACACTTGTTTCTTGATGGATTGTACCACGACTTTAGCTTACTTAGTTTAATTTCATGTCTTTAGTGTAGATGTAGTGTAGTTGCTTTAAATTCATAGATAGGTGGACAATCTACTCTTGTTCCTTGGTGTTCCATACTTATGAATGCATTAGGTGAATGTTTTTAGATAGTTGTGTGTGCATGAATTGTGGTTTTATTGAATGGATTTTGGTCTCATTTGATAAGTTATGATTTCCATTTGATTTGGCTTGACAATCTATGCTTATTTGCCTTTCATGCCTAATTTCAATTAATGTCACACACACACATAAGTTACAAGTCAATTTCTTCAATAATATACAATTGCTAATGTCTAGTGAAGTCAAGCTTAGTGGGGAGCTCTAGCACCCCAAGTCCTCCCCTCTATATCTTTCTCTACTTTATTAATCATTGAATTTTGTTGATTTTAATTTCATTTGCATAATAGCTTAATCAATCAATCCAACCAATCTTTTATCACTCGACCTACTAACCCTATACATTATTTCCATTGCTAGTGCACGCTTATAATCCCTTGGGATGATCCCTACTCACCCTAGTTATATTTTTAGTTAGAGGTAGTAGTGGCTTTTTTAAATTTAAGACTTGACCACATTGCACACTCACACTCTTAGTTCATATCTTTGCACACTTTTAAACGTTGGTGCGACGACACACCAGTTTGCATGGAGCCGCTGTGGAGTATAACTATGACTTAAAATTGATGTTTTGACATTAGAAATGATGGGAATGATTTAGGTAACCTCGGGTTCGGGGAAAGACCCGGTTAACAGTTCGAACCCACAAGTTTGGGTCGTTGCAGAATTGGTATCAGAACGAAGGTTCGAAAACCATTAGGACGACGGGTAGAGGCCAAACTAGAGTTACATGGGAAGGAATTTGCATTGATTATGTGATTATTTGCCAAGGTGTTTAATTATTTGCAAAGGCATGTTTAATTAACTACTTGCATATGTGCTTATATACCTATGTTGATGTACTTGTTGTTTCATTTCGCATGTTAAGTGTACGTATTACATCACTTTGTTGAGTCGTCTACGGTTGGGCCTTAGTGTCATCGTCGTTGAATCATTCTCTCTTTTTATAGCACGATGCCACCACAAAAGGAACCAAGGGGAGTTGGCTCTAGGCCGACAAGGGGTAATGTTGGTGAGAGCTTTAGCTCCAATCCTGCAGAGCAAGTGGATGAGGATACACTTCTTAGGGACTTGATTCACCCTAGAGGTGTTTCCACTAGGGGGGATAATGTTGTGACACCCGTTGAAGAGGGTGAAGGTTTGGGGAAACTAGCATTGAACCGCTTGTACAGGATACTCAAGGCTTGAAGCCTTTAATGGCTCTTGATTGTTACAAATATAAATGCATTAATAGACCCACCCATTATTATATTTAAATAGGCCAGATAGACAAAACGGACGCGTAATAAATATAAATTTTTAATGCATAATAAATAATTTTTTTTGAAGCATATTTCTAACAATCCCCCACATGATTCAAAAAATTTAAGATAAGAGTAAAATACGACTAAGAAATAATGAGCAAAAAGGTAGTGCATAGGTGACGATGTCTTGCGACTTGAATCTCCATGTAGTGTAATCAAGTTGTAGAACACAGTCACTAAGTGAACTTAAGTCTTGAACCTATTGCTTTTATGTGAACTAAACAACTAGTACACGTACCACCTTTCATTCAACGAGTTCTTCGGGTTGACGCGTTACGGCCATGTGTCTTACCTGATTTCATTAGAGCTCTAAAGAGTTAAGCCACACTCTCATAGGAAGCGACCTCCACTTCCACTCTTACATAGATGGACTCATCAAGTGTGTACTGCCCCACACCACCGTATTAGGCTATAAGTCCATTAAGAGCATAATGTCACGGGCTTAGAGTTTCAGCACCACTCTAGCTGCTCCCGTGCGGCACCAAGATGTTGCTTCCACTCTCGCAAGTACTTGGTCAGCCTAATTCCCGTGCACACCTTAGCCAACACACTCCCCTCGTGCGCTTACTAGTGTTGTAGTTGCACTCGCCCTCTCCTCACTTGGCTTGCACACTCACACACACTAAGACACTTAAGTTGGCAAGGAAAGAACACTTCTATTACTTCAAAGAATGCTTTGTACAAGGCTAGCACTCAAGCTCTCTACAAGGCTCTCAAGACTCACTCTAGGACTTGTTCCCTACAAAATGAAGTCCTACCTCTATTTATAGGCATCCCCATCCCTAATGGACGACTAGGATGCATTCTAACCAACGGTGGAGATTGATTATCTAGAATCTTCTCCCACCTTCTTCACACTTCCATACTTATCTACTAGTATCTACAACATTCTAGAATTCTCCATACTACTCCACACAACTCTAGAACCTTCCACACACTTCTACACATTTCTACACATATCTAGAATCTTCCACATAACTCAAGACTATTCCGGAAGACTCTAGAAACTCCACTTGCCATGCAGTTGCCATGCAGCGTCCTCCTCAGCGTCTGCGTGTCGCCTGCGTGGCACAACCTCCATAGGCGGGGCGTGACATTCTCCCCCACCCATTTCCGTGACGCCCTCGTCACGGTTTCTTCAGCTGACCCAGCCTCTCGCAGGTCATCAGCACTTGCACATATATCCTTGGCCCAAACGTACGAGCGCCCTTCGGGAGATGTGAAGTCCTCACGAGCTCCATCGTGTTGACTGCCACCTCCGGACTCTCCTTCCTGCCCACGAGCGGCACCATGCATGCGGCCTTGCCTTCCTCGCCTCCAAGTATCATCAACGCACCAAGGCATGGTAGTGGCGCGGCGTTGTTCCTGTCCATGAACTCCAGCCCCAGCACCATGTCGTGGTCGTCCATCTCCGCAACTTGGAAGTCAGCCTTGCCCTTCCATCCTTGCATGCATAGCTCCACCTCCTTGCACACTCTACTCACGCGTGCCTCCTCGGAGTTGACGGCCTTGATCCAGCCCTCCGTCTTGCGCATCTCCAAGCCAAGTCGTTGCGCCTCCTCCGGGGTAATGGAGTTGTGTGTAGCACCCGTGTCTACCAACGCTTGCATGGCTTTGCCACCAACCTGCGCATCCACATAGCGCACCCCAGCCACCTTCTTTGCCTTGCCCTTCTTCTTGGTGTCATGCGCCATGCTACTCAGCATCTGCATAGCCCCCATGCACCCATCTTCATCGCTGCCCGCATCGTCCACCCTGCCCTTGCCCTTATCCTTCACAAGGGCGCTCATGGTCTTCTTGTTGGGGCAGTGTCGCAATATGTGCGGCCCTTCGCACAAGTAGCACTTCGGCTCCCACTTGCCCTTATCGCGGCGCTCCCCTTTGCCACTTGCCTTAGACCTCTCTCCATGGTCCTTGCCCTTATCATGGCGTGGGCGTCTCTCCTCATCGCTGTGCTCATCATCACTAGACTTGGGCGAGCCCCGTTTCTTGAAGCGCCGGTCTCCCCCACCTTTGCCGTGGTCCCTCCTGGGAGACGTGGCCCTCTTGTCATCGCGCCTAAAGTCTTCGAGGCGCTCTGCTATAGCCATTGCGGATGCCAAGTCTCTAGGCTCCCTCCTCCTTAGCTCCGTGGCCACCCAAGACTGCAGCCCATCAATGAGCAAGCACACACGTTGCCGCTCCGGCATCTCTGGGATCTCCAGCATCAAGTTGGAGTACTCCTTCACATACTCCCTTATGCTGCCCTTCTACTTCAGGCGCCTTAGGTTGATCATGGCGAGGTCCTCAACGCACTCAGGGTAGAACTGCCTCTTGAGCTGCCTCTTGAACTCCTCCCATGTATCAACTGCTCTTGCGCCCCTACCGGTGAAGCGCTGTCTCCACCATAGAGCGGCAGTGTCCGTGAGGTACATAGTGCCTGTCTGCACCTTCTCTTCATCATCTTCGATCTCCATGCACTCGAAGTACCGCTCCATGTGCCAGAAGAAGTTGTCAATCTGGCGGGCATTCCTTGCCCCATCGTACTCCTTGGGCTCCGGCGCCTTCTTCTTCCTTGGCTTCACCACGACCTCGCGCGCCTGGGAGAACTCCTTCTTGCACTCGGCAATCTCCACGCGCAAGTCGTCTACCTGATCATACAAGTCCCTTTCCTTCTCTCGCGCCTTGTTGGCAATGCCGTCAATCAGCTCGTAGAGTTCTGCCATCTTTCTCTCGAGCCTGTTAAACTTGGTCTCCGTGTAGACCAAGTGCGTGGCAAGCTTCTCTTCCAAGCTCTGCTCCAAGACGTGGACTTGGTGGTCTCCTCCGCTAGCCATGTCTACTCCAACAAAGCTCCCTTGACGAACCTGGCTCTGATACCAACTGTCACGGGCCTAGAGATTTGGCGCAGCGGCACGGCCCGTGCGGCACCAAGATGTTGCTTCCACTCTCGCAAGTACTTGGTCAGCCTAATTCCCGTGCACACCTTAGCCAACACACTCCCCTTGTGCGCTTACTAGTGTTGTAGTTGCACTCGCCCTCTCCTCACTTGGCTTGCACACTCACACACACTAAGACACTTAAGTTGGCAAGGAAAGAACACTTCTATTACTTCAAAGAATGCTTTGTACAAGGCTAGCACTCAAGCTCTCTACAAGGCTCTCAAGACTCACTCTAGGACTTGTTCCCTACAAAATGAAGTCCTACCTCTATTTATAGGCATCCCCATCCCTAATGGACGACTAGGATGCATTCTAACCAACGGTGGAGATTGATTATCTAGAATCTTCTCCCACCTTCTTCACACTTCCATACTTATCTACTAGTATCTACAACATTCTAGAATTCTCCATACTACTCCACACAACTCTAGAGAACTCTAGAACCTTCCACACACTTCTACACATTTCTACACATATCTAGAATCTTCCACATAACTCTAGACTATTCCGGAAGACTCTAGAAACTCCACTTGCCATGCAGTTGCCATGCAGCGTCCTCCTCAGCGTCTGCGTGTCGCCTGCGTGGCACAACCTCCATAGGCGGGGCGTGACAATAAGCTCAATCTTTGTTTTGGCAGCTAACACTATCTTTCTTCACGTCATAGGGAGGGACTGCGATAGTGCTTCACATAATCTCTCCATGACTTGTTGTTACCCATTGAACCTCAATCCTGGGATCTCCATTTATAAAGGTTAGGTTGCTATCATGGGAAATTCACTCTATTGGCTTAAGTCCCATCCCCCTCGATGTCTCATAGATCAGTTTCCTCGATAACCCTTTTGTTAATGGATCAGCTAAATTTTCCTTAGATTTCACAAAATCCAAAGAGATAACTCCATTTTGTAGAAGCTGTCGTATAATGTTGTGACGCAGCCTTATATGTCTTTTCTTCCCATTATATACTTTATTCTTTGCTCGAGCTATAGCTGCCTATGAGTCATAATGAATGAAGACTGATGACATTGGCTTTTTCCATAACGGAATATCTGCCTGTAAGTTCCTCAACCATTCTGTTTCTGACTTAGCAGTCTCTGAAGTTATAAATTCGGACTCCATTGTTGATCTGGCATTATAAGTTTGTTTAGTTGATCTCCATGAGACAGCTCCTCCTCCTAGCGTAAACACATATCCGCTAGTTGAATTGATTTCATCATTATCTGAAATCCAATTGGCGTCACAATAGCCCTCCAACACAGCTGGAAATCCACTGTAGCATATACCTAAATCAATAGTACCTCTCAAGTACTTCAACAAACGAGTTAGTGCAGTCTAATATTCAGAAGAAGGATTATGTGTATATCGGCATAATCTACTTACAGCATAAGCAATATCAGGACGAGTACAATTCATTAAGTACATCACACTACCAATTACCTTAGCATATTCAGTTTGCTTCAAACTCTCCCCTGTATTTTTCTTTAAATGAACACTTGGATCATAAGGGGTTTTGACTGAGTTTATATCATAATAACCAAGCTTTTAAAGTATTTTTTGAATATAATGTGATTGTGACAACACTATTCCCTCGTTAGTTCGATGTATCTTTATTCCCAAAATAACATTTGCTTCTCCTAAATCTTTCGTATCAAAGGTGGAAGTGAGGAACTTTTTAGTAGCATTTACAATTTCCTCATCAGTACCTAATATTAATAAATCATCTACGTACAAGCAGATTAGAACTCCAGTTTGTCTACTAAATTTGCTATATACACAACTATCAGATTAATTAGTCATGAACCCATTACTTACCATTGCTTGGTTAAATTTTTCATTCCATTGTTTGGGGGCTTGTTTTAACCCATAAAGAGATTTACCAATTACACACCTTATGTTCTAGTCCGGGAACTATAAATCCCTCTGGTTGTTTCATATATATTTCTTCATCTAGATGTCCATTTAAAAAAGCGGTTTTCACATCCATTTGATGTATTACCAATTTATGGATTGAAGCTATAGCCATTAGTATTCTAATAGTGGTTATCTTAGTTACTGGAGATTAGGTATCAAAATAGTCAATACCTTCTTTTTGTGTATAACCTTTGGCGACTAATCTTGCTTTAAACTTATCTATTGACCCATCTATTCTAAATTTCTTTTTAAATCTACCAATTCCCAGGTATGATTTGTCATTATTGGTTCTAGTTCATTATTTATTGCCTCTTTCCAAAAGGTTGCATCCACTGATTTCATAGCCTCTTCGTATGTTTTAGGGTCTTCTTTAGTTAGGAAATAAGTTACAAAATCTGGTCCAAAAGAAATTTCAGTTCTTTGTCTTTTACTGCGCTTTAAATCATTAGGAAAAGACATTGTTTGTTCCTTAGAATAGGTCTGTGGTTGATCTTTTCTTATGTTAGTAGTAATTTTATGTGTATCAACCTCAAGAGAATTTTTAGTTTTCATAGGAAATATATGCTCAAAGAAACTAGCATATTTAGCTTCTACTATTGCATAATTCTCCAAAATTAGAAATCTATATGCCGCACTATTTTTTGCATATCCTATAAATACACTATCTTGAGTTTTTGGACCCATTGATTTCTTTTTAGGTTCTGGTATGGCCACTTTAGCAAGACACCCCCACACCTTGATGTACTTAAGATTTGGTTTGTGTCTTCTCCATAGTTCATATGGGGTCAAATATGTTTTCTTATGTGGTATTCTATTACGTATATGACATGCTGATAAAATAGCCTCCCCCCACATGTTTAAAGGTAACCCTGAACTAATGAGCAAAGAATTCATCATTTCTTTTAGAATTCTATTTTTTCTTTTAGCAATTCCATTTTGTTCAGGGGTATAAGGTGCAGTAATTTAATGTATAATTCCATGTATTTCACATAATTTACTTAAAGTAATAGAACTATATTCTCCTCCCCTATCAGATCTAATTCTTTTAATTTTCCTTTTTAACTAATTTTCTACTTCTGCCTTATATTTGATAAATTTTTCCTTAGCTTCATCTTTACTACTTAAGAGATATAATTTTGTATATCTAGAGTAATCATCTACAAAAGTTACATAATATTTCTTTCCTCCTCTACTAAGTGTATTTTTAAAATCACCTAAATCTGTATGTATGAGTTCTAAGAGTGTTGTGTTTCTTTCTATTGTTCTAAAAGGTTTTCTAGTATGTTTAGCCTCTGCACATACTTCACATTTTGAAAATTTTGAGTTTTCTAATTTTGGGATTAGGTCTAATTGTTTCATTCGTTTAATTGGTGCTATGTTGACATGGCCTAATATAGAATGCCATAAATCTAATGACTCAGCAATATAAATAGATGAGTTACCCGGTTTATTCATCAAGTCAATGCTGAGCACAAAAAGACCTCCACTACAAAATCCCTTACCAATAAAGTCACCATTTCACGTTAAGATTAACTTGTCAGAGTCAAAGACTAACTTGAGTCCAGCCTTGTTGAGGAGTGAGCCAGAGATCAAATTCTTTCGTATCTCAGGAACATGTAGGACTAAGTTGAGAGATAAAGCTTTCCCAGATGTTAGCCTCAACATTACCTTATCTACTCCATGAACTTGTGCAGCTCGAGAATCTCCTATGTAGACAACCTCTCCTTCTACCTTCTCATAAGTAGAGAAAAGGTTCTGATTACTACAGATGTGTCTAGTGGCCCATGTGTCCACTATCCATTCAATCACGTTGTCTATCATGTTAACTTCAGTAACAACAGCTGCTATAATTTCTCGTGTTTCATTATCTGCTAAGTTCGCTTGTGGCTTGGTATACTGAGCTTCTTGTCCCTTTCGATGCCAACATTCATGAGCTCTATGACTTGGCTTCCCACAAATGTAGCAAGGCCCATTGATTTTCTTTTGTACTCTATCATTCTTCTTGAAAAACTGACTCTTTCTGTCTTTGTTTTTGTGATCCCCTTTTCCCCTTTCCTACCTTTGCCATATGAGAACTTGCTTGTTGAAGGCCTTTGAACAATTAAATTGGCATTGATAGAGGACTCTTTGGCTGGAATAGGTTGTTCTCCCAAACGATTTGTTTCTTCAATTTGAATGTGGAAAATCAACTTTTCCATAGCGTATGCCCTCTTTTTATGTCCAAGATAAGTCTTGTAGTCCTTCCAAGAGGGTGGTAGCTTGTCGATGGGTGCATCGGCTTGCATGGCTTCATTGATGACAAATCATTCAGCCTCTGCTTCTTGAACTATAGTCTGAAATTGATGGACTTGCTTTATAATAGAAAGGTTATCCACCATATTGAAATGAAGAAATTTGCTTCCCGCATATCTTCGTGTTCCGACCTCATTGGTGGAGTATTTGTTTTTGAGGGCCTCCCACACCTCTCTTGTAGTTTTGTACTTGCAATAGATGTCGAATAATTGATCTGAAAGGTGATGCAAAATATACCCTCGGCAAGAAGTGTTATCCTTTTCAAAAAATCTTATTGAAGTAGTTCTTGCAGGTTTAAGCTCATTATCAGGAGCGCTTTCATTAAACAAAACATATGCAACCTCAATTTGTTGTAAGAAAAATAGTATTTTTTCGGACCATCTTTTGTAATGCGTTCCGTCAAAAGGCTGAACCTTAGACATATCAGGGATGGTATTTTTCCCCATTTTAATTAATTAAGCACAAGTTCACTTTTAAGTTTGTAGGAAAAAGAAATGTGCTCAACTAATTAAGTCGATCAATAATGTTTCGTACAAAGGGAAAAATAATGCAAAAACTAAAATAAAGCAAGGAAGAAAAAGAAAACTTATCAGCCGAGGTGTGAGGCTTAACTCACTGTCCTTAAAAGTGAACTCGCCCCCACTAGGAGTACGTGGCTCACGACACGCATCCTTTGGTGCAAATGGTACTCAAGCGGTCACTCTCCATGATACAATGGCGGCCTTAAAAAATGTGTACTCAGATTGAAGACTTGAACTCATTTCAATGAAGCCCAAAGAAATAATAAGGAAATATAATTTCAGAACACCAAAATCATGTCAAGAAGGTTGATGGAATTCTGGACGAAGTTGAAAAAAATTCAATGGAAATGTATTTGAAGAAATAAAGATGAGAGAGTGATCATAGAGAGAAGAATGAGTGGGGATATCCCAATAGACCCACCCATTATTATAGGATACTCTTGGCTTGAAGCCTTTAATGGCTCTTGACTGTTACAAATATAAATGCATTAATAGACCCATCCATTATTATATTTAAATAGGCCCAATAGACAAAAACAAACGCGTAATAAATATAAATTTCTAATGCATAATAAATATTTTTTTTTAAACATATTTCTAACACATATCATATTGTATTGTTTAATTCCTTTTTATAATATAATCTTTTGAAATATAGCCATTGGAAAAAAGTTAAAATAAAATAATTAAAAATTTAAGAAAATATTAAAATAATAATATTTTTGGAGAATGAAAACACACCATTGGAACACATGCGATTGCTAAAATTTGGAAAGTTCAAAACACTCACGCGGCTCTTGAAAATGATGATGTGATTCTAAGGAGATGCTCAGGTGGCAATTTTGAATTGCCAAAATTTGAAATGGCATTGGAGTTGCTCTAAAGATGAAAAACTTAAGTATAGAGGGCTTGGTGTTCCCCACTCCAAGAAAGAAAAAAAAAACTAGTTAAATCCCAATAATTAAATCACGGTCTTCCCTCCATTTGAACTTTACAAATTTGTGAATTGAAACAATGCTTCTTTTCTATTTGTTTCTCATAATCTTCTCATCAGAAGTCTTTCATGGTAGTTTCAGGGTTTGGTAGCTTGTAAGAAGAGATGACTTCAAAGAATTGCACGTGCATTGGACTTCAAAAAGCTTCCTTATGAGTAATGAATACAATATATAGTTTGTATTCTGGATCCACGTCTCCTCTTCCTAAATAGTCCTATGAATTAATATGTCCGACCAGGTACTACATTGCATCATAATGCAACACCTTATATTACAAAATATAACATCTAACAATGATGTAACACTAATACAACTCCGCCAAAAGGTACTCAGACCATAGAATGTGTTAGTAAAATATTTAAGTTATGTTCGATTAGTTTTGGAATTAAAATAATAGAATTGAAGAAAATTATGGTTCTGAGTAACTTTTCTCAAAGTTCACAAATTCTAATTCCTTAGCTCCAATTCTATTTAACTGAATACAACCTTAATATATCCCAGTTGGTTTTTGCTGACACAATGGAACAAATTCTTATCTGAACCCACGTAATATAACAAAATTAGTTATTGCAATTTTGAATTTTTTTATTTTATTTTTATTTTAAAAAAAACATACTATTCAATAAAAATGGACATGTTTAGTGAATTTTAGTGATATTTGTTAATTTTGTAAGACCATTTAATAGATCTATTTATATTTATAAACTCTAAGTTGTTGTCTATATTAAAAAGGCATGGTAATTATATATTTTTATTAAATTAATGAATAATAATATATTTAAATAAGAAATAAATGAAAACCATACCATATACGGAGTATAAAATTGGAGAAGAAAAAAATATATAAATTAAAAATATATATAATACAAGTCTAAAGCACAAAAAAATTTATGCACCACAACAGTACTCCTATGATATATCACACTGTAGAACAATAAAATAAATTATCTGTTGGAGTATCGGTAACAAAAGTCGCGCTTGTAGTCTAATGGTTTGATTGTCCTTTTGCAGAAAGCCCATGTTTGAATCTCTTGGAGTACGACCTCTTTCATTTTTAAGCAGTACATTCTAGAATAATTAGGTTTGGCTTTTTAATCGGGACGAGAAAATTTTAGAATATCGAAGGTATTATATTTTGGATTTTTTAGTCGTTGAGTGTGATGTGAGACACCTTTGATAAATGATTTAATAGTTGAAAGATTCCGAGATACAATATTTCAAATCTTCTAAAATAAAATACCATTCTTAATCACATAATTTTAAAGAAATCAATGTAATAAGAGGCAACAAAAATTAAAAAATAAAAATAAAAAGAAAAAGCAGCAAAGAGTTTTAGTTATGCTTAGTATGGTTAGATTGTTAATTAATCCTCCTCCCTATAAATTACTCGCTAATATTTCTTTCAATCATTATTACAATGACGGAAAAAAGCTTCTGATTAGTCAAATTCTTTGGTGGTTGAGAAATCAAATAAAGTTTTTGCTTTGAATCCATTATTTTCTTTCAGATACACTTGGAGGACTTGTAGCCATATTGAAACTGATTTGATTTGAACAAATTTTCTAAGAAATGAATTGAAAATTTCATGTTCCAGAAACTTTTTATTTATTTCTTTCACTTTTCAAGTTCTAGAAACTTTTTTATTTGTGAACAAAATTTCTAAGAAATTAATGGAAATTTTCATGTACCAGAAACTTTTTATTTGTTTCTTTCACTTTGCAAAGTCAACAAAATTGAGGGATTCACATGCAATGGAGTTACATAGTCCATTTATCAGCCCAAATGAAAATAAAATAAGGAGCTTATCAAGTAAGGTGCAATGGTTGAATGCTCAATTTTTCATTTAAAAGTTGTTAAATACATTTTGTAATTTCAATGGGAGAGTCTTCATAAATTTTAAAAAATTTGAAGTATAAAATGTCAAAAAAAAAAAAAAAATCAGTGGAGGCAGGTCGCGTTATGCGTCTGTGCCTGCATACAGAGTATAAGAATTGAACATCTTTGACTAAAATTATATAAATAAGGGACGGTCTCGATGACATTATCATATTCAATGATATTGTCATTCTATACACATAAAACAGTGAGTGCATTAGACTTTCGTACTATTTATTATTATTTTTTATTGTAGCATGATTTGTGTGTGGTTTGTTCTAATCATTCTATATAATCAATACATACATTTAAACTAAATGCACGAATAGAGAACTACAATTTAGTGATATTTCTTCATTTTTCTAAAATTTAATGTTAAGAGTTCAAGTCTTGTTAAAAATAAAAATGAAAGTGTGAGTTTCTTGTCACAAGGAAAAAATAAAAAAATAAAAAAAAATAAAAAATAAAAAACTATTAACTATGAACCTTATCTCATTGCACATGAATAGTTAATTTTTGTTCTTCTAGAAAAGTAAAACAAATATTTTTTGAATTAATGAGATTGGTGTACCATTAAAAGCTTGACTACTGAGTTTAAGAAGGTGGGTCAAATATTGAGACTAATCACCTCGTGCAAATATATGTAACAAATTTTAATTTACGTTCATATATATATATATATATATATATATATATATATATTGGGCAAATTAGGAATGACGGGTTCAAATACAAATACACACTTTAAAAAAGTTGAATACTTTACCAACTAAGTGGTCTAATATTGCCCAATTTCGTAATTAAATTCTGCAATAAGAATAATTTTTTAAATAATTACCTGTATAAGATATATATATATATATATATATATATATATATATAAATGTGGATTTGGAAGTCAAAGTTACTTTTTAAATGGAACAGTGTGACTAGATATATATATACACACACTTATGTGTGCACTTGTTTTTAAAAGGCAATCAGTTTCTTTTTCTTTTTACCTCCAATAAAACAAGAAAACTCCAACAGCATTCAAATGGTGCCAAGATAAATATGGTATAATAAAAAAACAGCTGGAAATTAATATATATTTTTTAAATAAATAAATAAATAAATTATAACTGAAAATTAAATTAAAATAACGTAAAGCTTTAATCATATAGAAATTCATATATGAAACACCATTGTTTTTGTTTGTATCTTAACTTTTCAGTTGAGCCGTTTCGCTTTTTCCATTCAAAAAAGTTTCCAAAACCTTCTTGCAACATACAAGACTTATGTTCTATTAAGAACCCACGTTTCTTCTTCGTCCCATAGTTCCACGTAGGCAATTTCCTGGCTCTTCACCCGCCACAGTGCCACGTGTCACAACTCATTAACAACCCACGTTTTTTCTTCGTCCATACTTCCACCTAGGCAATTTCGCAGCAAATATACGTGACTCTTCAACTGCCACGTGTTACAACTGTCAGCATCTGCTGATCTCACCCCTGGCGCACGTTACAACGACCTTTCTACTCATTTCTACTCACGGCGTCGGCGTATTATTCCTATATGTATCGGTTCACATTAGCCATCACCCACGTCACACTTTTACAATTTGTTCTCTCTTTTTATCCACTAAATTACATATAAATTTGAATAAAAAATAGCGGTATGAGCAATACTTCTTCACCGTCTCCATCTCATGACAAATCATAGCCGTTCGATCTTACGCTGCCGTTTGAACATCCATCTATCGCGGCCACATGGAATACTTCACCTCCACACAATGTTACTCCTCTTCTCGGCGGCGACACCGTACACCGCGGCGCAGTCGAGTGCGGGAACGCCGGAGGATGCGTACGCCAGCGACGACACCATCAATCCATCACTGACGGTCATGATCATCGTCCTCGTCTCCGCCTTCTTCTTCATGGGCTTCTTCTCCGTCTACATCCGCAAATGCACATCCAACACCGGCGCCGACACTTCGAACCCCTACGCCGGCAACGGCGGCCGCTCACGGCCGCTCCCGCGCGGCCTCGATCCATCCGTAATCGAATCATTCCCAATCGTAGCCTACTCTTCCATTAAGGATCTGAAGATCGGGAAAGGTGCGCTAGAATGCGCCGTCTGTATAAGCGAGTTCAACGACGGCGATAGTCTCCGGCTGTTGCCGAAGTGCGACCACGTTTTCCATCCGGAATGCGTCGACACTTGGTTAGCTTCGCACACGACGTGTCCGGTGTGCCGGTATGACCTCACACTGAGTTCCGGCGAACTCGCCGGCGGTGTGCACATAGCTGAGTCAAATCACTCATCTCCCGAGCAAGAAGACTCTAGATCTGAACACAGTGACTCAGTTCACCAAATTTCTATCACAATTGATGATTATGATCAAGCAAAGAGTTCAGATCAAGCGGTGGAGATCTCGAGGAGGACGCTCCCGAAGTGTCACTCGACGGGTCACTCACTGGTTCAACCCGGAGAGAACTGTGAGAGGTACACACTGAGGTTGCCGGAGGAGGTGAGGAGGAAGATCATGAGTCAGACGCTGAAGCGAACGACGAGCTGCATCGTCGTTTTGCCGAGGGAAGAAGGAAGTAGTAGAGGAGGGAGATCACAGGTTGGCCGGTCCGACCGGGTTGGGAGGTCGGACCGGTGGGTGTTTACTGTGACGCCGCCGTTTTTGAGTCGGACCGGTTCTGTTAGGGCGGCGAAGGTGTGTAGTGAAGAAACCGTAACGGCGAAAACGTCTCTGGACAAGCCGTTACATGGTCATGCCGCGAAAGATGACGGAGTTGAGTCATCGTCTAGTGTCACTCCCATTTAAGTGGCGTTTGGCGTTTACATGTTGTTTATTTTTATTTTTTCTGTTTTTATTTTTTAATTTTTTTTAATTTTATCTCCCTAGTGACATTAGACAAGTTAAAACCCCGAAAGTAACACAAAAGAATAGGGATTTTGATTGGAAATGACTCAATAAACTTAAACAAATTTGGAAAGCTCTAAAAGCAAGCTGTGTATATATATATATAAACAAATTTGGAAAGCTCTAAAAGCAAGCTGTATATATATATATATATATATACACAGCTTGCTTTTAGAGCTTTCCAAATTTGTTTAAGTTTATTGAGTCATTTATATATATACACAGCTTGCTTTTAGAGCTTTCCAAATTTGTTTAAATTTATTGAGTCATTTCCAATCAAAATCTTGCATGGCAATCTGTTTTTAACACTGGTGTGCAAGTGATGCAACACTTCAGTACTGCATGAATATTGAGGGGAAAATATGAAAAAGGGCACAATATTTGGTGAATAAAGTAGTGCGCTGGTGTTAGTTAGGACAGGATGAAAAGAATGTCCATGAACAATGTTTTTTACCTAGATGTAAATATTTTTTCCTAATTTTATTTTGTGAAAAATGTATCTTTTGGTCTCCACATCAATGTAATTAGAACATTTTAATTACATTTTATAATAGATTTCATTTTTAATCATGGAGTTCGACTTTATATCATGTTCCTTAAATATTAAATATTAGAAGTGTTGAATATATATATATATATATATATATATATAAAGTTATTATCTCACTTCTGAGACTAAATTCACATTTTTCACTCAACAAGGTATGAAGTGTTAAAAATTATATTAATAGATGTAAAGAGTCGAAGTCTGACACTTCAGAATTTAACGGAAATACTAACCCTAGATTATTGAGACATCTACAACTTCTCAACATCAAAAGTCATTTGCTAAAGGATTTTTTATTTATTTTTTTCTCAAAAATTATTTACTAAAGGAATTTTATTAAAAGAAATTGACGAAAAAAAGGTGTCTGATGATGAGTGCATTTTTTTAAGGCTTTCTACCCAATAAAATAATTTTTGCTTAACAATATTATCCATCTCCTTTCTTACTCCATTTTTATTCAAAAACATCTTCAATATGCCCCCATTTCTCAAGTTCTAATGGTATTAGCCGTTGATCTCAAGGTTGAGATAATACAAAGTAAATTTTTTACTGATAATAAAGTAAACATAAAATAGAGAAAGAAAGAAAGCAAGAGAAACTTGATAGATGTTTGTATACCCACTTTCATCTCCATTTCGATCTCTAAAACAACTCCCAAATTCATCACCTAATGAACTACTCTATCTCCAATTCTTGCTTCCCTATAGATACGTATATTTATTACCTGTGTAAGACAATCGATAATGGATCATGGATGAGAGGAAAAGTAGATCTCTTTTGTAGAATCATTGAAAAAAGGGATTAATTACGATAATACTTCTTGAGGTTTGTTATATTGACAATCATATACAATTTAGTCAAATTTTTGGACAAAGGCACCACTTAGGTTTAATAAAGTCAATAAAGATACCCCAATGGTCTTTACACACGGTGAATTGACATTACTGTCCTTTGACACATTCTATTACCAATTTTTTCAATACAATTCTTTTTAATTGACCAAAATGTCTTATTATTACCCCTAATCTCCACCGCCATCACGCCCACTGTCACCCCTACAAGAAAACAGACAACCTTCCCCACCATCACCCATAATCACAACCACGACCCATCATTGGCAACTCCACCACCATCACACCCCACACAATTACCCACAAGAAAATAGACAACCTCCCCACCATTACCCACTGTCCCACAATCACAACCACGTACCACCCCTCATTGCCATCTCCACCACCACTCACCCCTTCTTTATCATTATCCACTCACCATCGCAACCTCCACCCCGCAACCACCACCCACTGTAAACCACCGTACACAGCCTTCACCATTTACAACCAAGAAAAAACCCTAACCCAATCTCACTAAATCCAATCCAAAAATTGTGAGACCCAATCGCAAAACCCAATCCAATAAGTGACTGAGAGTGTTCATGAACGGAAAACAAAAAGCAAGCCCTTTAGGTTTTATGGGAAAGAAATGAAGGTACACAAGTGGGTGTAACCCAACGTGCATAAATGGTGCTCGGGAGCGCATTGCCGAAAATTTCACTGCTTCGAATCACCGTCTGATGACAACACAACACAACAGATCCAACCCAATTTCGCCTGATTTAAAGCGTTACACCCCAAAACAACATCATCGGCCCCAAGGTGACCTCCGTCGCATTTGCTACTGACTTCACGGCCAAGATAGTTATCGCCGCCGATGATATCCAGAGCAAGTTGTTAGACCACACACTCAAAGCTTTGATGTCATTCGAATGGTGCGCCGTCGATGGTAAGCCGAGCTTGGACCTGGTGATGAGCTTGCACATAATAGTGGCAATTTACTGTAGTTGGGGAGGTTTTAGGAGCTAATTCTGGTGCTGTAGAGGGTGATTAAGGTTCTAGATGTGCCAAGTTTGCTTGGGTATCAACTAGGAGTGGTGGCCGTTATGGTTGGGGGCAGTGGTGTTCGGAGGTTATGATGAAAAAGAGAACAGACAGAGAGAAGAAAGGAGGAAAGAGAATAGGGCGGCGATTGTTGTTGGGGAGAGGCGGTGATGACGACTGTTGTTGGGGAGAGGCGGCGACGGCGACGGCGACGGTTGATCAAGATGGTTGCAGCGGATGTGGATGGGGGCGGTGGCAGAGGTGGAGGAAGGAGGCAGTGAGATTGATTATATATATATATGAATGATGTATATATATTTATATATGATGGTGCTGATGTAATAGTATATATATAAAGACAAATTTAACTTTTCATGAGTTCTGATATTTTAACATAAAAATGAATTAATCATTGAACGGCAATCTCGTCTTTTCAAACTTTTTAAGGGTTTGTTTGGATCAAAATTCTCATAGGAAGTGTCTTTGTCCAAAAAACGGCTAAGTTATATATGACTGTCAATATGGCAAACCTCAGAGGGTGTCGTTGTAATTAACCTTTGAAAAAAAATTTACATCTGCAGGTATAAACCCACCACCATTAATGGTGGTCACGAGATGGTTCTTGGTGGTCACCCATAACTTAAATGCTTTCTGCCATCATTTTCTCTCCATTTTTTTTTTTTTAGTTAACCCCGGGTGTGCAGAAGTCATGAACCTTTAGGGTCCCTCAACAACCCAACTAATCCCAGAGGATTCGGAAGGGTGCCTCCCCACCCAGGTCGAATAAGTCACTGTAGGGGCAGCAGAGGCTAGCCACAAAGAACACCCAGCAGGACTCTAACACCAAATCTTGTACTTGCTAAGTTCCAAAGTCCAGCGAGTAAACCGTTGGACCATATCAGAAGTAGATATCATTTTCTCTTTATAATTCTCTCCATGCTAAATAGAGAATTCTCTCTATAAATCTCAATTTACCATCATTGCAGAAGTAATATTTTACATAAAAAAAAAAAATGGTAAGTGCAAAAAAATTATTCTGAACTATGTTTGAATTTGCAAATAATCTCTCTTGAATTATATTTTATGCATAATACCCTCTGACCTGTCACATTTTGTTGCAAAATGCCCCATGCTTAGGCTATATTTTAATAAATGACCATAATGCCATTTATTATTGAATTACATTTAATCTATTTTTCTTATTGAAATAAGTAATGAAAAAAAATACTAATTTGATGATATATTCTCCATTAAATTTGCATAAATTTACCTTTAATTTTTAAAATTAATTGCTTAAATAGAAATTTAATTTAAGAAATTAAAATAATTTAATTAATTTCATAATTTTTCATGAATATATTACATAAAAAAGAACGTATATTTTTATTTAAGTAATTTATTAATTTTTCATCAGCATATTGTATGAAAAATATATAAGGTATTTTTCTACGATAATTTTTTTTAAACCGGGCATACTAATTTTATTATAAATAAAATATTTTAGGTAAAGTACAATGACACCCCCTAAGGTTTGGGGTAAGGACAGACATATACAAGTTGCCCTATCTTTAGACAATGACACCCCCTCAGGTTTGATAAAGTTGAGAAAGATACCCTGACAATGATGAATTGACATTACTACCCTTTGACACATTAAATTATCAATTTAAACAATACAAATTTTTTGATTGACTTAAATACCCTTAGATCAAATAAGTGTAAATGGGTTACGGGCTACAACTCATCTGAAAAACCCAATTTTTCTCTCTCCTCACTCTCTTCTTCTCTTGCCCCTCTCAAACCCTAACCCAAACAAGCTTAACAGGTATAAACCACCTGAGAACCCTCTCTTTCTTTCTATATATATATATATATATATATATATCACCACCACTAATCACCCCACTACATATACTGCCACCGCCGCCGCATCATCATCACACCTCAGCCATCGCCGCATCATCATCACACCATCATCATCATCAACATCATCATCATTATTAGCAATATAAAGTTTTGTCGATGGTGAAGAACTCACGGTGAAGACGATGAAGAACAGACCGGAGTAAACTGTCAATGACAAAGAGAGACTGGTAGGTTGTTGTAGGGTGCACCAAATTACAATGTGATGTGGTATGAAATGTGGCCAAGTTTGAATTTAGAATGCCACTACCACTACTAACTATTAATGTAGCTAGAGTAAGTAGGGATCGTCCCAATGGAAATGAATGGTACTTTAGAATCAATGTTGGATTAGTAAGTCGAATGATCAAAGAAAGTTTGATTTGATTAATTAAACTAATGGTTCAAGTAAAACAATGCAATTAAATGACAATCTAGAATTTAGAGAAAGTAATATGAGAGAAAGGTGTTGGGGCTTAAAGTTCATCTCTAAGCTTCACTTCACTAAACACTAGCAATTGTAAATTAATGGGGAAATTCAAGTTGTAAAATGTGTGTGTGTGACACCAATTGAAAACAAAGCATAATGGATGGCAAATAAGTATAGATTGTCTAGTTAATATAGTGAATAGCATAATCTATCAAATGAGACAAATAACCATTCAATTAAACCACAATTAGTGCACACACAATAATCTAGAGAAATGCACTTCTTGCACTCATAAGCATGGAACATCAAATAACAAAAATGGATTGTTCACCTATCTAAGAAATTAGAGCAATTATACTACAACTAAGCTAGTGACATGAAAATTAAGCTAATTAAACTAAGGATGTGGCACAATTCATCAAGAAATAAGTATGAACCATCAAATAAACCACAAGAGTAATCAATTAAGTACCATGCCTTGACAATCACTAGATTAACAACATCAACACACATAGACATGCATCAATTTCATTAAATCTAGAGAAAAATACATGAATATTCATTCTAGCATACATAGACATATTGATAGAATTAAATGATCAATTGAAAGTATTAATCCATACAAATCATGCAAAAATCACAATATCTATATTTATTCATGGTTAAAACATCAATTACAATTAAAATCCCAAAAAATACACAAAAGCTAGGTTTAGGAAGCAAGCCTAGGGGCTATCTCTAGCTCCAAGAAAAGGATTTAGCCACTCATTGTAGTGGTCATGGAACCCTCAAGGGCTAGCTTGGAGGTTGGCATCATCATCTTCATCCTTACTTTCTTCCCAAAACCCTAGTTCTAGAAAGAGAAACTATTTCTATAATTGGTAAGAAAAACTTTAGATGATACTTTTTACTTTATCTATTACAAGCTTCTTTGAGCAGGCACCAAGTCAGAAAATACAGCCTATGATTGGAGGAAATTCGCAGTTACCAAGCGCTTGGGAATTAGACAGCACACTGCCAACAGTCAATTCAATTTATTGAAGATTTTCGATCGATCAAACACTTAGCTTCGATCGATCGAAACTGATGTGTCATTTAAAATATCTTTTTGGCCTTATCCAAAATGTTGTGCTGGTACCGCCTCATTTCGATCGATTGTAGCTAGCTTCGATCGATCGGGACTTCCTTCGATCGATTGAAGTTCTTTTGGTGCAATTTTCTTGACTTCTTTCCAGATTTGCTCCTTAGCTACAAAATTGAGCTAAATGGCTCTTCTTAGCCTGTTTGAACTTTATTGACCTGAAATAGGCAAAAACACAATAAGTACTAAGGCATGAAAGTAAGATAAATGAATTGACTAAAATACCCTATCTTAGGTGCTAAAATGCGTCACATTTGAGCACTTATCACACCCCCAAACTTAGATATTGCTAGTCTCTAGCAATGAACTACAAGGAAAGAAAGAAAGAAATATCTAAGTAACTATGAACTAGAAATCAATAAAAGGATAACGCCACTTTCGTAGGGAACACGATTGCATTTAGCGCATGCAACAAACCTTTTAAACCCCTAGGTTACCCCTAGTGGACGAGTGAAGTCTTATGAGGGTTTCTAGAAATGATATCCACAAACATTGAGCTCTTTCTCACTAAAGAGACACCAATATACAAAACAAGCATTGAGAGAAAACTACATCAAGTATGTAATTTTTCTACCCTTTCCAAGCAATCTCCCAAAATCTCAACATCAAGCAAGGAAGTATGGTCCTCCGTATATCAAGACAATGATCATGAAAATCAAAACAACTCTAGAATCCTTTTTAAGTGAACATGCATCAAATATGTTGCTATCTAAGCCAACCATATAAATAATCACATCCGGCCTCAAACTAACACATAAATCTAGTACCGATTATCAAGACAAAGAATCGACCTTTTATTAAAGCTTTATTCATTTATGTGCACTTATTCTTTCCACTCGATTTTTTTTTTCTTCCCTAACCTAGAGGATCAAAGATGGAAGCATAGTGCAATGTGTTGATCTATTAAGCTTTCTAGTAATCCATGAGGTCGAGCGTTAGGTCAATGACTCTTAAACCGGACAGCTTTAGGGCATTAGGTGTTTAAACACCCCTAAGGACTTACAAGTTCAAATCAACTAGGCTACAAATCAAAACAACTTCCATCTAATCATTTCCCACTTCTCTCCTTTTGGTAGAAGTCCTTACTTTTTTTATTTGCTTTTACAACAATTTATTTATTTATTATTATTATTATTTTTTAAAGCTAAAGTTTGGGCCCTCCACCTTTCGGCGCGAGAAATTCAGTACTTGATGAGGCTAGAATCCCGGCTATCTAGTAAAAAGGGTTTGTTATCTACCTTTATCAAGAATGAAAGCTTTCAATGCAATACTAGCTCAATTAGGATATAATCACATCAATAATTAACAAAGCATGTACCCAACAAATGAATGCTAGTGTGTGCGCCTGTGCTAGTGTAGAATCCTAGAGTGAATCTCAAGACAATCACAAAATCAGGATGATGTGGACCACAAATGCAAGCAAGATATCAATCTTTCGAAAAATTTATTCTTAAATGGCATCCACAAAGCATACAAGGAGTATTGGACTCTTAAGTCAAGCAATTTTTAAATTCTAAGTATCATGGTTCTCAAAAAATCAAAATCATGGCTCAAGACTCTCAAATCATACCACATGCATAGAAACTAAGTGCGATATGTAAAATATGCTAACACACTCCCAAACTTAATCTGTGCATTGTCCTCAATGTGCAAAGAAGCAACAGATAGTGGAAAGAGTATACCAAATGGGTGTAGTAAAAGGACCCGGCAACGGAAGCTTAACTTTGGAAGGCACACCTCCAAACTTAGATTTCGAAAACCTATCTGAAAATGGTCACACTAGCAACTGTCAAAGCATATGCATCAATGATATAAATAAGAGGGGAAATCAAGCATGTAAATGCTGTAAGGCATGGGATGGAAGAGAGAAGAAAATACAAGCCCAACATGAAATTAGCAAGACTATACAAAAGGGCAAAAGAATATTTTTTTTTTTTTTGATCGATCGAAACATTTTCAATCGACCGAACTTTCCCACGATCGATCGAAGTCACTGAAAAACTGAGGCCAGGGATCAAAAAATTCCGACGCAAACTCGATCGATTGAAATCCTTTTCAATCGATTGAGTCCTCTGTTCGATCGATCAAACATTTCCTACACATTTTCGATCGATCGAAAACTCCAGGCTTCGAAATTTTAAAGAATGCAGATTTTGAAAAGCTCACAACATGCTTGGAAAATTTCAATGAAACAATGAAAGATCATTATTAAGATGCTTTAAAAATGAAAGACGAGAAAGAAAGTGAAGAAATAGAGTTTGGAAACTTTATTGGAACTAGGTTTAACGTCTCTAGATAATGTTCAAACAATCTCATACATCAATATAGACTGGATCCACTAAGAGAGCGGATTCCATATGTTTTTGAAAAACTTTCCCTTTAATGTAGGGCTTTAACCTTTGCCCATTTACTTTGAATGTATTGCCATCTTTTAAGCTTTGTATCTCAATTGTCCCATGAGGAGCAACAGAAATGATTTCATATGGGCCTTTCCATTTGGTACGCAACTTCCCGGGAAAGAGTTGAAGCCTAGAGTTGAACAGCCATACTTTTTGTTTGGGTTCAAAAGTTTTCTTCATAATATGTTTATCATGAAAAGCTTTGGTTCTTTCTTTGTAAAGTTTAGCATTATCATAAGCGTTGTGTCTCAACTCTTCTAACTCATTCAATTGAAGTAAACGATTCTCTCCAGTTTTGTCAAGGTCAAGATTGAGCTTTATAACTGCCCACATAGCTTTATATTCTAGCTTAACTGGAAGATAACAAGGCTTTCCATATACAAATCTATAAGAAAACATGCCAATGGGAGTCTTATATGCCGTCCGGTAAGCCCATAAAGCATCATTCAATTTGCCTGACCAATCTTTCTGGGTTGTGTTTACTGTTTTCTCAAGAATTTGTTTAATTTTCCGGTTTGAAACTTTTACTTGCCCAGTCATTTGAGGATGGTAAGGGGTGGCAATTTTATGAGTAACGGAATACTTGAGAAATAATTGCTTCAAGAATTGATTGCAAAAATGCTTTCCTCCATAACTAATCATTGCTCTTGGCATATCAGAACAAGTAAAAATGTTTGATTTAATGAATTGAACAACCATAGAGTGGTTATTTGTTTTGGTACCATATGCCTCCACCCACTTAGAAACATAATCAACAGTGAGTAAAATGTATTGAAAACCATATGACATAGGAAAAGGACCTATGAAATCAATGCCCCAAACATCAAAAATTTCTACCACAAGAATATTTGTCAAGGGCATCATGTCTCTTCTTGACATCGATCCCATCTTTTGACATCGCTCACACTCCTTGCAAAAATTGTAGGTAGCGCTATAGATGGTGGGCCAAAATAACCCAGTTTGAAGAACCTTTAAGGTGGTCTTTTTTGTACTAAAATGACCACCACATGCAAGGGTATGGCTAAACACGAGGACACTTTGCACCTTACTCTCCGGAATGCATCTTTTCATGATTTGATCCGAGCAATATCGAAACAAGATATGATCTTCCTAATAGTATTTCCAGATGTTGGCAAAGAAACGGTTCTTTTCTTGCCTTGACCAATTAGTTGGAAGCTTAACAATTGCAAAAAAATTCGGCAAACCAAGGCATTTTTCCATTAGAGATTTGGAAGAGTTGTTCATCCGAAAATGAATCATGAATTGGTGGGCTTGGGGAAGATTTTACCATCAATCTTGAAAGATGATCGGCAACCACATTTTCGGTGCCTTTCTTATCTTTGATTTCAAAATCAAATTATTGAAGAGGCAAAATCCATCTTATTAAACGAGGTTTAGTTTCTTTCTTGGTTAAAAGATGCCTCAAAGCGGCATGATCAGAATATACAATGACTTTTGAACCTGGGAGGTAGGACTGGAATTTATCAAGAGTATATACTACGACAAGTAATTCTTTCTCGGTAGTGGAGTAATTCAATTGGGCTCCCGAGAAAGTCTTGTTTGCATAGTATATAGCACATGGAAGTTTTCCTACCCTTTATCCCAAAATTGTTCCCATTGCATAGTCAGAAGCAACACACATAATTTCAAATGGTAATGACCAATTGGGAGGTTGCATGATGGGAGCAGATGACAATAAGCCACGGAGTGTATGAAAAACATCTAGGTATGCTTGATCAAAGACAAAAGGGGTCTCCTTGGCAAAAAGATTGCACAAGGGTCTAGCAATTTTGCTAAAGTCTTTGATGAAGCAGCGATAGAAGCCAGCATGACCTAGAAATGAACGAATTTCTCTCACCGTAGAAGGTAGAGGCAACTCAGAAATAAGCTCAACTTTTGCTTTATCAACCTCATTACCCCTATTCGAGATGACATATCCCAAAACAATCCCCCCTTGAACCATGAAATGGCTCTTTTCCCAACTAAGAACGAGGTTTATTTCGCAACATCTTTTAAGCACCAAAGATAGATTTTTAAGGCATGCATCAAAAGAAGACCCAAAGACTAAAAAATCAACCATGAAAACTTCTAGATACTCTTCCACTGTGTCCGAGAAAATTGACATCATACACCTTTGGAATATGGCAGGGATATTGCATAAACCAAATGGCATCCGTTTAAGGGGTTTTCTCTTGGTCTAAGGGGTCAAGGGTGACTTAATTGTAACCCGAATAGCCATCATGAAAGCAGTAATATTGTTTCCCGGCCAATCTCTCTAGAATTTGATCAATGAATGGCAAAGAAAAATGATCTTTTCTAGTGGCGGCATTTAATTTTCGGTAGTCAATGCATACATGCCATGAATTAGTGGTACGCTTAGAAATTGTCTCACCTTTTGCATTTTCAACCACCGTAATCCCCAATTTCTTAAGGACTACTTGAGTTGGACTCACCCATTTGCTGTCAGAGATTGAATAAATTATACCGGAATCTAAAAGCTTAATAACTTCCTTCTTAACCACCTTTTTCATGTTTGGATTCAATCTCCTTTGGCATCTCTAAAAGGTTTCTCATCCTCTTCCATAAGAATGCGATGCATGTAAAGGGAAGGGTCAATTCCCTTTAGATCAGCCACACTCCATCTAATAGCTTCCTTATTTTCTTTAAGCACAATTAAAAGATCATTTTCTTGGTCCTCCTCAAGATTTGAAGAGATGATGACTAGAAGAGTTTCTTTCGGGCCTAAGAAGGCATACTTAAGATTGGAAGGAAGAGTTTTAAGCTCAAGATTGGTGGGAAAATTAAAGATGGAACCGGTGGAGTACTAGAGAGTGGAAGAAGAGGTTATTTTGGAACTTTCAAAGGTGGAAAATTCAAGCTTGTAATGGATTCCATTAAATTGCTTACTTCACTCATTGATCCCTCATTGTCGAACCCACAATTGCCATACATTTCTAGGAGACAAGATGCAAGAGGATCCTCGGAGAGAAGAGATGCAAGATTGTCTTCGGTTGATTTTTTTCATAATCATGGAAGGAATAAATTCCTCAACAACTTCATCCAAGATATTTATAAGACAACACTCGTCTTTATCTATAGGATGTCGACTTGCATTGAAAACATTAAGCTTAACCATCATGTTACCAAAGGAAAGGTCCATAATCCCGGATCTACAATTGATGGTTGCATTTGCGGTGGTAAGAAATGGTCTTCCTAAGATGATTGGGATATAGTTGGTAGGGTTGGCAACCGATTCAGTATCAAGAACCACAAAATCAACCGGGAAATAGAACTCGTCAACTTTGATGAGTATATCCTCAACTATGCCCCTAGGTGTTTTGATGGATCTATCGGCTAATTGAAGCACCACCGAGGTTGGCTTCAAATCATTCAAACCTAGTTGGACATACACGGAATAGGGAATCAAATTAACACTCGCTCCTAAGTTAAGAAGAGCTCTATGAATTTCATGGTTTCCAATTACACATGAGATGGTCGGAGCACCGGGATCTTTGAACTTAGGTAGAGTGTTATGTTGAATGATGGAACTCACTTGCTCCGTGAGAAACACTTTTTTAGAGCCTTGTCCCTTGTTTTTTCTCTTTTGTGTGCAAAGATCTTTCAAATTTTTTTGCATAAGATGGAATTTGCCTAATTGCATCAAAGAGAGGAAGATTTATGTTAACTTCTTGAAACACTTCCATCATATCATGGATATTTCCTTCTTGCCTCCCAAAAGGCGAAGTCTTTCTTAAAGCATATGGAAATGGAGCTTTTGGCTCATAAGATTTTGTAACTTGAGGAGATGATGAAGAAAATTGAGAATTCCTAGTAGGACCATTTTCATCCAAGGAAGTAGGAATATGATTTAAAACTGGACGGGTGCTAACTTTGGGTTGCACCGGTTCACTATCTTGACTTGGTTTTTCAACCCTATTAGCAATTTTCCTACCACTTCTCAAAGTGGTAATTGCTTGCACTTGCTCTTGGGAAGGGTACCCTGATCTAGAGTTTGCTTCCACAAAGTATTGGGCTTTTGGGTTTCTTTCGGGTTGGCTAGGTAGTTTACCAATTTCTCTTTCATTCAATGAATTAGCTATCATCTCAATTTAGGATTCAAGCTTTAATATTGATTGAGAATGAGAATGTAACAATTTAGTATTCACTTCTAAACTACCTTAAGCCACCAAAACCTTATCTTCAAATATGGAATTACTAGAAAGTGCATGAGGATGATGAGAGAAAATTTGAGAATTATAAGCTTGAGGATGAGAATAGTGATTCATCCTTTGATGATAAGAAGAAGATGAAACAAATCCTTGAGATCCTTTATTTCTTTGATGAGGAGGAACATACCGACTTTGAAAATTTTTAGCTTGAAAAGGACTTGAATTTTCACTCCACATCGGAACATAAGCATTTAAATGAGGGTGAGCAAAGGTAGCATTGACTTGTTAATAGTGTTCATTAAGCACATGTCCATGGGGACAATTGGAAGTAGTATGCAACACACTTGAACATGTTATGTAAGGCTCACAAGAATGATAAGGATGATGATTATGAAAATGAGATGATTGGGTAGCCAGTTTTTGACTCAATAGAAATTGATTAAGTTTTCTTATGAGAGTTTTGATCTCGGCTACAATCTCCATTAGACTTTCAATTTGACACACTTTTAAAATTTTCCTTTTTTCAATAGAATCATGACTCACCCGAGAAGTGTGAGATTTATGTAATGAATTTTCACTCATTTTTTCAAAAAGGTGCCAAATTTCATCTTCATGTTTCCCAAAATATAAACCTCCACATGAAGTATTAACTATGTCCTTATGTAATGACCCAGTCATTTTCCTCCCTTTTCTTTTCCTGAAATTTTACGGATAAATTTTTTTCATTTAATTTTCTTTTTGAGTTATGTTTCTTGTCACTGAGTGTCGTCTCAAGTGCTCGGAAATGGTTTTGAGACTCTTTCGTTTGGATTGACAACTTCTTTTAAGGACTGAGTCATTTCCACATTTTCACTTTTCGGACACTATTCACTTTTCGTCATTTTCCCTATTTCATCCTTTTCCCTATTATGTCTTTTCCCTGTTTGTCACCTTGTTGGCATAACCTCACTTTTCGTACTTGGAGTTAGTTTTTGACTTCACGTATCTTGATTCTAAGGGGTTTCCACGAAATACGTATCCTTACTTTGCAAGAAAGTACTCTGGTTGCTCTTGGTGTCCATAGGGACATGGATGCATAATTTTTCAGAATCTTTTTCTTTTCTTGGGGTGTTTTTCATAAATATCTTTTGAAGATATTTTATTTTAGGGGTATCTAAGAAAATATCTTTTGGAAGATATTTTCATTATGGAGCAAATTTGCAGTTAACCCTTTTGTAAGGGCCATCGTGCAATTAACGAAAGTTATTGAAAAATACCTTGTTTTGAGTCTAGATCCTCGTACGGGATTCATTTTCACTTTTCGTCAAGTCATGGACTCTTAGAATTTCCTCCCAGATGTTTTCCACAATTTTAGGGATTTCTGACACCGGTTGCCGTCGAACTTGTTTAGGGCATATCTCTCTACTCGGGACTCAGTTTTTGACGCTGTTTCTCCCGTTGTTCATATTTTCTTATTTTGAATCTTTTTTGTTCACAGATTTTTTCCGTTTGAGTGCGTTTGCTCAAATTCTACTTTTTCGGACCTGGCGGGGCCCTTTCGGGGCACTTTTTGAGATTTTTTTTTATAAATAGGATAACTTAAAAGAAAATATCAGATTTCTCTATCTTTTTCCCCTCTCTTGGCCAGCAGCCATGGTTGCCAAGGGGTTGCCACCCTTCTTCTTCTTTTTTCGGCCACTTCCCTCGTGTAAAACATCATACTACCTTAGTGTTTTATGCTCGCCTTGACGACGTTCATCTTTCCCCCTTATTGGAACCCATTTCTGACCATTTTTGAGTTCGGGTTTCAAGTTCAAGTTTGGATTTTCATGGTACCTCCTTGGTGTTTAATGTTCTTCTCGTTGTCCCCGACATAACCTAGGAGTATCGTCGGATTTGGAGCATTTTTCTTTCGGTGGGATTTCATCTCAAATGGAGGTAGGGGGTGTTATAGTTTATTTTCTTATTATATTGAATGCTATTGATGCTTATATAACTCATTTACATGTCTTTGCATCAAATTTAGAAACTTTAATTAATTATTTCTTTGTATAAGATGTAATTTTTCCGGTTGCTCATAACTTGGTTTGAACATGTAATATGATAGAATATTACACATTGGTATGTTCATTGACATATATTAAATTGAGAGCTTTTGGACAAGTATTAAAAATTTTATTAAATATTTATCTTGAATAAATATTTAATTCATGTGGCCTTAACTAGCTTGAAATCAATATGTGTTAGCATATTATATTAGGCCCTAACATGCTCTTCAACATAGGTGAATTTGAGAATAATCGGAGATGTTTTGAAATCTAGTAATATTTAATTAATTTGATTAATTAAAATTTTCATGTGCACTATTGAAGATGCAAGAAATTCATACTCTCTTTCTCTCTCTAGAATTCTTACATTTCAACAAAAAGATCTCCCCTCTTCTTTCCATTCCTTCTCCTATTTATAGATTTTTACAAATATTGACGGATTGCTGGATCTGGGCCTGTTCCTCCATAAGTCCTGGTCACCTTTGATGGGCTTATTCGCGTTCGGCCCATATGGCAGTGTCTTTTTATGGGCCGACCCAGCTATACGGACCGGATGTCGTGTTTGCAAGTCATATCTGGCCCATATCATCCTGGGCCTCCTCAACTGCCCCCATAATTGCCCCTTATTTAATAAGGGGGTAATTATTGATGGCGTCTCATCATGACGTTGACGGCTCGAGAAAACCATGTGGGGGAACGGACGGTCAGATCCAGAATCAATGTTCTGGGGCTCGATGAATTTCTCGCCTTCCTGACGCTTCGGCCCTCGGGTCCCCCTCGCCTTTATAAGGCTCTAGAATACCACTTCACGCCTTTTTACCGTCTCCATCATCAGTCAAATCTCTCTCTTTTTAGAACAGTGCTAAGCTTTTTCTGGTGAAATCCTTCAAGAGTCATTCTTCCAGCGATCTTGCAGTGCTCTTTATTGTTCTCTACCTCAGAGGTTAGTTTTGTTCCTTTTTACTTTCGGCAGGCTTCTTTTTACCCCTTTTAGATCCTTCAAACACTTCCACCATGGTTGTAGATCTAGATGTTCTTCGTATGAGACTTAGACTCCCTGACGACATCGAAGTTAGGGTTTGCCCTAAGGATGTTAATATTATGACCGGTGCCGGCCTCCTGCCCGGCGAAGTTTTATTTACGAACCTTCAACTGAATGTCGTTAGGTTCCCTCTGCACCCCTTCTTTAGTTATGTCTTCGATAGACTGGGGATATCCCCCCTGCAGGTAAACCCCAATTTCTTTAGAATCATATCTGTTATGCTTCTGTTGATTCGTGACAGAAGTCTGGACCTTGACCTCATAGATCTTCTTCTGTGTTATAAGGTCAGTAAGATCCGAACTAATGAGCCCTTCTACCACCTCTACCCGTTCGAGAAGATGTCCATATGTACGGACACAATAAAATCTGAAAAGGGTTGGAGGGATAATATCGTAGGCATTAGTGGGGCTTGGTCTTCGCCGGCTGCAGAGGGTTACCCAATCCAGACCGCCTTTGGCGTCTATTCTGTTTCCTCATATAAGAAATTCAAATCTCACAAACATGATTGCCCCTGCGAAACATGTGTTCCCCGCTTTTGTACTTTCTTATGCCGCTCCTTAGGAATACCTTGTGATGACTTGAGCTACAGTGTTTGCAGGGATAGGAGTAATTACTTGAAGAAATACGTTCTGAACGATATTCCTTCCTGCTCAGACCTCCTCACTTCAGACAACCTCCTAGCGCTCTCATCACTCGGCTACAACATGAGCAGGCTTCAGATTCCTTCTTTTGGCAGGAAGAAAAATACTCCCCCAGCCACTCCTGCTGCTGGGGCAACCTCCTCTCCTGCATCAGCCTCTTCCTCAGCCACCATCTCTGACACTATCCCGAGCATGGTGGCTACTGACTCTGTTGTCAGCACCCTTGCTACCAACCCGAGCGCCTCTCCCCAAATTACCACAGCCCCTGCTGCCGCGGGGGGCGCTCGGGACAAAGAACGAGGCAAAAGGCCTCATCCTGACAGTGGAGTCGACCCCGAGGAGGAACCTCTCATAAGAAGGACCCGGGTCTCCGGGCCGGGTGCTCTCTTGCATCGCCCGGTCAGGGCTCCTGCCCCCTCCGGGCCTATTGCAGCTGGTGCCTCTGCTTCTGCTTCAGGCTCCCCTTCTCTGCCCACTTTACCACCATGGGCCCCTCGGTACACCCGAACGGATGGGACGTTCGTGAAACCGAACGAGACCATGCTGAAGGATGGCCAGACCGCCATGGCGTACTATAGGAGCATGTGGACTCCGAAAGACCTTGAGGCGGCGAAAGGCCTATCCCAGAAGGATGTGTTTAGCCGCTTTCCCCAATCTGCCATGGAGGTGACTTTTATTTTCTAACTTATGAATTCTCTCATATTATTTGGTCTTGCCTTCGCCCGACCCGACTATTGGCTTAACCGTTATTAATGTACATCTATGCAGACTTTGTTCGGAATGATGGCTATGCAGAAGCAGGTAGAGATGGGGAATGCCAGGGCTCGTAAGTTTTCTGATAGCCTGGAGGTGGCCAATAAAGAAAACGACCTTCTCGCCAGCAAGAATACCGAGGTACTAGCTCGGCTTGAAAAAACTGAACAAGAAAGAGAAGTCCTGAAGAAGGAGAACGACTCTCTTCAGGATGAGAATGATGCCCTCTAGCTGGAAAAGAGCGTCTGGCAGACTGAGCGTGACTCAATCAGAGACGAAAAGGCAGAGCTCCAGCTCCTTCTGGCTGATGAACAGTCTGCTCGGATGGCTTTTGAGAAGAGAGCTCTGGACGAGCGTACCGCTCTGATTGATACAATCAGCAGAGTGAACGGTGGGATGCTGGCTCTTCATGCTCAGTTCTCAAGGGTCGGCGCACTTAGATATACTCAAGGATTCCGAGAAGGTTTCTCCGACCGAATTTCGGATGAGGGACAGACCAGCTCCACTCCAGATGAGGTCGACAAGGATCTAGGGATCGACCCTCTGGGGGTCTATGTTGACCCAGAACCCACCGAAGCAGAGCGCATATTTGATGAGTGCCAGGACATTGCTTCCTCAAGGATCATTACAGCTCCTCCTACCGCTCTGTCTCTAACCGCTCCTCAATCGTCAACTGTGGTACCTCCCATAGCCACTGCTGACGTTGAACCCCAGCAGAATGATTCTGTCATTCATCTTGATTCCCCACCTCGTGAGGGTGAGACGGCTGACGGGACCGAGGAGGCGGGTCGGCACAACCAGGATGCTGTCGGTACTGAGGCAGCTAGCTAGGACTCCTCCGGACTCTTCGATTCCATACTTTTTGTAACAATGTGACTTAAATATCTCATTTTTTGTAAACTCAATGCTTATTATGAATGAAATGACAGAACTCTTTTTCCCTTTTCCCTTTGTGTTGTGCTTTGTTCAACCTATTTTCAATACATATATACCTTTTCTCTCTTTTCTTTTATATTAACTCTGTCGTGTGCTTGTTTATGGCAAGTGCTTGGCGCTCGGCTAGAATGCCACTTGCCACTTGGCTTTAAATTTTTAACAAGTGTCTGGCGTTCGGCTTGTGGTGCCAGCTGCCACTTATCTTGCTTAAGTGCCTGGCGCTCGGCTAAAATGCCACTTGCCACTTGGCTTTAAATTTTTAGCAAGTGTCTGGCGTTCGGCTTGTGATGCCAGCTGCCACTTATCTTGCTTAAGTGCCTGGCGCTCGGCTAGAATGCCACTTGCCACTTGGCTTTAAATTTTTAGCAAGTGTCTGGCGTTCGGCTTGTGGTGCCAGCTGCCACTTATCTTACTTAAGTGCCTGGCGCTCGGCTAGAATGCCACTTGCCACTTGGCTTTAAATTTTTAGCAAGTGTCTGGCGTTCGGCTTGTGGTGCCAGCTGCCACTTATCTTGCTTAAGTGCCTGGCGCTCGGCTAGAATGCCACTTGCCACTTGGCTTTAAATTTTTAGCAAGTGTCTGGCGTTCGGCTTGTGGTGCCAGCTGCCACTTATCTTACTTAAGTGCCTGGCGCTCGGCTAGAATGCCACTTGCCACTTGGCTTTAAATTTTTAGCAAGTGTCTGGCGTTCGGCTTGTGGTGCCAGCTGCCACTTATCTTGCTTAAGTGCCTGGCGCTCGGCTAGAATGCCACTTGCCACTTGGCTTTAAATTTTTAGCAAGTGTCTGGCGTTCGGCTTGTGGTGCCAGCTGCCACTTATCTTACTTAAGTGCCTGGCGCTCGGCTAGAATGCCACTTGCCACTTGGCTTTAAATTTTTAGCAAGTGTCTGGCGTTCGGCTTGTGGTACCAGCTGCCACTTATCTTGCTTAAGTGCTTAGCGCTCGGCTAGAATGCCACTTGCCACTTGGCTTTAAATTTTTAGCAAGTGTCTGGCTTTCGGCTTGTGGTGCCAGCTGCCACTTATCTTGCTTAAGTGCTTGGCGCTCGGCTAGAATGCCACTTGCCACTTGGCTTTTATTATATATATATATATATATATATATATTTTTTTTTTTTTAGCAACCCATTGAAGAAGAAAGTTATTTTTGTAAACTTCAGTAATTTGCACATTCATACGTACTTGATTGACAACAAACAACATCCAATTAAAGCCGAAACTTAGCTTTTATTGGTAGTACCTTTTCAGAGACGTGGCGTTCCAGGGCTTGCTGACCAACCTTCCCGCCATGGTTTCCAATGTATATGCTCCCTTGCCTATGACTTCTGCGATTCTGTATGGGCCTTCCCAGGGTGGCATCATTTTTTTGACTATCCCCACCTTTCTTTTCAGAACCAGATCGCCAGGGGCAAAATCCCTGTGTTTCACTCTTTTGTTGTGACTATTCGCCAATACTTGCTGATACGATGCTAACCTTATGGCTGCAGCGTCCCTCCTTTCGTCTATCATATCGAGGTTCAATCTTAACATCTTGTCGTTCTGATCTCGGCTCCATGCTAAGCTTCTGATAGTGGGGACCAAGTGCTCAACCGGTATAACTGCCTCAGTACCATATGCCATTGCAAACGGGCTCTCCCCAGTCGGCCGCCTTGGGGTGGTTCTGTAAGCCCATAGAACGTTCGGGAGCTCATCCAACCACTTCCCTTTATGGTCTTCCAGCTTCTTCTTAATGCAGGCGAAAATGGTTCTGTTTGTGATTTCTGCTTGTCCGTTGGCCTGAGGATGACTTACTGCAGCCAACTTCTGGTTGATTCCATACTCCTCCAGCAGCTCTCTTACTTGCCTGCTGTCGAGGTTTGTGCCATTGTCCATGACTATTGATCTTGGGACGCCGAAACGGCAGATAATATTGTTCCAAATAAATCGTCTCACATGAGTCTGAGTCACGCTAGGATATGGTTCTGCTTCCACCTACTTAATGAAGTAATCCGTGGCCAATAACACATACTTGTTCTGAGCTCTTGCAGTTGGCAGAGGACCGACCACATCCATCCCCCATTGCGCGAAAGGCCATGGCGAGGCCATTACGTGCAATTCCTCAGGTGGTTGGTGGATCAATGGTCCATATCGTTGGCATTTATCGCACCTTCGAGAGAACTCCTCCGCATCTCTTGACATGTTTGGCCAGAAATACCCTTGTGTCATTGCTTTATGCGCTAACGATCTTCCCCCAGAATGATTGCCACACACACCCTCATGAATAGCTCGCAATACCTGCTGCGACTCCGCGGGGGTGACACACTTCAAGTATGGGCCAGAGTAGGACCTTCTGTACAGCTGGTTACGCACGATGGCGTACTTTGCAGCATTCTTTTTAAGTTTCCTAGCTTCATCCCTTTGCATAGGCAAAACGCCATCTCGAATATAAGTAATGATGGGGTCAATCCAACTCGGTTCATACGGTATGACGTTGACTTGCCAAGGGTCAGAGTCCAAGGGTTCTTCGAAAATAGATGGCTGGGTCAATATTCCTACTGGAATCACCCTCGCCAATGTTTCACCGGAACTCGATGCACTACATGCTAACCGGTCCGCATCTGCATTCTGTTCCCTCGGTAACTGTATGAATTCAATCTTTGCAAAGTCCTTGGCTTTATGCAGAATGGCAGAACGATATGCCCCCATCGTGTCATCCTTGGTCGCGTACTCACCATTTACCTGCCGAACAATCAACTGCGAGTCACTATACACAGTCAAGCTTTTGACCTGTAGCTCTCTGGCCAACTTTAACCCATTTAGCAACGCCTCGTATTCCGCTTCATTATTGGTGGCTCGGAACTCAAGTCTGAGTGCTTGACTTAAAGAAGTACCCTCTGGGGTTTGCAGTTTGACCCCAATCCCAGCCCCCATCTGGTTGAGGAGCCATCCACAAAAAGTTTCCAAGAGCCGCATCTAAGGTCTTCTTCCGTATCCACGGAATCACATTCTAGCAGGAAATCGGCTACCGCTTGCCCTTTGACAGCTGTTCTAGGCTCATACGTTATGTCAAATGAACTCAACTCTATGGCCCACTTTGTCATTCTGCCCGAGAGCTCTGGCTTGTGCATAAGCGTTCTGATTGGAAAAGTTGTTAGAACAACTATAGGGTGGGATTCAAAATAATGCCTCAACTTTCTTTTTGCATTTACAAGTGCAAGTATCACCCGTTCGGCCTTTGAGTATCTTTGTTCTGCCTCTGTTATTGTTTTGCTTACATAAAATACCGGGTATTGCCCCCCGTCCTTGCAACGAATCAGAACGGCACTTGTCGCGACACCAGATACTCCAAGATATAGAAATAACTTTTCTTCTGGATCCGGGGCTGACAGGACTGGTGGATTCTGCATATATTCCTTCAAATGAGTCAATGCTTGTCGTTGCTCATCCCCCCAGACCTGCCTTCCATGGCTCCGAATCGTGTCAAAGAACGGCTTGCAGTGATCTGACAATTTTGAAATGAATCGACTTAATGCAGCTATTCGTCCTGTGAGGGCTTGCACCTCTCTGATCGTCTTTGGCTCGGCATTCTTAATCAAAGCCTCTGCTTGTGCGGGGCTAACTTCGATGCCTCTGCGGTTGACCACGTGTCCCAAAAACTGACCGGAACTCACACCAAACGAGCACTTGGTTGGATTGAGCCTCATCCCATATCGCTTCAGTACATCAAATACATCTTGCAGATGCTTCAGATGATCATCCTTCTTCCTACTCTTTACCACCATATCATCAATATAGGCTTCCACAATCTTTCCCATTTGATTCTTAAAAATTTTGCTAACAAGTCTTTGATAAGTTGCTCCCGCATTCTTTAGTCCGAAAGGCATAACTTTGTAGCAGTATGTTCCTCGCTCGGTTACAAAAGAAGTTTTTTCTTCATCTGCGGGGTCCATAGGGATCTGATTATAACCTGAATAAGCGTCCAGAAAGGTTAAACGCTCATACCCGGTGGTGGCATCCACCATTTGATCAATCTTAGGCAGCGGGAAGCTGTCCTTCGAACAGGCTTTGTTCAGATTGGTGAAATCAATGCATACTCGCCATCTCCCATTCTTCTTCTGCACGACAACGACGTTGGACAACCAATCAGGGTAGTGCACTTCTCTGATAAATCCCGCATCAAGCAGCCTATCGACTTCTTCCGCTATGATTTGATTGCGTTCTGGAGCAAATCTTCGCTGCTTCTGTTTCACTGGTTTGAAATTGGGATTGACATTCAGGGAATGACAGGATACGGAGGGATTAATTCCAGGCATGTCTAGGTGACTCCATGCAAATACGTTGGCATTGTGGGACAAGAAATCCACTAGCTCTTGCTGCTCTTCTCTGGTCAGTCTTATACCTACTCTGGTAGTTCGTTCTGGCCTAGACTGATCGATCTGCACATCCAGAAGGGGCTCTTCGGTCAAGTCAACTGACTCCTCCACCCTGTTCTGCTCGGGCGGAGGTTCCTGTAATTGCTATCTGGGGCTTGCCGATCGGACGGACGCCTTCCCTTTCCCAGCATACTTTAGTGTGACGGAATAACACTCTTTGGCTGCAACCTGATCCCCCCGAATGTCTATCACTTTATCTCCATCGGGTCCGAGGCACCTCATGACCTGATACAGAGTTGAGGGTACACCTTGGACTCTGTGAATCCATCCTCTTCCCATCAGGAGATTATACGAGGGGTGAATTTCTACAACCACAAAAGTTTCCATAAGAGCTCGTTCTGCAGCTTGAACTTCTACTTCCACCATCCCGACGGGCTCCACCCTTTTGCCATCGAACCCTAACAGGGGATTTCCAGTGGGCTTGAGCCTCTCTGGTTTAATCTCGAGCCAATCAAATGTGTCCCTCGGTATGACATTCGCACTGCTCCCGGGATCGATCAGAACTCTACGCACCAAGCAGTCCGCCACTGTTAAACTGACTACCAACGGGTCTTCATGGGGGACTTGAACACGCTGCAGGTCTGTCCTGTCGAACTTTATCTGCATCGACGTGATCTGCTGGTGTAGAGTAGTCACACTGCTGACCCTTTTCTTCATCTGCGCCTGCCGTAGGCGCGCTCGGAGTAGCTCATCTGACTCTTCGCTAGGCTCGGGTCGACCGTGGATAGCATTGATTATACGAACTGGTTGTGAATTGTGGGAGCTTTGTTTGTAACTCCTTTTTATTTGTTCCGCCGGTCGATTCTGCTCTATCGCCGAGCCTTGAACATAACTCGCGAACTCCCCTCTAGCTATCAACATCTCTACTTGCCTTCTCAAATTCCTGCACTCGTTAGTCTGATGACCGAAATCGGAATGGAAAGCACAATGTTTAGTCTGATCCCTCTGTTCGAGGGGTTGCCTAATTGGCAGTGGTGGATGAAACTTATCTTTGTTCTCCTGATATAGCCTCGCCAGAGTGACCTTCAGCGGAGTAATCAGCTCTTCCTCCCTGGACCTCTTTTCTGCCTTCCAGGAGGTCTGACGCTGCGGCTGAGTTTGCTTCTGCCTGATCTTTGCCTTGTACTTCTCCTCGGTCGACACGAGCGACGCTGTCTGAGCATTGGCTGCCTCCTCTTCTTCTAGGCGCACGAAGCCGTCGGCTCTTTCATTAAGTTCATCCATAGTCGTCGGCGTGTTCACTACCAGACTGGTATGGAACGGAGTGCCTCGTTTCATTGCCAACTTGAAGGCTTGAACCGCTGTAGAAGGGTGGCATTCGATCACCATACTCTTAGTGAGATTAAACCTGGTGAGAAAAGCCTGGAGACGTTCATCTTTATGCTGTCTCATTGTGAATAGGCTTGAGATGTCCTTTGGCGGGCGCTTGTTCCCATAGTACTGACTTATGAACCGATCACACAGATCTCGGAAGCTACCAATGGAACTCTTAGGCAAGTTCTTGAACCAGCTGAGCGTCGGTCCAGCTAGGCTTGTAGGGAAACATTTGCACATTAAAGCATCGTTTTCCGTATTTAGGGCCATCTTCAACTGGATATAGTACACATGATCGATCGGATCGGTTGTTCCGTCAAACAGAATAAACACTGGCATAGCGAACTTCCTTGGATGAGGGGCATTCAGGATCTCGTCAGTGAATGGTGAATCAACCGTTCGAGCTGCGGATTGGAGAGCTTCATTCTCTCTTTGGCGCCCAGTGGTAGCTCTGTGGGCTACGGTTCTGCTCTCCGAACCGCGATGAGTGATTGTAGCTATGGAAGGCCGGTAAGACGAATCGAACGACCGTTCCTCTATGAGCTCTCTTTGCCAAGGCGACGCAACTCGGCGACGATCAACCTCTGTCACCTCCTTTCGGTTGAACCTTTCCTGATGTGGATCTAAGGTCATGGCTTCATTCTGTCTGATCTGCTCATGTCGCAGATCAACGTGAGTCGATCCTTCGTGATCCTCAACTCGACGAACATTTGGCGGCAAATTGTCCATCATCCTTTCATCACGGTGATGAGCTGACTGATTGTTCTCGCCCTGCTCGCCCTGATGCGCGATATTAGATTGAACACCTCCTTCACCGACCGGAAGTGGATGCGAAACCGCAGGTATTTGCTGATGTTGCATTCCAGCTTTCAATTCTGCATTCTCTTTTTTGAGAGCTTCGATCAAGTTCATCAACTCCTCAAGCTTCATTTGCTGGATAGCCTCCATCGGATTGGAGCTTTCACCTATCATTATTCCTGAACGGAGTAAAGGCATTAATCTCAGATTCGCGAGTAGATCTGAGCTTCGTGAGTGCGAATTTTTCAGATCTAGTTTCGAATTCTTCGAATTATGCTTACGGTTGACGAGATCTGAATTGTCCGAATTCTAAATTTGTCAGATCCTACCACAATCGAGCAACTCGTTGTTGCGTTGTTCCGAAGCCACTTCCGCCAAAGCAGCAGGAACTAAGATTCTTCCAGAGTAGGTCACAATCGTTCAGATCTGGATTCAACTCCCAAAGGTTGAGTTTCATTTTCACGAATTGGTCTGAATCCACACGATATTGATCAGTTGATCAATCAATCTTCAACGTTTCCCACAGACGGCGCCAATTGAAGATGCAAGAAATTCATACTCTCTTTCTCTCTCTAGAATTCTTACATTTCAACAAAAAGATCTCCCCTCTTCTTTCCATTCCTTCTCCTATTTATAGATTTTTATAAATATTGACGGATTGCTGGATCTGGGCCTGTTCCTCCATAAGTCCTGGTCACCTTTGATGGGCTTATTCGCGTTCGGCCCATATGGCAGTGTCTTTTTATGGGCCGACCCAGCTATACGGACCGGATGTCGTGTTTGCAAGTCATATCCGGCCCATGTCATCCTGGGCCTCCTCAACTATTCACTCCATTAGATTTTTGACTTGATATTCTTGATGTGCATGCCATATACTTTCACATATATTAAATCTAGAATATTTGATTAGGTTTTGAAACCTTTCATTTATTATTTTTCTTGTATTAAGGTTTAATACTCATGGCTGTATCTTGCATAGAATTCACTTGTATCATGTTTTAAAACAAGTCTTGACATGTTGTATAACATATACTAAATTGAGGTCATTTGAATGAATTTCAAAATCTAGAGATTTTAATTAAAAGAATTAATTAAAATCCATTCAATGGTTCTATGTACTTGATTAAGTTTCTAATTTTGTGTTCATGATTTCCTTGACAAGTTCCTTCATGTGTATCAACTTGAGAATAATCGGATAAGTTTTGAAACTTATATTTAATTATTTTCTTTGTATGGAACTTAATTCACATGGTTGTATCTTGTATGAAATGAACTTGTAACTTGATTTTGAACTTGTCCTTGACATGATCCTTGACATGCCTTGTTCGTAGTATATTTGGACTTGTCTTCTAATTTTGATAATTTAATCCCTTAAGTAGGTTAAATTCCCTTTTATGCTTCCATCGATTTTAATCATGACCCCTTGTATCTTGGTTTCATTAATGTACTTAATGAACTTACATAATTGACTTGGAATGGTCTAATTATCCATACGTTGCTTAGTAAGTAATTAAACCATGTATCGTATACTTGTGGTATATTTACTTCAATGGATTCCATGTGCTATATATATCTTGGTTGTAGTCTATATAGATGCATACCATGATTTCTTGACATTTCACATGCGATGGTAGTTAATGAACTTAGGGCATGACTTGTGTGTTCCAAAATCTTAGTTGTGCATGGAATGTGGTTTAATGCATTACTTGTATCTTGATACACTCTTGGTTGCACAACTTGTTGATTTTGGGACTTGGGATATCAATCAAGAATTGACATGGCTAGGACTTGGTTCTAGTATGGGGGATTGTCCCTCTACAACTATAATGTGCACTAGGGGAAAGGTACCCATGGGTTAGTAGCCCTAAAGTGATCTCAAGAGTACGGTTTTAATCCGGGAGATGTCCAAGTTTCATATTGATTGATTTCACTCTTTAAATTTCAAGTTGCTATTCCTTGAAGATTTAAAACTTGTCGTGTTATGTGAAATGCTCCAATCTTGTTAATTGCATAGATATTGTGCCTTGTCCTTGACTTCGTGTATTTTTCCTATCGTGTTAATTGGAATGCTCCAATCATGTTAACTACATTTGATAATGTAATACTTGTTAGTTTGTATCCAAGTATACTTCTTGTTATGTTAATTGGTATGTTCTAATTATGTTAAACTACATTGATAATGTAATTCTTGTAATTCATATCCAAGTATCCTTCTCGTCCTGTGAATTGAATTATTCCAATCATGTTAATTGCATTGATAATGCGATCCTTGTATTCTAGTATCCTTCTGTCGTGTTGTATGGATTATTCCAAACCTTACTTAATTGTATTGATAATGCAATTCATGTTAATCTATGTTTAAGTATCCTTCTTGTCGTGTTCTTTGGATTATCCCAACCATGATTCGTTTCATATATGTATATATATCATGATTCTTGTTAATTACACTCTAAGGTAGCTTAAGATGATCCCTGAGTCTAACTTTGACGTAGACGCTAGGTGGCATGATCCCTTTTGAACTGTTTCATGTTAATCTAAAAATCTGAAAGAAATCGAGTCGATGCATGCTCATTCTCTACGAGTAAACTCGTTTACTCACCTCAAAGTTACTAGGGGATTTGTTTAGGTACAGGATTCAAGACTTGGAGATTTACTCTTGCCTTGGGTGGTTTGGAGATTTGAAGTTTCCTTTAAAACATTCTTGTTCACATGCAAGTGTTAGCATGTTTGTGTTTTACCTTTAAAGTTATAATACTTAGTTAGGTTCAATATGCCATTTTTTCCTTATGACATGTAAAGTATACTTAGATACACTATTTGTGACATATTTGATATGTATGACATGAGGCCAAGGGTTACAAACTTCAAGGTTCAAGTGTATGTATTTAAATTTTAAGTTTTGCATTTGAAATGTATTTTTATCAACTTTAGAGGTTTGGCATGTCAAATCTTGTAAATGAAGTGTAATGAGGCCGTTGGCCATTGTAACATGTTTAAAATGTCATATTACACTTGCGTGTATATTCACATCATCACACAATAGCATATTATTAAATTTGATCATGCTATGGGGATTTTAAATAAGATTTAGGGACTTTTCTTCATTTTTGTGCATAACAGGTTCATATGCACTTTTTTGAGCCATTTCGGTCGACTGAAATGCCAGTTCGGTAGACCGATTCCCTTTTGGTTTCATTTGAACAGTAAAATCACGAATTCCAATAGCCATTTTTGATGTTTTGGCCCAGTTCGGTCTACCAGTGGCTTGGTTCGGTCGACCGATGCTCTTGTAGTTGATGAGCGTTGAAAAGTGCGCTTTTAAACCCCTTAAGCTTGAGTGTTCTAGGACCTTTATTTATCTTATTTTCCCGTTTTTGTACTTATTTGTGTTTTTGTCTATTTCAGGTCAATAATGTTAAAATGGGCTAAAAATGGTTTCTTAAGGTCTTTTTGGAGTCAAACTAAGTCTTAGTGAGGATCCAAAGCGAAAGGAAGCTGATTTGGAGCAAAAGGAGGCTAATGCTGAAAAACTGCCAAGTTGGATCGATCCAACTTTTTCTAAGATCGATTGCTTTTTCTGAGATCGATCGAAGTTGGATCGATCGAAAATAAAAGTTGGATCGATCGAACTTTTCTCTGATCGATCGAAGAAAAAGTCTGATCGATTGAACTTTTGTTGGCAACGAGCTGTCTTATTCCCGCGCACGCCCAAAACTCCCACCTACCACATAATACGGGATTGGATATTTTTGGAGCTATATTCCTGACTTAGTGACTAAGAAAAGGACCTTCTATATAAAGGGACGTGACCCATTTTGTAAAGAGGCTTTTTATCTTTTTATTTTTACATTGTGATTTATATTTCTCTCTCCAGAAAGTTAGAGATTAGGGCTAGAAGAAAAGAGGGAAGTGGAGGTACATCTCAAGACCCATCTCTAGATCCACTCTCTCTCCATCTCTAGAGCTTCAAAAAAGAAGAAGAAGAAGAGGAAGAAGAAGATGGAGCCATGTTTGGAGCTTACCCTTGAGGGTTCCATGACCACATCTACCTCCTCCATGATTGGCTAGATCTACACTTAGGGCTTGGATAAGCCCTAAGTCTTGTGTAATCTAAACCCTTGTATTTCTATTTTTGGGGATTTATATATATTGTTGTGATTAGTGTTCTAGCCTTGTGAATTTAATAAATCTTGGTATATTTATATGATTTCTATAGTTTAATTCTTCCTATTAATTCTCTAGTTTATTTACATGTCTATGTGTGATTAAATTGGGAATTATTTCTTACATGATTCATATGGATTAACTCTTTCTATTGATTCTCTATTTGATTACATATTGTCTTATATGTGATTATTTGGGAATTAATCTCTACACTAGATCTTCTATATTGGTTGCATGTCTATGGGTGATTAATTAAAGATTTGGTGATGGCTGAACATAGGTTTTCATTGGATGGGTTTGTCAATTAATTTGATGGATTATTCTTATGCTTGATGGGTAGGTAGGTGGACAATCTATACTTGATTTGATATTCCATGGCTTATTATTGCAAATTCCATGATTCTCTAGATTGATGTGTGCTACAATTGTGACTAGTTTGGTGGGTCATGCTTAGATTTGATGGGTTGTTCTACACTTAGTTTATTTGTTGGTTAGGTAGACAATTCATGCATGAATTTGTTGGTCCATGCTTAATATTGCAATTGGTAGTCGCATTTTGTTCATAACAATGTATTCCCCATTAATGGAAAGTAAGTGGTTAATTACATGAGCTCAGTGGTGATTCCAACACTCTAAGACTTCTCTTCATATCTCTTAAATCCCTATCTCTTACTAGTTTACTTTTCTTGCATTTTAATTTCATTGTATCTTAGTTTAAGCAACCAATCTCTCTCATTTGCAATCTTTTGATACGCTAGAGTCGAAGTTAAATTCCAACACGTATAATCCCTTGGGACGATCCCTACTCACTCTTGCTACGTTAGTTATAGTGGTGGTAGTGGTTTATAAATTTAAACTTAACCAAAAAGGTTTTTCTTGAACCACACATTCACTATATTATTTTGGCGTTCACAAGCGGCCTCGTCAATAGTTTTAGTTGCACAGTAAAAAGTCCAATTCCAGTAGTCTTTTTTCATTTTGAGCCATAAACCGGTCGACCGGTTTATCACTTCGGTCGACCGAAATGAAGGCTCAATTCTTCTTCTTTTCTTGGCTCATTTCAGCAGACCAAAATGGAATTGCCTTGTGGGTTTTGTTTGGTTTGTTGCCTAGACTAGTTAACTTAGTTTCATTCATTCCCACTTGACCTTGTTGACCTTGTTCAAGCCATTTAATGGTGTACGTGGTCTAGTTTGAACTAGATCTTGTTTCTTGGGTGTCATTGGTGCCATAGGGTACCGTTTGACCTTTTTATTCTAGTTTTCACTTCCGGTTATCTCCTTGAGTTCCATGAATTCATGGAAGGTCACATTGGCGTCTAAGAGATAATCTATATCTCTTAAGGCTTTGGTTTATCTTTTGCTTCCGTATTTGCTTACTTTGGGTTCCGTGATCTCATGGAAGGTCATCTTAGGGTCTTAAAGGTGTGTTATGCCTTGGGAGACCATCGTCTTGTTTCTTGCTTCCGCATCTGGATCCGTTAACGGGTCAATCTTCGGTTCATCACTAACCCACCGGGTTGAATAAAACTCGGGTCACTACACTTTATGAGTATCGGATAGGCTTTCATAGAAATATTGAACCACTTGCCATTTTGGAATGCCATGGTGTGGACATTTCCTTAGCAAGTCATTCAATCTTTCCCAAGCCTCATGCAAAAGTTTTCCCTTCCCGTGAGAAAATTCTCTAATGGCGGTTCTCATTGAATTGATCAAACTTACGGGGTAAATTTTTTAAAAAAAAATCATTTTACATTTGTATCCAAGAAGTTATTGAATTTGCCCCCAAATTGTTGAACCAATATTTTGCCTTATTTTTAAGAGTAAAGGGGAAGAGGAGTAACCTAAGGACTTCTTCCGAAGCATTCATATATTTCAAGGTGGAGCATATTTCAAGAAATTAATCAAGATATTTATATGGTTCCTTATCATCTAAGTCATAGAAAAGTGGACACATTTGAATAGTCTTGGGCATAATTTCAAATTGATCAGCCCCAAAATTAGGGAACATGATACAATTTGGTGCATGCTACTCATGAAAATTGTAATGATCACGAAGGATCATTGGAGGAATTGGAACTTGAACTCCGGGAGGAAATTAGTCGAAAGGAAGATGTTCCATAAAATTCGGGTCTAAGTAACCAAGATTACCCTCTAGATTTTCCGTTAGAGTGGCTAAGATGAAGGATGGGGAAAGAACCGCACAAAACTTCAAGCAACACAACAACAAAAACAAAAGCAAGCACTCCTCCTTTACAACAAGTCAATCAACAAACCTTCACAACATTGATCCTATACTCCCATGCTTTCAACAATATGCAAGAAAATAAATTGTCTCCTCGCGGACCAATGATTTATCTAAGAAAATAAAACTTGCCACCACGCGGGCCGACGATTTAACTAAGTAAGAGAATTAGAAAAGTTCACAAAGGGTTCTTAAGTAACTTCAAATTATTTTCAATTTTTGCCTTGCCTTGCTTTGCAAATTTTTTATTTTTAGCTTTTGTTTTTTATGCTTTTGGTTTTGCTTAGCTTAGCTTGCTTCTCTGCTTTGAAATTCCCTTTGCTTCACTTCCCTTGGCTCAATGTACCTAGCCAATCAAGAATAAACACAATAAGTAAACAAAGTAAAACAAAATAAAGACAAGATCAAATGAGTACTAATTCCTAATTAATTCCAAAATACGGCGTTACCAATCCCCGTCAACGATGTCAAAACTTGGTGGGTTGTCGTAGGGTGCACTACATTACAATGTGATATGGTGTGAAATGTGGCCAAGTTTGAATTTATAGAATGCCACTACCATTACTAACTATTAATGTAGCTAGAGTAAGTAGGGATCGTCCCAAGGGAAATGAACGGTATTTTCGAATCAATATTGGATTAGTAGGTTGAATGATCAAAGAAAGTTTGATTTGATTAATTAAACTAATGGTTCAAGTAAAGTAATGTAATTAAATGACAATCTAGAATTTAGAGAAAGTAATATGAGAGAAAGGTTATGGAGCTTAGAGTTCACCTCTAAGCTTCACTTCACAAAACACTAGTAATTGTAAATTAATGGAGAAATTCAAGTTATAAAGTGTGTGTGTGTGACACCAATTGAAAATAAGGCATAATGGATAGCAAATAAGCATAGATTGTCTAGTCAATCTAGTGAATAGCATAATCTATCAAATGAGACCAATAACCATTCAATTAAACCACAATTAGTGCACACACAATAATATAAAGAAATGCACTTCTTGCATTCATAAGTATGGAACATCAAACAACAAGAATAGATTGTCTACCTATCTATGAAATTAGAGCAATTATACTACAACTAAACTAGTGACATGAAAATTAAGCTAATTAAACTAAGGATGTGGCACAATCCATCAAGAAATAAGTATGAACCATCAAATAAACTACAAGAGTAATCAATTAAGCACCATGCCTTGATCATCACTAGATTAACAACATCAACACACATAGACATGCACTAATTTCATTAAATCTAGAGAAAAATACATGAACATTCATTCTAGCATACATAGACATATAGATAGAATTAAATGATCAATTGAAAGCATTAATCCGTACAAATCATGCAAAATCATAAGATCTATATTTATTTATGGTCAAAATATCAATTACAACTAAAATCCCCAAAAATACACAAAAGTTAGGTTTAGGAAGCAAGCTTAAGGGCTATCTCTAGCCCCAAGAGAAGGATTTAGCCACTCATTGTAGTGGTCATGGAAACCTTAAGGGCTAGTTTGGAGGTTGACATCATCATCTTCATCCTTACTTTCTTCCCAAAACTCTAGTTCTAGAGAGAGAAACTATTTCTATAATTAGTAAGAAAAACTTTAGATGATACTTTTTACAATATTGTTCAATTTATCTATTACAAGCCTCTTTGAGTAGGCACTAAGTCAGAAATACAGCCTATGATTGGAGGAGATTTGTAGCTACCAAAGTTAGGTAGAGTCCGGCGCGCTCGGGAATTAGACAACACACTGCCAGCAGTAAGTTCGATCGATCGAAGATTTTTGATCAATTAAACACTTAACTTCGATCAATCGAAGCTTATGTGCCATCAAAAATATCTTCTTGGCCTTATCCAAAATGCTGAGCTGGCACCGCCTCATTTCGATCGATTGTAGCCAACTTCGATTGATCGGGACTTCCTTCGATCGATCGAAGTTCCTCTGGTGTAATTTTTTTTGACTTCTTTCCGGATTTGCTCCTTAGCTCCAAAATTGAGCTAAATGGCTCTTTTTAGCTTGTTTGAACTTTATTGACTTGAAATAGGCAAAAACACAAATAAATACCAAGGTATGAAAGTAAGATAAATGAATGGACTAAAATACCCTAACTTAGGTGCTAAAATGCATCACATTTGAGCACTTATCACAGACCTAGTTCGGTGAGTTTACCCAACACCGGAGTACATAAGTCCTATGAAAGTACCATACACAGCAACATCGGAGGTGATGGCGATGACCAATTTTATAGAACTTTATTTAGAGGAAAAAGAATGGAGACAACCATAGCACATCAGATTTTAACACATCAATCGTGTTCTGATTACAAACATAGCACAGTAAAACTCAGCCTCAAACTCCATCACACATGCCGCTAAAATCTTGCATGTATATCTAACGCGCCTTCAAGCGTCTTCTCCGTTGAGCTCAAATACTGTACTATCGTCAAACGTTTTCTCCGGTGAGCTCAAGTAATAGTTTCCGTTAGCATTTCTGATTCGTGATTCTTCAGTGAGCATATCTGATTCGACGTCTTTTTCGGTGAGCATCTCTAATTCATGATTCCCTTCTCCGTACTCCATCAGTAGATGTAGATCGGTGGTGTAACGACCCTAATCTGGGGGTTCGCATCGCTAATTGGGTCCTGACCCGCCCCGAGAACACCCAAGGGTAAAATGGCCATTTTGACCAAAACTGTGTACTGGAGGTCATAATAAAGTCATAATGGTCATTACTATTCAAATTGATTCATTTACGGATAAAAGAATCAACTCCGTCCTCAAATTGGTCCACTTAGTGTTATAAGGGTAATTTAGTCTTTTTGGACCATGCAACGCATTGGGGACCTTACAACTGTCATCTAGGTCATATCTAGTCACTTAGATTCATTTGTAAATAAAAGAAAACAATTTGGTTTGAGGTCACCCGTTTTAGGGCTAAAAAGGGTAAAACTGTCATTCATAGCCATTCTGCTCCCATTTTGGCGGGGCCATAGTGATCTAAGCCTCCTAAATAACCTGTGGGACCTGTACGTTGAAGCTCGGGGCTAGCAAAAAACCTTTAAAAAAATAGTACCTAAATTGTAATACGGAGCGGTCCCATGGACGTCCTCGGAGCATTCGGTGAACACCCCGAGGGCGCTCGGGGTGTGTCTTGAGCACCCCAATGCATGCGCCAAGCACTCGAAGAAGCCCAGAAATGTGCTTTTTGCCCCATTTTTGACTTCGCTCTCATCCCTGAGCTATATTTTGGTCTTCTAGACCATAACAGCCCTGTCCCAACTCACGAGCTTGAATGAATAACGAATCATCATATGTACAAATCGAATTACACATTCTACAAAGTAAGCCTTCAGCATAATGTACCTTACTTAGACTATTTCAATAGTCTTCTCAACAATATGGAATGACCAAGTTGCCCCTGAAAATCAATATTCTGCACTGTGCGTGTTAGAATCACTTGAAACACAATGTAGTGAACCTATGATAGTCTTTTTGACATTTAAAGAGCAAACCCTAATTCAAAGGTGGGACCAACATATCGATTATATTTAAATTATGTAATGCGTTTCACAAGTACACCAAAAACTCAATGTTCAAGTAACTCATGCCCTATAGTCCCCAATGCTAAATCAATGCATGAATTTCATTATAATGACATAACCATGCATTCGTAAATGTCAAAGTAAGCATAGACTTAATTATGCTAGCATTTTATCCATAATGATATACTAGTAACCTAATTGATTTCAAAATCATGTTCTTAAATAAATATTCAAAAGTCCATACACTTAATCCACAAAATGAATATACCTCACATACTAAATCTTACACAAGAAGGATATGTAATGGCATACATGCAAGTGTCATCGGAAATCAATTTAATCAATTAAAACACGTCAATGAGTAATTATATCACAAATCTAATATATGTCATGCTTTTGGACATTAACTCAAAACTAGGTTATGAACAAATATGAATAAAAAATACTCACAACTCATACAATACATGCACAACACACACTATACCCTGAAACACAAAGATATTACTAGGTTATAGATATACTACACCCTCTACTTCACTCTAGGATAGCAAGCCTAGAAATCCTGAAATGAAGAATGCTTTAAATCTAAAAACAAAATGGAAAGTTTTGTTTTAAATGGAGTCCCCGACCTTTCTTCTTTCTATGGTGTACTCAAAATCCATAAGGAAATGGATGATAAGGGATAAATAATGATGAAGATGGAGGAGAGAGAGGATGGGTGGCCAAAAATGAGGGAAGAAATGAGATGATAAGGTCATCTTCTCTCTATTCACATGCATAAATATCTCATCTTTAGTCACTTTGCCAGTGTGACCCCACCAAAAACCAAAAATGACACTAATGGCCCCAAAAGTAAAATACATACGTACATGTGTATGGAATGCCCCAAAAATGTTATGAATGAGGAAGTATACCCTAATGGAATAAATGAAGTGTCAGAAACTATTTTCGAGCACTTAACCCGTCCTGGGCCCATGCGACTTGGAAAATGATAATGAAATAAAATAAGTATGAAAAGAAAGATAAAAAGAGTACGATCCTTATAGGTATGGTCATTTCTTTCCTTCCATAGATAGTAAATGCATGCTGCAAAACAGAGCTTATATATGAGCAAAGTGAATGATTTAAAATTCTCTTTCCGCACACTAGAGATCCACATTGGAATGTTGGATAACACAGAGACACCACAAAAAACACCACATTTTTCCTGGAAATTCTCCCACACAGTTCTAGCATACTGTCATTCAAAAAACAAGTGAATCTGGGATTCATTATGAAATGAACACAGAACACACCTAGGAGATATGTTAGAATTACTGCCCTGTTCTGTTAAGGGTTTTGAGTCTTTCATTTAGAGCCAACCATGTAATGAAGGAATGTCTAGGCATAAAATTGGAAAACCAAATAATTGAAACCCATGGAGACAGAGGTCCTGGATCAATAAGAGCATAATATGTGTGTTTAAGACTAAAATTTCCTGATATAGAGAGAGTCCAAGAAACCTTGTTACTAAACTCACTGTGAACCTGAGGAAGATGATCCACATTGTCAGTAGAGGGTACTAAAGCTCTAAAAGAAGGATGGATCCTCCACTGACTATGTTTAATGAGGCTACCCACCTTGCCATTCTCACCCCATTTAGAACGTATAATAATTTTATGCTCAATTCTCTGATCCAATGGTCCCATAGGAAGCCAATAGTCATGCCAAATTGAAGTATCCTTTCAATTGCCTTTAGTATGGTTGATAAAAGGCCTAGCAAGGCCATGCATCTTTAGAATCATTTTCTAATTCTAAGAACTCAACTGAGAAGGTTTAGTGCACCAAAATTCCCACCCTTTATGATGTTTAAATGAACCCGATCATACCAAAAAGAATGACCATTATCCTGCATCAAATTCCAAATGTGATTAAGGATAGAAATCCTATTGAGACTTACCAAATCCTCTAAACTCTTTAGGTTTATACACTGTTTTCCAGTTAACTTTAGCACCCGAGGCCTTAAGTTCAACCCTAGTTTATAAGAAGCTTTTAAAGAATGACCGTTAGATGAGAATTGTTGTTACCTGCTACATCTGATGAGCACCGAAAAGTGCGCATTTAAACCCGTTAAGCTTAAGCATTCTAGTACCTTTATCTATCTTACTTTGCCGTTTTAGACTTATTACGTGTTATTTATATTTTCAGGCACTAATCCCAAAATTGAGCTAACTCAGCCAAATAAGAGCTTAATTGAAGCAATCCTGAGATAAACCAAATGAGGGAGCAAAGTGGAGAAAGAAATGAGCAAAAAGGAATCAAAGTTGTGCAGCTGAAAAGTTCAATCGATCCAACTTAGAGTTCGATCGATCGAACATCTATGATCGATCACAGTACTTCTTGATAGATCCAACCTTGGCCTTTGCTGAAATTCCAAGTTCGATCGATCCAACATCACCTTCGATCGATCGAACCCTATTTTGTCCTATTCAAATGATTGATCTTATCCACAGCTGTACGCCTACCAACCACTTTTGTCCTTTTTCCCATAAATATCTTCGAAATATCTCAGCCTTGTCCTTATCCGGAGGAGTCAGACCACTTCGATCGATCCAAGATGCAGTTCGATCGATCGAACCCATCTTCGATCGATCCAAGTTAAGGTTCGATCGATCGAACTTCCTCTAGCGAGAAAAAGTTAAAGTCCAGCTCATTTATTCCATCCTTCACCGAATCATTGGAGAATATGCCTTGCACGACCACAGCTCATCATAGGGTGTATTTGACCTACCTATATAAGGAATATGATACACTTTTTGGATAATCTCTCTAGAGTCTCTTGTCACACATTGAGAATCATCTTGGAGGCTCTTCTTGGAGAGGAGGAAGGAGGGAAGCTAGAGCACCATTGGAGGAGATCTTCACCAACAAGGAGCAGCCATGGAGTTAGCCCTTGAGGGTTGGATCATCACTACCATGAGTGGCTAGACATCCTCTTGGGGCTAGAGTTAGCCCCAAGCATGCTTTCTATACTCTAATCTTGTGTATTATTGAGGGATTAGTGTTGTATGATACATCTTAATATTCATGTATATATAAATCTTGATTATTTCATGGTTTGTATGGTTTAATGCTTCCAATTGACTATTATATTCTATCCATATGTCTATGTATGCTAGAGTAGGATATTCATGTGCTTATCTTTAGATTTAGTGTTTTTGATGCATGTCTATGTGTATTGATGCTATAGATCTAGAGATTATCAAGATGATATGCTTAATGAATGCTATTTTGGTTCATTTGATGGTTTATGCCTATTCTTGATGGTTTGTGCCTCTCCCCTAGTCTAGATAGCTTTATTTTCATGTTAGTAGTATAGATTTAGTGTAGTGGTAGTGTAATGTTAGATGGGAGGACAATCTACTCTTGATGTTTGATGTTCCATACTTGTGAGTCCAAATGGCATATTCCTCTAATATTGTGTTGTATGTGGATTGTGAGCTTAATGAAGGATTAATGTCTAGTTATGATATGTTGTATCTTTCACATGTGTTTAGACAATTTATTCCTCTCCCAATAGATATTTTGTACCTCTCAAATGATGTTTAGATAATGCATGTTTAACTAAGTCATCCTTATGGATTGCTTGGACTATGAGCTTAATGAAAGGTTCAATGACTTGATTTGATATTTTGTTCTCTTCACATGATGTCTAGACAATATATTCCTCTACCAATAGATGTATTGTGGCCTCACACATGTTGATTGAGACAATTTGCACTTGTTGAGTCACCCTTACCAATTGAATGTCTTTTACACACACAACATTGTTGCAACACATTCATTTCCCTCATTAGTCACTTGATTATGGTTTGGAATAGTATTGTTTGGTGGTGATCTCTACACCCCAAGACCTTTCCTTCTTACTTACTCTTTATCTTATTGCATTTTAATTAATTCTTTTCTAGAAGTATTCAACCAACCCAACTCTCTTTTGCAATCATTTGGTACGCTAGAGTCGAAGTTGAAATTCCAACACGTATAATCCCTTGGGACGATCCCTACTCACTCTTGCTACGTTAGTAGTGGTGTTGGTAGTGGTTTTTATAAATTTAAATTTGACATAAAAGGCTTTTCTTGAACCACACATTCACCACATTTAGTTTGGCGTAATGGAACGGCCGTCGTCAAGATTTTGGCGCCGTTGCCGGGGATTAACGGTTTTGTTGGAATTAAACTAGACAATAGTGTTCATTAGATTGCTTCTATTTTTATTTTATTTTCCATTGTATATTCTTTTCTCTTGATTCTCATTACTATTTGTTCAATTAGGTACTTGACTACAAGGAAGGCAAACTTTGGAACTTGAAGCACTAATTGGAGGTTAAAGCTAATATTAATATTTGGAGTTGAAGTGCTAAAGGACCATTGTGAGCAATTCTTGGCACTCTTGTATTTTAATTGTTTCACTTCTTTGTATGCTTGTGATAACCCTTGTTGAGGCTCATTTTATTGCTGAATTTTTGTCCAATCATAGGCCCTTGTTGAGGCCAATTTTTTCTTGCATTTGGGTTTTAATTGTGAATGGAGGAATTGTTTGATCCAAGTTTGGGGGGGAATTACATCCCTTCACCTTATGCTCCTCCATCACATTTTAATCCTTATGAGATTGAGTCCAATTCATTTCATGCATCATCTTATTATGGACTTGATCACTCATTTAATCCTTCTTATGACTATTACCCTCCCCCACCATTTTATGATGAATCAATTCCACCACCTTCTAAGTACTCACCCGAATTTAAAGAAAAAGTGTTAGCTTTACTTGATGTGCATATTTCACACACTTCACTTATCAATTCTCATTCTCAAACTTTAGCCAACTTAGAAGCTCAAGTTGAGCAAATTACAAATACTCTTTCTCATCAAGAGGAGGAGGAAGAGGCAAATGAAAAAATGGCAAGAACTTCAATGTATATAGATGAGGATGATGAGAGTGAGGAGAATGAAATAAGTGAGCTAATGCCTAACACTCTATCTTGTATAGAGGAGGAAGTGGCAAGTGAGTTAGTGGCTAATCCAATAGAACATAACATGATTAATAAGGACTTTCCTTGTTTTGATTATGATTTTATCTCGGACATGGCTACTCTAGAGAGTGAGGAGATGTTGACCACACTTGAGGTAGGAGAGAAGGAGGAGGAACTTGTTGAAGAGGGCATTCCTTCTATTATCTCTAATGACCCTCTTGAGGAGTGTCTTTTGGAAATGTATAAAAATTGTGGTTTTGATTTTAAAAGCTCTAAAAATGAAATAAACTCTCTAATGGACTCCTTAGCTAACTTGGAAGGTGAGGAAATGGTAATTTATGAGGAGGAGAAGAGGGATGAAGAGAGGGTGTTTCTTATTAATCCAAATGAGTCTTTGAAAGATAATGTCTCACCAATTATCAATATGGATGATCATTTGAATGTGTTTCAAGAACACAACAAAGAGGCAACCCTAACCATGATTGATTTTGTTTTCAAGACCGTGGATGAAAGGAACAATATCATCTCTTTTATTTTTTTTCAAGTCATTCTTTTGGAGGATGATTTTATTGTCATAAGTGGGACATTAAATGAGAAAAGTGAAAAGAGGGTCAATAAGGATGTTTCATATCCAGTTTTTGATTCATTTGATTAGTGAGTTGACCTAACGTCTTGCTAGAGACGTTAAACACTAGTATTCGTAGAGTTTCACAACTCTATTCCTCCCTCATTTCTTTTTATTTTTCATTCTTGTATACATTCTTCCATCTATTTTTGAAATTTTCATTCTTGTTACCATCATTGGGGCTTAGCATATGATTTTCTGCACTTTCAGTTCAAAATTAGGCATTTGGTGCCAGTTCGATCGATCACAAGAGCACCTTCGATCGATCGAATTGTTCTTCGATTGATCCAACTATGGATTCGATCGATCGAACTCCACTAGAGTCCCAACACTTAGAAAAAAATTTGGACCTGCATCCAAATTCCAAAATGCATGCTCTCGGGATCTCCAAATTTACAAGTTCAATCGATCGTAAACTATTTCGATCGATCGAACTACCTTTCGATCGATCCAACATGTGGTTCAATCGATCATGAGTCCCAACACTTAGAAAAATTTTCAAGCCTCATCCATTTTTCAAAAATGCATGCTCTAAGGATCTCCAAAATTTTACATGTTCGATCGATCGAATTTCATCTCGGATCGATCACAGCTATGTTCGATCGATCGAACTTCATCTTCGATCGATCACAGCTTTGACCCTTTGACCCTTTGACTTTTTGACTTTTTCCTATTTCTATTTTTATTTTATTTTTTATTTTATTTTATTTTATTTAGTTACTTCTATCTTGGTATTAAAAATAAAAAATATATATATAATAAAAAATAATAATAATATTTCTTTTATTTTATTTTATTTCCTTTTATCTTATTTCCAAAAATCCAAAAATATTTTGTTTAACTTTAATTTTTAATTCTTCTAACTTATCAAAAAAAAAAAAAATGAAAAACAAAAAGTAAGAAAATTTTGTATATACTTGCATTGTACATATTCTTTCCATTTTTTTTGCATTGTACATGTTCCTTTTCATTTCTTGCGTTGCACATATTGTTTTTCATTTCTTACGTTGAACATATTCTTTTATTACATTTTGCCTTATTTAATTTTCTTTTTATATTTTGTTCATGCATTTTATTCTTTGTTTTTCTTGCATTTTGTATATACTTGCTTTCATTAAATAAAAAATATAAAAAGATTCATCATTGTGCCCTTATGTGTAGTCATGCATACTGTATGCTTTAGTTAGGGCTTGATCTTATATCTCTCTTGCATCATGTGTTACATTGCCTTAGAATGCTTGATTTGATTATTCTTATCCCATTTGATAGTTGATGTGAGTTTGCTAGCGTGGTTATTCAAGTAGGTTGTTAAATCCAAGTTTGGGGGAAACGTTTTTCGAATTGGATCATGACCAGGCTTCATGTCTATACCACCACGGTATACTCTTTCCACTTTTTTTCCATTGTTCTCATTGCACATTGAGGACAATGTGCGGTTTAAGTTTGAGGGTAAGGTATCTTCTTGCATTCTACTTAAGATTTGAGCTTTAAATGCATGATTGAGATTTGAGATTGATGTTAGCTATGATTTTGATCTTTTGAGGACTATATTGCTTAAAATTTAAAAATTGCTTGACTTGAGAGTCCAATACTCCTTGTATGCCTTGAGGATGCCATTTAGGAGTAAATTTTTCAAAAGATTAATATCTTGCTTGCATTTGTGGTCCACATCATCCTGAATTTGTGATTGTTTTGAGATTCATTCTAGGATTCTACACTAGCACCAATGCACGCTAGCATTCAATTGTGGGGTACATGCTTTGTTGATTATTGAATTGGTTATATCCCAATTGGGCTAGTAGTGCATTGAAAGCTTTCATTCTTGATAAAGGTGGATAACAACCCCTTTTCATTGAGTAGCCGGGATTCTTGCCTCATTAAGCAGTGAACTTCTCGCGCCGAAAGGTGGAAGGCCCAAACTCTAGGTTAATAATTGAATTGAAAAAAAAAAAAAAAAAAAAAAAAAAAAGTTGCAAAAGCAATAAAAGTGAGGACTTCTCCCAAAAGGTGAGAAGTAGGAAATGATTAGATGGTTGTTGTCTTGATTTGTAGCCTAGTTGATTTGAGTTTGTAAGTCCATAGAGGTGTCTTAACACCTAATGCCCTAAAGCCATCTGGTTTGGGAGTCATTGACCTAAAGCTCGCTACATGAATCTTCTAGACACATTGCATAATATTTCCATCTTTGATCCTAAATAAATAAATAAATAGAGTGAAAAGAATAAGCGCACCTAGAACAATAAAGCTTTAATAAAAGGTCCACTTTTTGTCATGATGATTGGGACTAGATTTGTGTGCTAGTTTGAGGGTAAGGATATGATTACTTCTCTAGTTGGCCAAGATAGCAACACACTTGATGCCGGACCTCTCACATGGATTCTAGAATTGTTTCGATTTTCATGATCATTTTCTTGATGTGTGGAGGACCATGCTTGCTTGTTTGATGTTGAGATTTTGGGAGATTGCTTGGAAACGGTTGAAAAATTGCATACTTGAGGTAGTTTTCTCCCAATGCTTGTTTGCAATATTGGTGCCTCTTTTGAAAGAATGAGTTTAATGTTTGTGGGTACCATTTCTGGAAACCCTCACGAGACTTTACTCGTCCACTAGAGGTAACCTAGGGGTTTAAAAGGCTTGTTGCATATGCTAAATGCAATCGTGTTCCCTACGAAAATGGTGTTATCATTTTACTTGCTTTCCAGTTTATACTTGTTTAGTTGTTCATTTCATTCCTTTACTTCTTAGTTTATTGCTAGGGACTAGCAATATTTAAGTTTGGGGGTGTGATGAGCACCGAAAAGTGTGCATTTAAACTCGTTAAGCTTAAGCATTCTAGTACCTTTATCTATCTTACTTTGCCGTTTTAGACTTATTACGTGTTATTTATATTTTCAGGCACTAATCCCAAAATTAAGCTAACTTAGCCAAATAAGAGCTTAATTGAAGCAATCCTGAGATAAACCAAAGGAGGGAGCAAAGTGGAGAAAGAAAGGAGCAAAAAAGAATCAAAGTTGTGCAGCTGAAAAGTTCGATCGATCCAACCTAGAGTTCGATCGATCGAACATCTATGATCGATCACAGTACTTCTCGATAGATCAAACCTTGACCTTTGCTGAAATTCCAAGTTCGATCGATCCAACATCACCTTCGATCGATCGAACCCTATTTTGTCCTATTCAAATGATTGATCTTATCCACAACTGTACGCCTACCAACCACTTTTGTCCTTTTCCCCATAAATATCTTCGAAATATCTCAGCCTTGTCCTTATCCGGAGGAGTCAGACCACTTCGATCGATCCAAGATGCAGTTCGATCGATCGAACCCATCTTCGATCGATCCAAGTTAAGGTTCGATCGATCGAACTTCCTCTAGCGAGAAAAAGTTAAAGTCTAGCTCATTTATTCCATCCTTCACCGAATCATTGGAGAATATGCCTTGCACGACCACAGCTTATCATAGGGTGTATTTGACCTACCTATATAAGGAATATGATACACTTTTTGGATAATCTCTCTAGAGTCTCTTGTCACACATTGAAAATCATCTTGGAGGCTCTTCTTGGAGAGGAGGAAGGAGGGAAGCTAGAGCACCATTGGAGGAGATCTTCACCAACAAGGAGCAGCCATGGAGTTAGCCCTTGAGGGTTGGATCATCACTACCATGAGTGGCTAGACATCCTCTTGGGGCTAGAGTTAGCCCCAAGCATGCTTTCTATACTCTAATCTTGTGTATTATTGAGGGATTAGTGTTGTATGATACATCTTGATATTCATGTATATATAAATCTTGATTATTTCATGGTTTGTATGGTTTAATGCTTCCAATTGACTATTCTATTCTATCCATATGTCTATGTATGCTAGAGTAGGATATTCATGTGCTTATCTCTAGATTTAGTGTTTTTGATGCATGTCTATGTGTATTGATGCTATAGATCTAGAGATTATCAAGATGATATGCTTAATGAATGCTATTTTGGTTTATTTGATGGTTTATGCCTATTCTTGATGGTTTGTGCCTCTCCCCTAGTCTAGATAGCTTTATTTTCATGTTAGTAGTATAGATTTAGTGTAGTGGTAGTGTAATGTTAGATGGGAGGACAATCTACTCTTGATGTTTGATGTTCCATGCTTGTGAGTCCAAATGGCATATTCCTCTAATATTGTGTTGTATGTGGATTGTGAGCTTAATGAAGGATTAATGACTAGTTATGATATGCTGTATCTTTCACATGTGTTTAGACAATTTATTCCTCTCCCAATAGATATTTTGTACCTCTCACATGATGTTTAGATAATGCATGTTTAACTAAGTCATCCTTATGGATTGCTTGGACTATGAGCTTAATGAAAGGTTCAATGACTTGATTTGATATTTTGTTCTCTTCACATGATGTCTAGACAATATATTCCTCTACTTATAGATGTATTGTGGCCTCACACATGTTGATTGAGACAATTTGCACTTGTTGAGTCACCCTTACCAATTGAATGTCTTTTACACACACAACATTATTGCAACACATTCATTTCCCTCATCAGTCACTTGATTATGGTTTGGAATAGTATTGTTTGGTGGTGATCTCTACACCCCAAGACCTTTCCTTCTTACTTACTCTTTATTTTATTGCATTTTAATTAATTCTTTTCTAGAAGTAATCAACCAACCCAACTCTCTTTTGCAATCATTTGGTACGCTAGAGTCGAAGTTGAAATTCCAACACGTATAATCCCTTGGGACAATCCCTACTCACTCTTGCTACGTTAGTAGTGGTGTTGGTAGTGGTTTTTATAAATTTAAATTTGACATAAAAGGCTTTTCTTGAACCACACATTCACTACATTTAGTTTGGCGTATTGGAACGGCCGTCGTCAACATCCAATTTTTTTTACCTGGAACATTTTTTTGTTGCTCTTTTCTGAGTTTAATCTAGGTTGATTGTTGAAAGCTTTGATACCACTATATGTTAGCCTTTTTGGCTATTTTAATGAAGCAACAAAAGCAGTAGAAAGGAATTAGTAAAATACATATATAAAGAAATCCACGTAAGTATATTAATTTGGGAATCAATATTTGGATTACAATCATGTTCTTTAAATAAACAGAGAACGTAATATGTATGATAACAAACAATCATTCAATCTCTAAGAACCTTAACCTATCAACCACTTTATTTTAATTTCAAAACCAAACTCACTCGATAACACACGATAACACTGAAAGTTAAATTTTTTATTAACTTCCAACAAAACCATCATCAACATTCTGAGTTTCTTATATAAAAGAAAAGATTATCATCAATTCAAGCCTCCCCACTTCTCTACATGCATGCTTGCCCTCGTTGCCTGCAATTTTATCGAATCATGATCAAATTAAACCACCTTAAGTAGAAAAAAAAGAATTCCAAGTAGTTATTAAGGTTTTTAATTATTACCTCTTTTTCCCAGTCACATCTAACCGTTATGATGACCAATATTAGAGTTTGAATTCCAGTGCCGCCAAATATCATTCCAGCCCATATACCCTGATGATCATAATTAATTTAATATGCAAGGTTAGAAAATAAATAAGAATTAAAACTATTGGATCTCTCTCTCTCTCTCTCTCTCTCTATATATATATATATATATATATATATAGATTGTTACATTAAGTTGGAGAATTATAATAAATAATTTTGAAATATTTTAGTTCCTTTCTTTTGGGAAACAAGTTGTGCAGGATGACAACTTCACAAGTTCGAAATCCACTATCTTTTTAAGTTTTAATAAATGAGATGGAAATTACCTTTGTATTAATGCTTGTACTTTTACACTACACATGCTCTTAAAAAAAACACCATTCTCCTTAAAAAAACATTCCTATACTGTATTGGCCAAGTTTGTTATGTAGAAATGGAATGTCATTTAATTGTTTGGTATGACATTTAAAGTGAGAATGACCATTCCCTTGAGATGAAAATTCATTCCAAATAAATGAAAATTCATTGTACATCTAAACCAATGAAATGAATTTTTTGACACCACTACCGCTTTTGCCTTCCACCATTACCACCACAATCACCATCTTTCGCCACCACCACCACTGTCGTCGTCGTTGCCATTGGCTTCCACCGCCGCCACCACCTTCTGTTGTTACCACCGCCGTCACCGCCTTTCGCCACCACTATCGCTGCTATTGCCTTCCGCCATTACCTTCTACCGCCTCTCGCCTTTACTACTGCCTTCCACCTCCACTTTCTGTCGCCTTCCACCGCTGTCACCTTCCACCACCACCACTTAGAATTATGATTTTCATTTTATTCGTACATCATTTCATACTTGCAACCAAATACTAGAAAGAGAATGACCATTCTTTCATTCCCAACTTTATTCCATTCTCATTCCATTTCATTCATGCATACCAAACTAGGCCTATAATTATTACAAAGTAAAACAATAGTACTCTTTTAGTTCTTTTTTAGGAATTATTAAGTCATTTTTTTTTAATAAAATTACAAAATCAAATGAAGTGTAAGACTACCAAAATAAAGTTCATATATATATATATATATATATATATATATATATATATATTGAAATTCTGGAACGATGATCTACCTTCACCGATACACTATTTAGCCAATTCCTTCATCTTCAGTGCATTTGCTCTTATACTACCCTCAGACAGCAACATTTCTATTAGTCTCTTTATCATGCATGTGTTTAGACTTTAGATGCATTTTTTGTTCCTTTCCCTGATGGTTATCAAGAACCATATAAAGGGTAGAACATACTTGTACAAAAGCCAACAATCCACAAAATTATTTTAACAAGAGTATAAAAAATGAAGTCTCCTTAGGAAGGACTATACAGAATCATGGAGTCGTAGGTAAAGGGGCATATAAGCTTGAGACACTCAGTGGAAGGCAAGTGGATAAGCAATGGAATGCCACATATCTAAAAAGGTACTACCAATGAAGAAGTATGCAACCCTTTCTTCCCTTTTGTTTTCTACCTAAGAGTTATTTGAATGTAAGACGATTGTAGAGCCAAAATTAATAGCCATGAGCTGGTAATCTATGAATAAAAAGATCCATTGGAAAAAGTAAGTTCTCTAGCTACCAAATATACGTTGGATAAATTTTCAAAAAGTGACAATGGTAAGAGGCAACACTAGCCGAATGCCAAACACTGATAAATTTTTTAAAATTTGATGATGGTAAGAGGCACCACTAGCCGAATGCTAAACACTTGGATAAATTTTTAAAAAGTGATGGTGGCAAGAGGCACCACTAGCCGAATGCCAAATGCTTGGAAAAACTCTCCTAAAGCTGATCCTTCACTTTACTGGATGTGCTTCTGATTGGATTGAGTGTTTTCCTGATGCAAAGGAGAATCCAAATCAACAACAACATTTTCACCGGAAACCAAAGCTTGGCCATCAGGCACTAAAGCTTTCCCATCAGATGCCAGGCCAGGTGTTCCATCAGCTTAAATAATGGAGGCGCCAATGGTAGAAGGAAGATTGAAAACCTGAATAGAGGAAATAGGATTGGAAGGTTGGAGGGAAAGAGCAGAATGGGTGTTACCTAGGATGACTAAGTCCTTACATTCCTTGAAAATCAATTTTGCTTGGTCTACGAGAGGATCGGAATATGTGCCAGGGGGATTGATCTCCAAGTCAGCATCACAGTCACCAGGCCCATCACAGGCCTTCTCAGAGTCATCAGTGGTAGAACGATCAGTAAATCCATCCCTATAACCATAGCCATACTTGATGGCCCCTATATAAGAAAAGCGATAGGGAATCAAGAGAATATATCTTTCTAGTTCAGTCACCTTTGAATTTAGACATCACGTGGAGTCCACATGTTCGATAGTATGCCAAGGTCATCGACCCATTAAACATTATGTCTTCAGCAGTGACCACGGACCCATCCATTCTGAATAACTTTGGGGTCCACGACACAGCAGTAATAAGATGAGGAGTGCCACCAGAAGAAGACCTAATGCCACCTATATTACCACACCTTTAAGTCATCATTTCCTGTTGGGTATTAGGGTTGGTCAGGTTGGACGAGCAAATAACTTTCCGTCGTAGAGCCAATGGAATATCATTACCATCATCACCATCACGAGTCGGTATTTTTTCCTTGCGATTTGTTCTGAGCAACTCATTGGGGCTGCGCAAGACCAACTGGATCAGTAACAGCCACTTCATTGCTCCAGGGAGATCGCATGTTAAGCTCCTAAATGATGGGATCTGTAACGCTTCCATATAAATAACTTCAAAGGAAATATTTTCAAGAAGCTCTACGCTTCGTTTGGATACACAAGAGGGAAAGGAAAAGAAAGGATTATGAGAGAAAAGAAAAGAAAAGAAAAGAAAAGGAAATAAAGGATATAAATAATAATATTCATGTTTGGATGGATAGGAGAAAAAAGAAAAGAATGGGTATATTCTTGTTTGGATGGATAGAAAGAAAAGAAATGAATGAATAATTTACCATTTTACCCTTTTGTGGGGTCAGGGTCAATAGGGCAAATCATTTCAGCCTCCCCAATAGCCTCCAACTCTATTCTCGTTCTCATCCTCCTCTCTCTCTCTCTTTTTCTGCAACTACAAACTATATATATATATATCTTCTATTTTTTAAGGAGATGTATTCCCCTCTCTCTCTCTCTATATATATATATATATATATATATATATATATTCTATTTTTCAAAACCCATCTCTCTCTCTCTAAAACTGCAAACTACAAAATCTCATACGCCATCTCGACCTCTCTTTTTCTCTCTAAAACTGCAAAAAGACCAGCCGTTTGTATGGTTTTAGGCGAAGATCTTGTACGCCATCTCGACCTCTTCCCGCTATTCCAGGTCGGTCGCCATTCGCAAAGCTTTAGCTGGCCCGTTGTCTCTCAACTCTCAAACTTGCCCCTTTTCTCAAGGTTACTTTTGTAATTTGCTCCATTTCTCTCTAAATCCCTCCAAATCTTGTCAATTTTAGAGAGATTCCAAATGAGGAATTTGCTATCCCTCTAAATCTCTCCTAATCCTTTTCTTTTCTCTCTTATTCCTCCCATCCTTTTCTTTTCTCTCCAAATCCCTCTAAACCCCTTAATCCAAATGAAGCCCTAAAGTGATGAGTTTTGAAAATGAGGGGACACATGCAATTACACCAAATGTTCTGCTCCAAATAATGAAACCTGGCTCTGCAAATGCTATAATCCAGAAAATCATAAGGAATGTCAAGATGATGATAGATAAACAAATAAAAGCGGGGAAGGAAGATCTTACAAGTACACTCATTCTTATGTGTTTTTTTTTTTTTTTTTTTTTTTTTTTTTTTTTTTTTTTTTTTTTTTTTTTTCAGAGGGAGCGTTCATTGATCACTAAACCCAGAAGGTATTGGGAACAGGAGGCGCTGGTTTTCCATTACCCCAAATGGATATGATATGTTTTTTTCCACCTTTATCCGAATCAGGCTTATCCTTACAGAACGATCGATCGGGTATTGGGAAGAGGTGATAATAATTCTCAATTAGGCGAATCCTACATACTTTATAGAAGAAAAGCAAGTTTAAGATGTTCAAATCTAGATCTCTCTTCTAGTTCAAGATCAGAAGGGAAAATATGATCCTAGATGTTGGGATTTACATGCAAAGGGGTAAGATTTAATTTATTGAGATCTAAGTGAAATAAGGGGTGTAGGGGAAATCTAATAACCCCAAGCTAAGTAGCGGTGAAAAGAATTTCCCCGTTGGCAAGACCAGTGCCAGTTTTGGTATTAATACTCCTAGGAAAAGGTCTAATGAATACGTCACCCAAAATCTAACACCAGGCATGTAAGTAGTCTAGATCCAAAACCTGACTGAATAAAGAAAAAATTATTATGGCAAGAAAATGACATAATTACAAAAATCCAACAAGTAAGAAGGACTGGCCTTAAAGGAGTGGGGAAGATGACCACAAAAAGTGACAAGATTGACCGCCGATAGAGAAACAAGACAAGAACTCAGATGTTGCTGAAGGAATTCGCCAGGAAAATCTTTAGCAAACACAAATCTGAAGCCGAATGCAGAAGAAAAAGTGATTGAATGGCAGAAAGAAACCTTTAAATGGGCATAGGTTTATGAAGGAAGCGTGGTGCAGAGTACGAAGTCACATGGTAACTTAATGAAATGATGACAGTGTGAAACCCGAGACATGGATACTTGCACCATTGTTCAAGTTCGCCCACCATAATGACATCGAGCTGCCAACTACATACACCACTTACTTAATAATTTTGCCCTAATTAATAGAGAAAAATTAAGGGGCGGGGCAAGGTGAAAGGGCAAAATTTCCCTAAAGTGTCGTTTCATTCACCAACATGACCCCGAAGAGACACGTGCCACCCAAAGAAACATGGATTGGGTTCAATTCGATCCAAATGGCCCAGCCAAGGCCCACGAGCATGAAGCCGGCCAAGACAAGATACCAACTAGCCCATAAAGAAGAAAGGTCCAGAGTGATGCAACTTGTACATCAAGAAAGAAACTAAGTAGGGTATGAAAGAGACATTATAAATACAAAATGGTGTAAAACAAAAGAGGTAGAGTGTTAGGGAGGTAAGAAATAGTAACTTTCCAATAAGAAATTTTTTTTTACACCCACATATCTGTTACAAATTCAACATTTTTAAGTTTTTAACTATTCTCAAACAATTAAATCATGCAAATGTTCAAATTTTTTGTATGTTTATTTTATAATGTAAAATTTATATATATACTAGTAAAACACACGTGTGATGCACATGAGCTAACAGTAAAATAAAAAATTATAAAACATAAAAAAAAATAAAGAATAATTTTGTATTATTATTTGTTATATATAAATAATAACATTACAAAACCATATTATTTATTGAAATAAATAAAATTATAAAAATTTAGAATAAATTATAAAAAAAGCTAAATATAAAAATGATTTTGTATAAATTCACTTTTATTAAATTTGAGTAGTTTTATTTTTCAATTTTATATCTTTCCTTCTTTAATTAGATTTGTCTATATATATATTTATATATTTCATTCTCTAATTAGATTTTCTTTTATTGAATTTCTTTTTTTTTTTTAATTCTTTAATATTATATATTTCCTTCTCTAATTTGATTTCATACAACTATATTATTATTAGTAGTAGTATTATGTCCTACTACTATATTATTAAATAAGATTTTCAATATTATATATTTCCTTCTCTAAGTCGAATTCCATTCATATTTCATGCTACTATATTATTATTGTTATTGGTATTTCCTTCTCTAATTATATTTTTTTTATTAAATTAAATAAATGAGTTTTATAGTAATATATATTTCCTTATCTAATTATATAGGTCTAAAAAGCTGGATGGAAATACAAATATAGTATAAATAATATTTAATGGTACATATTATATATACCATCATATTATGATGCATATTATATATAATATTATAATGGTATATATATATATATATATATATATATATATAAGAAGTTGAACAAAGTGTTTGTGATGCTGCAACCTTTTTTAATGTTTTTTTTTAGGGAAGGTGGATTACAAAAGGAAGATAAATTTATAATTCATTTATTATAAAAAATAATCTACTGAAACACTTCAATGTACTGAAACACCATAATGTTTTTATTTTTTTATTTTTTTATATATACACACACATTTGTCATACATACCATAACTCCTCGGTGGAAAACCCATCCCATTACAAATCCAAGTGGGACTCCAATCACATAGTAGCAACCAATGTTAATGAATGCCACATATGACTGCCATCCCGATCCCACAGCTACCCCTGTCAATATAAACACAACAATTTTAATTATGTTGTTAGCATGGTGGTGTTTGATAAATCTAAAAATTAGATATCAAAAGTTTTAAGTGTTGAAATCTTAAATTATTAATGTAAATTGATAATTTTTTTGATGAGTGAACTCATGGTCAATTTAAAACAGTAAAAAAAAAAAAAAAAAAACTTATTCAAATTCATTTAATCAAATAAGCACTTAATTTTTTCATAATTAAGTGGCGAATAAGATTATCAAATAGCAAAGTGTGTGTGTGTGTGTGTATATATAGAGGAGTTGGTATTAATTAATATTTACCGGATAGAACTGGTTGGACACTGTTGAGGAGAATTGCAAAGGCCAAGAGGAGCGAGAGTTTGTTTACTGCTTCCAATACAGGTGTACTGGAGGAGAACAAGAAGGCAATTTTGTTGTAGAATATCAGAATTAATAGCCAAAAGAAGAGACCGATCAAAGTAGATGTCACCACTGAAACTGTAGTAGCAAACTTGGCAGCTTTTCCATTTCCTGCTCCGAGCTCATTTGCAACTCTAACTCTATTTAATAGAAATATATCATCATATATCATCAGTATATATAATCTTATTATCATTTCCAAAAAAATATATTAATGATAAGATGATTAAGTGAAACAGGCGAGGGCCACCAAATGGAATAGTACTTCTCACATAACTTACTAATAAAAGAATGTTTAAATGAAGTGATTGTGAGTGATTTGTCTTACCCAGTTCCAGAAAAGAACCCAAGAGGAATCATCATCTCAAATCCATTGATGATCGTACTGCAACAAGAGAAACAAACAATAAATGTGCACAATTCAAAACAACCACCTACCTAAATTAATAAGAGTTGGTGAACATAAAATTATTATAAAACTACATATACAATATCTCAAATTAAATCATATCCCATTAATATATGTGAAAATATATATATTATTCCGTTAGAGTAATATTTTGCATGTGGGCATTACAAAGTATGACACAGATTTATTTCGATCTGTGTACATATATTTACTATCAAATGATAACAATTATAATAACAAACAATAAATATGCACAATTCAGAACAACCACCTACCTAAACAAAATTATTACAAAACTACAAATACAATATCTCAAATTAAATCATATCCCATTAATATATGTGAAAATATATTATTCCGTTATATATAGTAATATTTTGCATGAGGCCATTACAAACAGTGATAGAGATTTATTTCTGTTTACATATATTTACTATCAAATGATAACAATTATAATAACAATGATGATGACACTCATGATATGTAAAAAGGGTTGTTTACCATATGGATAAAGCATCCACTGCTATTTTTGCATTCTCTAGGTTTCCAGTGAACAATATCAGTATTCTGTAGTACCAGTCCTCCAAACTGTATCAAAATTTCAATATATATAAAAAGAAAACAAATTAAAATTATACTTTTTAGAAATGAATATAAAATTCAAATTAACAACATCGATCCTCAATGGTATTACAAGATAAATGCATGTCCTACTGTTGTTGGTTCGAGTTCTCTGATGCCACTTTAAATGATGCACGTGATTTGCAGGCGGTGTTGGTATATCTAGAGTTTGCAAAAAGTATGTTTCCCATTACCATATAAATTTATATATATATATACACACACTGTGAATACTACAGAGAAAAAGGAAGAGAGAGGGGGTATCAAATATATGAATTTAAATGATGCACATGATTTACAGGCGCAGGTGTATGTTGAGTTTGCAAATCATCCGAGATTCTAGAGTGAATAATGGGGTAGATATCTATAGGCAGTGGCCTAGCGGTACCAGGCTCTTATTTCCTAAAGCGAGGTCATGCGTTTAAGCCTCGGTGGAGACGTGTGTGTGAGTACCAATTAAGAATAATAATAACAATAATGTGGTAGATTTTTCATTACCAAATATATATATACATATATATATATATACATGTGGATACTATATATAGAAAGAGAGGAAGATAGAGGGAGGTACCAAAGCATGACCCCAGAAGCAGCAGAGAGTTTCACAAATTCCCAAAGACCTGAAAAGGCTTCAATGGAGAAACCAGTCCAAGTATGAGGACACCCACCACAAATGGTATAACCAAACAGCCCAAACACCAAAACCCACCAAGAGACACTCAAAGAAATAGCAGCCCCAACCACTCCAAGCTTGAGCCTATACACAAGCAACCAACTCACAACCACATGTTCAACCAGAGCCGCTAGGGACACCCACGCAATCACACCAGTCTTCAGCTGACTCTGCAAGAATTTCTGCAGAGGAAACTGAAATGCAAAGCTGAAGTGAATAGGAATCATCCACAAGAGGACAGAAGCAGAGAGCTCGGACACATCAGGAGGCTGACCGAATAACTTCAAGATTGGAGAAGCAAATACATACATAGGCAAAACCAACACACAACAACCAACTAGAATAATCCAAGAGCGTTGCAAATACACACCCAACATGTAGTACTTTTGGGCTCCAAAAGCTTGTCCACATAGCGTTTCAAGAGCACTTGCCATTCCCAACTGATTTATATAGAAAGTTAGAAACAAAACAAAACAAAATTATATATAAGACAGAGATAGACAGTGAATTGATGATGTGTTTAGAAATAGAAAGTGGGGTACCAAGAGACCGAGGTTGAAATCAATAATGACATTACTGGCAATCGACATAGCAGCAAGCTCAAGGTCGCCAAGGTGGCCAGCGAAAGCTTGGGTGGTGACGAACATGGAGTAGGAGGCGATACGGCTGAAGATCGCAGGGCCCACAATGTGCCAGAGCTTCTTTGATTCAATCCAGACCCTCCGTGAAAGAGCTTCATCTTCTTGCTGTTTTGATGCCACAACTGAGGATGTGTAGCCAAACAAGGGTACTTGTTGCTCCTGCATTGTTTACTCTCTCTCTCTCTCTCTCTCTCTCTCGCCTGTTTTTCTCTTGGGTAGAGATGGAGGAGAGGACTTTTAAGACTATATTATAGTCATCAGGGTAGGTAGAATTTCGGATCCTTTGGTATGTGACATTGATGTAGGACAATAATGGTTATATATATATATATATATATATATATATATATATATATATATATATATATATATATTATATAGTGTTTCTCGTGCGTGTAGAAAAATATATAGTTAACGTGTTTGTGTACAACAAAAACGAGTATATACAACTTGATATTTACTGCATTCGGACTTGAATCCTTACAAAAAAAAATTTATTTGTCCGCCAAAACCAAACCTTATGTTGCTTTTTATCCCATTTTTCTTTATTAACAGGATTAATTTCAGGTTTTATTTCCAAATTGAAATTAATTAACTAGGCACGTTGGTCACTTGGATTTCTCATTTCTCATTCATGATCGCTTCAGAAGTCTTCTTCTCGAACTCAGAGCTTGAGCACAAAACCCTACCAATATCCATTGTCGATAGATAGTGAGGAAGACGCATCCATTCATATCTGCCCATTTGAAATTATGGCCGTATTTCTCTACATTTCTTTGTTAGGAGAGCATAATTCTTCTTTCATTCAACACTATATCACATATTTGCTCTTAACTCGTTTGTTGCTTGAAAGCAAAATCACTTCTCGTTCGGTTTTTAGTCTGATTTTTGGCTTCAAAATTGAGATGTAAGTGAATCACATCACTGATGCAGAGCTCAAATTCCTCGTGTGTTTGTGTGTATGTATAGTCGATAGAACTCGTTGGAGATTACTAGGGATGCTTATTGCTTATGGTAAGATCAGATGATTTTCAACCATTGAATTATCTATTAGGTGGATCCCACCACTACATTCAAGTTCCAATGAGTAGATGATTGGGGAGTAAATTTTTTATTTCTTTTTTTTTTTTTTTTATAGTAACCGCATGTAAGTCTACGCCACCCAGATTCATGAGTTCGGGTTTCGATTATGCCGAGGAAAGATGTTAATTAGGCACCCTAAAATATTCGTAAAATTTTGCAGTTACCACGTTCTAAAAAATATTTTCATCTCTTTACTTATAATCAGATTAGGAAAAATAATTTTAATTTTTGAAAAACAAATGTAATGTACTTGAGCATTTCAATATATATCGAGCATTTCAATATATATCGAGTGAATTCAGAATTAATTAATTAGATATTTAACTCCTATGTGTCCGATGGTAATTTTAGGTTTTAAAAATCATGAAATTTGAGTTTTGACTTTCTCCATATTTTAGTGATACGTGAATTTTAGAAAAAGATGCAATTTTGACAAGTTCTATTAAATAAAGGAATATGATAACTTCGGAGGAAAAACAATTGATTTGTAATCCCTCTTATCATATTTCTTCAGAACTGAATATAATTTTTATGAAAATATCCAAGAATTTATGAAAACATGAGTGATTGATGAAGAGCTATGAAAATGTCAACCCGTCGGTGGGGTGCAGTTATATATTAATATTAATATTTTCCTTTTTGAAAATATGACAAAAGCCAACGCTAGAATTAACCATATCTATTTAGGCATTGAAATGTGCTAGTTTGGAAATGGAGAACACATCACACGTGAGCATCTGTGTGTATGGACAAGAAATAAATAATAGCAGTAATAAAAAAAGAATAAAGGAAGAGAATAAAAAAACTAATAAAAGAAAAACTTCCTCATGCTAGCTGGAGGTGTTAGTAAATTAAATAATAATAAAAATAAAAGAAAAGAAAAGAAAAAAAAAACAATTAAAAAAGAAAGAAGCTAGGAAAAATATAGTGTGTATGCATGTGCGTGTAAAAGGCGAAAAGGGTAAAAACAAAAAAAGGATTAAGAGGATGGAATGAAAAGTGCATATGCATGTGCTTGCGTGAGTATGTCACGTGAGTGAGTGTGTGTTGAGGTGTGAAATGAGAAATAATAAAATATTAAGAAGAATGAGATGTGTACCTGTGTAATAAGAAAACACAGAGAAACTGAATTTTTTTTAAAGAAATAATAATAAATAAAGAAAGGAGCATGAAAATGTGTCGGTGGGTGGGTGATGGTTAAGTTATCTCGGAATTTCCAATTCTCTTGGTGAAAAGCTCTCTATCTTTTGCCGTTCTAGAAATTTGGGTTGAGTGAGCTGCACGCAGACGGAAAGGAGAAACATTAGTTCCGTTAATCACATGTTAACACATAAATAAATAGTGAGTTGACGTTAATATAAAGTTAATGCAATTATTTATGAGGGATTTTTACACATAAATGACTTTATGGACCCATAAGTCAAAGTTTGAAAGTTTCATAAAAATGAAATTGACCCAATTATTGACGTGAACATGAAATTTGTGATACCTCCGAATTTTTACGTGTAGGTTGGTCAGACTCACACCTGAAAATACGGGGATATCAAAAACAATATGGCAATAAAACGAATACAGAATACAAGAAGAACAAAAAAAAAAAAAAAAAATGAATAAATCGCTGAACGAAATTCTATTAATAAAATAAAACCTCCTTGAGAAAAACAAATTCCATGAATTTAAAATTTTAAAATACAATTCGGGAATCCTATAAGTCAAGGATCCCTAAACTATAAACTATTAATTCACCAGACATCTAACAATAAAATAACAATACTAAAAAGTAAACAAGATGAGTAGATGAATGACAGTCTCCCAGCTGCGGATCCTCAACCTCGAGACTTAAACTTCTAATAACCTGAAAAATAAATCGTGGGTTAGACCCACGAGTAAGTTCCCTCTACCAAACTTTTGAAAATCAATAAATAAAATATTTCTAACCAAAATCATTCTAATTAAAGTTTTAACTTTTAATATAAGATGATACATATATATTATATATATAAATATATAAAGAATATGTTCATTAATATATTCCTTGAAATCTAATACCATAAACAATGATAAGATTACTTTCATATTTAAACTAACCATCAAGTACATTCACTTTTAAGAGAAAACTCATTTAAACCTAAATTTCATATTTAAACAGTTATTTAACTATTTAAAGAATAAATAATAATTCAAGAAATATTTTCCTTCAATCCAAATCCCAATTTCCACCAATGTATGATTTTATTTATAAAGATCACATAACAAAGATCTATACTTTGACAAGTCATCCATGACTACATTAGTATTATTTTATTAATACTATAAAATAATATATTATCCTTTAAACATTAGTTTATTCTAATAAGAATATTTATTATCTCCAACTTATAAACACAATATCCATATATGTATATTTAATCATCTAACTTACTTAGCAATTTATTTATAATTTGGCAAATTATCCATCTCTCCACAAATATTTATCTATGTTTTGGCAAATCAACTATGCCTCTAGAAGTATGTTTATTTATATGATAGCAACTCAACCATGCCTCTACAAGTAATACATTTATACTTTGGCAAATCAACCATGCCTATTAAATGACAATATGTTTATATCTTGGCAACTTATCAATGCCTCTAAAAGTATGTTTTTGTCCATACTATTAATTAGCAATTCATCCATACTTTTCATGTATGTATTTTATTCATACAATTAATAAGACAATTTTAGTTATCCATTTAGCAACTCATCCATGCCTCCAATTTAACCATGTACCAAACTTTACAATTAATTATGAAATAAATCATACATAGGCACTTCATGCAAGTTATAAATATGTAATTAATTTAAATAAATAACCTATTATGATTTCATCAATACCACCATCACATATATAAACATGATAAATATTAATGAACAACTTATTAGTTGATTATGTTATATTTATTTATTTATGTGTGGCAGTATAACACGTAGGCGTATATAACACGTAAGTTACACAATTTAGCAATGTCTAAATGACACATTACACGTTAAATATAAATATTAAGAATTATTTAGTCAATACCCAATCAATACAAATTATCCAAATTGGTTAAAACAATTATGGGATAAGATATATATTTAACCAATATGTCTTATGATATAATTGACTAAAACAATTATGGGATAAAATATATGTATATACAAAATTCGTGCTGTCTTCCAACCCAGTTTTGACAAGGTAAACATCCGTTTCACGAAATTTTCGTGAAATACAAAATTGTAGATATTCAAATTTCCGTTTAACTAGGCGAGATTTGAGCTGTTTCGACACTCAAGGAAAGAGATACAAACAGAATGCTAAAAAGAGAATTGGAGAAAGTTTCCTAGTTGGAGAAGGATTCTTCCTTTTCTTCTAATCAAATTTTTCACATGCATTTATCCTATGTCTAGGTGATTAACATGCCAATTTAATCTATAGATTTTGATACCTAAGGTGATAAACTTATGGGTTCTAAGAGGAAAGTTAGAAAAAAACTTACTAGAAAGTTTCGAAATGAAACCGACGCCTCAACCTTGGTTGTTTCTTCCAAAATCCGACGTCTTCTTTCTCTGATCTGGCCTCCTTTCTATCACCCTTCCCTTCTTCTTCTTCTTCTCTGCCTCTCTTATTTATTTATTTATTTTAACGTGAAAACCTTTTAATAATATAACCTATGTTTATATTTATACACATTAAGACTCTAATCATATTCCTAGTATGACTACCCAAATAAAAATAATAATAATATTAAATACAATATATATACACATATATTATATTATATATATATATATATATATATATATATATATATATAAAATTATTTATTATATATTCCTCACATAATAAAAATAAATAATATATATTGCCAATTCTAATCGTCCTCCATGTAGGACTCTAGTTATATTAATATACATGACACATATAAATATAAATAATATATATTGTCAATTCAAATCCTCCTCCATGTAGGACTCCAACTATATTAATATACATAAAACATATAAATATTAAATTTGATTTTATGTAATACCCCTAGTTTTCAAAAGGGATAAAATGGGAATTTAAATTTGATTTTATATGCATTTTAATTAATTAATTGATTATTTGTTTTCTGTGCATTTAATTATTTATTGACTTGAAATTTTGTATGTGTTTTGAGTGATTTATTTTTTATTTATTTATTTGTTTTCCTGTAATTGTTTTAAGTATAATTAATTAGTTGGTTATTTAATACAGATATAATTATTATGAACGTGATTGTTTTGGGCACTTGTTTATTATCAGGTTTGGGTGATATTTAAGTTAGGGTTTAATTTGTATATATATAAGTGGTAGCCGACATAATGAGCCGTGGAATCAGGATTAGGGTTTTGATAGAGCCTATATATATAGAACAATATATGTCTGCAAGGGTTTTGAGAAAACCCTATTCACGTTATATTTGGAGAGGGGAAAACAGAGTTTCTGGAATTGTTTTGAGAATAAACAGAGAGGTGGTTTTGAGAGATGAAGTAAGGGAATTGCTCGCGGTTTGAGCCAGGAAGTAACAAAAGTAAAAGGCAGTGACCAGAGGAGGAAGGGTAGGTCTTAGGTTTGCCGGAATTTACAGATAGAGGTTGAAAGGTTTCAAAGCGAAATCTAAAGGCAAGTTTCAGACTATCTCTTTCCTGTAAACTTGTGTTCTGTGCATTCTTTATAGTCTCCAAGGTTAATTCAACTTTAAAACTAATGGTTGATGCATGTGTAATAGACTGTAACTTGTTATGTTTAAAGAACTGGAATCGGTTTCCTGCATACTGTGTTGTTTATGAATTGAGACTTTTGTAAATTAATTCATAGTGGAAGGTGAAAAGTTTCTAGGACTTTAGGAACTTAGACGGAACCCCAGGAATGTAATTAAACTTTAAAATGAATATTTATGCATAATGAATCAAACTGAAATCTTTTTTTATGTTTTGTGTTTCTGAAATTGTTCTTTGCTTCAACTGTTGCGACTAGGATTTAAGCTTCTATAAATCAAATCCTAAGGGGATGTGAGGAGGTTCTAGGACTGTGTGGATGTAAATTGAACTCTAGGAAGTTTAAAAATCTGTATCAAAGGTGAGACGGATGGCTGGAATGGCGCCGGAAGCGAAGACGAAGGTCAAAGACAAAAGAGCAGGCTCTCAGGGAGAGAGAGCCGGCTCCCTAAATGAGGGAGCCGGCTCCCAATCAGGTAGAGCCAGCTCTCCATGAGGGAGATCCTGCTCTAGAAGATAAAGAGCTGGCTCCCATGGGGGGGAGCCAGCTCCCTTGAATAAAAACCCCTTTGGGGGTATTTTTTGGTAATTTTTCTGACTTTAGGGACTTAAATGAAGTTTCTGGAAATTATGGGAGGTGGTAAATATTTAAAATTCACCTGTTAGGTCCTTAAAACAGTTTGTATAAGTTGGTGGGTTAA